>NW_026294534.1:9108764-9794264 GCF_007827085.1 Peromyscus californicus insignis
CTTACTCTCAAAACATGGGCACATCACACACAAGGAGGCGTTCTCCAGTGATGCCTGGGAAGACTGTGCTGATTGGAATCACTAAAGAAGTAACTTCCTGTCACCCATGGCTTCAGAGCATCCTCAGACTGGATTGGACCAACAGAGCATGATTTACAGGAATTTTGCCAGGGCCTTGAGAAAATAATCTGTAGGGATTATTTTGTAAAAATTTGAAAGTCGAGGTGAAATGCTTGGTTTTCTTATTGACTATAAGGGATGAGCACCAACTAAAGTCAGCTGACTTTAATGGTCCATAGCCGGAGACACAAGTTTTCCTAGGCCTGCTTATAAAAATCACCGTCTCATGATTCATACATTCTACATGAGGTTTTATGAACTGATAATTTTATGTTATTTAATCTTTCCTCAAGTGATAAACACCATTGTCTTTTAGTTATTTCAAAACTGGGTAAATTTAGCAGAAAAAGATGATCTCACTTAAGATTGTAGATAATATCCTAAAAATACAAGCTAATTCAATCTATCTAGATGTGTAATGTAAGTAAGTAGGCATTGCTCTATAAGTGAAATATTACTTCGGTAGTAAGAACTTGGTTGTAATAATGCATGAAGTGAGCATATTAGAGAAAAAAACATAATTATATCGTTAGATAATGGAGGACCTTGATATAGTATAATAGCCATTTCTGAGAACATTTCAAATGAATATAAATGATATAAATGGATGTAGCATCTGGCAATTACAGAAAGTGTCCCTGACATAGACAGGAGCAAATCTAGTAGGGATTTTATCAGTGCTGTGGAGTGTCTGAGAAATTTAGGACTGCTTCTGCAAACCCATACGATTCCAGTACAAGTGTTGTTTTGGGAAAATATATGAGGTTAGATAATAATCAGTTGGAAGATGGAAGTCTATATAAGATCTATTTGATAATAGGAACTTTGATCAATACAATATCACTAGATAAAAATCACCAATGGTATTGCACATAAGATAATGGGAAACTGGGTCCCATGTCAGAAACCATAGCCTCACAAAATGCCGTGGGATGAAAAAGGAGCACCTTGGACCATTTGGAAGGGGTATAAACTATAGCTAATAGAGAGGTGTTTAAATGGCAAATTCACTGTGAACACATGTCACTTCTGAGGGGTGTTTGTCCCCATGTGTAATTGCACGTGTGCGTATCTGTGGGTTAGTTCACGGCAGATGATTTTCCTGTTGTGAACAACACTGAAAGTGGGTAAGAGGTTACTTGAGTAAGGGGCAAGAGAACTGACTCGTGAGAAGAATTCGCAAGATTGTTCAACAAAGAGATTTTAAAAAACCTGAATCGTGGGTTCAGTGCCAGGAGAAACACGAATGCTACAGGCAATGAATAAATCTGTGGATGTTTTTATATGAATGGTACTTTCAAATTAAGAAAATGCAGATTATTTAGTAAAATTTCTGGAATAATTGGTTGTCTACTGGAGAGAAAATAGAATTAATTTCTAATTTACAGCTTAAAAATTTTAAGTACATTATATATATAGTAATTAAAAATAGTTATAGAAATTTTAAAAGAAAACTTAGGGGCTTGACAGGTAGCTCAGCAGCTCAGAGCCTGTTCTAGAAGAGCTGAGTTCAGTTCCCAGCACTGATGTCCGGTGGCTCACATTCACCCAGTCCTGCTGCAGAGGATCTGACACCTCTTGCTTGCAAGGTGTTGCATTCACATGCATGCACCTACCCACAGACAGACACACACACATACACTGGAGATATAGTAAATGACTGGAGAGAAAGTAAACAAAAAGAAAATGTAATATGATGTGCTTTTTAAATGTTAGCATGGAGAATATCTCCATAACCCCAAATGCCATCAAGGACATAATTCATAATTGATAGATTCGGACACTCAAATAAACATTATGTCTTTTCAGTTATTGAAAACATGCCATTAAGGAAGTCAGTAGATAATGACAAACTTAAAGAAAACATTTGCATGGAGCTGAGGAGGTAGCTCAGTGGATACAATGTTTACTATACACGCACAGTGTCTAGAATTTGGATCTGCAACACTCATGTAAATGCTGTAAATGCCAGTGGACATGACAACCTGCCTGTAATCCCGTTGCAATCCCAGCACATAATCCCAGCACCTAGCAGAGACGAGGGATCTCTGTTGGAGCTCACTGAGGTTTCCTAGTGGCTTTACCCAGCAGGACTGCATAAGAGACTGATTCGGCCATGGGTCTAGTACTAGGTGTTTGGAAGGGTCTGCACTTGGCTATATTTAGCGAGGGGGAGGTCTTTTGCCCCTCCCCTTGGCATTGTTATAAAAAGGCCTTTTGAATAAAATTTTGGGCTGGTGGGTTTTGACCCAGGCCCTCCTGAGCCTATCCTGTGTTTTTGTCTTTCCTCTTTCTGTTTAAATATTTCTCTCTTCTCCCTCCTCAGGAGTACCCTGGTTGTAAAAGTGGGGGCTGGTCCACCACAGATCTCCAGAGCAAGCTGGCTTGCTAGACTAGCTGAGTTCTGGATCTAAGTGAGAGACCCTGCATCAGCATACAAGGCCACGGACAATAGAGGAGGACACAGCATCAATCTCAGTCTTCTGTAGGCACATACATACATGTTTGTGGGGTACACACATGTGTCCCATATATATGAATATGCAAACACCACACACACACATACACACACACACACACACATACACACACACACCTAATAAAAGGTAAACATTTACAACTGATAGTATGGTTGAGTGGTCTGACATATATAAATATATCTTACACAGTAATTAAAACTGTATACCCTGAAGGAAAACCAAAGGAACACAGTTTGCACAAAAAGACACTTGCTTAATAACCAATTTAAACAATTCCCAGACTCCATGAAAATAACAAGAAACTTGGTTTCCACTAGAGAGAAAAAAACCAAAGATTGCCGGGCGGTGGTGGCGCACGCCTTTAATCCCAGCACTCGGGAGGCAGAGCCAGGCGGATCTCTGTGAGTTCGAGGCCAGCCTGGGCTACCAAGTGAGTCCCAGGAAAGGCGCAAAGCTACACAGAGAAACCCTGTCTCGAAAAACCGAAAAAAAAAAAAACAAAAAAACAAAAAAACAAAACAAAACAAAACAAAAAAACAAAACAAAACAAAGATTTATAATATGTGACCGTGTAAATTGAGACTAATGTTGGTAGACTACCATGTGAACAGTGTGCATATCCTTTTACTCCACAGTAGCATTTCTAGAGATGTTCTGGGTAAACGAAACTGAAAAGCATATAAAAATTTCTGCACAGTTCTTAGCAATTGGACACAGTACAAAACCCAAGACCACGGGACTTGCAGGGTCAGTTATGATGCATGTTCTCTCTCTGTGCACACATGGGTGTGTGTATGCTCTTATCAGGGTAAGCATGTGTGGAACATGTGTGAAGGTCAGACACAGCCTCATGTTTTGGTCCTCGCCTTCTGCCTTGTTTGGGACAGGGTCTCTTGTTCATCATCCCATGACCCTCCAGGGATTCGCCTGACTCTGTTTCCCATCTCTCCGTAGGAGTGTTAGAATTATAGACACACGATGCCAGCTCCAGCGTTGTGTAGGTTCTGGGGAATCCGAGCTTAAGTCCTCACACTTGGGCAGTTAGTGCTTTTCTCACTGAGCCAACTCCCCAGTCCAACTGTGACCCTTTAGTACAAGAAAACACAAAACAAAACAAAACACCAAGTAGTTCTGTGTTCACAAATGTGGAGAAAAGTAGATGGGGCAAGTAATGGTCCACTATGAAAGGTTCTGATGACTGATGTCTAGACTTGAGTTGACATGGATAGACAGCCATGAAAGGTTTGTGTGAACTGGTAAGGAGAAATGAGTGAAACTGACCCTGAGTGTGTACATTATTATGTAATGAATATGCCCCAAATGTACTTGTTAAAAATTCACATCCTTGGCTGATTAGCATTGTACATTTATAAGTATTTACTTAGCACCTAGTAATCCATCATCAAACTGGTGTTTGCCCAAGATTCAGGTGACAAAATAGTTTACAGAAGGCATTGTACACCACACAGCATTCATAAATTTCAGGAGAATAATGTGTCATGATTATGACTTTTAAGGGTCACGTAAAGTACACATAGAAGAGTCTTTTGTGATCCTATCAGACAAAGAATGTCATATGTTCTAGTATATTGTGGAGCCACGGTTACTCTGTTATCTGGTTTGTATTTGGTACAGTGGCAACTTCATGTGCTAGCATGCAAGGGATGAAACAAGTCAGGAGTTTTGAACTCCGTCAAACACATGGATTAGCACTTATTTTAAAGTCAGCGCAACCTTCCATGTCGTCTGGGGGTTACAGTCCGTTTCTGTGTCTAACACTTGATATCACTCCCTTCTCTCCATTTGCCTGGCTCGCGGATTGGTTCCCAATGCTGGTTTAATCACCAAGTTGCAGAAGGAGTTACAAATCTTGATTTAAAGTGTAGTTTTTCTTTTCCTCTCTGGTTTAATATTTTGAAGTTGTTAAACCCATTTATCATTTCAAATCCTGCTTTAAAATTGAGATATTTTTCACAACTGTGCATGCCGTGTGCACTCAGTGTAGCTCTCGCTGTGGCTGTTTTTAATCTACTTAATTATTACTGAGTTGCTTATTTTTAATGTATACTCCATGTTTTTTTTTCCCCTGGGGGGAGGTTGTTTACCCTTTTTTATCATTTTATCCCCATTTCTATCCATTCCTCATCTTAGGATTCCCCACCATCTGAGGCCCGGCCATAGTACTCCGTGATTTCCCAGCAGCTTTGGATCCCCAGCCTGCACCCTGCCAGCCATAATGGGGACGGCTCAGGTACCGTGAGATCTCGCTATTCCTTCTTTCCTTTCTGTGTGTGTTCATTCTCAAGCAATTCCTCACTGCCTGCTGTGATAGGGCCCCTGTCACAGGAAGGGGATAAAGGGGGATGGGCCAAAGTCCAGCTGCTAAAGGACCCAGGGAAACAGGTGAGGAGCTGGTGAGCCAAGGATGTCTGTAATGATAGCATAGCATACCCCAAACCCTCCAGGTGCTTCAGGGCAATGTTTTCCTAATCAAATAGCGGTGCATTAATAATGTTATCAGAAACTCTGTGTCTGTGTGTGTGTGTGTGTGTGTGTGTGTGTGTGTGTGTGTGTGTGTGTCTGTGTCTGTGTGATAGTTAAGTAAGGGCCAAGGGAATATTGACATTGGTGAAGCCCCTCCATAGTATCTGCTACTGCTGTGTTGCCTGCTGATTGGTCTGTTCAGGGGAGCTGAATATGTAGAGATGACAGGGATCTAAACACAGGTTCCTACTGGCTTTAAAAAGGCTGTTCTGTGGGATCTGGTGGCTGTAGCTGTGCTGGTGTGTGTGTGTGTGTGTGTGTGTGTGTGTGTGTGTGTGTGTGTGTGTAAGGTAAGTGGAGTTCTGCATTCATAGAGGTGGGTTGTGATATGGCAGGAAAACAGTTCTTAAATGATAGCATCCTTCCCGCTGCTGCTGCTGACTTTAGTGCCTCATCTTGGGGCAACCCAAGGAACCTCTAGGAACAGGACACCCAGTTCTCAGACCTCTGGAACATAGTTTAGGGCCGAGTTGTAACTTCATGGCTCCTCAGTGCCAGGGAGTAAATCAGATAGCCGGTGAATCTCCATGGGAGAGGCATTTCCTTTCATTTGTCAAAGGGCAGTGATGCTTATGCAGAATGTAATTTTATTTCTTGCTCCAGAAGAGATTTAGAGTGATGAAAAATGTCCTGCGTTTGGATGGATCCTTGTTGCCACTACTATCCTGACTGATAATCTCCTTCCTTTTCTCTGGTGTCAGACATTCTTGACTCAGGATTCAAATACTTTTCTTAAGGATTTCTTAGTCTCAGAAACTGGTGTTGACTTCAGGCTATAGGTCAGTTTCCACAGCCAGAGCACTCGGCTGGGTCTGCTGGGATCTTGGAAGGTTTGCAGAGAGGCTTGGAAGGGTTGTGAGGCAGGCTCTGTCTGTCTCTAAGTCTCTGTGTGTCTCTCTCTCTCCCTCCCTCCCTCCCTCCCTCCCTCCCTCCCTCCCTCCCTCCCTCCCTCCCTCCCTCCCTCCTTCCCTCCCTCCCTCCCTCATGCTGCCAAGACCAACCATAGCTCTTCAATAAGGCTTCTCAATACTAAACAAAATTCACCAGTTGGTTTAGCCAGAAAAGAAACTCATTAAACAGAAACTGACATTCTGTGCATCTCTCACAACACCAGATAAAGTTGCTTAGCACGGAGCTTAGTCCTGGGTTCATTTACCTGTGGGAAAGGCATGTGGGAGAAAGAGCATACAGTCCATGCTGCCTTCAGCTGCCAGAAAGGCTGGAAAAACCTTTGTGTTGTTCACCTTTATTTTTTATTATACCCTGCGAGGGGTTTACAGGCAGTGTGGGGGAAGCCCTCAGTGGTATAGAGATGAATGAAATCAGTGAAAAAGCAGAAAAAGGGGCTTAGGGAGGTGGGCATAGAAGAGCAGGGCAGCCTCTAGGCCTGTCCTTGAGATCACTGGAGGCTGTGCATCTCCCGACCCCCTGCTTTCTTCCTCAGACTTTCAAGTGACTTCCTTTGTCTTCATGTGGGCTTCCCAAGGGGTACTAATCCTAGTCTAAATCCTTGTCTGGTCTGCAGTGTTGGCTCTGCAACCCCAGGACCTGGTGCAGATGAAAGCATTGTCAGTGATCCCGTTGGGAAGCAGGGCGCACATCGGCTTAGTTTTCATGAATGAATGTAGGTGTGACGTGGCATACAGATGCCGCGGAGAGCTGTGGTTGCTGAGGTCTCTGCTGCGGTGGTGCTGCTGGTCTGGTTTTTTCTTTTGGGAGGTGGTGAGCTTTGATGGTAAAATCATTTTGTTGTTGTTTAGGTTTAGGTTTTGAGACCCTGGTGTCCTGTGGGTCCTGCAGCTAGACCTCAGCTCCAGGCCAGCTGGGTTCACTGGAGTGTCCAGAATCTCCCAGTGCGTTTCCTTCTTAGAAATTCAGATGTTGAAGCAGCAGAGCATCAGGGCGAGGCAGTGAGGGCAGGAATTTGAAGACTCTGTCTACCTCTTGGTTCCTAGGTCCCTTCTTCCTGCTGTAGGAGAAAACAACTCCATTCTCTAGGCTTCTAGGTCAGTTCTTAGCACTCCATAGAAATCTGACTTGGAAGGGAGCTGCAAGTCTCTCCTCTGAGGGCCATTGAATGGTCTGGCAGGACCCTCTACTGCGCAGCACATCGGGATGGCCCACCCAGGATTCTCAGCTTCTTGTTGGCCTGCTTCCTGGCCTTATTTAAGATCGAGATGTCCTGTTAGAGCCTGAGAGTGATCATAAAGATGTAGGGTGAGGATCTGGTATACACATGTGGATTAGGTTTTGGTGTTATGGGGCTTTTCTGACAGCAAGCTATCACCTTGGCATCCCTGTCTCCTCAAGATTCTGGCCTCTCGCTGGGTAGTAAGACATCGCTAGGCCTCTGATCCACTGAGAAACATCATCGTCAGTGAGAAGTTGCCTATAATTTTCCCTGGTTCTGCCCTTAGTGCCTGTGGCATCTATGATGTCACCTTACCCCTCCAATTCTGTGTGCTGGTGACATGAGTCTTCTTTCCCTGTCTTTCTTCTTTTTTTTTTTTTTTTTGGTTTTTCAAGACAGGGTTTCTCTGTGTAGCTTTGCGCCTTTCCTGGAACTCACCCTGTAGACCAGGCTGGCCTCGAACTCACAGGGATCCACCTGCCTCTGCCTCCCGAGTGCTGGGATTAAAGGCGTGCGCCACCACCGCCCGGCTCTCCCTGTCTTTCATTCTGCAGGTTGCTGACTGTTCATCTTCCAAGGAACCAGCTGTTGTTCCACTGATTTTCATTGTTGAGTTTATATTCTCCGCTCAGCTGATGTTGATGCTGCTCTTTATTTATTCCTTTCTTCTACTTACCTTTGGTTTTAATTCATTCTTTGTTTTTTAAAAAATTTGAAGATTAAAAATTCAGCCATTGATTTGGATCTTGATTTCTTTTCCAAAGAGGCCCCAGGTTCTGTAGACTTATCTTTGGTTTTCTACTTTGTTGGGTGCTAGATATTTTTGTATTTCCATAAATACTTCGGAGAGGTGGCAAAGCTGCTTGGAAACAGTATCATCTCTTCGCATTTTGTGGGGTAGGATCTGCGGGAGCCCTTCTCGTTCCCTGTGATGTTGCTGGTCCTCACCCCCTCAGCCTCCACCCAGGCTCTGGGATGTGGGTTTCACTTAGCTACCGTGACTGTATCTGTTTTCTGGTTTCAGAGTGACCCTACTGCTTACTGGGTGGTACGTTCTTATTTTCCAGCCATGTTTGGGACCTACGCTTGTTTTAAAGCCTTACTCATTTGCATGGATTTAAGGAGGGAGAGGAAGCCAAGATGGGTGTCCCATTGCCCTGTGTCCAGCCTACCTTTCTCATTAAATGTTTCCTTAGAAAGACCCAGTCTTTCTCTTCTTTCTCATTGGAGGGGATATGTTTTAGGGCTGGTGACAGGATTGTTCCAAATCTTCCATAGGGAAGCCTTCATTTTTTTCTTATTGTAGTGATGGTTAAATAGAAGCAGTTTCTTCCTCCAGGAAACACCGTTATGTGTTTAGAGACGTTTGTGGTTGACACTCTGAAGAGAGTTCACTACTAGTGTCCTGTAGTTTCAAGTCAGGGATGCCAAGGACAGCCTGTGGTACACAGGATAACCCCAAAACAGAGAGTTACCAGGATCAAAATGTCAAAGACACATTGTCTTATACTTATAACCTAACCTCTTGATTCTCAGGTGTTCCCCGGGTCTAAATAAGGACAATGAGGAAATAACGTAATCCTGGCAGAGAATGGTTTATCTTCAGTGTCTGGGTATTCTCTTCCCCTGGAAATGACAGTGTAGCAAGTTTGCATGCAGGGTCACTTAAATTGATTATAATTAAAATGCACATTTGACATGGGGGGGGGTCTTTGAATCATCCACTGAGGGTGGTTAATGTATTTGTGAGCTCATACTGCAGACGCCCACCAGTGATGCCATAGTCACATCCTCATGGGGGCTGGGATAGTGAGTAAGCTCCGCTGTGCTTACACCAGCGGGATTTTGTCTCATTTAGAGTAAGACATTACAGAAAGGATTCTCAGCATTGACTGCAGGTCCAATCACAAATAACCCTGAAGAGTGAGATGCAACTTATTTGGTAAATGTAATGTCTAGTCTTCAAGGTAAATACGAACAGAGGTGGGCTGATCAGAGACTGCCTAGGAAGAGAAACTGAGTAGGACTCATTTATTATCCCCAATGTGCAAATGCACTAGATTCAAGGCCAAGAAAGCCACGTCCAGAACATATACCTTTGTTTGTTTCCATTGGGTGAAAAATCATTGTTTTTTTTCTTAATTAGGGTTTAGAGAAAATCCTCTGATTCTTAAAATTTGTTTAACTTTGGCAAGCTTGGTGGTTTTCTTTATTGATCCCACATCCAGGTTGGCAGCACTGATTAGGCAGGAAAAACAGGCAGTACCTTGCCCATGCATCTCCTAATGGAAACCTTGCAGGCTCAGCTATAGCTAGTACACTGGCGGGGGCTTCTGGCAGCTCAGTGGGGTGTGGGGGATGTAGACATGTAGATCAGCATGTGGAAACCCACATTCTAAGGCAGGTCCCTTGGCATTTCCTGTTTGATGATGGCGGAGTTCACACCATTGTGTCTCTTACATCCTTGTGTTCATGAGCCCTGAACTTAGCTCCTCCTCTTTGCTGCCCTGAGTTTTATATTGTCTTCTTGCAAGGATCTCTGGGCTGTGGGACAATAATACCACTGTGTTCACAATCAAACAGTTCTAACTCTTCACTGCAACAAGTCAGGAGGTAGATGTCCATCTAAAAAGAAATCATCCAAGTCAATTGCAGAAGTGTCTTCTTCCATCAGGTCGACCCAGGCTTGCCTTGTAGAACTGTAACATTCACTGTGTATCTGCACATTACTTGTTCGCTTTTTAAGAAGAATCTAAGCACAGTCTGGAGAGATGGCTCAGTGGTGAAGAAGATGCAGCTCTTCCAGAGGACCTGTGTTCAGTTCATGGTACCTGTGTCGAGGTGCTCATCACCACTTGTCACCCCAGCTCAAGGGGCTCTCACATCCTCTTCTGGCCTCGGAGGGGACCTCCATGCATGCGGCAGACACTCACATACACAAACACACACATACACATAAGGAAAAATGAAATAAATATTTAGACAAAACAAACAAAATCTAAACAAAAAAAAATCTAATATGTCTAACCATAGAAAAGTTACCCAACAAGAAAAATTCAGAGGTGGTATTTATGACATTTTGGCTACTTTGCATCTATATATTTTCTAGTTTATATTAGCAAAACTGCATACATTGTTACAATAACATGTTTGACAAATTAATAACATAATAACTTTTAAAAGTATTTTTTGGGGGAGTTGAATATGGTACAAGTACATGTTCAAGTGCACACATGTGTGTACCGGAGAGATCAGACATTGACACTGGTTATTTTCCTAACTTGCTCTCCACCTTATTTTTGGATCTAGAGTCTCTCATTGAACCTGGAGTTCTCCAGTTGTCTGTATTGGCTGGCCAGGGAACTCCAGGGATATGCCCGTCTTTATCCCCAGGTTATAGATGTGCATTGTCAAATCTGACTTTTTCATGGATGCTGAAGATCCAAAACCAGCTCTTCATGCTTGTGCAGCACACATGTTGCTGATTCGTTTGCTTCTTGAGACAGGTTCTAATGTGGCCCAGGCTGCCTTCAAAATTGCTGTGTATCTGAGGATGACCTTAAACAATTTTTCATCTTCCTGCCTCAACCTCCCTAGTGCGGAGACTGCAGGCAAGCACGCTTGTTTTATATGGAGATGAAACCCAGGATCTTGTGCATGCTAGGCAAGCATTCTACCAAGTGAGATGCATCCCCAACTCCTGAGTAACTCTTCTTCACAACACAATCAAAATGTCTTAAAGCTACCAAGCGCACTGTTGTGTGGAGCTACTGCAACTGTGTGCCAAGCCCCATATGAATGTCTGAGTCTGGGGTAATAGATCCTTCACAAATTCCCTTCCTTTGGCTATGCAAATATTGTAGAAAGTATGACAATTTTAAAGATTTTTCAGTGTATATTTCCATACAGTTTCCAGAGAAGTGTGTCTCGTTGCCATTGCGCTCCAACCAGGACTGAGGTGCAGCCTTATCCTGGGTTCTGCTTGTGACCTCTGGTCCATCTATGACTTGAAAGGCACCATTATGCTGTCTCCTGAGCTGCAAGGTGACATTTCCTGCTTTTCTTCTCCTTCAGTGAAGGAGTTGTATAGTATGGTGTTCTAGCTCATTTCAACATTACTAGGATTTTTTCTTTTCCAATTGTAATTGGATTTTCACTTTATCTTTTTTTTTTTTTTTTTTTTTTTTTTTTTTTTTTTTTTTTTTGGTTTTTCGAGACAAGGTTTCTCTGTGTAAGCTTTGTGCCTTTCCTGGAGCTCACTCTGTAGCCCAGGCTGGCCTCGAACTCACGGAGATCCGCCTGCCTCTGCCTCCCGAGTGCTGGGATTAAAGGCGTGCGCCACCACTGCCTGGCCACTTTATCATTTTTATACATAATAAATCTTATAAGTCACATCTAGAAACCTGTTTGCAACTTCTGACTTTGATGCTACATTTTAAAAACCTTTCTTTGAAAAAAAACATACACATTCAGCTTTTACACTTTTGTTAATTTTTGCTATCTGCAGTCTTTTTCTCTTTATATATAGACATAAAGTAGGGTCTCTGCTGATTCTTCCACCAATTTGGTTGGCCATCTATCATCACACCATTGATTAGGGATAGTGCTGTGACATTTTCTGGTTTGCTAATTGAGCCCATATTCTCCCTCATCTCATTTCCTTTCATTGACATTTGGGTAAACAATTTGTTTTTTCTCTTTTCTAAGCACTGGTGGAGGTAGCATCAGCCATTTCATTAATCTACACTTTAAGTTTACATAGCTGTACAGCTGGCCAATTCCTTGGAAAACACCTTGTTTTTCTAGTCACAGGCCTGGAGTGACATGCCTTGCATGATGATCGGGGCCTCAGTGGTTCCTGTGTCACTTCTGTTGAGAGGTCAGGGAGGCTTTGACCTTGTCACATCCTGAGAGAAGCCCTTGGTGGAGGGCTAGCTGCTAAGTAAACACTTAATTCAGACCTTGTCGTGATGCTCCCATGAGCCTCTAGTAATCATCCATCCATTATGCTGTTATCTCTATTCTGCAGCTCAGGTCAATTTGGAGTGTGTGGGACGAAGTCAGGATGTCTGTAGGGCTGTCTCCTCCTGGAGGGTTTTGCTTTGTGCATTGTCCTCCTCTAGGACATCTTGTCTGCAAACCAGGGACTTTCTATCACATGGTCCCTCTTGTTCTCTTTAGGGACACTCTAGGCTGAGTCACATCTATCTCCAGATCCTTCACCACAACTGTGAAGTCTTTATCATGTGACTCCACAGGTCTCCAGGCTCCAGGTACTTGGATGATAATGGGTAATGATAATGGTTATAATGGGTAATAATGACCCTTTGGTGTCATTACTCTGCTACTGAAGTTCCTCCTCCCCCATCTAAATCCACATTTAGCTTTCATCTTTGGAGATTTTGCTTTTACTGCGGAATTGAACAAAATTTCTACATTTCTTATGTGAATAGTTACTTTTGATCTTTTTCCATATTTTAGGAGAAGCAGGTGGGGACTTTCAAAGCAGTGAAAAGATAGGCATTATTCACAGAGACCAGTGTCCCTGCATTATTCCTGGACCGGCATGTTTGCTGTTGGTACAATGGGTGCACCATCTTCCTGGACATAGACAGTCATAATGAGAATGTCTCCCACTTAAAAATTAGTCAGTAGCCAATGAATAGGACCCACGAAGGCAGAAACAGAAGCCCAGTGGGACCACATCCTCAACAGCTTGGGATTGGCAGGTGTGAGTGCCATTTGAAGGTATGATTGCATTAAGTCATTTTGCACCTTCCCCTTGGAAGGAAGCAGTCTGGGGCAAAGTGCAGGCAGGACCGTTCACCGAGGAATGATGTGTCTCACCTGGGGTCTGTGAGCTTACCACCCACAGCAGAGCACAGTGGTTTCAATGCGTCCTGTGAATGTAAAACATGAACCACAGGGACAGGACAAGCCGGAAGTCAGTCAGCAGTCCTGGGAGGTGTGTGGTAGGGTAGCTGGAGCTAGCGTGGGCTAAGGTGGCCAGTTCGTTATCCCTCAGTGCCAAGAGCACTTGATTCTGCACATGTTTTGTTGAATAGAATGAACAATTTTTTAGTTTAAAAAACTGTAAATTTCAATTCACTGCCGTCCTCCACTTACTTGCCTTTTTACTCATGCCTTTTTAGTATACTTACAACTTTCTTCCTTAAAAAAGAGCTACAAAAGAAATTAAAAGTATTTTTTTATTTGCAACTTTTTAATATGAAAGGAAAAAAAGAATGATTTTTATACTAAAAGTGAAAAAGCCTTTATCAAATTGGTGTAAGGGAAGGAAACAGCCAGAGCTGCAGGGCTTGGCTGTGGCTCCCTTTGGCTGGGTTCTCCTCAGGCTGTGGCTTGGGATGCTCTCTTCCGTCCATTTTATTTGTTGATTCTTCCTGTAATGTAAGGACAACTTTCTGCACGGGTTTCCAGCTGCTGCAAAAAGAAGCTTCTCTGATACAGGCAAGGCGAGAGCCATATCTATGAATATAAGGACACGCAGTTAGAATGTGAGGAATTATAGTTGTTTTAGGGGAGTTGGCAGCTGTATGTTCCTCTCTAAGATCCATGACCTCACTAGCCAAAAGTGCACACATGTTTAGTTTTAGACAGCTGAATCTAAAATTTAAGAACAAGACTTGGTGGACCCAAGCATGACTTCATATTCCATGCCGTGTGTCTGCCCACATGCATGTCTGTCTGTGTGTGTGTGAATGTGTTTGCATGTGTGTGGTCCTGTGGTACTTTCTCATTGGATGGTGGTTATCTCCACTCAGATCATGGGCTCAGCTGGATTCAAACTGGGTCAGGCACTGATTCCATAATCCACCTGCTGGTGTCACACATCTCCTGAGCTTGCTCATTTCTCAACCTTCCTCTGTCAAGCAAGTGACGAGCTCTTAAAATGTTAGTGTTTTGTAGCAGTTTTGCAGTAAAAAGTCCCTCTGGGGTCTCTAAAACAGGGCCAGCTGTTTTCTGGCCACCCAGGCTAAGAGCCCAGAGACTTTTACTTGCAGTCATCTTGTGTGGGATTAAGGACAGCACAGAACAAGCTCCTTTGGTGAACTTCAGGTCTTTTGTGTTTTTAGAGACAGGATCATACTGTGTTTAAAGTTCTGACTGAGCTCCCTGAGTTGTGGGCAAACAGATACATCAAGGTTCAGGCTTTGCTTGTCAACTGGAATTCCTATGCATTCGTCCATGCAAGGTCAACTCCTCAGGTTTTTGAATACTTAGAAAATGTTGCTGTAATTAGCTTGTGTTTCTGATTTTCGTAACATCTTATAATTCACAACTCACATCACTACCTTCACATGTCTTTGGGTCAGTTGACCTCAGGTCCATGGCACCTTCGTAGTTTTTTGCAGGTTCCTTTTGGTGCCTGCCCTAGCAGGCTTCATTGTTTGAATCTATCAAACAAGAGTGTTTTATATTAGGTCTGAGGCATATGTTTGTATATGAGGATTTTGTCTTCCGAGGCCTTTGTTTCTCCTGGGTGAGTAGATCTTACACAGCAAAACCAGCAGCCAGTTTGAAACCCATTTGCATATGCAGAGCACAGCATGGCAGCCATGTTGTCCAGAAGGCTCTCTCTCTGGTCCTGGTTTAGATATGTCGATCTTGTGAACTCCCAGGGAAAAACCAAAGTAGAAGGCCAGGGATGCAGCATTGTTAACTCAGCATGTGCCATGATACTTTTGTGTCCAGGACTCTGTGGCTCTGAGAGAGGCTTAGGGACCATGTCTGCAGGGACCCTCCTTCCTGTGAAACAGATAATATGCCATTACTTGTCATTGTGACCCTCCAGTTATCAGGAGCCACCAATGCATCTTAAGGTCATCTTAACACTCACATGACTGGAATTACACGCATGCAAGATTCCATTTGTCATAGTGTGTGGGTTTTAGCCATCTATGGTGTGTGGGTCTGTCAGATCACGTGCTGGGTTGGGAGACTAGGTAGTTGGTGGAAGTTCCCAAAGAGAGATTGGGTAGGAAGTAGAGGGAATTTCAGAGAACAAGGTTAGCAAATTTGGCCTGAACCCTGGGGCAAAAAAAGAGAAATGAAGGTCTCTGTTGTAGTGAGAGCTTGCATATTTTGTGTGAAAAAGAACCACAGACCTCCGAGAAAGGAGCTTTCTGCCTGGTGCTACACAAGTAAATTTTTTTTTTTTTTAAAGCAATGAGCACTTGTCCTTAGTGGTGCTTAAAGATATTTTCAACTCTGATGAGAAGTTATGAAGGAACAGGAAGCTTAGTTAACTGAAGGTTGGACCTACCCAGGGGGGATCCTGTGATCATAGTGAAGCGGCCAGCCCCTCTTAAAACAGGACTGAACCTAACAGGGCCAGTTGTCCCCCCCCTCCCCGTCCCAGGGGCCAGTTTGCTAAGACCTCTGCCCCATATTACCTACCATCCTATGTTGAATCGTGTCTGGCTTCGATCAGACCCTCAGGAAGTATGTCTAGTATGGTAGCCAATCAGGGTCCTACCCGGCCACAAGCAGGAACTGTTCTTGCTATTTTCAGTCAAACAGACCCGTGACACAGCAAACAGACCCCTGACACAGCAAACAGACTTCTGACACAGTTACTGACCAGATGTCATGAGCCAATTGTAAAATGATTGCTGTACCAGTAAGAGTCTGTACCCAGTCATTTCAAAGCACACTTGACCACAGCTGGAATTCCCCTAATCCTGCTTAAAAGGAGCCTGTGAGCCTCTCTTGGGGTCACCATTTGCCACGTTGTCAGATGGTTTGACCCTGGTGTGCTGGAATTTTTTTATTAAATGCTCTTGCTGATGACATATGTGGCTGGTGGTCTTTTACGGGACTTATTGCAGACCCTAACACATAGTTCCCTCTCATACTGATCTTCTGGAGCTCCAGTCTGAAATCATAGCCTGTTTGGCTGGTTTGGTAGCTCATATCTATAATTCTAACACTCAAAAGGGTGAGGTAAGAGAATTGCTATGAGGTGTGGCCTTAGCTACGGAATAGTTTGGAACAACACCAAACAAACAAACAAACTACATAACTTGGTGACTTAGGAAGAAACACTGTCCTCAGGCTGCAAGGCTGAAAGGTCAGCACTGAGGTATGGCAGGGCTTCTCCTTTGAGCTCTGCTCCTTGGTCTGCTGATACTCCACATCCCCTGCGTACCCATAGAGTTCTTTTGAGGGTTCATACCCAGGTACTGATGTCTACTCAATGAAGAGTGCTGAGTTTGACTCTTGCAGAGACAGCCTATGGACATCCTTTCTGGAGAAGGACCTGTGAGCAGGTTCTAGATTAGGAGGGTTTGTGAGACACCATGGAATAGGAAGGCTTGCAGGAGATGACAGAATACAGTATTTTAGGGGGCCCTGGAATGGAGGGCCCAGAGGTGGGCAAGCTGGACAGATCTAACTACTTCTTCTACTTCAAAGCCAAGGTCCAGGCCTCCCTGTCTCTCAAGGGAGGCAGGTACCACTACGATGAACAAATGTGTAATAGAGAGGGGGAAAAGCTAGGAAAATGGAGTGGTATGTGCTGTAGAGAGAGGCGGTAGATATGACTGCAGTCACAGGCATGAGAGAGGGCTGAGGTCCACAGGGGGACGTGTCCTTGTCCAGTAGTGTCAGCAGGGTGGTGTGCAGCAGCCTGGAGCTTATGCAGATGCAGACTAAGACCCCCCAACACAACCCCCCAACATGTCGCCGGCTGTGGGATCACCTTGGCTTGGGCAACAGCAGAGGCCTTAAATGAGGAACAGTTCTCTTTCTGGATTGGACCTCCTCAAAGAACCATGGTGGTCCATGACGCTACCAGAGGCCATGTTGGTATCTGTTGTCTGAGCTGCTGTACCAGGTTGTGATGAAACCCCAGATCCATGTGGATGTTTATGGTCAGTGCCACTGACTGGAGCCATGTTGATGTCCCTGGGCCATGCTGCCTTGGGGGCCATTTGATGTAAGTGGCCTGTGCTGCCACCTGAGGCCATGTCCATGTCTGGAGCCATGCTGCTGCTGAGGGCCACATCTGAGTCCGTGGTCCTAGTACAACCAGGGTTTGTGTAGATGTCTGTGGTCCGTGTTACCACTGAAGGCCATGCAGATGTCTGTGGTCTGTGCTGCCACTGGGGGCCATATTGATGTGAGTGGGCTGCCCTGCCACCTGAGTCATGGTGGTGTCTGCGGTCCAGCTGCAACCTGGGGCTGTGTTTGTGGTCTGTGCTGTCAGCAGAAACCATGTGGAAACCCATGATCCGTGCTCCCACTGACTGTGAAGAGCAAGGAAGCTACTTTTGCAGTGACATTGATGACTGCAGATGCACAGTTGAGAAAAGGGACATGGAGGGCCTCTGTGACAACCCCTACCCCTGCCTTACCCACCCTTCCAAAAAAAAAAAAAAAAAAAAAAAAAGCAACAGCCTAAATAGGAAGCCATTGAAAAGAACTCTTAAAAGCAAAACAAAACTAAAAACAAACCCAAGGTCCAGTGGCTCTGTTTCCTTTACTTGTTGCCATGGCATCCAGCTTCTGGAGACAACAACAGATTGGGGCAGAGTCCCTCAAAGCCTGAGATGCATGCTGTTCGGTTTTTTGAAAAAGCACACTGCTCCCTATCCAGAAGGTTCGTGGATACATAGCACTGGGAGAAACACTGTTTTTCACTGATGCTGTCCACGGAGGCCCTGTTCCTCTGGTGATGGATTCCTCCATGATGTCCCGATGATGTTTCAGGGAATGGCTCTAGGTAGCCATGTTGGGCCAGGCCATATCCAACTCCAGGTCTTGTGTGCTGGCCTTACCATAGGGTCAGGATATGGCAGGTATTCAGAACCAACATAGGAACGCTTATATAGGTTGTTCTTTTAAGTTTCTTGGGCAGACTCGCGCTCAGCCTCTTTGCCTGGGCTGTGGTCATAAGGGTAGTGGGGGATTTTGAGAGATGACACATTGTGGGCTCTGGAAGCCATACTGTGGTCTGGGTATGTGAAGGCAGGGTGATCCAGTTCCCTCTGGCTCTGAGAAACTGTTAAGACACATTGTTTTCTGGGGCATACTTGGTAGAATGATGGGAGCAGGGATATCCTGTGCTGTCTGAGATCTGTAGTTCTGAAGCAGGAGCTAGGGTACAGTTTGGGAGTATGGCTGAAGGGATTGGCCACACTCTCGTGAGAACAGTGGGCAGACAGGCAGTGGAGGTGGGTTGGCCCTGGGCCTTTGGAGGAGAGTCCTCCAAAGTCCTGAAGTGCATCAGTGGACAACAGGGTCTGGAAGGCCCCACAAGCCCAGCCAGGGAGAGGGATTAGGTCAGAAGGAGGCTCTGTCCTGACACTGGACCTGGCAGGGAGGCGGGACCTGGCACTTCTGTGCAGCTATGCTGATGGAGGTCTCACGGGAACGGAGTTTCTAAGAACCAGTGAGTATGGACTCTGTGTGTTCCCATTCAGTAGAGATGTATATGCTTGAGGCCCACTCAAGGTCTCTCAGGAGGCTGACCTGGGCATACACGCTCCTAGAGTCTGAGATGTACCTGAGAGGACTTGGAGAGAAATAAGTCCAAGTGCTAGAGCTGTGTGGCTTAGGGGATTGTATGGTGGTTTGAAAGAAAATGGCCCCGTGGGCTCACAGAGAGCGTCACTATTAGGAGGTGTGTCCTTGTTTGAGTAGGTGTGGCTTTGCTGGAGGAAATGTGTCACTGAGAATGGGCTTTGAGGTCTCAGAAGCTCAAGCCAGGCCTAGTGGCTGTCTCTTCCTGCTGTCTACGGATCCAGATGTAGGACTCTCAGTTACCTCTCCAGCACCATGTCTGCCTACATATTGCCATGCTTCCTGCTGTGATGATAATGGACTAAACCTCTGAACTGTAAGCCAGCCCCAGTTAAATGTTTTCAAGAGTTGCTGTGGTCATGGTGTCTCTTCACAACAATAGAAACCCTAACTAAGACAGGTGGCATTGGGCATAGTGCCATGTTCCCATGTTGATACAGAGGCACCCTGTTGCCATTCCTTGTCTGATGGGCCATGTGGAGCCCTACTGTCATCCTGGAGATTTTACCCCATGCTCTTGCTCCTGACTGTCCAACTCCTCTCGTTAGGCCAGATAGTGCTGAGTTCGAAACACAGATCTGACAAGTTACCTAGGCTTGTGTTATGTCTTGCAGTTATATCTCTCCACAGGATAATTTCCCCATCTGGGCCTCTGTTGTGTATGTTTCTTCTGAGATTGAAACATTCCATCCATCAGGGAAGCTCCTTAAGGAGGAAGGTAAACAACTAAAAATTGCTTCAGGAAGTCCCTGAAACTGAGCAGAGTCACTAGGCCCCTCCCTGACAGAGTAAGCAATAAAAACTGAGAGTCCCTCTGAGACAATTCAAGCTGCAAAGAAGACCCTGAAGTACAGCCGGCTGCTTGGAAGAAGCAAAAACCAGCCTAGTTGCCTGGAAGAGGTTTAGACATAAAGAGTCATCTAGAAAGGATGCTCTTCAACCTGTTGAGCTGCCTGCCCACTGTGCAGTCTGCTGCAGGTTCCCAGCTTTGTGAGCCCATGCTGGGGTGGGCCTTGCAGCTGTCTTGGGATCATTTCCACCCCTGTAAGTGACCCCTCACTCATATCCCTGTCAATAACTCCAATAAAATTCATAGTTCATCAAGTTGGACTTGGATGGTACCCGTGCTTTGGCCTGTTCTGGGCTCCCTGTCTTGGCTGAGTAGACATGTGAGTGGGTTCTCCCTGGGGAAGCTTTTGTCGTACAACGGTCTCTATGGAGCCGAAGTGGTTTTGCTGACATTGTAGAGAATCGAATGGGTTAACATGATAAAGCTACGCTGCCACGTGCTTTGTGAGTTGTTGTGAGGGAGCCTCTACGACTTCCTGCAGGGTGAGTGTGGTGCCTTACAGATAGATATGGTTGGACTTGGTTCATTTTTTTTTTTTTTGACTTTTAGCATTGCCCTGGTGCTGATAGGTAAATAATTCTGTACACTGACTTTGTTAAGTTTTTGACCAATACTGTAAACTCTTAAGCTCAGTGACGGAATGTTGGTTAATGTAATTTTCTTTTTTGATTTCTGAGAATTCTCCTTTTCAAAATTGGGAACAGCCACAGTCCTCATCACCGCGTCTTCCTTAGTGGATGTTGGTGCGAGATTTGGTTTCCTTTGGTTACTGAGCTTGACTCTGTTGTTGATTTTGTGAGACCCAGGAGGCCAGGATCCATGCCTGTCTTCTGATTTGTAGTCAGAATCATTACCACATTGCTGGTGTGTACAAACACAGTATTTACTGAATGAATGTTCATTGAGTTCCTTGAATGTACATACTTGTAGGAAATGATGGAAACTGAAGTGCTTACGTCCTCATGAATGTGGTGTAAATATATTTAAAAAACCCCAGCCATGTTCATGTTCATCATTTATCTTCATTGAGTTCCTCGAATGTACATACTTGTAGGAAATGATGGAAACTGAAGTGCTTACGTCCTCATGAATGTGGTGTAAATATATTTAAAAAACCCCAGCCATGTTCATGTTCATCATTTATCTTTTTCTCGTCCTCACTTTCTCGCTTCTCCTCTTCCTGCCTGTCTTCCTTCCTTCTTCCTTTTTCTTTTGGTCCCCTCTGACTAGAGTATAGCCCTTAAAATTAAAGTTTTCTGTTGGTTATAGTTACTATTTTAACTTGTTGACTTGTTGAAAAAAATGAGACGTGATCAGAGTCTTCCCCTTTTGGTATGAATGGTCCTTAGCCCCTGTGCTGTATAGGATTCTTGGGGTGAGAAACAAAGGTAACTCCCAGTGTTCTGTTTGCATAGAGCAGATCTGCTTGTTCTGGGGTTTTCATCCAGTATCAGTTCATTTTGAAAAACACTTCCTTAAACATTGCAGGGCATGGGCAGACCTGTGAGCCAGCACTGTGTGTTAACAGATAGAAATGTGTGCATTATAGGACCTGGGCAGGCCTGTGGGCCAGCACTGTGTGTTAACAGACATGTGTGTGTGTCTGGGGGTTTTGTTCAATCTATAGGACTATAGGATGTGTGTTTGATTAGCAGACCCAGAGTGTGTTGCTTGGCCCATGCTCTCTGAGACCAGGAAAAGGAACCAGAACCAGGCCCTGTGACCCCTTGGCTTTTCCCCGGAATATTGTCTTTTCAATGCAGCAGGACTGTGACCTCAACCTGGTCCCTTGTGGTTGAGAAGAGCTGGCCGTGAAAAACTTTCCTTGCTGGGAGGAAAGGGCTTCTTGTTTATGCCTTTCTTGGGGGAAGCGGATGGATGTGAGTGGGACAGTGACAACCTCTGCCCCAGCATCCAGGGAGCAAGAGTGATGTTGTCAACACTGGTATCTGCAGGGTGAGGACCAGCTTGCAGCCACTATGAATGAGTACAAGTTCCCTTAGTAATCAGATGCTCCCAGACACTCACTGGTGAGTTCATACAGTATTTTGCTAAGTCAAAGTTTGTATTCAATTATGGAGGCACTTACAGCCCGTTGATAAGGCTGTTATGAAAAACAAAACTCCAAGGTCAGTGAGGAGGTGTAGGGAGGGAGTCCTGGGTGCACTGTTGGTGGGATGTAAATTGGTACAGCTATCATAGAAACATTATGGAATTTCCTGCAAAACAAAACACCAATGGAAGTAACGTGTGATCCAGCAATTCCACTATCAGGAATATCCAAAGGAGACAGAGTCAGTGCATGGAAGAGACATCTGCACTTCCACGGTTGTTTATTTGTAGCATCATTTGTACCAACCATGATATGGAATCGACCTGTGTTCCTCAGCTACAGATGAATGGGTAAGGGATGTAGCTCACAGGGGAGGAAATCCTGTCCCTTGCCTCATCCATGGGCTAGAGGACACTGTTAAGTGAACTAAGCCAGGCACAAAAAGACAAATGGTTGCGCTCTTGGTGAGATCTAGCAAAGCTGGCCTCACAGAAGCATAGGGAGGGCCATGAGATGCCAGGTTGGAGAAGGGGGATGTTTGTCAAAGGACACAAAGTTTTAGGTGTGAGATGGGTGAGTTCTGAGATCTAAAGTGCCGCACAGGGTGACAGCTGAGAAGGAAACCTGGCAGCTCCCATCCTGTTCACTGATGACACCACGACTTGCTTCTCTGTGGTTATGTGATCATCAGTGTGAGCAGTTTTAGGATAGTAAAACTGAAATACACAGATGACATCAATTTGAAGTACTGAGAATGATAGATTTAAAGACAGAAATAGAAAGGTGTAGGAGATAAATGGATGGAGTGTGCATTAAGCATCATTTTAAGGAAATTACTTTTTAAATGTTTATTTTTGGGTATATATGTATGTTTATTTGTCTGACATACACACGTGTGGGTGCTTTCAGAGGTAAGGAAAGGGTGTTGGATCCCTCAGAGCTAAAGTTATAGATAGTTATCTACTCAACATGGCTGCTAGGAACCAAACTTATAGTCTTGTATCTGTTTTATGTGCCTTTACGTGACTCCACTGTACTCCTGTGTCTTTGTGTCCTGTGTGTTATCAGCTGTGTTGAGAGATACACATTGGCTACCAAACATCTTACTGGGCAGGTCTGAATGGCGGGAGGCATTTCCCATGCTGTGATGAAGTGTTGATGGTCAATGCATTTATACTCACTGATTCCCTGGGGTCAGTCAAGGTACAATCAGTTTTGCCTGTGCTTTATAACTTGAAAGTTAAGATTGTATGATGAGATGTGCCTTCACCTAGTTCATCATCAGGTAGAAACATTTCATACAGGAGAGCCAATATTCTCCCCTTATATTAACATGTATCAAATAATAATTCCCAACCACCTTCAAAAGTTTATCAGTACATTAAAAATGTTCTAGCTGGGCATGGTGGCATATGCCTGCAGTACCAGCACTCAGGCTGAGACAGGAGGTTTGTGAACTTAAGGCTAACCTCAGCTATGGAACTGAGGCCTGATCTCGTAGGAGAGTATTATACACTCATGGTTCAATGTAGCTGCTGTGCTTTTGAACTACATTATAGTTTTTAGCCATATTGATCCTCAGAGGGTTCTCTGTCATCAATCAGTGTGACTGCTTCTCTTTGCCCCTGAGTCCTTTTGACACAGTGTTGGTTGTCTGTGGCCCATTTATACCGCCACTTTCTGACCTGTGTCTGAAGAGCCCTGTTTTGTACATGGAAATAGCACTTCAAAGGCACATAACAATTGTAGCTAGAGTAGTTTTTGTCTCTAGACATTCCTGGGGGAATAGCTAGGGCTTGCATTGTTCAGATACCAACAGATCTTTCTTTGCGTGCTCAGTAACTTGTGTGTTTGTTGTGTGTCTCAGAGCTTACTGTTCTGACATAGTTTCTCTGGTACATGGTATATGATGTGGTCCTTCAGTACATATTCAGACTTCAATTTTAGCCAACTTTTCTTCAGCTGTGTTTGCTGGCACTTTTACTCTTCCACTCTTTCCATTTTTAGTTTTAGAGATGCCTACTACCTGCTTTTGCTTTCTTGCCTGTCTTTATATTTACCTCTTTCTTGTGATGGCAATAATATCTTTCCCATTTAATCATTATTCATATATTCTATTAAGTACTATTCATATATGCAAGTATTTCTGAAATATGTATGAAGTATTGTGTCATAGTTAGGGTTCTTATTGCTGTGATGAAAGCACCATGACCAAAAGCAACTTGGGGAGGAAAGGGTTTATTTGGCTTACACTTCCATATCACTGTTCATCATCAAAGAAGTCAGGACAGGAACTCAAACATGGCAGGAACCTGGACGAAGGAGCTGAAGCAGAGGCCATGGAGGGGAGCTGCTTTCTGGCTTGCTCCCCATGGCTTGCTCAGCCTGCTTTTTTATTGAACCCAGGACCACCACCTAGGGATAGCTACCTCCCCCACAATGGGCTGGGCCCTCCCCCATCAATCACTAATTAAGAAAATTAGTGCCTTACAGCCTGATCTTATGGAGGCATTTTCTCAATTGTGACTCCCACTTCTCTGACGTCTCCAGCTTGTGTCAGCTAGCCAGCTCATATGGTAAAGGAAGTGATTTAAGAAACAACTGAGGTTTCATGACTTTGTCAAAGCTTTCCCTGGCCCTTTATTGATCCTTCGAGCTTTTTACAGGTAACTTCTTGCCTTAAGAGATTAGATACATTAAAAGCATTTTTCGGCCGGGCGGTGGTGGCGCACGCCTTTAATCCCAGCACTCGGGAGGCAGAGGCAGGTGGATCTCTGTGAGTTCGAGGCCAGCCTGGTCTACAGAGCGAGATCCAGGAAAGGCGCAAAGCTACACAGAGAAACCCTGTAGATGTATCCAACCTTCTTATTAAATAATAAACACAGAACCAATACAAAGAAGAAAGCCAAGAGGTCAGAGCTAAGAGCTAAAACCTTACCCTTCCTCCTGCGGTGGTCCTACCTCTCCGAACCAGAGCTACCCCTGTGTTAAAGTCTTTATATAGAGTTCCGGTCCTGCCTTCTCATTGGTTGTAAACCCAACCACATGACCGCCTCCTCACAGCCTGTCTGTATAGGCCTCCAGGTTTTCCATGATTGGTATTAAGATTAAAAGCATGTGTATCCAATAATGGCTGTATCCCTGAACACACAGAGACTTACCCAGCTCTGCCTACCAAGTGCTGGAATTACAAGCGTACGCTACCACTGCCCTGCTTTCCTATGGCTTGCTAATAGCTCTGACCCCCGGGCAACTTTATTTATTAACATACAAATAAAATATCACCATAAAACCCTGTCTCGAAAAAAAAAAAAGCATTTTTCTTCAATGAATGAGTGAATTGGACAAATGTTTGGTCCCATATAAATGGACTCACACTGCTCTTCTCTGACTTGGTGTGTTCAGTGCTTTGCTCTCAACATACACCTGTGAGTTTTGCTCATTAGGGATTCCAGTTGAATACACTTAATCCCCATTGCCTGCTCCATGAACCTTCAAAATGTCCCCAGTGACCTCACACTCAGTGCTGTTGTGGGTATTCTTCTCTCTGCCTCTCTGCCTCTGTCTCTCTGTCTGTCTCTCTCTGTGTTAATTTCTGGCCAGAGCTATATCGAGTAGACATTTTTACTTTATTTGAATAGATTTTTTTAAAGATATGGAGTTACTACAAACAAAATTGGACCATGAAGTGAATAGCAGAGGAGACTCGGGTACTGGGGAGAGTGTACTGGGCCACTTCAGTGGTCTAGGAAATAGTGATAGCTTCACCAATATAATTACCTCTTTACTTTCTTTATTCTAGAACTCTTTCTTCCATCATCTGCACTGTACCTTTCCAAACGCCTCTCTAAAAACAGTGTCGCTGTATGTATCCTCTATAGATGGTACTGTGTTGCATAAGGACGTTTACATTCAGGTACACACTATGCTTATACCCACCCCGCCCCCAATAGTCCCTTTCTTCTCCCAGGCAGTTTCACTTCTGCAGTTATGTCGAATGCACACACGTGTTTTAATGTAACCATATGTATTACCAAGGAACTGCAAATAAGAAACATGTATTTGTCTTCATTAACTCTGTAAGGTCATCTCTTGTTGCATCTACTTTTCTGCCAACAACACAACTTCTTTCTTCCTTGTGGCTGAAAAAAAACCCCATTGTGTATGTCAACCACCTTTTCTTTATCTGTTCTTCTGTTACTGGACACTTAGGATGGTCCCATTATTTATTATGACTAGTGTTTTGATAAATATTGGTGTGCAGGTATCTCTGTGATATGTTGACTTGGAATTCTTTGCCAATAGCTCTTTTGAACTGTGGGGATGGCTGAACACTTGTCTATTTTTTTCTACTTGGCTGTCTTTTTGCTGCTGACTTTTCGAAATACTTAATGTTTGGGGTTCGAGTCGTGCATCATTTATACAAGCCACAATAGACATTTTTTAACACCTTTTTTTTTCCTTCTATGAACAGAGGTTCCTAGCAAGAAATTACTTGCTGATTTTTTTACTTTGTGGCTAGAGGATAGCTCTTGTTGGGAAGCAGGTGGCTTCTGAAAGCACTCTGATTAAACTTTGGATGATGGAAGGAATGAGTGAGGAGCCCAAGATGTCAGTGGTCTGAGGAGGAGGGTGCTTCAGGAGGGGGCTGTGGGTCTAGCCTGTGTCAGTGACACTTCTGAATTTGTAACAAGCTGTTCCAGACCTGCTGACTTCCAGGGAGGGAAGCAAAATGACTCTCTAGTTCTGCTTCGTCCTGTCCCTTATGCTAGAGCTGGAGACAAGGAGAGGGATGCTCCCGAAGAACAGCTTCCAGGGTGGGTGCTGGAGCCATTGAGACACCAGGGCCTCCTGCCTGTCTCAGAAGCCAGGCGTGTGTTTGTGGTACGTGTGGAATCTAATCCTTAAGTTGTTTGCTCCTACACTATTGTTTGTGGGCACACATGCATTGATTTCTCATCAACAGAGAACATTGTTTGTGATTCACCGCGTCTGAAAGTCCTCTCCTTTCCTAGGTACTGGGTCCTCCAAAGGGGTCATGAGTGGATACTGAATTCCCACAAATGCTTTTGATTCCTGATGTGGATTATAGAGTGTTCTCTTTCCGTCTGTTACTGTTGTGAATGTTAGTACATCTTCTAATCTTAAATTGGCGTTTGGGGGATATAGCTCTACTTGAACCAACTTAAAACTGATGCATATTATCTGGCTTGCTTTTGTTAAGGTCTTTTAATCCATTTTCTTTCAATATATTAGTGTCTAATTTTGCTTTCATTTTGTTAGTATTAACTCTTAAATTTAATCCAGATACATGGAGTGAAATGTGCATTGGTGCTTTGCTGACTATGAAATCATTTTTGTACAGTTGGATTTTTAAAATAAATACTTCTATTTTATTTATTTATGTATATATATATTTTTTTCAGTTGAATTTTTTTAAGAGGCACTTCAAGTGTTGTGGTAGAATTTGTCATTGAAATCACATGGGCCTGGTGTTTTGGACTATGTAAAGTTATAGAACCTTTAGATGCAGGACTATAGGATTCTCAGATTTCTTGTTTATTCTCAAGACATATCAGGGAAACCTTGATTATCTAAACACTTAGCTTAGTTTTCAAACTTACGGGGAGATCACTGTGTTTCTTAGAGTGTCTAGGGGCAGCTGATCTTCACGTCATTTTAAGTTGCTCTCCATTTGTCTCTGTTACTTTGTAGTAAAACTTCCTAGGCTTTCATTAAAATGAAGCAGTCTTGTAGCAACGGATTAATGGGGCATTATTTACACACTTCTCTTTCTGCCTAAGTAAGGCTGGCCAGAATTTCACCATCATTTTTGCTGTTGGTTCCTCTCTATTGTGTATATTTTTCTATTTATTTTTTTTTAATCTTTATTACAATCTCACTTCACTTGCTTTATTTATTTATTTATTTTGGTCTTTCAAGACAGGGTTTCCCTGTGTAGCTTTGTGCCTTTCCTGGAACTCACTTGGTAGCCCAGGCTGGCCTTGAACTCAAAGAGATCTGCCTGGCTCTGCCTCCTGAGTGCTGGGACTAAAGGCGTGCACCACCACCGCCCGGCTACTTCACTTACTTTATGATAGTCCATGATTACTTTTCTAGATGTTTGGATGCTTAGTTTCCTTGTTTATTCATTATCTTGTTATTTTAGCTGGATGGGAGTATTACATAAGGTACATTGTCATTTGGATGGTCTCTGTTGTTAGGATATAGTGTCTGTGTTTTCTGTGAGTTTGGACTTGTTCTTCAGAGCTCAGTATTTTGTATCTTTCCCTGCATGCTCACATAGTCTCTCTCTCTCTCTCTCTCTCTCTCTCTCTCTCTCTCTCTCTCTCTCTCTCTCTCTCTCTCTCTCTCACACACACACACACACACACACACACACATTTACACTCCCACATACTCACAGGCAGACTCACAAACAGTTGCAACTCTCCCTCACACATAAGAATTCATACAGAGCCACACTCATAGATTCACAGATCCCCATAACACTCACATAGCCTCATTAATATGCAGACACACACTCGCCCCACATATACTTGTACTTACATACACAGCCACATACATTCACAGACATACATGCTTACACAGTCACACTGTTTAAATCGAGATTCTACGTATAAGTATCAAGTATTTCAATTAAAACGATAATGTCCAGCTCCAACTTTTCCCCAACTCTACCCTCTAAGTAACTTAAGTTCATTTTCTTTATTGCTGGATAAAACTCCATTGAATATATATGCTGCATTCTTACCAGCATTTGTGCTGGGACATGATGGACTCCTTAGTTCTTCTCCTTCACTTTTCTTTTCGTGAAGTTTATTATTTCCTGTAGATGTAACCAACCTTCTTATTAAATAAGAAACACAGAACCAATACAAAGAAGAAAGCCAAGAGGTCAGAGCTAAGAGCTAAAACCTTACCCTTCCTCCTGCGGTGGTCCTACCTCTATGAACCAGAGCTACTTTCTGTGTTAAAGTCTTTATATAGAGTTTCTGTTCTGCCTTCTCATTGGTTGTAAACCCAACCACATGACCGCCTCGTCACGGCCTGTCTGTATAGGCCTCCAGGTTTTCTATGATTGATATTGAGATTAAAGGCATGTGTATCCAATACTGGCTGTATCCCTGAACACACAGAGACTTATCTAGCTGTGCCTACCAAGTGCTGGGATTACAAGCGTACGCCACCACTGCCCTGCTTTCCTATGGCTTGCTAATAGCTCTGACCCCGGGCAACTTTATTTATTAACATACAAATAACATTTTAGTACAAATAAAATATCACCATATTTCCTGTCCTCTGGTGATGGAGACTACTTTTGTTTCTCTTCTGTGTTTATTATTCCTTGGAGTATTTCTCCAGTGCTGGCCTGATTGTCATGAATTGCCTGAGTTTGTGTGTGCCACATAATGTCCTGAGAGATAACTTTTAGGATTCAGCAATAGTGGTTGACAGTTAATTTACTTTCAAGGCTTGACATATGTCATTCCATGTATTCCTGGACTTTAGAATTGCTAATGAGACATCCGATATTATTCAGATATGATTGCCTTTGTAAGTTAATATTTTTCCCTTACAGCTTTTTTTTGAGAATAAATTCTTCTCTCATGTAATACATCCCAACCAGTTTCTCCTACCTCCACTCCTTCCAACTCCTCCCACCTCCCCTCTCCCCCAGATCTACTCCCCCTCCATTTCCCTTCAGAAAAGAGCTGGCCTCCACAGCCAAACAGGATAAAACAGGATACAATAAGACAAGGCAAAAGCCCTCATGTCGAGGCTGGGCAAGCCAACCCAACAGGAGGAAAAGAGTCCCAAGAGCAGGCAAAAGAGTCAGAGACACCCACTCCCAGAGTTAGGAGTCCCACAAAAACACCAAACTAACAGCCACAACATATATGCAGAGGACCTGTGCAGACCCCTGCAGGCCCTGTGCTTGCTGCTTCAGTCTCTGTGAGCCCATGTGAGCCCTGCTTAGTTCATTCAGTGGGCCGTGTTCTCCTCATGTCCCCCATCTCCTCTGACTCCTAAAATTCTTCTGCCCCCTCTTCTATGGGGCTCCCCTAATCTCTGGGAAGAGGGGCCCAATGGAGACCTCCAATTTAGACTCTCTCTCTCTCCATATAATATCTGAATGTGGGTCTCTGTACCTGCTCCTATCTGCTGCTGGAGGAAACCTCTGTGATGACGACTGGACAAGGCACCAAACTATGAGTATAGCAGACTATCACTCGGAATCATTTCATTGATTTATTTTTAATTTTTTATCTTTTCTGCCAGTGGTGTTTGGTTCCACCCTATGTCTCTGGTTCCTGGCCATCCACACAGTATAGGGCATGGGCTCCCTCTTAAGTTAAACCAAACATTGGTTGGCCACTCCCACAAGTTCTGCACCACCATTGTCCCAGCATATCTTACAGGCAGGGCAGATTGTGGTCAAAAGTTTCTCTTTCAGTAGCCTGCAAAGCACTTTGGTTTTTTTTAAAGCTTTATTTTTATTTTATGTGCATTGATGTTATGCCTGCGTGTATGTATGAGGATGCTAGATCCTCCAGAACGGGATTATAGACAGTTGTTAGCAGCCATGTAGGTGCTGGGAATTGCACCTGGTTTCTCTGGAAGATCAGTCAGTGCTCTTAACCACTGAGCCATCTTTCCAGCCTGCAAAGCACCTTCTTATGCCAAAGAGACCAGAAAGTAGGGGTGAGGTTTCCATGCAAGCACCAGCTGGACCTCTCTTCATTCAGTGAGATGTGTGGGTGTTGTCCCTAGTAATGGGACGCTCTGTTGGTTTTCAGAGAGTGACCTTCTGTCCTAGCATCAGCCTGGGTTGTTTAGGAATCTCCATGGTACACCCTTAGTCAACAACTGAACTGAATGCAACCCAGTCCCAACACTGGAAGCCTTGTGTTACTCCAGTTCTGACTCCATAGCCTCTGTAACTATGAGTTCTTACTAGGGTCACCCTCATAGATTCCAAAGTTTCCACTGCACCAGGTTTCCACACCACTCCCTCAATGTTCCCTAGTTCTAGCTATCTGTCCCTTCCCTCCCTCTCTCCTTCTCTCCCTCCCTCCCCCATCTGATCCCTCTCCCATTCCCCAGTCCACCTGCAAAATTTATTCTATTTCCTCTTCACATGGAGGTCCATGCGCCCCTCCTCCCAGAGCCCCCCTCTTACTTACTTCTCTGGGTATGTGAACTGTAGCTTGGTTATCATTTACTCAACAGCTAATATTCACTTATAAGTAAATACATATGGTATTTGCCTTTCTGGATGTGGGTTACCTCACTCAGGATGATTTTTTTCTAGTTGTATTCATTTGCCTGCAAATTTCATGATGCGACTTTTTAAAATAGCTGAGTAATACTTGATTGTGTAAATGTACCATATTTTCTTTATTCTTCAGTTGAGGGACGTCTAGGTTGTCTCAAGTTTTTGGACTATAATGAATAAAGCTGCAGTGAACATGGTTGAGCAAGTGTCCTTGTGGTAGGATAGAGCATCTAAGAGTTGTTTTGAGGTATATTGAGCCTCAATTTTCTGAGGATCTGCCATATTGGTTTCTGTAGTAGCTATATAAATTTGTACTTCTTACAGCCTTTGATATTTAGTTTTGTATTTTTGACATCCTGACCTATGTGTTGTAGAGGGGTTCTAAATGACCCTGGCATTGGATGCCTATTTCTTCCTCTCTCTTTGGAATTTTTTTTTCTGTAATTTCATTGAGTAGATTCTCTGTAACTTATATTTTATCAGCATTTTTCTCCACTGCAGATTCTTAAATTTAATATCTTGAACAGATTCCACAATTCTTAGGATTTTTGGTCATATCTGGTCATGCCCATTTACCTTTTACATTATATTAATCTGAATATATTACCTCAGCCATGTTCTTGATATTCTTTCTACTTCTGATCTTATTTGTTTGTTTAATTAAAACATATTAAAAATGGTTTTATTAGCTCCTTGTGAAGTTCATATAATGAACTTTGATCATATTCACCCCCTCACCCAACTCCTCCCAGGTCCACCCCGCCTTTCCTACCCACTCAACTTTGTGTCCTCTTTGTTTTTATTTGTTTGTTTGTTTAATACTCACTGAGTACAATTTGTTATGTCCATATGCTTGGCTGTGTGGCCTTCCACTGTAGAGTGGTTGACTTACTATGGTCTACACTCTTGAACAAAATTGACTCTCCCTTTCCCAGCAGCTATGAATTGCTAATTGCTCCTGTGAGAGGGTTGTGACTTTGTGCCTACCTCCCCTCTTTGTGCTGGAATTTTGTCTGGTGTGGGCATGCAAAATGGGCACACACTCGTGAGTTCTATGTGCAGTTACTCTGTTGTATATGGAAGATACTGTTCCTTATAGTCATCTACTACCTCTGGTTCTTTTTGGTTGTTGTTTTTTGAGACAGGGTTTCTCTGTGTTAACAGCCCTAGCTGTCCTGGAACTCGCTCTGTACACTAGGCTGGCCTCGAACTCACAGAGATCCACCTGCCTCTGCCTCCCAAGTGCTGGGATTAAAGGTGTGTGCCACCACTGCTGGGCTCTCCCTCTGGTTCTTAAACTCTTTCTTCCAGCTCTTGCATGATGATCTCTGAACCTTGAGAAAAGGGGTCTGGTATAGATGTCCCACTTAAGTCTAGGCATTCTTCAGTCTCTTATTCTCTGTACTGTGACTAGTCGTAAGTTTCTGTGTTAATCACCATCTACTGTAAATAGAATTTTCTGAGATGAATGTTGAAAGACACATAAATCTATAACAAGAAGTCTTAGGGATTCAGTTTAATACTAGTCCATTTAGAAGAATGGTGATAGTAGGTTCTCCTATAGGTCCTGTGACCTGTCTAGACACAGGTTCTTGGCCTTGATAATGGTGCTAGATAAAGGTTTCATCTGTGGACTGGGCCTTAATCCAGTCAGAAGGTGGTTGGTTAATTTAATGGTGTTGGTGTCACTATTCTACCAATGGGCTTATTTTTGCCAGGTCAGTTATTATTTTAGCTCACAGTGTTCATAGCTGGGTAAGACTGATTCTTACTTTTCTCCTCCAGTAGTATGTATAACATTTTCGAGCACTATGAAAGCTAGCCAATAGGTATGAAACTTCTAGGTGAGTACCAACTTAATTTCTCCATGATCCATGACTTAGGTTTGTTGGTATCTTCAACAATAAGGTCTTACCCTCAATACTGGAGAGTGACAGTGAGCACTGACAATACCCTGTAATAGTTGGGGGACATGGGACCTCGCTGGCCAACAACTCCAAAAAAGATAACCTGTTCCTGGCACTGAACTTTTTATTTGCTAGCCTGTGGTGTCTAGTAGAGGTGTTGTCACCTGGTTCTTAGTTAAAGTTTCTACTGCTGTGAAGAGACACCATGACTATGGCAACTCTTATAAAGGAAACATTTGATTGAGGTGGCTGCTTTCAGTTCAGAGGTTCAGTCCATTATCATCATGGTGGGACATGGCAGCATGCAGGTAGGCTTGATGCTGGAGAGGTAGTTGAGAGTCCTACATCTTACAGGAAACAGGAAGTAGTCTAAAACACTGGGCAGTATCTTGAGCACATATGAGACCCCAAAGCCTGCAGCCACAGTGACACACTTTCTCCGACAAGAACACACATACTCAAACAAGGCCACAATTCATAGTGCCATGTTGTTGTTGTTTTTTACTCTTTTGGGGGGAGTCTGCCACCCATCTCCCAAATAAATCACACACAAAGGTTTATTCTTAATTATAAATGCTCTGACTTAGCTTGGCTCATTGCTAGCCAGCTTTTCTTAACTTAAATTATCCTGTCTATCTTTAGCCTCAAGGCATTTATCTTTCTCTATTCCTGTATACTTTTTTTTCCTTCTTACTCTGTGTCTGGCTGTGTAGCTGGGTGGCTGGGTGCCTGGGTGGCTGGCCCCTGATGTACTCCTTCCTTTCTCATTCCTTCTTTCATACCTCTCCCAGATTTCTCCTTCTATTAATTCTCTCTGCCTGCCAACCCTGCCTATCCTTTCTCCTGCCTTGCTATTGGCCACTAAGTTCTTTATTAGATCATTAGGAATTTTAGACAGGCACAGTTACACAGCTTCACAGAGTTAAACAAATGCAACATAAACAAAAATAACACACCTTAAATTAATATTCCCCAACAGTGCCACCCTCTTTGGGGACCATTTTCTTTTAAACCATACATAGGGTAACTCCATCTTAAGTGTGTGTGTGTGTGTGTGTGTGTGTGTGTGTGTGTGTGTGTGTGTGTGTGTGTATGCATTAGGCAGTTTCTACGGTAGTGGGTTTCCATATGACTTTTAAAAATGTCTTTAGTGTTGTTTATTTCTCCTCATATTCCCTCCCCTTCCCTGCCTTACATCCACCACCCCAATTTTGTCTTTTCTGCCTGTTCCATTATTCCCCTTTCAGCCTTTATACCAGTGCATTCTAACTCCCCTCCCTTGAGAACTCAGGCCCTTATTAATTTCCTGACCTCTATGGGTGTTCCAAATGGTGCACACATATCTGAAGATCCAAAGCTAACATCTACAAATGAGAGAAAACATGTAATGTTTATCTTTCTGAGTCTGGGTTATCTCACTCAAGAGTGATTGTTTCCAGCTCCATCCATTTCCTTGTGAATTTTGGAATTTTGTTTTTTTTTTTAAATATAATACTTCTGTTATATAAATATGCCATATTTTCAACCCATTCACTCGTTGATGGACATCTAGGCTATTTCCATTTCCTGACTATTGTGAGCAATCCCATTAACAATAGCCTTGAAAATTTTTCTGGAATAAGTCTAACCAAGGAAGTGAATGGTATATAGAATGAAAATTTCAAAGTGTAAGAACCAGATGAGATAGGAGCTAGCCAAAGAGGTAGGGCATTGAAATCAACAAGATCACAAGATTGAACACATGTGACCTCACAGAGTCTGAGGCAGCATGCTCAGGGCCTGCCCGGTCTGCACCAGGTTTGGTCCTAGAGCTGAAAGAAGTGGACACATGCCCCCACCCCTAACCCAGAAGCTATCTCCAATTTATATCCCCTTGTGAATGAAATTTAGTTTTCTCCAAGGGTGTCTCATTGGGGAGACACACTACTCTTAAGGATAAGGCTGCATGTCCAGTAGAAGATGCTGACAGAAAATGAAGTCAATGGCATCTTTGGAGGTTCCTTGTCCTAAAACATCATGTCAGTGATTTTCCTTTTTCAAAAAAAGCTTATTATTTTTACATGCATTAAAAATAATATATATCTATATCTATACATATTATCTCTCTTTTTACCCTATAGGTCCTTTGCATATACATTATGGCTTCCAGTTTAGTGCTTTTATGGGATTCCTGAGTGTGCAGATGAGTGGGTCTCTGTTTCTGGTGCCTGCTCTTGGACTCTTTTCTGCTTTTGTTTGTTTTATCCACTTCTGACATGTTAGGTTTTATTTTATTTTTATCCCTTAGAAACCTGTTGGTTTTCTAATGAGAGTCAAAAAAGGGATCCATCTGGATGGGAGGGGAGGGCAGGGACTGGGAGGAGTAGAGAGAGGGCAAACCATAATCAGGATATATAATGTGAGAAAAAAGTTTATTTTCAATAAGAGGGAAAAAAATAAAATGAAAACTTTAAGACACTGAAAAAAGGAGCTTGAAGAAGATACCAGAAGAAGAAAAGACCTCCCCCATTCATGACTAACAGATTTAATATTGTTTTTTTTTTTTTTTTTTTTTTTCGAGGCAGGGTTTCTCTGTGTAGCTTTGCGCCTTTCCTGGAACTCGCTTTGGAGACCAGGCTGGCCTGGAACTCACAGAGATCCGCCTGGCTCTGCCTCCCGAGTGCTGGGATTAAAGGCATGCACCACCACCGCCCCGGCCAGATTTAATATTGTAAAAATGGTCATTATACAAGCAATCTGTAGATTCAGTGCAATCCCCATCAAAATCCCAGTGCAGTTCTTCACAGAAATTGAAAAAAATACTGTTAAATTTCACAGAAATGGAAAAGACCTAGGACAACCAAAGAATCTTCTCATTTGATCATGAGCTTCCCACGTCCTTTTGATTGATTGATTGACTCATTGCCAATATTCCCTTCCTGTTGTTTTTCAGAATTTCAGGTCCTTGATGAATTCTTCCCTTTAAGAGATTCGTCCTCCATTTGCTTGCCTTTTAATTGATTTTTAAAATTTTTCACATCTAGGTCTTGTATTGATTTTCTTACTCTGCTCATCTGCTCATGGGAGTCTTCTGTGTGGTCACTGATCCATTGAATAAGTCAGGCACCAAAATTTTCCTAGCATTTCAGCTTTCCTCTCTGGTTTCCAATATTGGGGAGTTGTGAGTTGTTTTTTTTTTTTTTTTTGGTTTTTTCGAGACAGGGTTTCTCTGTGTAGCTTTGTGCCTTTCCTGGAACTCGCTCTCTAGACCAGGCTGGCCTCGAACTCACAAAGATCCGCCTGCCTCTGCCTCCCAAGTGCTGGGATTAAAGGCATGCACCACCACCGCCCGGCGGAGTTGTGAGTTTTTAGAAGTGTCATAGTTGCTGGTTGTGTGTCGTGTGTGTGTGTGTGTGTGTGTGTGTGTGTGTGTGTGTGTGTGTGTGTTGCATATCTGTTAGGATGGATGTGTCCCCTGTTTTATTTACTCTCCTTTTCTTTTTTTTTTTTTTTTTAATTTATTTTAGTTTATTTTGCAATACAATTCAGTTCTACATATTGGTCACGGATTCCCTTGTTCTCCCCCCTCCCGTCCCCCTCACCTTTCCCCCAACGCCGCCCCCCCCCATTCCCATCTCCTCCAGGGCAAAGCCTTCCCCACAGACTGAGGTCAACCTGGTAGACTCAGTCCAGGTAGGTCTAGTCCCTTCCTCCCAGGCCGAGCCAAACAATCCTGCATAGGCCCCAGGTTTCAAACAGCCAACTCATGCAATGAGCACAAGATCTGGTCCCACTGCCTGGATGCCTCCCAAACAGATCAAGCCAATAGCCAAATGAATGGAAACACATGAACTATGAACCAATGGCTGAGGGGTTTACTCTCCTTTTCTACTCCTTTTGTTTGTTTTATGTGGCACATTTCTGATGAGTTATCTTCACTCGTTTACATGTTCTGCGTCACTGTTCTGAAGAATGGATCGCAGTGACGACCTAGACAATTTGAGATCAAACCCAGAGTTTCTGTGTACTGCAGGACAGTTGTGTGCCTCCCTTGTGTTCCAGTAGGCCTAGAAGACAGCAGCCCTAGAGCACTGCTTGGAGAAAACATAGCTCATAGATTTTTAGACCTAAGGACATCAATAAGAAGAGGTAAGAACGGGAGGGAGTAAGGAAAGGAGAAAAGAGGAAAGAGAAAGAGAGGCAGGTGAGAGACTTAGGAGTCCTGAAAATCAACAGAAAGTATAGCATGGGGCAGAAGGAAAGAGACCATCATAAAGCCTAGAGAAGATGTAAGCGGCAATAGAATAAGTAAACAACTGAAACACAAGAGTAGAAACAAGAAAGAAAACACACCAGTCAGTGCTGTGATGGGGATGGATGTACATGCCTCCACCTGGCGCCACCTCTTCCTCTGCAGTGGATTCTGAAGTTGGAGAGAAGGCAAGTCTTAGTCAGTCAAGCAGGTTGAAAGTGTGAATGTCCTCCCTGTTGAGAGGTATTTCTATGTGGGGCCCTCTCTGGAATTCTGGGAATTGTAGGTGCCATGCGGGGCTTCCTGCTTCTGGAGGCTGTGAGCAGTGGGTGTGGAAGGCACCCTGCTACTTCTGTTTACCTTTGCTTCTGGATGTTTTCTTGCTACCTGGGACCTGGCTGGCCTCACCAGTACCTCACAGTTCCTGCCTGTACTTGTGTCTGAGAGAGAGACTGCCGTGTTCAGCGCTCATCCCATGTTCTCATATTGTCGTTTGCCTAGACCATGGAAGGGAGGGTGGTTTCCAGATCTTCTTCAGGCCAGTCACTTAGGGACCCTCTGGAAGAGTCATGGCTTCTGGTTCCTGGGCAACATTTCTGCCTCAGCCTCCATAACCAGTGCTCCTCTGGCCTGCCTGCCTCCAGTGTACCACTAGTCATGTCTCTCCAGCTTGCCGAGTCTCTTTCTGCAGGATCCCTGACTTATAGAAAATACATGGATCTGCAGTAGCCTGTTAATCACCCAGAGTCTATGGTGTATGGAGTGCTGTATGTTAGGGTCCATTCCTGGTGCTGTGCATTTTATGGGTTTTGGCAAGTGTCAAAATATTTCACATTTTCACAATATCAAATGCAGCCTCAATGAATGCTTTATGTGTTCATTGTGTTTATGTTTCCCAGTTTTTACCTCCTTTGGTAAGAGTGTGTTGGGTTTTGTAACTGCAAGACTATGTCTTAGGTTCTCATCAGCATTTGGTACTGGCACCATCTGGATGGTTGGACATTTTTTATAGACTCTTCAAGAGATATTTAATTTAGATTTCCCTGTTGACATAGGATATGGTGTAACTTCTCCTATGCTTATATACCATCCACCCGTTTAAATTTATTTTATTTTTTGGTGATGTGTCTGTTAAGGCCTTGACCATTTTTTTTGAATCGGGTTGTTTTCACACTGTTAAATTTTAACACTTTCTTATAAATTTTGAGTACCTGTCCTCTCCCAGATGTGCCCTTTTTTTTTCTCATTCTACTTTTCATTCTCTTGATATTTATTTATTGAAAATTATTCAGGTGCTTTCTGATCTTTTTAGGACTCTACTTTCTAACACATGAGTGTATTTAAACAATTTAAAAGTTGTCTTATCCTTAATGTTTGTCTGTAATATAAGGTTTAATTAGCGTGTCTCGCCTGCTATACTGCTGGAAGAGAATGTTCATTAATTATTCATAGACTCTTTCATTTGTAAGAGATTTGTTTGAGATGAGGACTGATTACTCAATTTTTATTTAATCTAATACTCAGTTTTTAATGCACTTATTAAATAATTGATTTTTATTTTATCATTAAGCAGTCAACCTTTGCCATGCATTATATACATGGTTAATAAAAGGATTATGGATTTCACAGAGAAAACTTTTGCAAACATTTAACTACCAATTAAAACGCTTAGCAATTTGTTAATGTTTAATTGGTTGTTCTCATGGAATAGATTCTCTTAAGCACTGTATTCTGAACTTACAAATATAGACAAAAATAATACAGTGCCTTTCATGCCAATAGAGAGCATAGAGGAGGAATTTCATTATCTGTGCTTTCTGAGTTCTATGCTCAGGGCCTGGGACTCAACCTGGCACCAGCAGAGCAATGGAAGAGAATGTCATTTATGTTGTGATTAGTGACTCAAAGGGGCAGCTGGAACTTGGGGGCCCAGATTCTTAACTAAAGGGACATGAGGTAGATGGAGGGCCCCTGCTGGAAGAAACAAAATTCTTTAGGAAACATGGTAGACATGTTTGTGTCTATATATGCCTACATGGTCCTTCTGTGTCCTCTGGATTCCTGAGCTTCCCTGGACAGGTTCCTGTGGCCCATTCCTCCCACATCTCCGCTGAAGCCACCTCCGTGGGGAGTTCATAGCTTTGTCAGAACTTCTGTCACTTACAGAGGAGAAGCTCCATATCAGGTTCTTTCTGCCATGGTGTGTAAACTGTGTTCAGCTTGGAAAGTCTTCTTACCAGCTCTGGGTTCCAGAGCATCTCTGCGGAATTGCGATGCATAAAGATGTGGAATGTTGCACTGTTGGTCACATATCAGATTCTTCTTTCTTTCTTTCTTTCTTTCTTTCTTTCTTTCTTTCTTTCTTTCTTTCTTTCTCTCTCTCTCTCTCTCTCTCTCTCTCTCTCTCTCCTCTCTCTCTCTCTCTCTCTCTCTCTCTCTCTCTCTCTCTTTCTTTCTCTTTCTTTCTTTTTTTTCCAAACTTCTAAGCCCTCCTATTTTACAGCCCGTCAGAATGTTGGAGCTGGGGGCACTTATGCAGCATTTACAATGCCGGAGACTTAAGTTTGCTAGGGAAGTATATTGTCTCCCAAGGACTCACTTGCAGGGGTAGGTGGTGGCCAGCTTATAGGTGAAGGACCTTCTGTGTTGGATCTGGGGACTCAGACACAGCTATTGCCATTAATCCATCTATGTAGCCAAGTTGGTGTTCACTGTGAGAGTTTCATGTTCCTGCTAGTTGATGCTTGGATTTGTTTATTTATTTTTTTCTCTGCAGGGAGGGGTGGTGGTGGTTACATGTTACAATGTTCTGACATGGGCTGCTAACATGACAAGATTTTTTCACACTATTGGAGTTAAAGAGATGGCTCAGTGGTTAAGCACTGGCTGCTCTCCAGAGGACTGGGGTTCAGTTCCCATTGCCTTTATGGTGCCTCACAACTGTCTGTAACTCTGGTTCCAGGGAATCTGATGCCCTCTTCTGGCTTCTGCAGGCACTGCATGCATAGTGCACAGACATACCTGTAGGCAAGTACTCATACACATAAAATAGTAATAATAATAATAATAGTAATGATGATAATAAAATTTAAAATCTCTATTACAACAGGGTATCCCTTTAGAGATTATCTCCTAAAAATTAGGGGTAGAATTAATGTAGCTAGCTTACCTCTGTAACCAGTCTTTCTCTGTCCCAACAGCCAGCTCCCAAATAACCGCGTGGAGACTTCCTATTAATTATGAAAGCTCGGTCTTAGCTTAGGCTTGTCTCTAACTAGCTCTTATAACTTAAATTAACCCATATTTTAAAATCTATGTTCTTCCATGTGCTTGTTACCTCATCTCTATTATGCCCATCCTGGTTATGCCTTTCCTCTTCCCAGAGCACTCTGTGTACAGAAGTCCCACCTATACCTCCTGCCTAGAGATTGGCCATTGAGCTTCTTATTAAACCAATCCCAGTGACACATCTTCATACAGTGTAGGGAATATTCCACAACATACCTCTTTATAATTTTGTTCTGGCTTGTCGTTTTCTAGCATACTTCCTTCAGTGACAGCTGGTGTCTGCCACCTTACTGCCACTCATTGTTAACACTGATTGGTGTTTTAATTATGCATATTTATGGGGTACATTGTGGTAGTTTAGCACATATGTACTGGATGCAGTGCTGGGCTGGCCCTCCATCTGGTCAGATGTGTGTGATTCCTAGAGCTGCTGATGGCTGATGCTTTCTGCTTTTGTATGGCTTCCACTTTTTCAAAATATATTTCCATCTCTCAAACCTTAATTCAGTTTCTGCTCTTCAAGTTAGACATGAGAAAGTAATTTTAATTTCTGAGCAGACTAGTGTTACCAGAAGAAAGAATTACCCCATATATATGGGGTAATTATATATATATATATAGTGTGTGTGTGTGTATGTGCATGTATGTGTGTGTATATGTGCATGTATGTGTGTGTGTGTGTGTGTGTGTGTGTGTATGTTACGATCAGTAAGTGGACATTTGGTTCTGTTTCTCCTCAGGATTTCAGTTGTGTATTTCTTAAAGCACCTCCTATTCTTCTCACTGGGATTCCGTGAGGAACTCCAGCTATTGTAAAGAATTGGCTCCTTCCCAGCCGGCCTCACTATTGCTGCTGTTCGTCCCCAGTGTCCCCTCCCAGCTCTGGGGCTACTTTGTTCTCCATGTTGCCTGACCTTGCAGCTGGTCCTGGCTTTTTGGTACCAGCTGGATGCTTCATGTCTATCTGTGTCTCTTCTTCCCTCTTTTTAACACCCTAGTAAGGGAAGGAAGCCTGGAGCAGTGACATGGACATGACCCATCATGGCTGAATGGACTGTCTAAAGGGAGGCAGAGGGTAGGTGGGAGGGCACGGTTTCGTCCGGCTTCTGTGCTTTGGTTCTCTTCTGGTATGCATGTTACACCTCTTTCCCCAAAGCCTTCCTCCTGGAGTTTCTACAGTAACCTGCTAACACCTCGTGTGTCCAAAACCTTGAAGATCTGACTCTGCGGCAGGGAGATGTCTAGCCTGGAGTTGGTGTGGCCACCCCATCTGAAGCAGCGGCTTCATGTGGCTCGACATCCTCTGGATGTTGTTTCTAGGATCTGGGTGGGTTGGTGACATGGGATGAGATGATGTGTCTCATGATAAGAGAAGGAACAAGTTATTCCTCTTTCTTACAGGAATCACTCTTCCGTGTGAAATTTTGACTTCAAAAAAACTTGAAGATTATTATTGTTGCATGTGTGTTTTGTGCATGTGGGCATGCGTGCTTAGTGGCACAGAGTGTGCGTGGAGGTCAGAAGACAGCTTTGTGGGGTTGGTTCTCTCCTTTCATCCTCACATGGACTCAGGACCAAAGCCACCTCAGTCAGGTGTGTGTGGCAGGTGCTTTTGCCCTCTGAACCATCTTATTGGCCCCTGGAAAATTCATTTTTAAGTTATGCTATTTTCTTTTTATTAACCCATCAAATTTTACTATTTCACAGAAATTTTTTTATGTATTTCATATAGCTATATTGGCATGCCATGACTTGTATTTTAACACTTCAGGTTGGTTTCTGTCTGTGTGTACACATGCAGGTGACGTGTGTGGGGAGTAGGGCTGGGGCTTGAGTAATCCAGCTGGGTATTACCCCGCTGCGTTCTATCTGTGTGACAGAATCAGAGCCCAGAAGGAACAATGTACACATTGTTGGCCTTTGTATACTTTGTAATTGTTTTACAATAGTGTGAAAATTTAATTTAAATTATTTTACATGTATTTATGAGAGAGAGAGAGGATGTGAATGAGAATGTACTGTACTACGGTGAGCAAGCGGAGGTCAGAGGACACTGAGCATGCTCAGGTAATTGAACTCAGGTGGTCAGGTTTGGCAGCCAGTGTCTTTACCCATTAAGCCATCTCACTGGCCCAATAATGTGAAATTAACCTGACTGTGTTTAGCCTCCTTCTGAAAATATGCCATGTGTTTAATTTGCTGTAACTTTCTCAGTGACACTGGAGACCAAGTTAAGAATGATTTTTCACCTGAACAGCCCAGAGACAAGCTAATGAAATCGCGTCACAATTTTCCTCTTATAATACCCCTTGACCTATGTTTTCATCCATACAAGAGCTAAGATTCATGAAAGTCTTGCCGAAGCCTCTGGCAGAGCCGTGCCCTTCAGTCCTTTGGGGCAGGCAGATAGTAGAAGGTTTACTCCCACACTCCAGGGATCCACATGTCAGAATTGTACCTTCTCATTTGTTAACCTTTGTTTCTTCTCCGGCAGATGTTTCCCTCCCAGAGCTGACCACTGGGGAAGCTCTGAAAATGTTTCTTTTATTGTGTGAAAGCCCAGAGGTTTTCTTTGCATTATATATTTCCAGTCTCATTTTAATTTTATTAATTCTTATCTTCCACCTTAATAAAGGAGATGTTAGTGGATGAGAAGTTGTCACGCTGTTGTGGCTTCCAGCTATGAGATACTTGTAAATACCTTAATTAAAAATAATCCCTGTGATCAAAGGCAGCCCTCCACAGAGATTCCTGTGCATCTCTGTTCATTGCACTTTTCACAAAAAGTCAAGCTATAGCATCAGCCTGAGTGTCCATCAAGTAGTGTTGGTGTATATACACAATGCAAGTTTACTCAGCATCTTTAAGGAGATAAAAAAAAAATTACACATGATACAGCCATGTAGAAGATCAGAACAATCTATTGACAAACTAAATTAGTAGCCAAGGTGGCTGGGCACTGAATCAGGAGACATTCTAGAAGGCACATGTCAGGGAGCAGACATCCTGAGTGGCAGGAGAGTTTTATATCCCATTCACTATACGGGGGCCGGAGCTAAGACATGTGCAAACCCAGCAAAAGATGCACAAAGACTAGTGGAGAATTCAACAGAATGTCTGTAGTCAAAAGTTCCTCTGGTCCCACCTGGCCCTGTGGTCCCACATTCCTCCAGTTCCTGTCCAGCCCCACGGTCTGTCAGCCACTTATAAAATAATCACTCAGAGGCTTAATATTGTTTACAAACTGTATGGTCTGTGGCAGGCTTCTTTCTAGCTATCTCTTATAACTTAACTCAACCCGTAATTATTAATCTATGTATTGCTACGTGTTCTGCGGCTTTACCTACGTACCGTTACATATTCTTTTGGTGGCTGGCTCACATGACCCCAAACTCTGCTTTTCTTTTCTATTAAGCCTCTGAATGATCATTTTATAAGCAGCTGTGGGACTGCAGGTCAGAGAGATTTGTCCTGACCATGGGCCAGGCAGGACACAGGAAATCTTCAACTACAAATGTCCTCTAGATTTGGAGGACATTCAGGCTTGTGAAGGCATACATTGTATGGGTACCATGGGAACTGAACATCAAGCCACCAGTTGTCTCTGATGGAGCTCTCCATCCAATGGAGTAGACTCAAGACTGCTGACGTGTTTTGTGACTTGGAACCAGGTACTTGAACTTTGATCAGAATCCAACAGTGCTTGTTAAATAAAGCACAGACATTTCCCAAGTCCATAGTCTGAGTTAGGTCTCTGTTTTGTGAGTCTCAGTTCTTACTGGGCGCTGAGACTGGGGTATAGCTGTAAGTTTTTTCAGGTCCCACCCTGCACCACAGTCCTGCATTCCTCTGGTCCTGCAACCATTTATAAAATAATCACTCAGAGGCTTAATATTATTTACAAACTGTATGGCCTATGGCAGGCATCTTGCTTGCTAGCTCTTATAGTTTAACTCAACCCATAACTATTATTCTATGTATCACTATGTGTTCTGCGGCTTTACCTGTCTTCTGGCATGTTGCTCCTTGGGCAGCAGGCTGGTGTCTTTCTCAACTCTGCTTTTCTCTTTTCTGTCTCTCTCCTTGGATTTTCTGCCTGCCTCTAAGCTGCCTTGCCATAGGCCAATGCCGCTTTATGTATCAACCAATCAGAGCAACACATATTCACAGCATACAGAAAGACATCCCCACTGCTGGGGATGTCTTTCTGTATGCTGTGAATGTGTTGCTCTGATTGATTGACAAATAAAATGCTGATTGGCCAGTAGCCAGGCAGGAAGCATAGTATCGGCAGGACAAGCAGAGAGGAGGATTCTGGGAAGTGGAAGGCTGAGTCAGGAGATGCTGCCAGCTGCCACCGCCATGAGAAGTAAGATGTAAAGATACCAGTAAGCCATGAGCCACATGGCAAGGTATAGATTTATAGAAATGGGTTAATTTAAGATAGAAGAACTATGTAGCAAGAAGCCTGCCACAGCCATATGGTTTGTAAGTAATATAAGTCTCTGTGTGTTTACTTGAGTCTGAGTGGCAGCGGGCCTGGGCAGGACTGGAGAAAACTCCAACTACATCCCACAGCGCTGGGGAGGCTGCCAGCCCCACGCCTCACCTTGAGAATTATTACACTGTGGACTTGTGTGGGGGGCTCCAGAGACACAGGCTGATTCACTGTAGTGCAGCTCCTAACTTGGAGCTTTGTAAACAACTGACCAGAGGAAGCAGTGGCTGCATCACTCCCACAGTGCCACAGCTATGCATCTATCTACATTTAAATTAAATGTGTCCATACAAACATGCACTTCTGATGTGCATGCCTGGAAGCTCCCACAGTATTTGTAGAAGCATAAGTAGTCGCCTGTATCCTGGAGCATGCACAGGAATGACTGGAAGCGAGTACCTGTTGTTTCAGGTCAGTTCCAGTAGAGGAATAAGGTAATGGGGTTGAAGAGACAGAAGATCTGCATGTCCACAAAATACCTGGTGTCTTAGGGATACAAACTTTGTTTAGAGTTAATGAATATAAGCAGCCAGTTTAGGAGAATTTTTATTTTTCAGTGTGTACTTGGAATATTTTAAAGCCAACGGAAGAAAACGGTATTCCCTGGTTAACTGTGTAAGAATTAACTACACACCAGTGAGTGGGTCTTTGTAAAGGAGCATTTTGTTAAGTGAGCTTATGTCAGGGCACAGATACTGTTCATCCTTTGTACGGATGCAAACCTCAGTCTCTGACTCCAGGTCAGGCACAGCTGGGTCATGACCTTTCCTAGGTGTAGAGAGCCACTAGCTAAGCAGGCCTGAATCCTCAGAACTTAGAGGTGTTAATGATAGGAAAAAAGCAGAGGCGGGGGGTGCTTAGCCTGAGTGCAACCCGCTGAAGCTCCTCGTGGAAAATGTGGCAAGATGAGAATGAGATGCAGCTTCAAAGGCGAGTTTTGAAGAGGGAGATGTGTCAGGTGACCAGGTGTGGGCACAGCCATGAGCATCACAGGAGGTAGCCCCATACAGAGTCAGTCAGGTGAGGGAAGGTCTGTCTTCCAGAGGCAGCTGGAAGGCAACTGTCCTCCACCTTCTACCCTTGCAGCTGCTCTGTGGGTCCCTTCTCTGTGGCTGTTTAACATTCGGCTCATTCATCAGAATGGTAAAGGGATAAAGGGGAATCAGGCAATGCATTCCTTGCAGAAGGCTGCCAAGAGGAGACTAAAAGTTAGTTCTCCCCCAGGACACGGGAAGGGCTGTGCTCTCTGGCCGCACCTTCCCCAACCCCTGGTCTACAGTGTTCTTTAGTCACACACAGTCAGCTCCCGGCTCTTAGCACACCAGCTTCCCTCTGGGTGCCATACTCATGTGCTGTGGCAGAGTTTCTCAGACCACTGAGGGCTCTTGTCAGATGCCTTCTGCATGGCTAAGACCAAGTCTTCCCACCCTTCTCGTCCACGTTTTCCCCAGACACATTGCAATTCGTGTGATACCACCTTATCCTCTGTCTGCTGAACCCTGGCCAGTCTCAGCGGCTACACTGTATATAGGCGGGCAGCCTCACCTCCCTCTTCCCATCATCAGCAAACCAGCATGCGGATCAGTAATAAACGAGTATGGGATAAATGAGAATACAAAAGAAGATGTACATATTATCTTTATAGTTGTGCCAAGGAGGGAAAGAGGAAAATGACTTAACTATAATGCGACAGGTTGGAGATCGGAAGAGAATGAGGTGATGCTCTGTAATAGCTTGCTCTCGTCACGCATGAGCAGAACACAGGGCTGGAACTGTATGAGGAAGCCAGTCCCTCCTGCTCTCCACACCCTTGTGAAGCCATCTAGTGCATGACAAAACATTCACCCTGTCAGCATGGCAAAGGAGATAGAGGAACAGTGACTCCTGGAAAGATCTTTGGAGAACAAGGCTGTTTTGCTGCGGCAGCAAAACAGACAGGAGCTACCATTTGATTGTATCAGTGGACCCACCAGCAATGACCAGTTACTGGTAATGAAAGTGATTTTCTGTAAAACCTGGAAGTTGTCCCCAGATGCTCTTCTAATCAATACACTTGGGAAATGGCATAACGAAGGTCATACTTGAAAGGTTGTGGTCGGTGCTGTCACAGAAACTGGTGAAACCTTGGAGGACAGAAAGCCCAGAAAGACTTACCCTTCCTTGTTTCTTCAATGTGGAAGCAGCAATCCTCCTTTCCCTTCAGCGATCTGGGAGAATTCTCATGTTCTCTGACAAGCAGCCAGTGGTGAGTGTGCCCCACCCCTGCCTCTGTCACATTCTTCTCACTCTAACCCTCCTGGAGCAAGCTGCATCCCGTGTCTCCCCAGCAGAATTTCTTGGTGCTCTTGCATCCCACCAAGGCAAAAGAGGCAGAGATGCAAAAGTAGTGACAGGTGGATTTATCTTAACCGAAGAGCCCTCTCCAGTGTGCGGCAACATCTGTGCTGTAGCTACCTCCCTGTTGCAGAGGGGCAATGATGACACAAAGTTAAAGTAAAATAATCTAGCTTTGTGTTAAGGAAGTAAAGCCGTAGTTTTGATTCTCCCGGGAGCTCACTGAGCTTTGTTGGTATTTGGTACATTTTGTAGCCTTCATGAACATGAAATGATTAAGTAGCCAAGGTGCTCACATGGCGTTAGGTAAAATAATCAGTGCAAAGACTGTTTGCTGAAAGCATAATACTCTGCTTTCAATTTCCATTACAGCTTCCAAGGCTGAAAGGTGTCAATTTGCTTATTCATTGCAAGCAGACAGTTGATTAAGCTGGTAGGAGAAAGATGGGAACAATTCTCTGAAGCTTGAGTAGAATCAAGCTGGTAATTCATTAAAATTTACAGCTGAGAACTCTGCCAGACACTTAAAGAAGAACTAATAGCAGTGTTCCTCAAATTGCTTTATAAAATAGTTTCTGTGAAGCCAGAATTACCAAAATCTGATGAAGTCACAATGACAAAAACTAACGATTAATAACCTTGATGGGAGCAAAAATTCTCCATAAAATGCTTACAAATTGGTTCAACAACAGTTAAAAAATCATGTGCAGTAATCAAATTGGTTCATTTCATGGGTACAAGGATAGTTCAAAATATGCAAATCCATAAGCATTATGCAACACTTCCATAGAATAAAGAATTTCAAAACTCATGATCATCTTGATAGATGCAGAGAAAGCCTTTGATAGAATTCACCATCCTATTCGTGATAAAACTCTGAGTAAACTAGACACAGAAGGAACATATGTCAACATAATAAATAGTATATAAACAAACCCATACCAGCACAATACGGAAACCTTCTACACTGTTGGCAGGCATATAAATTAGCACATCCACCAAGGAGATGAGTATGAAAGTACCTCAAAAACATTCAAAAAGCTACCATGTGATCCAGCTGTCCCACTCTTGGGTAGGCATTTGTCTGGGTTACTCTTCTATTGCTATGATAACACATGACCAAGGCAGCTTATAATAGACAGTGATTGATTTGGCCTACAGTTCCAAAGGGTTATACTCCGTGGTGGTAGAGCATCTGAGATATCAGTCACATCCTGATCTACCACCGCGAGGCAGAGAGAGAGAGAGAGAGAGAGAGAGAGAGAGAGAGAGAGAGAGAGAGAGAGAGAGAGAGAGAGAGAGAGAACTGCCAATCTAATGAGCCTAGAAACCTCAGAGCCCACCCCTAGTGATACACCTCCTCCAACGAGGCCTCACCTCCTAGGCTTTCCCAAATGGTTCCATGAACTGGGGACCAAGTTTTCAAGCATATGAGTTAATGGGGCCATTCTCCATCAAAACACCAAAGTATCTGAGGAAGTGAAGTCAGCATCCAGTAGTGACATCTGCATAGCCAGGTTTATCGTTGTGCTGTTCACAGTGGCTGTCGGGAGTCAGCCTAGATGCCCATCAATGGATAATTGTATGTACACATTATACATTATATGTATACACAGTATGCACAATGGAGTTTTATTCAGACAAAAAGAATGAGATTGTGTTGTTTTTTCTTTAGGAAGGTGAGTGGAAATGGAAATATTGGGCAAAAGTAAGCCAGACTTGGAAAGGGAAATATCACATAGCTTCTTAGAAATGTGGAAGGTAGAATTAAAAGATGGACTGAAGGTAGAAGACGAAGGGAATAAGTGGAACAAGAAGAGATAGTAAAGGATTATGAGAAAGTGGTGAGATAGGATGCATGGCAGGCCGGGCGGTGGTGGCGCACGCCTTTAATCCCAGCACTTGGGAGGTAGAGCCGGGCGGATCTCTGTGAGTTCAAGGCCAGCCTGGGCTACCAAGTGAGTTCCAGGAAAGGCGCAAGGCTGCACAGAGAAACCCTGTCTCGAAAAAAACAAACAAAAAAAAAACCAAAAAAAAAAAAAAAGATGCGTGGCAGTGTCACAGTTAACCCATCAATGTGGACCGTTAATGTGTATGAATGATTGTAATCATCTATAACACATAGAATTAAGTGCAGCTCCTAGTGCTCAGGAGACATCAAAATGACTACTATTGATTTAGGTAATCATTTCACTATACTTTTAAAAAGCATTATTTAGGAATATAATCCTTATGAATAAAAAGTATACTGAGAAAAAGCTTTTTTTCTTTGTCATTATATAAAACTGACAAAAAGATCACCGTTCTCTGCTTCTGGCTGGAAAGCTAAAGAATGAGTGTAAGAAGCTGACCTCAGACCTCTGACAAGTCCAGGCAGCTTCCCTTGGAGCCCAGATAGAGGAGAGTCAGGGACTGTGTCCAGTGAGTCGTAATGAAGTGGGCAGGAGGAACGCCCCTCTGTACCAGGCAAAGCTCTTGCCTGTTGTATATTTATTTTATTCACTTATTTTAGGAGGAATGGTTTATTAAGTATATAGCAAGGAAGTAGTGAGCTGAGTGGAGCCCACAGTACTGTCTTCCTGTGTGTTTATTTTAGAGCCTGAGCTGGATAGGGCTGTGCATTGCCAACCTGAGCAGATAGTACCCTGGGAACTGTCCTTGGATGCCACGATTCACAGGGAGTTTATTCTACACACATTGCAGAGCTGAAAGGGGATCATACATGAAGTGAGCATAGCGTGGCAGCCCTTGTGGGCACCTTGACAATGTGTCACCGGTCTCCTTGATTATCTTCCTTATTTCATGTTGTTAGAGAGGAATTGAACTCCTTGGATGAGTGATTTAAATCCCATGAATTACTGGGCAGAGCTCACTTCAGGGACTTGACTCATGAAACTCTAATGTCCACAGTACCCCAAAATCACAAAGCTGTGAGCTCATGTTTCTAGAGAAGTTTGTATTAATGGTAGAAAAAAATATTGGTTATGAGGTTCATTAAATGAATAGTTCTGACTCATTGAAGTGGTATTTCCTAGATCTATGGGCAGCCGAAGCTGTTCGAAACGGTGTTAAAAACAAGCTGGTGCAACCATTTTAGTGCCCATCTGATAACTTGCTGATGAAACTGATTAGAGATACCACCCACTCATTCGGATGTTACTACAAATAAAACGGGGCCCAGTGATTCAGAAACAGCTTGTATTACCTGGGCTACAAAGAACTTCAAAACAAAACAAAGCAAACCCAGCAAACCAACAAAACAAAACCAGTTCCAAATATGCTCCTGGTCTCAGAACAAGCAGAGGAGGAGAAGAGGAGGTGTCACAGGATCATCTAGGGGGAGCTGATTCAGCTTTTGTAAGTACCTAGTCTGGGAGACAACTCTTCTAACCACCCTGTTCTGTAGAAAACACAGAACCAAACTGAATCGAACTCAAGTTGTCACTGAAAGAGCAGAAAAGGGTCATTGGAATAGTGTTAGAACATTGGAATAGTCACTGACTTTGAGATGACAAACTGTAGTCACCAGGATTGTGTCTTTCATTGGCACTTTCTAGCCATGCAAAACACATATAATTGCAAGATTTTCAGAAATGCCTAACATGTGATTTGATCATTTTTGCCATTAACTCCCTTGTTAACCATTCTCTGCCACTGTCTTTCCCTTTCCCTGGTTTTCTGTGTCTTTCCCCCTAGATTCCACATATGAGAGAACACATGCAATATCTGTGGTTTTGATGACCTCTAGTTGCATCCATTTTCCTGCAAACAACATACTTTCTTCATGAGTGAATAAAACCTCGTTGGCGTCCATCACATTTTCTTCATTATCTGTTGAAGGTCACCGAGGCTCATCCCACACCTGGGCTATTGTGGAGAGTGCACATATTTCTGTAATCTGCTGGCTTCAGGTTTTTGGTTTTGTACTCTAACACAGTGTTGGCTAGTTTCCTTTCTTATTTTTAGGAGGAGATGTTGGCTCTGCTCTGATTTGTGTGCACACAGATTATGTTAGAACCATGGGTGCAGGTAGCGTTTGCAAACAAAGCAATCTTTGCTCCCAAAATTAATTTACAACAGAAATGTAAAACAAGACAGGAATTTGAACACGGGAGTTTCGTTCATCTATTACTCAGCTTGGAGTTCAATGATTCTCTCTTACATTGTGGCTGTGTGTCTAGTACTTAGATAAGGAACCCAAAGCTTTAATGATGGATGGATTTGCCTTTTTTAAAAAAGAACATTTCTGGGATCTATAGCATCTCTCATAGCCCTTGCTGTAGATATTACTGGCACTGTCATAGATATTGCTGTTAACACTGCTATAAGTATGGTAGACATTGGTGATGGTATTATAGGTGTTGCTTTGGATAGTTCTGTAGACATTGATGAAGGTACTGTAAGTATTACTATAGATATTTCTGTAGACATTGAAGAAGGTATTATAAGCATTGCAGTAGATATTACTTTAGATGTTGCTGAAGGCATTGTAGGCATTTCTTTTAGATATTGCTGTAGGTATCATAGACACTACTGTAGGTTTTTCCAAAGGTATAGACACTGTTACAGGCATTATAGGCATTGCTATAGACATTATTGTAAGTAGTGCTGTGGTGTTGTAGGCCTTGTTGAGTAAGAGAATAAATAAATATATGTAGGATAAAGAAACAATTCAAGGTGAATATATAAAGTTGATACAGAAAGAAGAGATTCAAGCTAAATGGCTATAACACTAATGGGATTCTATGAATAGATTCTTTTCAGTTAAGTGCCTTTTATTATAGTAACTTTTATTATAGTAACTTTTCAAACTCTATTACTTTTAGTATAAAACCAATATAGAACTTCCAGCCAGGTAAGGAAATGTTCAGAAAATAGCAGAACATGTGCTTGACAGCTCTAGGCATGTCTGTTGTTTGCGGAAGTACTGGAATATCCACACCGATTCCAACAGATGAAGAGGTGTCATGACTGTCATTTTGTAAGTAGGGCACATCTGGCTTCTGGAAGACTCTACTGCTGGATACTTTGCTGTTTACATGTCTGCTAGTGATTCACATGGTTTTTATTCTCCAGGTAGTAATATGTGGCTCAGTATAAATAAACTCAAATTACCTTCTTTGAAATCATTGGGACATTATTTCAAAGAGAAGCTCTGTGTAAATTCTCATCTCATCCCAGCCTTCTGTATCAGTGTATTCAATTTAATGTTCCATAGTCCTTCTGAGATGTATGTGTAAATAATCATTACATGTTTTCAAAGAGTTTATTGTAATTGTGGCTCTGCTCTGCCAGTAGATCCAAATATAATTGAATTTGAAATAAATTAAATATTTAAAAGTACTATTTGAGCTGTGGAAATGTATGTCTCAGTAAGACATACAACTCTTTAGAAACTGGTCAGCTTGTGTTTGTCTGCAGAAGGGATGAGAAGGCCTTGGCCTATGGGCAGCAGAGACCTCTGAGCCTATTTAGAAGCAGAAGTAAATCCTAGGCTAAGTTGTCCACTAAGGCAGAGGCTCTGTGTCCCATGACTGACTGTTGACTTGTAGGCTGTCTAGGACTGAATACAGAAAAATTGATGAGATTGCACTCAAGGTTTACTCTAGAAGTAGCTGTGAAGTCTGAGTAATTCACTGTATTCTGTGTTAGCCTTAGTGTCTGCATCTGGTGAACTGGAGAATCAGAACAGGCCATGCCGCACTTTGTCTCTGTGACAATGTAGTTTTGAGCTACACATGTAAATGATTTGATTTGAAGCCCCGGCTTTAAAACGTCATTTTGATTGACTCATAGTCATTGTATATGTTTGTGGAAGACAGTGTTACCCTTCAAGGAATGTGGATAGTGGGGTGATAGGTGGGTGCATATGATCATTTCAGATTTTTATCATGTCCTTGGTTGAGAATAATTAAAATCTGCTTCACATGTTCTTTGAGATATTTGACTGGTTGCGTTGATACCAGTTACCCACGGTGCTACACAATGAGAAGTCATTCCCCTGTCTGGCTGCCTTCCTATCTGTAACTGTTCTCTCTTTATTCCTGATGTCTGCACTCTGGCTCTGGGATCCTCAGCTCTACTCTCCACTGTTCCGAGATCAGCATTAGCTTCCCATGTAAACTGTATCTCTGGAGGTGAACTCAGGGACTCAGAAAGTCAGACATCTTACACTCTCTACAGCGATGTTAGGTATCAGGAAAGCTGAAGGCTAGTGTGGCATATATGCTTCAGAGTCTAGCATTTTGTGAGTTCAGTTGCTTATGTGTGCACCATCCTGCCTGAGTGCGTAGACACACATTATTCTTGTTCATGGATACTCAGTTGTGGAGCAGGTGAATGCTGGGATCTTATCTTCCTTTGCTTCTCTACCAGGACTGCCTGAGGTTGCAGTTGACACTAGTGGCATTGTTCTCTGACTTCAGTGGACCAGAACTTTAACTAGCCCTGGCATTGATGGAGTGGCTGATGGTACTCCACACAAATAGCAAGCAATTAAGTCTCTGGTGTTTCAGGACTGATGTTCTTGGTCTGGGAGGTAGATGGCTGTCCAGTCTTCCTTTCAATGTAGACTGACACAGAGTTGGTTTTGTTTTGTTTTATTTTTATGTTTGTTTTGTTTTGGTGGTTGGTGGGGTCCTACCTCTTTCTTAATTAAAATTCTGGTTCTCTGGAGTATCTTTGGGGCAGCAAAACTTCTGAGGCTGAGCTAGCAATTGCAGAGGAAGCTTGGCAGTTTATCAAGAAGTCTCTATTGGCAGTTCCTCATGTTGTGGTGACCCCCAACCATAAAATTATTTTCGCTGCTACTTCATAACTTCAAATTTTGCTAGCGTTATGAATTGTAATGTAAATTTCTGATATGCTGGATATGTGACCCCTGTGAAAGGGTCATTTGACACCCCCCAAAAAAAACTTGAGAACTGCTGTTCTATGGTATGTTAAATTTTAACAATGACTGAATGAAGATACCTTCAGTCATTGGAAATTAGAACTACAAGTAAGAAGTATCAAAATGCAGTCACAAAGTACTTCCTGGATATTGTTACACATTTGACCCGTTGGCAGGAAGCCTCAGTTGCTGGCAGGCTCCACCATGCATTAACATCAGTAGTTTATTTTTTCCCCTGAGGGTTTATTTAAAATACTAAAGCATTATAAAATAACAATTAGTATTTATACCAGTCAGTGTTGTCATTTACAGTGAATGGATAAATTGGATACTACTTTTTAGACCTCTTTTCTTCCTTGAAATTGAATCGTGTATTGCTGTTTATAGGACAATTGGACAGTGGGATGATTATTTGACACTTTTAACCTGAATATAGTTTCTCCATTCTCACATACGTTTTTCAGTGTTCAGATACCAGATGAGCCCTCACATATACCCAATCAAGACATGCCTGCCTGGTAGCCTTGACCTTCATGGATGTACTTCACCCTTGTTGGCATCAGCAGGGTCCTGGCATGGAAATTTCCTTCAGTGGCTCTTCTGCTTGTCTCTTTGGGAGCCTAGTTAATACAGAATGCCTCGGAGCAGAGTTATTGCTCCTTTCGAAATGCTGATCTCGTGCTGTGAGCTAATGCTTTTATATTGGCTGCTGAAGGTGGTGATTGATTCTAAGATTGCACTTTAGAGCTGGACATTGGGGGCTCACCTTGATTTACGGAGCCGGTTCTACCTTCAAGCCCCTGTTAAGCTTTGTACTCGTCTCTGCACTGATCGGCTTCTGTAACATGCCCAAAGCCAAGTTTACCTTGTGTGGTGGTGTTTCGCCATGATCATTAACTTCTCCATCTGTCTTTTCATCCTGCCCCTCGCCTGCTCTGCTGCTTCAGCGCACACGTGTATTTATGCCATTTTCCTTGTTAGGAAGGAGTAAAGCAGAGCTCACTTTAGCTTTAAGATCGTGGTGGCGGCTGACACGTTACCAACCATTGCTCTTCTTTTCATCATGTGACCTTTGACCTGCCTGGGTATCTAACTTTGGGTCCTTTCCCTCCTAGCAGGGATGAGCTTTCCCGGACATTGTCACCCACCTGCTGGCTCTGCCAAGATGGCTGCTCTCCAGGATTCTTTCTTCAAAGGCAGGCAGAAGCATGGTGGTGGGCACACAGTAGGACGGGGCTGCCTAACGTGCTCACTTAAAATAAGAACCTTGTTTTCCTTCTGACCCCACCTCCCTGTTAATCTACGCTAAAAGTGGGCTAAGGGGAATGCTTAAGAGGCATAGTAGTTCACTTTTCGTGACTGTAATGAATTACTTGAGGTAGATTAACTTGATGACCAGAAGGGTTTACTTAGTCCTGGAGGCTCCAGGGCATGGTACCAATGTCACCTGTGCTCTGGTGAGGAGCTTCTGGCAATGGCTGTGTATGAGAATGGGAGACTGTGTGTAAACCTTGTGACTGGGTCAGCACTTAATGAGGCACTCCCAGGTGTTCCTCTTTAATTTTTATAGCACAAGGGAAACTTGTTCTCAGAACAGGATGTAAGGTTAGGGTCCATAGCATTTGACTGTTTCAGGACAGGACAGTGATGGGACAAGGCCTTCAGTCTCCTGTACTCTTCAGCATTCTGGCTCATTAGCTCCTGGCGCCTCTTCAGCCGTCTCTTAAAGTAGCTTAATTTTTTTGTTTGAGGTTTATTGCGAGTCTGTGATGCTGAACTAGGCCACCGCACCTGCTCCCTCTTGCACAGTGTCCCAGGCTCTGCAGGGACACGTTTTTCTCCTCTGGGAGCCTCTATGGCCACCTGCAGTGTGGCAGGTGCCGGGCAGGTGAGGCCTGATGTGGCTTTATGTCTGTGAGAGAGGGCAGAGGCAGCTTGTTCAAAGGTATGTCTCTAATACCTCAGCCTAAATCCCGACTGCCTGAGGTTTTTGTTGTCCCTTTGCCTTGGGAAAAACCGGTTCTCAAAGGCCTTGTTTACTGGTTTATTTGGAAACAGTGTATGAAGAACAGGATCACAGCACTGAGAGTGTGTCCTTGGTACTGCATGGGGATGACAGTACTGGTACAACCCGTCTGAGAGGACAAGTACCACCCAGCTGTGACATCCCTCAGCTGAGCTGGTGGAGCTTCTCATGGACATGTTCAAGGGTTTCCAAATATTCCATGCAGACTTTGGTTAACAGTGAGCATCAGCTAGTTGAGGTCATCCATTCCTAGAATCAAGTTTATCTTGTGTGTTTCGCCAGGATCGTTAACTTCTCCATCTGTCTTTTCATCTCTTCATTCTCTGTTCCTTTTCCTGCTCTGTGTGACTGTTCCTGCTCTGTGTGACTGTTCCTGCTCTGTGTGACTGTTCCTGCTCTGTGTGACTGTTCCTGCTCTGTGTGACTGTTCCTGCTCTGTGTGACTGTTCCTGCTCTGTGTGACTGTTCCTGCTCTGTGTGACTGTTCCTGCTCTGTGTGACTGTTCCTGCTCTGTGTGACTGTTCCTGCTCTGTGTGACTGTTCCTGCTCCCTGTGACTCTGTTCCTGCTCCCTGTGACTGTTCCTGCTCTGTGTGACTGTTCCTGCTCTGTGTGACTGTTCCTGCTTTGTGTGACTGTTCCTGCTCTGTGTGACTGTTCCTGCTCTGTGTGACTCTGTTCCTGCTCTGTGTGACTCTGTTCCTGCTCTGTGTGACTCTGTTCCTGCTCTGTGTGACTCTGTTCCTGCTCTGTGTGACTCTGTTCCTGCTCTGTGTGACTCTGTTCCTGCTCTGTGTGACTCTGTTCCTGCTCTGTGTGACTCTGTTCCTGCTCTGTGTGACTCTGTTCCTGCTCTGTGTGACTCTGTTCCTGCTCTGTGTGACTCTGTTCCTGCTCTGTGGTGTGACTCTGTTCCTGCTCTGTGTGACTCTGTTCCTGCTCTGTGTGACTCTGTTCCTGCTCTGTGTGACTCTGTTCCTGCTCTGTGTGACTCTGTTCCTGCTCTGTGTGACTCTGTTCCTGCTCTGTGTGACTCTGTTCCTGCTCTGTGTGACTCTGTTCCTGCTCTGTGTGACTCTGTTCCTGCTCTGTGTGACTGTTCCTGCTCTGTGTGACTCTGTTCCTGCTCTGTGTGACTCTGTTCCTGCTCTGTGTGACTCTGTTCCTGCTCTGTGTACTCTGTTCCTGCTCTGTGTGACTCTGTTCCTGCTCTGTGTGACTGTTCCTGCTCTGTGTAACTATTCTTGCTCCATGTGACTCTATCCCTGTGACTTCTGGGAGAACCTGTCAGTGGTGATTCTCTGGCTTCTATATATAGAGGCTAGTTTCCCTGAGCTTGAAACAGATCCCTTGTACCTTGTGATCTCAGTGGTTTTGCACCATGATTTCCCTTCTGGCCATTGTTTCCCTCAGTGTGACACCCTTCCTCCTTCCCACATGAGGAACGTGCAAGCTGGGTTTCTGCATTCTGTCTTATTTGTCTGTCATTCATCTCACTTGGAAACTCTAGTGACTGATTTACTACAGTCCCCATTGAATAGGTGACCTTTGGTGAATGCTCAGTTCAAAGGGAGAACCCTAAGTCAAACTTCGTCCATCAGGGCTTTTCTTAGTCTGTGCAAGGGAAGAATTTCTAGGCACAGCCATCTTTTGCTTTTCACAGTTTTTTAAGAATATGTGGAGTTCAAGGGTGTATAATTATATAAGCTTTATTCTCTGATAGTTTTCCTTAGCAAATATAAAACTTATGGCTTGGATTTCCCCCATTTGGTGTGGGAAGGTGACAGAGTTTTTGGAGGAGGCGGCAGAGTTAAAGTGTAGCCTCTCCTAACAGGTGCCTAGCTCTTATGCTTCATTATCTTTTTTTATTTATTTATTTATTTATTTATTTATATTTTATGTATGAATGCTCTGCATGTATGCCTGTGTGCTGGAAGAAGGCATCAAATCTTATTATAGATGGTTGTGAGTCACCATGTGGTTGCTGGGAATTGAACTCAGGACCTCTGGAAGAACAGCCAGTGAGTGTTCTTAACCACTGAGCCATCTTTCCAGCCCATGCTTCATTATCTTGTTCTGATATACAAGGACCAGAGAGCAATGAATAAATAGCAGTATTGTCATATCTGTGCCCTTTTATGGATTCTCCTGCAGCTTATTCAGCTGTGTCTGATGACTGTGGTCTCAGGGACATCCACAGGTGTCTGTCGGACTTAGATTTGGGATTGGTAACTCAAGGCTTTTCTCTGTCATGCACTATCCTGCAGATGCTTCAAAATAATCACTCAGAGGCTTGTATTAATTATAATATGTTTGGTTGATGTCTCAGGCTTATTACTAACACTCTTATGTTTAAATGAACCCATTTTTATTAATCTATATATTGCCACATGGCCAGTGGCTTGTTACTTCATTTTCTACATGTCTTGCCTCCTTGGCAGCTGGCTGGCATCTGCCCTGACTCCACCCTTCTTCATCTCTGTCTTCAGTTTGATTGTACCTCCTAACCTTATTCTGCCTCTCCATTGGCTAAACAGCTTTATTATCAACCAATAAGAGCAACACATATTCACAGCATACAGAAGGACATCCCACAGCATTTCCCCCTTTCTATCTAATCAAAAAGAAAGGTTTTAACTTTAATATAGTAAAATTAGATATAACAAAACAGTTATCAAGCAAGAATAATAGTTACAATATTTAAGTCTTTTTGTATTTGACAAAATTAGAGAAAGCATTCAATTATCTATTTTGGTGAGTCTAAAGTTTCATATCTAATTTACCTTTTATCATAACTAAGGAAAACTATAATTATAACTATCTCATCTTCAACTCCATCATAGAGCCCAGAAAGATATATTATCTGAGTAAGCAGGAAATGCAAAGCAAACAACTTCCAATACTCTAGAAATGATGGAGACTTTTGGCTGCCTTGACAGTCACCCACAGTTCTTCTGTAATATTGGGGCATCCATCTTCAGCCTACAGGCCTAGAGTATTTGGCAGACTTTTCAGTGAAGCAGGAAATTTGAAGGACAGTTCTGCCTATATTGGCAAAGTTCATCAGTTGCTTTCCTCTGTGTTCTGCAGAATGTCTGGCATTTTCTTCTGTGTAGCAGGAACCCTGAAGGACCCTCCTGCCTTGTGTTGGCAAAGTTCATCAGTCACTTTCCTGTGGGTCCTGCATGTCCAGTTTATATAACATACTGTCAAACAGTCCAGGCATGAGCAATTTCTTCCCCAAATGGCTGGCCTTGCCACATTGAAAGCAAACTCCATAAGGAGTTTCTTCAATGCTCATCATCCTCTTTGAAGTGATTGGTGCTGCCAGGAGCAGACATGTCTCACTGTTGAGAAAAGTTTAAGTTCTTATAACATTTTAAATGCCATATTCTGTAGGTCTTTGAAGTGTTTAAAGAATTAAAAATTAAAATATATCTTTGTATTAATTAAAATATTAAAATGTATTTAATATATTTTAATTAATTAAATATTAAATATATAATATATTTCAATTAATTAAAATATTAAAAATATTTAATATATTTTAATTAATTAGCATTTAATTAAAATATATCTGTATACCTAGAAAACCTACCTAATATGGCTATAAGTTTGACTATTACAGATGACTATTAATTTGTATTTTTAAATTATACATTACATTTTTAAACATACAACCTTAAAAAAGAGTAGAAATATATGTACAGTATAACAAAATTGACTTTAAATTTGTATCAGTAAACTAAAATGCATACCAATGTAAAATATTTTGAGATTAGCAGTTGTTTTTTAGAGTAAAGTAGATTCAAGAATCTACCCTTTTTTCATCATAATAATCTACCATTTTCCCCATCATTTTTATATCATATCCCCCTTTCTTCTTTAGAAAGATATTGACTGTGACCATTAACAGTTTATAACCAGCTCCTCTTAAATGAAATCAAACATTCATAAATAGTATTTTGGGAATTTTGGCATAGTTCTCTAGACTACTTCTTGTTGATTAGAGGCACTAGTAATTTTATGGGGGCCCTGAGAAAATTTAGAATTATGGTCAAGTCCTGACTAGAGTATTTTGTGTGGCCGGTTCATCTCAGCCAGCCGCCTCAAAGCTGTTTTGGATACAGAACTCAGAGGAAACTGTATTGAAACATTGGAACATCTGAGTCATCTGTTTTTATTGGTGTCTGGTCCCCTAGTTCTGAAAATATATAAACTTTTAAAGGTAACATATATGTCTGTATTAATACAAATATAAACTGTGCATTGTACATAAGCCAGTCAAAGATAATCTCAGATAAGTCTGAGCAGGCAAAATACATGTTATGTGTCTTATAGTTACTTTAGGTTTATTTTCTCATGTCTGTAGTTAGGATTTCCAGGGGTCTTCCATGATCAAACCTGATTTTTCAGGAATGAATCCACAGCCTCTCACCTTCTGTGGAAACAAAAGCAGAACCTCCTTCCCAAAGCAACATATCCACAGAATCAAATTTTGAAGTCAATATATTTTTAAAATATATAGGTTGGTTTAACCTAGCAGTCCCCACAGTCAAATGTCTCTCAGCAGTTAGCTTGTTAACCATCAAAACATCCAAAGAAAACACATCAACATATGTCCTCTAGACTCTCTGTGCATTTTCCATCCTCATGTATCTCATTTTCTTTATATTATTTTACTCCCCTTTCTAAGGACTTTATTTTATTATTTTAAATCTATATGTTTAATTTAAGACTGTATATACTTTTTCTCTTAAGCCTATGCACAGTTTTTAAACACACTGTAACCAGTTTAGTGGTTTCCTCCATCTGAATCTGTCTTTATTGTGTATCTGTAATCCTCTTCTGACCACGTGAGTCTTTAAACTGCTAAGTGGGCATGGCTAGGACCAAAGCTGACAGCTTTGACAGCTGGCTCTGCTCCATTAGGCCTCCTAAGAGTCTAGTTTCATGGTGGAGGTACCAGCAAGAGTCACGCTTACCACTCCAACTCCAGGAAGCTGTTGGCTCCATGATGCCACCAAGAAGTATGCAGTCCACCACTCACAGACCCTATTCAAGTGCTCCATAGCAGGACCTCCCAAAAGAGCTGGCCATGCCGCCAGCACAAACCAAGAAGCTGTGTCTTAAAGGAGCTGTGCCTCTGCTTGCTACTAGCAAATAGAGCCTACCCAGGAAAATGTTGCTACCATGAAGCTGTGCTTGACTCTATTCTTTTTGTGTTTAGCAACCTTTTTTTTTTTTTGAAAAAAAAAAAAAAAGCTTTTTCAGGTTTTATGTGGAAATCCTTGCCCCACCTTGGGCACCATATGTAACCAGAGGTTTTTCTCTGTCCCACCCCATCCTGCATCTGCTTCCAAAAAAATCATTCAGAGGCTTGTATTAAGTATAAATGTTTGGCCAATGTCTCAGGCTTATTACTAATTAACTCTTACATTCAAATGAACCAGTTTCTATTCATCTGTGAATCGCCACGTGGTCCATGGCTTGTTACCTCATTTTCTGCATGTCTTGCTTCCTTGGTGGCTGACTAGCATCTACCCTGACTCTGCTCTTCTTTATCTCCATATTCAGTTTGATTGTACTGTATTGGTTGTAGTATTAAGGCAACTCCACGTAGTTAACAGGGAGGTTTATTTTGTGGGGTAACTTACAAGTAAAGGGATAGGTTACAGGGTCCAGGAAAGGTGTAGCATAGTCCAGTGGTGTTCTCTGGAAAACTCTGCTCAATCTACCTCCAGCGTCCAGGATCCAGGAACCAAGAGCATAGGCACATCTGGATCTCATGTCTTAAGGACTCCTGTCTTGGCCCCGCCTTGTAGGCATGACAGTTACAGAAGCCTCAGTGGGGGTAGTACTTCCAGGTCAAAGCTGGAACAGCTACGCACTACAGTACTGCCTAACCTTATTCTGCCTTACCATTGTCCAAATAGCTTTATTTTCAGCCAGTGAGAACAACACATATTCACAGCATACAGAAGGACATTCCAGAGCAGGCCTCTACTGATTGTGACCAGCCACAGTGATATTGGCTGTGGCTTAGCTCCATACTTAATGGAAGGTGTCTATATCAGTCAGGGTTCTCTAGGGCAGTGGCTCTCAACCTCCCTAATATTGTCACCCTTTAATACAGCTCTTCACATTGTGATGATCCCTAACCATAAAATTATTTCATTGCTACTTCATAACTGTTTTGCTACTGTTATGAATTATAATGTAAGTGTCTGATATGCAGGATGTCTCATAGGAAACCCGTGGGAAAGGAACATTTGACCCCCAATGGGATCATGACCCACAGGTTGAGAACCACTGCTCTAAAAGAATATCTCCAATAGGATAAATATATATTATCAATGGGGATTTACTACACTGACTCATATGACAGAGGCGGGGGAGTTCAGCAATGACCAAGAGCACGTTGGAGAGGCTGAGAACTTGGTAGCTTCTCAGCCCTTGAGACTGGAGGCCTCAGCAGTCCAAGTCTGGTGCTGAAGGCCTGGAAGATTGCCCAGAGAGCCACTGGTCTTCAGTCCAGCTGGGAAGCTGGAATCTTACGTTAGCAGAGGGGAATGGCAGCAGCGGCAGCCATAAAGTAGATTCAGTAGCAAGGTAAGTAAAGAAGTGAGACAAGCAGCTCTGCCTTTCCCTTTTGCCTCTTTGTAGCCAGGCCCCTGGCAGAAGGTACTGCTCATCCTCAGGGAAGGTCTCGCTTCAGATGATTATCCCTGCAGATGCCCTCGTAGTCCTGTCTAGAGGCACATCTCTCAGTGAGTTCTAGAGACAGTCGAGTTGACGATTAAGATCGGTTATCACAGCATCACTGCCACCTGAGCATCTGCAACTCACATTGTGGCAACTGTTTCAGGTTTTCTGAAAGCAGGCCTCATTTTTTGCAGGTTTCTGGGTAAAGGAATCATGGGATAGATTCTGTGAGTAAAACTGTGGGTAAAACTCAGTGTTCTGCAATTATTCACATAGTACCTTGGTTATACTCAAGTGTTTACAGTGAACGTACCTGATCAACTTCCTTATGGTAATTGTACTGATTTTGGAAAGCTTTGTTTATATCTTAGATGGTGCCTTTTAAAAATTCACAATCATTCCCAACAGGTTGGTTGCTTCAAATGTAAATACTCGGTAACTATTTATAGATGTCAGTGTTCAAAATGAACATATACCTTATTTTCATATACTTAGCATGGTTCTGCATTTTGTCCCTTATTACATTGAAGGAATGTAATCAACCTATATGTGTGCAGTAAGAAAGGGACATAGGCGAGGAAGAGGATTGTTTTTGCTTATCCTTAGATGCTTGTTTGTGCTTGTGCATTCTTGCACAGCCTCACACTGTATTCCATTAGCCAGTGACATGTGGTCTCTTGCAGTAAGGACAGCTCTAGGCCTGGCTCGCTGTCAGGAGACCCATATTGTGACTGTTGTTAAATTGTCACATGCTATACTCATATAATCAGGTACTATTGCCACTGTCACTTATGACTCAGAATGTGCTCTATGAGTCCAGAAGAAGTTGGTCTGTAGAAAAGGATGGTATGTCCTAGACATGAGACTCACAGGAGAGTGTCTTCCTGTGACAGGGTTGCTCATCAGTGTATTTGGCATGCTTTCCCATAGTTTAGGGGGTGGAGCCTTTCATCATGGGAGTGGTACCTTCAAATCCTCTGCCTCATAAGACCCACATTTAGTTCTTTTTCTCTAACCAAGGGAATGGTCATTTTTTTGTTTTGTTTTGTTTTTGTAAAGAAAATTTGGTTTATATTTGTATTCTGAGAGCTTGAATGTACAGTAATTAAGATAGTTGTTTCTTAATTTTCCTCTGTGGGAATGCTGGTCAGTCACAGTTAATTGTGAGGAACAGTGACTTCAGAATGGCAAAGGTTTCTTAATCGTCCAAACAACAACTACAACCAAGCTCTGCATTAGGAATGAATGTGTAAGGATTTTGCATCCTATCGGGGATATTCTGGAGATTTTCAGAAGGTTCCTTCCTGATCCACGTTGCTGTATCTGCACATGTGGCAATGTGTTGTAGATGTAACCAACTGTCTTATTAAATAAGAAACACAGAACCATTGCAAAGAAGAAAGCCAAGAGATCAGAACTAAGAGCCTTACCCGCCTGCTGCAGCTAGCCTCTTCAGCCAAGAGACCTCTCTGAAAGAGACCTACTTCCTGTGTGTTTGTCTTTATATAGACTTTCTGTTCTGCCTTCTCATTGGTTGTAAACCCAACCACATAACTGCCTCGTCACTGCCTGTCTGTACAGACCTCCAGGTCTTCTATGGTTGGTATTGAGATTAAAGACGTGTGTCTCCAATGCTGGCTGTATCCTTGAACACACAGAGATCTACCTAGCTCTGCCTACCAAGTGCTGGGATTAAAGGCGTGCTCCACCAACACCCAGCTTTTGCTATGGCTCTAATAGCTCTGACCCCCGGGCAACTTTATTTATTAACATACAATTAAAATCACAATCCAGTACAAATAAAATATCAGCATAATGTGTGATATATAGTGAGATGAGGTGATCTCTGATGGGCCCCCAGAAGCCATCAGGTCTGGACTGTATGGGCTCTGATCCCCAAAGGGAACTAATCCAGAACTTCAGAACAAGGGGAGAAGGGGTTCCTGGGAGGCACAAGGTTTGGTGTAACCTGAAAAAGGTGTCATGACTAATTTACAGATGTTTCGATGCTAATTTTAGGTTTCTGGTCTGGGTCTCCTTGTTATACACCAAGCCATTACATATATACAGAACTATTTCTTTTTTAAGGGTGTTCCCCATCCATCTGTAACACTGTGTTGCCCCTTCCGTGGCCATTACCTCATTTCTACTCTCCAAAATGTGGATATTTTCAGGACATCTATATCTTTGGATATTTCAGAATTCCAAACCTGTGTCTCTGGACATTGGCTTCCTGGCTCTTCACTCTTTCACAGTCTGAGACATCACCTCTTTACAGATAATGAGCATCTGCTTCTGACTCAACATCCATCTGAAGTGCCTTCCATTTAGTGTACCTGTCATCTCTCTCTGATGCCATTAGCCACCTCCTTGTGTTGATGGAACTGTTTTTTGATACCTCAAATTTGCTATATATTTTCTGTACTTTCTACTCTTGTCTTCCTATCACCTCTGGCTACCCATAGTCTCCACAGGAGCCTCACACTTTTAGACCCAGACACTGTCATCACTGTGTCCCGTGCATCATCTTTTTGCTGTAAAGTTTTAGAACCATCTCCACATCCCAGCACTACTGTTGACTTGCGAGCTCTGATATGGCTCTCCACATGCTCTTTCCTGCTACTATAGAGTGTCAGTGGTGGAGAGTAGGAAAGGAAGGGAATAGGTTGAAAGAAGGCCTGGGTCTGGGGTCTGTATCCTACTTGGAACATTGAGATATCTGAGAATGGTTTCATGGTTACTAGTGGGTCCCAACATTCACCCTACAGTCATGTTTGCAATTCTGTGACAGTAGCAGACATGTTTGGCATCCAAGCATAGTACTATGTTCCCCTTGATTCTCAGAGTGAATATATGGCTCCATTGATTTCCCCTATGTTGCTAGATAGTAGCAAAATACTTGGATAGCTAAAGACATCTCATGACTCTAGCATCAGGGTGTGACAACATAGGTGTCCATGTTGGCACCTATGGCATGGATCCCTTCTCTCTTCTTCACTAAAGCAGGGACAGTCACACCTCTGGGAACCACATGCATCCACTATCTCTTCTTCCATTGGTGCTTCTGTTGTTTCACACCTGAGTTAGAGTTAATTGACTAGACTTTCTTCTGTCCAAACTGTGAGCTTTAGAAGGAACCTTAACAGAAAGGCCATTTCCACTCCTGTTTTTACTTATTTCTGAATTTCCTTTTCCTCCCATTTCTATAGCAATTCCATACTCTCTTTAAAATTGTTTTCTTTATTTTATTTATCATACCAACCACAGTTTCCCCTCCCTCCCCTCCTCCTGTTCCTTCCCCTCACCTCCCTTCTATCCTCTCATCCACTCCTTTTCCATCTCCATTCAGATAGGTAAGGTCTCCCTTGGGAATCCACAAAGCATGGCATATCAAGTTTTGGCAGAACCAAGCTCCTCCCCTCTGCATCAAGGCTGACCAAGGCATCCCACCATAGGGAACAGGTTCCAAAGAGCCAACTCATGCATCAGGGATAGGTACTGGTCCCACTGCTAGGGGCCCCACAAAAGACCAAGCTACACAAATATCACTCAGATTCAGAGGGCCTAGGTCCGTCTCATGCTGGCTCCCTAGCTGTTTGTTCAGAGTCTGTGAGCACTTACAAGCTCAGGTTAACTGTCTCTGTGGGTTTTCTTGTCATGATCTTGACCCGCCTTGCTTATATAATCCCTCCACCCTCTCTTCAACTGGACTCCCAGAGCTGGACCCAGTGCTTCACTGTGAATCTCTGTATCTGTTTCCATCAGGTATTGGATTAAGGCACTATGATGACAATTAGGATAGTCAAGTACCCTCTTTACTATTGCTAGGAGTCTTAGCTGGGGGTCATCCTTGTGGCTTCCTGAGAGTTTTGCTGGCACCAAATTTCTCCCTAACCCCTTAATGGCCCCCTCTATTAAGATATCGCTTTTATTACTCTCCCCCTCTGTCCCACACTCAACCATCCTGATCCCTCTCGTTTCCATTTCCCCATTTTCTCCCCTCTACTCACTCCCCAACCCCCACTTTACCCAGGACAGCTCATCTATTTCCTCTTCCCAGGGAGATCCATGTGCCCCTCTTAGGATCCTTCTTGTTACCTAGCTTCTCTGGGACTGAGGATTGTAGTCTGGTTATCCTTTGCTTTACATCTATTATCCACTTATGAGTGACTCCATACCTTTGTCTTTCTGGGTCTGGGTTACCTCACTCAAGATGATTTTTTTCTAGTTCCATTCAGTTGCCTGCAAATTTCATGGTGCCATTTTTTCCACTGAGTAATACTTCATTGTATAGATATACCACATTTTCTTTATCTATTCTTCAGTTGAGGGCATTTAGATTGTTTCCAGGTTCTGGCTATTATGAATAATGCTGCTATGAACATAATTGAGCAAGTGTCCTTGTGGTATGGTTAAGCATTCTTTGGGTATATGCTCAAGAGTGGTATTGCTGGGTCTTGAGGTAGATTGAGTCCCAATTTTCTGAGAAACCACCATACTGATTTCCAAATGGCTGTACAAGATTGCACTCCCACCAGCAGTGGAGGAGTGTTCCCCTTATCCCACATCTTCTCCAACATAGTCTGTCATTTTTTGATCTTGGCCATTTTAACAGGTGTAAGATGGTATCTCATAGTAGTTTTGATTTGCATTGCCCTGGTAGCTAAGGATGTTAAACACTTCTTTAAGTGTATCTCTGCCATTCAGGATTCTTCTGTTGGGAATTCTCTGTTTAAATCTGTACCCCATTTTTTAATGGTATTTGGTATTTTGATGTCTAGTTTCTTGAGTTCTTTATATATTTTGGACATCAGTCTTCTGTCAGATGTGGAAGTTTCCCATTCTGTAGACAACCATTTTGTCTTATTGACAGTGTCCTTTGCCTTACAGAAGCTTTTCAGTTTCAGGAGGTCCCATTTATTAATTGCTGATCACAGTGTCTGTGCTACTGGTGTTATATTCAGGAAGCAGTCTCCTGTACCAATGCATTCAAGGCTACTTCCCCACTTTCTCTTCTATCAGCTTCAGTGTATCAGTTTTTTGAGACAGGGTTTCTCTGTGTAGCTTTGCGCCTTTCCTGGAACTCACTTGGTATCCCAGGCTGGCCTCGAACTCACAGAGATCCACCTGGCTCTGCCTCCCGAGTGCTGGGATTAAAGGCATGCGCCACCACCGCCCCGCTCAGTGTATCAGTTTTATGTTGAGGTCTTTGATCCCCTTGGGCTTGAGTTTTGTGCAGGGCGAGAGATATGGAACTATTTGCATTCTTCTTCATTTATGCCAGTATCATTTTTTGAAGATGCTTTCTTTTTTCCATTGTATATTTTTTGCTTCTTTGTCGAAAAATCAGGTGTTCATGGTGTGTGGATTTATGTCAGGATCTTCTATTCAATTCCATTGATTCACCTGTCTGTTTTTATGCCAATACCAAACTGTTTTTATTAGTATAGCTCTATAATAGAGTTTGAAGTCAGGGATGGTGATACCCCTAGAAGTTCCTTTATTGTACAGGATTTTTTTTTAGCTATCCTGGATATTTTTTTTTCATATGAAGTTGAGTATTATTCTTTTGAAGTCTGTGAAGAATTATGTTGGGATTTTGATAGGGCATCTATGGCCCCTTAGAGTCTGTAAAACATCTCTCTAGTACGTTCTGGCTTTTGGAGTCTCCATTGAGAAGTCTGGTGTAATTCTGATAGGTCTGCTTTTATGTTACTTGGCCCTTTTCCTTTGCCACTCTTAAAATTCTTTTTTTATTCTGTATGTTTAGTGTTTTGATTATTATGTGGTGAGGGGACCTTTTTTTTTTGTCCAGCCTATTTGGTGTTCTGTAAACTTTTTATACCTTTATAGGCATGTCCTTCTTTAGTTTGGGAAAGTTTTCTTCTATGATTTTGTTGAATATGTTTTCTGTGCCTTTGAGCTGGAATTCTTCTTCTTCTATCCTTATTATTCTTAGGTTTGGTCTTTTAATGGTGTCCCAGATTTCCTGGATGTTTTCTGTTAGGAATTTATTGGATCTAACATTTTCTTTGACTGATGAATGTATTTCCTCTATTGTATCTTCAGTGCCTGAGATTCTCTCTTCCATCTCTTGTATTCTGTTGGTGATGTTTGAATCTGTTGTTCCTGTTTGTTTATCCAGATTTTCCATTTCCAGAATTTCCTTGGTTTGTGTTTTCTTTATTGTTTCTCTTTCAGTTTTCAAGTCTTGAACCGTTCCCTTCACCTGTGTGATTGTTTTTTCTTGGCTTTCTTTAAGGGATTTATTGATTGCTTTCAATTCTTTCTTTTCCTTGACTTAAGGGTGATTTTTCACTTTCTCTTTAAGACCCTCTATCATCTTCACAAAGTAATCTTTAAGGTCCTTTTCTTGTGTTTCAGATGCATTGGAATGTTCAGGTTTTGCTGTTATGGGATTACTGGGTTCTGGTGATGCCATATTGCTTTTGGTTGTTGAATGTATTCTTACACCGGCGTTTACTCATCTTTTCTTCCAACTGATGTGGCTTGTGCCTGTTCTTCCAACTGTCATGGTTTGCACTTGTGATTATGTAGTCTGCTGGGGTTGCAGCAGAGGGCTGGCCATGGGGAGGGTATTTAGGTGCTCGGGTTTGGGTGGCAGAATAGGTCTTGGTGGGACAGTGTTCAGTGGGTGGCGAGGGTGGGGGTGCCACCTGGATGCAGGTATCTCATCTGCTTGCAGGTTGGTGGGGACTGCAGCAGAGCAGTGGAATTCCACCAGAGGTAGGGGCAGGGTCCAGCTCCTGGTGCTGGGATGGGAGGGGGAGGGGCACAGAATATACCCTGGGATTTAATTAGGGTCTTGATTTGGGGCAGTCCAGCTGAGAGGCCAGTCACTCACCTGTTTTTCCAACTGGTGTGGTTTGCTCCTGTACCTGCGTAGTCTGTTGGGGTTGTGGGTGAGGGCTGGTCATGGGGAGGATGTTTAGGTGCTTGAGGTTGCGTGCAGAGTGGGTCTTGATGGACAGTGCCCAGTGGGTAGGCAATGCCATACTCTTTTAAGAATTAGTTTTATATTTACAGAATAACCCTCCATATTAATCTACCTCTCCTCATTTCTCTACATATTTATTCATCAAGGTAAACTTTAGAGTCAAAGTATTCTGCTGGGAACCTGGTTGTGTTGTGTTGGATTCAGTCAGAAGGACCTGGTCATCCAAATTTGGCCTGGAAGTGGCTTGGTTTCATTATGTCTTCACATATCTATCAGGGGCATTTTACTTTTCCTTCCTGCCTCAGGGAATGCTGTCTACTTGCTGTCACTCAGCCTGGGAACTGAGTGGTGCGTCCTGCCTCTCTGTGCTCTGTATATCAATTGCTCATCTTCCTCCTACATATTCTACAGTTTATACCTTAGCCATTTCAGTACATCTAGATTAATGACTGATTTTGGCTTTTACTATTTACCAGTTATGGAATTTCTTTCCCTTGTTTGACAGTTTTTCCCTGAAGTCTAGGATCTTCACGATAATACCTCAACTCTGTCTTGGTCTGTTTATTTTGGAAACATTAAAATTGGATCTCAGTTTTTGACATACTATGTGTCTTTTCTTTCTGAGTTATTTCATCCTATTTAATGTCTGATTGTAACTTATATTTTGAATTGTTCCTTATCAAATTTATGTCATTGTATTTATGGCTTAAAAACTTTAAAAAACTTTTTTTTCTGAGATAAGGGTTTCTCTGTGTAGCTTTGGAGCCTGTCCTGGAACTCACTCTGTAGACCATGGTGGCCTCGAATTCACAGAGATTCACTTGCCTCTGCCTCCCAAGTGCTGGGATCAAGGCATATGCCACTACACCCAGCTAAAAAAACTTTTATGTATGTATTGAGTGTATTTTTTTCTTATCAAGCCTCAGGAATTTGGAAAACAGCTTTTATAATATTTAAAGTTTATTTTGAGTAAAATAAGTAAACCTATTTTTGATTAATTTCAAACCCAGAAGAAATATTACACTAACCTTTTAGCTACAAACTCATTTCTATTGAGGAAGGTTAAAATGAGATGCACACATAAAAGCAATAAAAAAGCGCAGTTCACAGCCTTCCTGTATGTTCACAGATAAGTGTTCAGCCACCCCCACAGACAACTTGAAATCTTTATTTCCTAAGAGAGAGCCTGTGTTCTTTGGCTGAGTTCCCATCTTCATATTCACCTGTGGCCCCCTGTGTCAACAGCCCACCTCTGTGTCATGGTTTTTCCTGTTCTGCTTGGTGTGTGGAGTCCTGTGACCTGTGATCTTTGTGATGGGGAATACATGTATTTCTATAATTGCTGTATATCTCTGTTGGGTTGATTGAAAGGGCCCTCTTTGTTTCTAGTAGCACTTTTCGTTTCAAAGAGTATTCTGTCTGTTGTCAGTATAGCCATCCATTTTTTCCTTCTGTTTCTTTTTTTTCATGTTACAATGCTGCTATCCCTTATACTTTAAATTTATCTAAAGTGTATCTCTTTAGGGCACTATAGAGTTGGGTCTTTGGATTTTGCTTTTTTTTAAAACTAGTCTGGCAGTCTCTTCCTTTTGGCTGCATTATTAATCCATTTATATTTAATGTGTTTGTCAGCAGAGATGTACTTAAACTGCTTTTAACAATTCCCATGTGCTCATATCTTTTTCATTCTTTTGTTCTTCCTATGGCTTGTTTTTGGATTAAGTGAATACTTTATAATATAGCATTATAATTTAGGTAATTACTGTTGAGTATTTTTGTGTTTAGCTAGGATTCCCTATGTATATCTTAACTTGTTAGCAGCGACTTTCGGCTTATGCTAGCTTAATTCTAGTCATATTTAGAAACATTACTCCTACATGTCTCTGTGTTTTTACCTTTTTGTAGTATTTTTATATACCTATTTACATATCTTTGTTATAAACCCAGTGGTACCTTGTTAAATTTTCACTTTGCCATCTGTTTTCATTTCCACAGTAAAACAGCATTGCTTTTATTCATGCCCTTTGTGCTGATATTGGCAAAATGTCACACATTCATTTCTCTGTGTTATAGGCTTAGCAATATTTTCCATACATTATTTTATACAATTTTATTTTATACTCATTGAGAGATGAGAAGAGACAGAAACACCTATTCTCTCTGTAATTAACTAACTACCAGCTCTCTTCTCTGTCCATGTGGACTTCGATTACCTACAGGGTTCATTTGCTTCTGCATGAAGGATTTCCCTCAGAGTGTTTTGGAAAGCACATCAGCTAACATGAATTCAGTGTTTGCTTTCTCAGGAGATGCTTTATTTTGTCTTCAGTTTTGAAGGAAAGCTTTTCTGTGGGATCTTCATTTGGTAGTTTTTTTTCGTTGCTCTGGGCACTTTGAACATTCCTGTCACCTTTTCTTGTTGTTACCGTTTTCTTTCTTGGTTCTTCTGAGAAGCCAGACATCAGCTTGATTGGGTTTCTCTTGAGAGTAGCAAGTCATTTTTCTTATACAGCTTTCATGATTTTTGACTCCTCTTACTTTCTCCTGTGGTATTATGCATTTGTAGATCTCTTTGCCTATGTTTTCCTTGGGAAAATTTGAAGTTTTGGAGTAAGTGGACTGTGACATGTTTCCCAAATTGAGAATATGCACACAGGAGCTACAGCACTGCAGGAGCAGGCAGCAGAGAAGGTGTGCCAAAGGAAGATCTCCTAAACTTATGGAACATAAAACCGCACACAGACAGCCAGAACACACAGGATTAGAGAAGTGTGGGTGAGTTACACACAGGTACTCTGAATGTATGATGTCAAGGATCATGGTAGATCACACACAGGTGCCATGACTATAAGACGTGGATAAGTTACATATAGGTACTCTGAACGTGAGGTTTACAGCCAAGGGAGGAATAAGTGGTACATTTCGGGAAGGTTTTAGGGTTACTGCTTCCAAGGCGTGCCTCAGTCCTCCAAAATGACAAGTAGAATCCTGGGGTTGGAGTGATCTTATTCCTCAGTTATTTTTGATCAGTGCTGACTCAGGTGTGTGAAAAATTCCACTATGCCTTTTATGTTTGGTTCTTGTGTTCATAGGATGTCTGGAACTTTAGCAGGGATTCAGAAGCCATTGGGTTGACCAGTTTATTCCCCAAGAACAAGTGAGAACCAAAGTGATTTTCAATGATATTGGGCAGAGGAGGACTCTGTTCACTCAGTGTTTCTGAAGCCCTATCCATTCACTGTGAGTCTGCAGAAAATACTTGTTCTGCTCTTGGAACCCGATTGTAGTGGTACACTGTGCTGGAGGAACACTGGGTACTTGAGGGCAGAGACCTGGTATTCACCCATAGCATCTGCCTTAGCGTCAGTACTCCATCTGTAGATCTCTGAGAGTGGAGCTCAGCTGAGCCGTGCCTCCTGTCTCTTGCTACATAAGACACTTGTCCTCATGATTTCACCACTTGCAGGGCATTTTTACCATGGGACCTGGTTCTCTTTTTGCTCTTGCTATAGTTTACAAACAGTGTTGCAACTGGAGCACCTTTGTGTACCTACCCATCTGTAGAGATGAGTGTGAGTGAACATGGATTCACCCCCTTCTCTCCTTCCCATCTCTCTTTTGTTCCCAGCAGTAAACTGTGAATTGCAGCAGAGAAAACATTCCCCTGCGGCAGAGAAAACATTCCCCACCACTGCCTGGTATTTTTGAGTTGGTTGGTTCCTTCAGAAATGTAGATCCCTCCACATGAAGACTTGTCACTGTGTTACATGCCGCTTTCCAAAGGGAGAACAAGAATCCACTGGCTTGTACCCCACCGTCTGAGTCCAGCACCCAAGGATGTTGAGAAAGAGCTGTGAGACCCACAGAGAATAGTGTGCAGCAATGTTGCAGCTCTTCTCTATCATCATCTGCCCCCTCTCCATGGACTTGTTTCCCCAGGCTCTTATTCTCTGCCTGGGATCTTGTTCTTTAGGACTGCTACTCTGGATGCTCTATTATGACAGTCTTCTCTCTGGTGCAGTCTCTGCTCATTCAGAGTGTGCGTAACCACTCAGATTATTCTAGGGTACTCCATGTTTGGGGATGCTGTTGGTGGTGTTTCTTCCTCCATCCAGGTGCCTTGACCAGTCACCTTGTCTTCCTGTGTCTCAGTGTTCTGCCTTTGGATCAGTCACCTGTTTGAGCAGGGCTTGCTGTGTTTCTGGCATGGGTTCTGTCCTGCTTCTTCTCATGAAAAAATAGCTGTTGATCATGGCTTGAGCAGCCATCTCCCACCATGGGTAACTTTGATTGCTTAGCACCCCTGGAGGTGGCCATTGTTCTATAGGGTTGGGGGAGTGTACTTTCAAGATTATCTTGCTTGGGTTCTTTGCCTGCATTAAAGTCTAGAATAAAGTCCCTTGTACACTTAGGTTCTGATATAAGGAAAAGCTGTCCAGGAAAAGTACACATAGCCCGATTTTTCTGCAGGCGTGTTCAGTCTGATGTGTGGATGGATGGCCATCACACTCCAGAGAGTTCTACCATGATGGTAGAGTTCAGGAATTACTGATCCATCTGCAGGTTTGCTCAGCCTTTGATGTGGCAATGGCCATCACACTCCAGCACTCAGTGCTTTAGCTTCCATGAACATGGAATTCTGCCATGCTGATACAGTTCAGGAATTATGGTTCCATTCCCCTGGGACATTGTGGACACAGACCACCCTACCTTCCTCCCATTCTCTTTCCTCCCTTCATGGTTATCTCCCTGGGAACCCCACGTGCTTTCCTCCCTTCCTGCTCCCCAGCACTCCTTCACTCTGTCTTATGTCAGTCTCCAGAGAGTCCCTGCAGCATCAGTCCCCACTTCTCTGTCCCCCGCCCCTGTGACTCTTAGACACAAATCAGCTTCTGTTGTTCCATGGATTCCTTCACAGGTTCTCAAAATGAGACTTCAACAGTGTCTTCACTCACAATCCCTAGACTCTGCTGTTGTGTGTAGTTTTTACTCTTTTGTCTCTTTGGGGGCCCACCACCCAGCTCCAAAATAAATCACACACGGAGGCTTATTCTTAATTATAAATGCCAGGCCTTTAGCTTGGCTTGTTGCTAACCAGCTCTTCTTATCTATCTTTTGCCCCTGAGCTTTTTCCTTTTCTTACTTCTGTACATCTTACTTTCATTCTTACTCTATGGCTGGCTGTGTAGCTGGGTGGTTGGCCCCTAGCATCCTCCTCTTCTCTTTTTCTTGTTCTTTCTTCTTTTTGTTCTCTTTGCCTTCCCTGCCTGTCCTTTCTCCCGCCTTGTTATTGGCCATTCAGCTCTTTATTAGACTGTTTTAGACAAGCAAAGTAACACAGCTTCACAGAATTAAACAAATGCAACATAAAAGAATGCAACATATCTTTGCAGCATTAAACAAATGTTCCAAGGCATAAACAAATGTAACACATCTTAAAATCATATTCTACAACACTCTGCCACCAGAGTCTTTCTCCTATAAAGATATCCTTGGTAGATAAACTATAATTTTAGATGTTTCACGGTGACCCTGGGGGACCTTACTCCATTTCCAGGCCCCAAACAACATACTTCTTTCGTTACCTCCCAACAGTCTGTCTGTTATTGGTTTTGCAGGCTGCTATACCAATGCTCTCCACTCTAGCTCCTCCCTAGAGGAGGAGGGATCCTCCTAGAGGGTTGGAGAGATCATGTGATTTTGTGTCTCTATACTCTAATGAGTAACCCCGTCCCATGCTGATGAAGTGTGGCTGCCCCTGTCTAGAGCTGAGGTGACATTCTAAGGAACACATGGGTGAGCCATAATTCCTGTCCTCAGGTAGGCTCTTTGTTAGGGACACAGTTCACACAGCCTGCTGCGGGTGATGACATTTGAAAGTTTCAGGTGTTGAGGACCACGTGACAGGAGAGGTGAGGGAGGACTCTTTGTTTCTTCTCATTCTGTACAGTGCTCAAAGAGTTCTGTGAAAGGTGGGACAAAAGTCCTCTGTGGGACTAACACGGCAAGTGCCTAGTGGCCGCTGGAGTGGAAGCAGAGTATGAGAATGAAACCAGATGAGCATGTGACAGGAAGACAAGGGATTCCCTGTTGTCTGAAACTGTGATTAGTGTCTATCAGCTGGTGCCAACCCTGACTCCCATTCTCCACTTGTGAACTGGGGTGTGACAAGGGGCTGGGCCTGGGGGGGGGGTGAGGTAGACTGTCTGTGGGGAGCCAAGGTCAGCCTGTGTCCCAGCAGTCTAGAAGCTTGGTGTGGACAGCTGAGACACCTCAGAGGTGTCCGGTTTTGGAAAGCAGGAGAGTTGTAAGGACTGTGGTGTCTAAAGCAGTGATAAACAAGAGTTCTTGGGGCTGGAGAGATGGCGCAGAGGTTATGAGCACTGACTGCTCTTCCAGAGGACCCAGGTTCAATTCCCAGCACCCACATGGCAGCTCACAACTGTCTGTAATTCCACTTCCAGAGGATCTGACACCCTCATACAGACATACATTAAATAAAAAAAAAAAAAAAAAAAGAATTCTTGTCATACAGGGGCCATGCTCCAGTGAGAATTCTAAACTCTATCCTGGAACAAAAAGTATCATGACATTGGTCAGCCAAGGAATGCAGAGACCTGGGAGCATCCTGAAGGCTCTGTGATGGGAGATGGGAGGGCCTGGCCTGACAGTACATCATGTCACGGCAGAAGGTGTTTTCTCCCATGAGTGTGTAAGTGTGCCCTTGAGAGAACTGACAAATACCACTTCATACCTCATGGAAGAACTGGCCCTCTCCCCAAATGAAACAAAACAAAGCTACACAGCAAATTGGGGATGATGTGCAGGAACTGGGAGACTCGATAGAGACTGTAGTGTTGGTGGGAATACACAGCGATACAACTGCAGTGGAAAACTCGAAAGTCAAAGAATTAAAAGTAGAGTCACCACAATCTAGCAGTTCCACTCCCGAGTAGCCGCTCAAAAACTAAAGCAGAGTCTCGGGATATTTGCACACTTGGGTTTGTAGCATCGCTGTTTGTGAAGAAGTGGAAGCAGCCTCTGTGTCCATCTGTGCGGTGTGTTTGTTATTGAGCTTTACAGAGGAAGGGCATCCCCATACAAACCACAGTGTAGATGGGCCTCAGTGGCCTTGTGCTAAGTGGGATAAGCCAGTTACAAGAGGATAAATCCTGCTGGAATCCCTAGAACCATTATTGGACCTGTAGCTACTGGGAGTGGAATGGTGGGTGTCAGGGAAAGGGGGGGGGCAGGGAATGTAAAGGGGTATGTCTAGATGGAGAAACAAGACATTTCCTTATAAAGAAAGGAATTACCATCTTCTGTCACCCAGGACACCTGGCTGCCTGAAGTCCCTCAAAGCCTAGCCTGCTTCTTTAATGCAGAAGGAACATAACCTCCCTGTCCAGGGCCTGAGCACAGGTCACAAAGGCTGTGCATACACGGAGTTGCGGTATTAACTGTGTTTGTGTAGATGAGACAGTTGGTGCCCAGTGCCGCCAGGCTGCAGAAGTGTGAAGTATGTGGAATTTCTGTGTACCCATGGTGGGTCAGGGTTTAGGCTTTGGCAAGTTCCTGTACTTTTGCCTTTTACAATGACCCAAGCCATGATATCCTTGGATGCAGGAACAGAGCCCTGCATAATGCCACTTCTGAGGCCTACCAAACTGTAGAGCTGAGCATGTGGACTCTCAGGTAGCATGGCGACTTGGTCATTTTTCTGTGAGTGCAGTGATGATGTTTCATAAATCCCCACTCTAGGCTCTTCATTTCTTGTCCCCCCCCCCCCCCCCAGAAAAAGGAAGGAGACTAACAGTGGGATCCAGCCTGGAGACTCTTGCCAATATGATCGATTCACTCAGGACGTATTCATGATTTATCGCGGGCATTTATTCTTTGTGCACCAGATTTTCTTGCTGCCAATAAATTTAATTAGATTAATTAAATAGATGGAGCAAATATGGTCTGCCTTTTCTACAGCAGAAAAGTAGGAAGTGTCAGCGAAGGGGAAGGCACAGGAAAGGCCATGTGCTCTGAGGAGGGCGGGGCATCTGCCCTCCTGCTACTTTGAGTCTTCCTAGCCCAGGTTGCCATAGGGGAAGCTCTTAGGGTCTCAGTCTGCTGGCAGTAGGGTGGTGACACTGTGGTTCATAGCAGGGTACGGAGATCTGCCCTGTGTCTGTCCTCTGTTTGTTCTTTTGAGTAGAATTTGTAGAGTACAGCCTCTGCTCTGCTCTCCCAGGACATGGTGGTGGCGTTGGGGGCTGGTGCTCCTGGGTTCTATAAGAAAGGAGGCTGAGCAAGTCACAAGGAGTAAGCCAGTAAGCAGCACTCCCCCCCCCCCCCCCGTGACCTCTGCATCAGCTCCTGCCTCCAGGTTCCTTCCCTGCTTGAGTTCCTGCCCTGACTTTCTTCATTGATGACCAGTGATGTGGAAGTGTAAGTCAAATAAGCCCTTTCCTCCCCAGTTTGCTTCTGGGCATGGTGTTTCATCACAGCAGTAGAAGCCCTAACTAGGACAAAGGCTGTGATGATGTGGTACCCAGATGTCCTAGAGTGTGGGGTTCCCATGGTAACTGACAAGCCAAGGGAGATGCGGGCATCTACTGGGGAGACTAGGCATTTCCTTATTAGAGAGTCAGCTTTTGAAGCACAGATCCACAGTGTATTTGCTCCAGGAGCTGTAGGCGCCCTCTGTGGCTCCCCGTTCTCTTCCTCTGCAGCCTGCAGGGTGGCCCTTCTCCCTCATAACTTGGAATATAATGTCCTTGTATAGGAGTCTTATGTGCTACCATGTGATCTGAGACTCCTTTGAGCCTTCCCTCTCCTTTGGTGCTTCAAACGAGCACGCCGTGGCTCAGCTCCACCTGGGCCGAAGATGACCACTTGCGGTGAAATGGGCACAGGGCTCCATGCCTCTCAGCCCCCAGACTGGGGCATTGACTGCTGCTGCTGTGGCTGCGGAGTGAGACCCTTGTAGTGTAACAGAATCCTGGCTCTATGGAGGAGCTTTGCCTAGTTTGTAGTGGGCCCCGGGACCACAGGAAGTAAAAACAAGGGAGTGGATGTCTCAGTCAAGGGTCTGCCATGCCAACATGAGGATCTGAGTTTGGATCTCCAGATCCCATGTATCAGCCAGGAACCATGGCATGAGTCTGCAACCCCGATGTTAAAAGAACAGAAATGGGGATCCCAGGAACTTAACACCACCAGCCTAGCCTATTGGTGAGCTCCAGATTCAGTGAGCAACTTTTACCTAAAAAAAAAAAAAAAAAAGGTGAAGGGGCCGGAGAGATGGCTCAGTGGTTGAGAATACGCCCTGCTCTTCCCAAGGATCTGAGTTCAGTTCCCAGACAAGACCCGGTCTTCACAGAGCTCACATTTGTGAGAGTCAGAGGAAGGCAGAAAGAACAAGACATGTCAAGGACCCCCCACCGTGAGGGAGGATGCAGAAGCAGGGTTAGAGACCAGGAACAGTTAATGAGAGAGGAAGTCTCTGGAGTGTCCTGTGTGAACTGAGCTGAGGTGTCCTGTAGTGTCTTCCCACACAAAGAATGTCTTCTGCAAAGAACCTGAGGTCATACATGTAGTATGTGCAAGGGACAGTGGAGAACTGGTGCAGCAGAACTTGAGCAAGGCCGTGATTGGCAGCCCTGACTTTGTCATGTCCGGCCTTCTGGTTCTTTAAGGACTAAGGGTTCTTAGGTGTTCTGGGGTGTTGTTAGGCTTTGGGCAAAAGACTAGTAGAACATGACTTCTAAATGGAAAGATTATTCTAGTTTTGTTTGTATTGTGATGATAGATACCATGACCAAAAGCAGCCTTTGAGAGACAAAAGTTTATTTGGCTTACAGTTTCAGGTTACAGTTCATCTTTGCTGGGAATTCAAGGCAGGAACTTATTGGATCACATGCATCATTAAGAGCAGAGAGAATAAATGTGTGGATCTGTGCATGCATGGCACCTCTGCTCAACTGGCTTTCTTCATTCTTTCATAGTTCAGGGTCCAGCTCAGTGAAATAGTACTGCCTGTATTCAGTGTGGATGTGTGGATATTTCCTGTCAATTAACAACCAAGATAGCACCCCCAACCCTGAGTTTTTCCACCGACCAATCTGATTCCTCAGTCTTCAGCTGGTGCTCTCGGGTGATTCTGAGTTGTGGCAAGCTGACGATTCAGACTCATCAAAAGAAACTAGTTCAGGCAGATCCCCAAAGACTATATTTCAGGAGCTCTGGAGGCTCTTCAAAGTTGACTCTTCAAGGTGAGGGAGGAGAGGATGTTGTCTGGGTAGCAGTGGTGGGTGCAGGGTGCTTATTTGGTTTGAGGATTTGGAGCTGGACTTGGTGGGCTGAGGGCTGGCATGGAGAGGAGACGGGCAAGGTGGAGGAACCTGATATAGAGGCTGGGATGAGGAGGATAGTAAGGCGTGTCATTTGGGGTTCGGTTACATGGAACATGTTCATTTAAAGATGTCTAAGTGCTGGGAACAAGTGGGCCACTCAACGCATGCTTCCGAAATCAGACAAGAGAACAAACAGAGCAGAGAGCATGAAGTCCAGGGTCTGTGGTGGGAGGTGAATGGACCCAGAGCCCCACTGCATGGATTTAGAAGTAGCTGTGCAGTTAGGGCTTCCATAGCTTCCTTTCTAGGGAACTTAAGAAGGAGCAGAAATGGGACTTCTCTCATGATCTGAATTGTTTCACATCTGTTTATGGGAAAACAGCCTCTTCTCCAGTTCTTGACTTCATCCGCCTGTGGTTTCTGAAACTCAGAAAAGGCTGTGTTATCGCCGTCGGGAATCATTACATGCCGACTTCTGCTACTGTTAAGCTCAGAAAAATCTTCTGTGAAATAATGGTCTCTCAGAAGAAGAGAAATGTCTATGGAGTTTTTTTTTTTCCCCCATCTGTAATGAGGATGATGGGAATTCTTAGATAACGGAAGTAACCAGGTTGACTGTGGATGTTCTCACTGTGTAACCTCTGTATAGACAGAGCACAGGGCTGCCAAGAGTAGCCTGGATCTGACTCTTGAAGGCGGAATGGCCTTCTCCATGAGACAGAGATCTGGGCCTGAGCTGCAGGTGAGGCAGAATGCTCTATGCCCAAAGGCTCTGGGCAGTGCCCAGGTCCAAAGTCTTGTAAGCCAGGGGTTGTCTCGGCCACATCCGGAGGAGTGTACTACCAGTCCATCAAGGACAGGAGTGGCATCAATCAGAGATGACTCCTCCTATCCCTCCCTGGGAGAGCCTTGGCTTTTTGACCCACTAGGACCCAGCAAAGGTTCTTATTTCTTGACTGAGACCCAAAAGGGCTTCTTCTATAGATGCAGATTTTTTTTTTCTGGGCCATCAGCAGATGATCAGAGGATTCTGATTGGCTGGAAGCTGCTGACCTGGGCTTTGGGTCAACAGAGTTGGGGATCTGTTGATATATTGCTAGAAAAACCTGTGGGGATTGTGTTCCTAACTGCAGGATATATGTCAGGATATGCCTCTGACTATGGGGAATCTCCAGGGATGAGTGGCGCCCTTGGAGGGAGAGGTCCAGGGATGAGAGTGGATTGATATTGCTGGGGGGGGGGGCGTGGGGAAGATGGTATTTCTAACCAGAAAGCTAGTCAAAATCCTGCTGCTTCTCTTTGCTTACATCTTCAGACACTGCTTGCTCATGTTTTCCAGGTAGCAGGGTTTTTTCTTTTTCTTTTAATAGCAGGCATGGGGTGGTGGGTCCCTGAATGCCTACATTAAAGATTTGTGAAGCCTGTAGCTGTCTGTGTCATAGGAACACATGGTTATGATGGAAGGCATTACTATACTCCCAGGACACATAGTTGCTTTGCTGCTTCTGCTTCTTTTCCAGAGGCAGAATTGAACATTCTGACCTTAGAGAATTTCATCCCCTGCTGGTGTCATTTGGATTATGTGAAGCCTGCTTCTCTGAAGATGGGAATGTCACTTCTGTCATGGGAAAAGGGGTTCTGTGGGCTGTGAGTGTGGCAGGGGTACTTTTGTGGCTGTTGGGACTCTGTGGACATCTCAGTGTCCTTTCCTGTAGTAGTGGACAGAGTCTGGTTTGACCTGTTGTGCTGACATTCTGACCATGTGATCGCAGGCAGTGGTGGATGGAGGTGTGTCTGCGCTGAACTGTTTTTTACACCAATTAACCAGTGTTTCTGTTGGCCTCTGTATTGGTCACTTTCCCAGCCACTCTTACCAAATACTCTTTTCTCTTTTTCCTGTATAGTGGGGCAGCGTGCTCTCCACCTGCCTCCTGATAGCAGAGACAGGGCATCGTGTGAAGCCCCAGCTCTCACTCGATGTGTCCGGCGCTGTCTTCTTCCATGGATAGCCTGTCATGGGGAGATGTTACTTTGTACTTTCCAAAGCACCACTCCTCTGCTCTGTTGCTTCTCAGCTCGCAGAGTTCTTTGCTGTGGTTGTGTTTAGGGTCTTCCTGCTAGTCAGCATTTTTACTGTAGTGTACTGGGTTGGTCACCAAGATGTGGCTGGGCGTTCTGTGGGCTTCTAAGTCCTGAGTCTGTTTCCGTGTGTCTGTGGGTTTAGGCTGGCTTACTTGGCTCATCCCCCACTGGGTCTCTTTCTACCTCCCACAGTGAGGTAGAAAGCTCCAGAACTAAGTTTCTGGAGTTTTATGTTTGTTTGTTTTTTTAATCTCTGTCAATTCTTAGTACATTTTTCTCTATATATTCTGAGATAATGTCTTGAATCTGCCTTTTCAAAGCATTTTATTGGAATGCTGGTTGACTCTGACTTCCAACGGGTCTTTCTCTGGGTTTTGCTTCTGTGAGTGTAACATCCTATTTTCTAGTCAGACATAAATATCTAGTGTTGCTAGGCATGGGGCCTTGCCTCTGTTCTAATCCCAGCATTTGGGAATTTGAAGCAAGGGGGCCATGAGTTCAAGGTTAGCTTGGGCTACGTGACGAGGCCTTGCTTCAACAACAACATCATCCATGCCATCTCTAGAATTCTGAAATGTTGCTAGTTACATTGTTTTAAATTCCCCATTTCCTACAGAAATTCTTTCTTGCTACTGTAAATTTGGTCTTTCTCACAGTGGAAGCTTGCTGTTAATATCTGGTGATCCTCGAATGCCCCGACTCCCTGTGAGGCTCTGAAGGTCTCTTGGGAGACCCTTGTTTGTTAGCAAGTGGGGCTTGCTGGCAGCAGAGTGGGAAACTTGTGTTTGTAGGTGCTTTTCTTAAAATGGTTTGAGAAAGTGTTGGAGCCCACTAGGTTTCCTAGTGGCTGTACCCAGCAGGACCATGTAAGAGATTGATTGGACCATGGCCTGGGTACCAGGTGGCTGTAACTAGCAAGGGGGAGGTCTTTTGCTCCACCCCTTGGTGCTATTATAAATAGACCTTTGGAATAAAGTTCTGGGCCAGTGGATAAGGATCTAGGCCCACCCAGGTCTATCCTGTTTTCTCTCCCCTCTCTATTTCTAACTAAGTCTCTTATTCCTCATTCCTCGAGAGTTCCTGGGGTAAATAAGTGTGGGGGCTGGTCCCCCACAGAAAAGGACATTTCACATCTCTTGTTTGTGATAGGGGAGGGATGAGGCAGGTGAAGCCCAGCTGTGCTCATTCTGGGAATGCTGGCTTTGGTGGAGGGTGGCCCTGCTGGGTGTGTACCCGGGTGATAGTCATGTGTGTTTGCATCCTTGGGTTCTCTGAGGTTCATGTGTATTGACGTCTTTGGGTTCTGTGTCCAAACCTGTACATATTGTTTCTTCCTGTTAGTTTCCTGGATATTCTTAGGACTACTTTTGTTTATAGCATGCACGTATAAGACCCAGAGATGATAAGAACCTGACAGGACCAAATTAGCATGACCAGTCTAGGTCTGAGGAGGCAGCAGTAGATTGTCCATGTGCAGAGGGGTTGGTACTGATGCTAGTGAGGGGCTTGGCAGGTGACATAGGTCTAGATGTAGATTTCTGATTGTTTGCATCACTCCTGCCCTTTGGGATCCCATGTACCCCTAAGCTAAGGGTCCTCACTGCAGTCTGCTCTGGAAATACTACAGGTCCATATTTCCAGCTTCTCTGAGTAGCCCTCCATCTATTGCTATAATTAACGATGCAATTCCATGAAGTTTATCTGGTAATTAAAAGAGGTTTATTTCAGGGGTAACTTACAACTAATAAGGGGTTGATTATAGGATCTGGGAGAGATGAGGTACAGTCTAGCATAGTTCTCTGGGGTACTCTGACTTGGTCTGCAAATCCAGCCTCTAAGACCATGAAGAGCTATGAGAGCAAACATGAACACATCTTGGGTCTTAAGGGGTCCCTCTTGGCCATACTCCAGGGGCAGGTCATAGGCAGGTGTGGCCGTTTTTCGAGGACAAAGCAGGAAGAGCTACCCACTACATCCATCTGTTCTTTATGTTATGGAAGCACACTGAGATTGATTTCTCAATCAGTTCTGCTGTCCATCCCCCGTCAGCCCCTCTGTCAGCTTGACGTGATGATTCTATTGCATGAACTCTAATGGGACAGTCGATGGACGAGAAGTCAATGGACGGATGTTGCTGGTGGTGAGATGCTGCTTTCATGGTTCTCAAACTGTTTCCTGGATTATTGGTGCAGCATCTCCAGGGAACATGAAATTCAGTTCCTGGCCACATTTGGGGACCAGGATGCCATGTGAGTGATCCTTGTATGTGTAAGTAGCACTGGTATAGGCTGAGGTTTGAGTCTGTCATGGTAGATTACAGTCACTACTGACTCATGGAGCATAATGCCCTTTGGTTTCTGAAGTGGTCCCATTTTCACAGATGACACAGACAAGGGCAATGAAGACAGCTTATCCAGTGTCAGGTCCTTATTTGTGTTCTAGACTCTGGCTTTGCTCCCCATGACACTCTGCGTGAGAACCATGAGATAGAAGGCAAATGCCTAATGTTGAGGCAGTGGAGCCTGGCTGACGTTTTTTTATTTCACTCCTTACTCCTCTTAGTCAGCTTGGAAGGAGTGTTTTCACCCAGAGCTGGGCACTGAGGCAGAGCCTCCGATCAACAGGTGTTCTTGTAAGTGAAGGAGCTGTACAGTACCCAGGCAGCCCATCCTTGGTGTCCACACCCAACTCAGAGGTTGCAATTGTGTAAATGGTTCCAGTGCATGTACGACTGCTTACAATGACAAAGTCAAGGATCTCTGTCCATCTTATGCTGAACATGAAGGAGGCATGTGCAGATATACAGGGAAATCCCGAGGTGTGCATCTGTCCTGTCCTGTCTATGACTGGCCTTTGATGAGTATTCTCATTTCTGTCAATACTACAAGAGGAAGGCAGAAGTAGAGGGTGGGTCAACACACATGAAGACCAGCGTCTCCAGATGGAAATCAGATGCTGCTGAGTGTCCTCTCTTGAGAGGCATGGGATACCACATTTTCTAAAAGAAACCTAAGGCCATTTCTTCACAGTTCAATTGGTTGGGAACAGTTAATTGAATACTTACTTATGTTCTTGACACTCTAAAGAATGTGTCTATGTCTCTGGGGCCTGTGTCCTCTGAGAAGCTTGTTAAACTGTGTAATGTCACTTCTAGTTTTTAAATGCCACAGTGCTGATCTCTTGTACAAATTGAAAAAACTCAGACTGTCGGGAATGCCCAAGTATCATGGCCCATTGGGCTCAGCATCCTGTTGCCCAGGAAGGAAGGGCATCAAAGCAGAGAGAGAGAGAGAGAGAGAGAGAGAGAGAGAGAGAGAGAGAGAGAGAGAGAGAGACAGAGAGAGAGACAGAGAGAGACACAGAGAGAGACACAGAGAGAGAGACACAGAGAGACACAGAGAGAGAGACAGAGAGAAAAAGAGAAAGAGAGAAAGGAGGATGGGAAAGACTGATTCTTCCTAAGAGCCTATATTTGGGGATAATATCTACTAATGTTTTAAGAGGATTAAAAAACAGGACAAAATGCCATGTACACTGGACCTATCAAAGGCCCTGAGGCTACATCCTTTCACCTCTGAGGTTAACTTTGTAACTCAGAGAGCAGGTGATCTTTGTTGACAGTTATCGCCTACCCTTGTGGCCCTAGCAATCTTGAGAGGCCACACAGACACCTGGCTCCCCATCACTCATTTATTCCAGACTGGGCATGTAGGATGTTGGTTTGACCCATACTAACAGTTGTGGGTATCAGATGATAACACATCGGCCTTGATACTAAGCAAGGTGGCTGACCACAGAGCATCAACTTTTACAGCCATGATGTCACTGAGAATAGAGACTGTGCCAAAAGCATGGGAGTCATCAATATTCCTGTCCTCGGGGAGGGAAGAGCCAGGGCCAAGCTGAAGCTAATGTACAGAAGTAACATTGACAGAAAGGAAAATCTCCGAGAAATAACAGTGGATGGCCAGACCTGAGGCATTCACTAGAGGGTTAGAATACAAAACAGAGAATTTTATGGAAGTGTAACAAAAAAGCAGAGGAACAGTGGTAACAGTGATTAGACCCACCCATCCCTGTGCCTAAGTAATAGAATTTCCAGGAAGAGGAAACAGAAAAGAAATATTAGAGTTTCTGAGAATTAGAGGCTGCGAGTCTCCATCATCACTCAAGTAGATTCGGAGTGCAGGTCCATAAGGCCCACAGGCTTAAATTACAGGGTGACAGTCCCTTACCTGGCCCACTCTAGCTGTAATTCAGGGTGAGCGCATAACTTCTTTATGAATAGGAAGTAGACTGTCCCTCTACTGAGAAACAGAGTGAGTGTGGAGGTGCTCATTGTTTGGAAGAGACTAGACCCTGGTATGAGGGCAGCAGTCTCAGAGAGGTGTAGCATGGATCTTCAAAGTTCTTATCAATAAAAATCAAACCTGAGGCCAGTTACTGGGGTGAATGCTGGAAGATCAGAGAAGCAGAACAAGCCATAGCTTCCTCAACTTGCCAGTTCCTCAGCTGGTCCTGTTTCCTCAGACTGGAAGTCTCTGAGTCCTCATATCCGAATGGGTCTCAGCTGAACTGCTGCTCGAAAGCCTGAAAGCTTAACCAGCCAAATGCTGCTAGTTTCTGGTCTCCATGCCTTATATAGCTTTCTCTTTTTGCCATCACTCCTTGGGATTAAAGGCTCACTTCTTGGGATTAAAGGCATGTGTCACCATGCCTGGCTGTTTCTAATGTGGCCTTGAACTCACAGAGATCCAGAGGGATTTCTACCTCTGGAATGCTAGGATTAAAGGTGTGAGTGCCACCATTTTCTAGCCTTTGTATCTAGTGGCTGTTCTGTCTCTGACCCCAGATAAGTTTATTAAGGTGCACAATATTTTGGGGAACACAATATCACCACAGAGAGGAGCTGAATCAGGTCATCACCTGTCATCAGGATGTAGATTCAGAACCTTAGTGAGGTAACTCCACGGGATGGGAGAGAACACATAGACAGTATGGAGCAGATGTTTAGGTTTGTGGAATGGGTTCTAATGAGCATATGGAGGATCCCAACCCCCTTTGAGGCTATTCACCCTCACATAGTAGTATCTTTTGACATGGGGACATCTAACTCAGGCCAGGGTGGTTCACAAGTGTCACATGTGCCCCATGCCCTTAACGCTCCAGGACCTTATTCCCAGTTCACAAAGGGAAACAGATTCCTGTTAGTGTTTTGTTGGGTCCCAGGGCCCAATTTGGAGCTAGGCTACGGGAATCCTTGAGAATCTCCAGGGATAGTGAGAACTTGGCAGGAGGAAGTCTGGTCAGAGGAATGGATGAAGGAAGGAGGCAGGGAGCCCCTTATCTGTTGTGGAATATTAATTTAAGATGTGTTACATTTTTTATGCTGTGGAATATTTGTTTAACAACGCAAAGATGTGTTGCATTCCTTTATGTTGCATTTGTTTAATTCTGTGAAGCTGTGTTACTGTGCCAGTGTAAAACACCTGATGGTCTAATAAAGAGCTGAACAGCCAATATCAAGGCAGGAGAAAGGATAGGCGGGGCTGGAAGGCAGAGAGGATAAAGAGGAGGAGACATCTGGGAGGAGAGAGATCAAGGAGCAAGAAAGGGAGGCGAGGAGGACTCCAGGGGCCAGTCATCCAGCTACACAGCAAGTCACAGAGAAGGAAGTAAAGGAAGGTATACAGAAATAAAGATAAAAGCCCAGAGGAAAAAGATAGATGGGGTAATTTAAGTTAAGAAAAGCTGGCTAGAAATAAGCCAAGCTAAGGCTGGGCATTCATAAGAAAGAATAAGTCTCTGTGTGTGATTATTTTGGAGCTGGGTGGTGGGCCCCCCAAAAAGTAAAAAAACAACAACTACACTTATCTCCATTAAGACTTTCCTGTGATGGTTACCTGAGGAAACTCTAGTACCCTGTGGTTATTTGGGTGAGGAGGGTTCAGGGGCAAGTGGGCTGTCAGGAATGTCCTGGTTCCAGCACGCAGGCCAAGCTGTCACAACAATGGTAAGATCTTCAGGTTGCTTACCAAGGATCCTCTGACTGTTGCCAGAACCACCGTCCTTTCTTGAGCTCTACTCAGCACACACCCAGTACACATGACTTCCGAGTCCCCAGAACATACCCGACACCCACTCGTGAGGTTTTCTGTCCAGTGTGAGGGCTCATCGTGGGTAGGCAGTCTGAAGGTAAATATGAGCTCACACCAGCAGGGGAAGGGGACGAACCTAAGAACACGCAAGAGAATTTGCTGCACGTGGACATGGGAAGGGTGAAAGCCTGGGCTGTGCTCTATTTTTGATGATGCCTATGTGGGAATGAGTGAGTGAGTTGCCACCCCAAAGGCACGGTGAAGGGAAAGCATCAGGATACAAGGAGATTGGGCTGAGAGAACAGGAGGTTGACTGGAGAGTTCTGTGATGCAGAGAGAACAAAGGCTCCTGGTGGCCAGCAGAGGACAAGCTACACTTTGCAGAAGCCCTAGGTTTATTACCTTGAAGCAAATTCAAGCACAGAGAACTCCATGACTTGCCGATAAGTGGCATCAATGACACCAAGACTCCTCCTTAACTGCAGTGTTTTAGCATATTATGGGTTGGATTCTGTTTCCCCGTTATGCACTTCAGAATATGACTCAATTTGGATACAGGGTCCTAGAAGACTTTACCAAGGTAGATGAGGCCATGAAGGTGGGCTCTAATTGAATTGGAATGTCTGTTTGCAAGAAGGACACAGGGACACCTGCAGGAGAAAGCATGTGGGTACATGCAGGAGAAGACACATGGGTACATGCAGGAGAAGACACGTGGGTACATGCAGGAGAAGACACGTGGGTACATGCAGGAGAAGACACGTGGGTACATGCAGGAGAAGACATGTGGGTACATGCAGGAGAAGACACGTGGGTACATGCAGGAGAAGACACGTGGGTACATGCAGGAGAAGACATGTGGGTACATGCAGGAGAAGACACGTGGGTACATGCAGGAGAAGACACATTGGTACATGCAGGAGAAGACATGTGGGTACATGCAGGAGAAGACACGTGGGTACATGCAGGAGAAGACATGTGGGTAGATGCAGGAGAAAACATGTGAGTACATGCAGGAGAAGAGGAGGTGGTATGGTTGACATACATGTGAAGGCAAGACCCTGTGAGTGTGGACACACATGTATGGAAGACCATGTGAGTGTGAACACACATGTGTGGAGAGAAGACCATGTGAGTGTGGACACACATGTATGGAGAGAAGACCATGTGGGTGTGGACACACATGTATGGAAGACCATGTAAGTATGGACACACATGTATGGAAAGAAGACCATGTGGGTATGGACACATATATGGAAGACCATGTGAGTGTGAACACACATGTGTGTAGAGAAGACCATGAGGATGTGGACACACATGAATGAAAGGAAGACCATGTGGGTGCCTATGTATTGAGGGAAGACCATGAGCAAGTGTGAATAGTAGGCCATATTAGTGCATACATGGGGAGAGAAGACTTTGCTGGCACATACTTGTGGAGGGAAGACCATATAAAGCGATAGGGAAAAGGCCATGTGGATACAGTGGAGGTTGGCAGGATGTGGCGATAAACCCAGGGTCCCAGGAGCCATAAGGAGTATAGAAGCATAAACAGCCATTCTTGGAGTCTTTAATTGGCATGTTATTCTGCCTATATCTTGGCCTTGGATTTCAGGCCCACAGACTCTGTGGCAATATGTTTAAATGTTCTAAGCCACCCATAAGTGGCACCTGTCACATCCGCTTCGAGAGACTGATGATTTATTCAGTAGAATTTTCCCAGAGCACATGGACTTCAAACAGATGAACTGTTATGTTCCCTACTTCAGAGGCCAGAGGTGATGGGAGGGTCAGAGGTCGGAGGATCACTGAGTCCCTAAAGGTGTCAATGGGGGTACAGAGGAAAGCATGTGTTCTGGGTATCTAGGGACAGGCAGAGGCTACAGTCACCTGGGACTGGAGAGAGGAGGATGAGGTAAGACTGCCCAGAGCTACTGCCTGGGTGACCAGAGCCCTGTGTCTTCTCTGGGCATCACCTCCCCAAAGAAAAGATGTGTTCGGTGTCTGTACTGTTAAACATCAGGCCATGGCTAGTGTAGGCTGGAGTATGTGAAATGCAGCCAGAGTCACCAGACACATGAATTCTTAATTTCCTTCAGCTAATATTGCAGAAGTATCAGTTTCCCTGTGGGGTTATGTTTTTGTCTTTGACCTAAGAAGGCACCTAGAGAGCAAGCAGGATTCAGACAACTGAGACTTTGGAGTTCTTATTTAGGAAGCGGATCTCCTGCTTGGAAGAATCTGTACCTACAATCATGGTTATCAACAGTGGTCTCCTCAGAAATGTGGAATGATGGACACTCTGAGACCTTGGGTGGTACTAATGGGGACTCTTGGGGTCTTTGAATTTGTTGGTCCCTCTCTCCTGACTCTGGAGAGCAGAAGCACAATGTCTCCAATTATCTTCAGCAGTTAAATGCTCTCAAAGAATAGGCAGGTTTGAACTTTTAAAGTGCCTTTGGGCAGGCAAGATAATTTCATTCTCCTTTGCTGCCTTCTGTAAATCCTTCAGAGAGAAGGAAATAAACCCATTACGGTCCTGCCTGGCTGTTCCCTTAAGCTGGCTGCGAGGAAGTGATGTGTGCCTGGCATTTGAGAGCCTGAGGCTGTATCCAAGATTTAGTGCAGGTGTCTTACCCAGGACCACGGCTGGGAGGAGACTGTCAAGATTAGATATGGGCGCCATTTTTGAACACAAATCGTCTGCCGTTGGGAAAGTCAAGGTGAATTCTACCGTAGACTGTTTATGACTTCTTCTGGCTCCTTATATTTTCCTGTTTGGGATCCAATGAAAGCTACTTGACATGTTCCAAAAAAGAAAAAAAAAAAGATTTGAGGTTGTGGCAGGGAGTGTTGCTTCAAAGGGATCATAAGTGAGATTCCTGGAGTGTGCCAGTGGCTTTTAGGGGTAGCAGCAGCTTGGGGGAGCACTTGGGGGATGCAGGATGCTTTAGTATGAAGTCACCAGTGCTCCAGAACTGGGGGCCTGTAGCTGGAGTTTCCTCTCTGGGTTCCGCCAAGCCCCGGCAGTCCGACAGCCCACTTATAAAATAAACACACAGATGCTTATATTATTTACCAACTGTATGGCTGCAGCAAACTTCTTGTTATCTAGTTCTTCTATCTGAAATTAACCCATTTCTATAAATCTATACCTTGCCACGTGGCTCGTGGCTTACCGGTACCTTACATCTCCCTTGTCATGGTGGCAGCTGACAGTGTCTCTCTGCCTCAGCCTTCCTCTTCCCAGAATTCTCTTGTCTGCTTGTCCTGCCTATACTTCCTGCCTGGCTACTGGCCAATCAGTGTTTTATTTATTAACCAATCAGAGCAACACATTTGACATACAGAACATCCCACAGCAGGTGCCCACGTGGCGACCCAGAGAGCTTGACTCAGAGTGGCTGCCCCTGGGAAGGGTTGATCAGTCTCTAAGGTCACATGTCACACGAATGTCAGAATATGTTTTTGAATTCTCATTCCACGTTTTATATAGCATTTGCTAGATACAGATTTGCTTATTGCTTTATTTGTTTTGATTTTTTTTGTTGTTGTTATCAGATTTTACCCAGAGTCAAAAAATTGTCCACGCTGTTATGTGCAGCCAATTATATTAGGATAAAAAGCATTCTTTACTGCATGCAAGGTATTCTGAGGAAGTGGAGGAAGTCAGGTTGGCTAAGGCAGAGAAAAATTCATCTAAGTCCCCAGAAGTGGATGTCAGGCTCCTGGTGTGTTCCTGGGACACCTCTGCCCCTTGTATGGAACTCATTGCTCTGAGGCAACACAAGCCTTCCTGGCTGATGGACAGCTCTGGACAGCTGCCACTGCTGGCTGAGGGCCCACCGTGGAGGTCTTGTGGAGCATGTGAGAGGTCGGCTTTTCTCTGAGTGGCTTAGGAAGCAGGAACGTACGTGTCCTGTTGAGAATCCCCACTGTGGATTTTTTTTTTCCAGCCCATGCTTTGCAGAAGCTTTGCGTTGTAGAATTTTCTTGACAAAACAGGTTTCTGTTGTCTTCACCCTCCAATCCAAGGAGACACTTCCTTCACCTTTTGCTACCGAGGTTAGAGTCTAAACACAGCTTTTGTTTTCTATTTCCTCACAAATATTCTGGATGAGGGACGAGAGCCGCTGAGCTTAGGTCCTCAACGAAGACCCGGCACAGTGTCCCAGCAAAGCTCCATTGTCAGGCTATAATTGCACCTAATATTTTAAAAGCCACCGGGAAAATTGGTGTGCCCATTTCCCCGCACACAGCAGTCCCTCCAGAGCCATGTCCCAGATCTCTTAGGGCCCATTAGGGTGTACATTACCCAGTGGCAGCCACATCCCAGGAGAACCATATACAATCAACACACTTACTTGATTAACCTGTTGGATGAAAAATGTATGTTATCAGCATTTTCCGTAAGGGTTGATTATTGAGACCATCTTGGGTGCAATGACTTTGTGCAACACTGAATGATCTTATTAGAAAACCTCTCACAGCAGTTAATGAGATGCTTTCACCTCTGCCTGAATAACAACCAAGTGCATTTTATTTATTTGTTTTGGAACAGGTTCTGCCCGGCATCCTGCAGAAGCATTGCTGCATCTTACCAGACAGGAACACAGGTATGATCTACCTCCTCCTGGAAAGAGGCCATAGGTTCTGTGTCAGGGACACAAAGAAGCTCGGTGCTTCAGGTAGATGTTGTGTGGGCTTTTTGCAGTTGACGTTCGTGTGTATACTTGATTGTTTGAAAGTTGGGATACTCAGTTCTGTGTCGAGTTACAAGCTGAGTTCAGGTTGCTGTTTTTATTGGCCAAAGAAGTGGATTCAGATGTTTATAATCTTGGATTTTTATGGGAAGTTGGCTGGTTGGTTGTTTTATTTAAATCAAGTTGAATATATCATCTCCAAAGCTGTTTTGTTTCGTTATTATACTTATTTACTAGAAACAGCACTATTTTTTTTTTTTTTTTGGCTAATATGGGGTGTTTGATGTCCATTGGTCATCAGGGTGGAGTTAGCCATATGCATGTTCTCTGGGATTTGCGTGAGTCGGGCAGAGTAGGGATACTGCAGTGGGCACTTGTGTTGTTCTGCAGCTTTGCATCCTGGGTGGATGGTGTGGGCCGAGCGTAAGTGCTCTGCATTGCTTTTAAGAAAATGGGATGGGGAGAAAGAGGTCTAAGAGCCATTTTGGAACTTGGTTGTTTTAACATTAAAAATGAGAATGTAAGGTGTGCTGTCTTGTGGATCTGTGTTTTGATTATTCCATGTAGATAGCCTCTCACTGAAGTTACTTTCATCAAAATGAAAGTCTCAAAATGCGAGGAGCAGACAGTGGATATGGCTGCTACCTCCAAAGAGCTTTGCACAGCTTGTACGTCCTTAAAATCCATTGTGTCTCTGCAAATACAAGTGCATGTTCTGGGATATATTTGGTTTTTTGAGACAGGGTTTCTTTGTAGAACAGCCTTGGCTGTTCTGGAACTCGCTCAGTAGACCAGGCTGGCCTTGCACTCAGAGGTCCACCACATCTGCCTCCCAAGTGCTGGGATTAAAGGTGTGCACCACCATGCCTGGCTCGTTCCAGGATATTTTTGTTGGGTATGAAACAGAAGTTTTCAGATAGTGTGTTTGTCTTCTATGATGATACACAAGGGCTTGCTCTGGTGAAATTTCCACTGCCACATTATGCATATAAATAGGCATGGTCACTGAGGGTCCTGTTGATGTTACATAGTCAATGTAAACACAAAGGTTTGGGGAAAACAAATTTTCCTTTTTTAAAATGAAGAAATGTGGATCTATTGTGTTACTGATGTCATCCTTTTCCAAAGAGTTTGTTTCTTGCCACTGAGACAGATTTGTATCTTATTTACTATATTTATAGAGAAACATACTTACAACACAGTTGGATGTTTTGTAAGCCTGTGTTTTCTGGCAGGCTTGGTTAGTAGTGAAGATGCAGGGCACGTCTTGTGAAGAAGCACAGTGTTAGGTGTGAGGAGGACCAGGGGCCAAGTCGCTTGTGCTGTCCTGCCAGCATCATCAAGGCAATGAAGACGAGCTAAGCTCTGGTACATGAAGATCTCAGTGGATTTTTAGGACTGAGATGAGTTTCAGGTATTTGGAGACACTTTGCTGTGTGCAGAGCTTCAAGTGAGTTTGGAAGATGTTGCCATCTCAAGATACTTTATTTATTTATTATTAATTTGGTTTTCCGAGACAGGGTTTTCAAGATGCTTTATTTTCGTTTCCTAAGAATGCTGCTTATTGGCTCCTAGACCCAGGAATGCTGCCTACACTGAGCTCAGTGTTTCTGGATTAAACATGGCTGGTTTTGAAATAACATACATCACGGCTTTGGCCTAATTCGATTGCCTGTGTTAATTTTGGTGAATGAGTTAAAAAGGGAGATTTATTCTTTTGTTGACCTCTTTTCTCTTTACTACCTCACTTGGATTTCGTTCACAAAAGAACTGAGGCACAAGTTGCGCGGTTGTTTGCCTTTGTTGTTTTGTGAAGGAAAACCACGGGCGTGAGGCTTTTCGAGGCACAAAGGTGGATGCTGCATATCGTCGCCAGAACACGCTGAAGCTGAGGTGTGGCGTGGTGGTAGAGTTCCCAGTGTGTTTGTGGCCCTGGCTTTAATTAAGTTTTTACTTTCAGACACTTTTCCCCTTTTCCAATTCCAGTGATTTTTAGTAATGAAACCTTTATTTTGCCTTTAGGTTGAGACCTGTGTACCTTGTAAACCCAGCCAAACAGCTGTGTGCACTGGACCATGGCAGCTGACCTAAGTGGTCAGAGCCTAACAGCTGTGTGCACTGGACTATGGCAGCTGGACCATGGCAGCTGACCCAGGTGGTCAGAGCCAAACAGCTGTGTGCACTGGACTATGGCAGCTGACCCAGGTGGCCAGAGACATCTGTTGATAACTAGGATTCCAGTTGATGCCTCTGACTTGAATCTAGCCACCTTTTGTTAGAATTTGCTGCCAAAATAGTACAGTTGGGTCTCTCCCTTGAAACTCATTGTTGGTAAAAGGATTACTAACTGGAAGCATCCGTGGCCACAACTTCTGGGGGACCACCTTTGTTCCCTTCAGGACTGGTTCCTATGTACCTATATTCAAGCTGGCGGGTCTTAGGCGAGTGCAGACCTACAGGGCATGCTGACTCCTGGGCGAATTTATAAACTTTTCTGAACAGCAGCTTCCTCACATACATTATTTGATTATAGCTGACGATTCCCAAGATAAAAGTTAACCTGTCTTTACAGTTTCATAGGCAGCCTGGTCTCAGCACTCTAAGCCATGGTTGTCTCTTGTCTCTTTTGAACACTTCATGCCCTTAACTTTTGGGGCATGGGAACTTTGATTCCTGATGGAAAATGTAGCACACAGTAAAAACTACTTGGTTGTCAGCGGTTTGTTTCAGTGTGGTCACATGCTTTAGAGAAGTCTAGGGCACCTCTCACTTGTGCCCACCAGAAGACAACAGCCTGTTCTGCCACCAAGAATGAAGACATTTTGGGGACAGATTCATCTTGTAAAACGGCAAAAACATTCATTCCCCACAGGCCTTGACAATAACGGAGTGACAGGCCCCTCACAGACTACACGCGCAGGGAGATCCAATAGGCTTTGGGCTCTATTTCATTCCAAAGTCACAGAAAGGTGACTGTGAAATATGTTCCCGTAGAAGCTGAACAGAAAGAGTTTTATGATCTTCTTCACGTGTGTGTGGCCGTGATTCTTGCTCCTTTGCCAGTTCATAGTGGCATTCCTGACACACCTGAGCATTCCTGTCTCTGAGGTTGCCTGATGGCGGGTGAGATGAGGTCAACCAGCTTTCCTCAGCAGGGTGATGCTGGGGAGGGGAGAAGCCTAGTCCCTAGTGTTTGCCAGTCTCTGTGTTGCAAATTCTCCTACCATGGCCAGTTCCCAGCTCTCCTATAAAGGTCCTGGGAAGAGACTGGGAGGTGCCCATACTCTGATCAGTCCTCTGGGCAGGTGGAGGCTCTGGTCTTTGGTACGTGGTACTGACTGTGGTTAAACATGGTCTCTATGTGGTGCAAATTGCTTAGTGTATTTGGGCTGAATGGAATCTTGGATTAAAATCTAGTGTCTGAAACAGGATCCCTAATTTTACAATATCCACATAGGTTGAGCACATAGGTTTTTTTTTAATGTGTGTGTGTGTGTGTGTGTGTGTGTGTGTGTGTGTGTGTGTGTGTATCATGCATATATAGTATATGCATTATATATATATATAATGCATATATAGTATATGCATCACTCCATAGGACTTTAGAGGCCTACAGGGCAGTCAGCTTAAATTATGCATCATCAAACCATCCAAGGAATAGGAGGGCTGTTGAAATTAGAGTTACTGCTAGTGAACTTGCATATTTAGTTCAGGAAACAAGAGGGGACAGACATCTTTGTTGAAATGGCAGGAAAGGGTGGTAATTTTACATCTCTTGGTTTTCTCGTGAGTCTAAGGTTTTCAACAGCGTGTAATTTCACAGTAAAGAAATAAGGGGAAACCAATGAGTCAGTGTGTTCTTTTTTCCACAGCTTGGAACATGACTTGAAGTGACTGGCGGTAGGCACAATGCACCTGGCTCATACAGATGTGGTAGTGATGCTGTTTCCTGGTGTTTTAATGGATACCCTGCATGGTGGTCTTGCAGGACTTCTGGTTTAGGGTTTTCACATTAGCTTTGGCTATTGCCTGTGTAGGAAAGACACCACCCTCTTCCGAAGATCAGGACGCAGACCTCAGTTCCTGTCTTTCTCCTCCACATAGCTGCTGAACATTTTGCTGCAGCTCAGGCAGCATCTTACTCTGGGTTGGTCTGTGATGCTACAGGATCCTCAGGAAATCCTTGCTAACCAAGTACAGGGCAAAATGATGTGGATGAGGAAGAGTGTTGCTGGTGTGGGAGAAGAGGGGCCGAGGGTGACTGGTGAAGCTCCTGGGACAAGTGCAGCAAGTACCGTGCGTGGAAGGGTCCTGGAAGGGTGCACAATGGACAGAGTGGACACACAAGGACACAAAGTGCCAAGTGATGCCATTTTAATGTTACGGGTTGAAGGTTTATCCTTTGAAAGGCCAAATGCTTCAAGTGAGCTTTTTCTCCCCCAGTTACTGCAATTATTTATACTACCTTTTCCTTTTCAAAAAAGGAATTGAGGTTGTACAAAGAGAATGCCATATGATATGATTCATAAACTAAGAATAACGAGCTCTGAGCTAAATGGAGAAAGTAAACGCTGTAAGCTGTGGAGATTCGCCTTCTCTTGTCTCCTAGCACTCTGTGCCGTCGTTGAGTGAACAGAACACCCATGTTCTGCTCTTCCTCCCTTTGTCCACCAGCCAAAGACAGAAGAAAACCCTCTCATGCATCAAAGGCCTTAATTTCATAAACTGCCAATGACTCTATCAGAAAATTGCTTGTGCTACAAAATTACTGCCAGAATGTAAGGCTATAGGTCAATAGTTTAGGACAAAAGTTGCTTTATTCAATGTGGCTTTTTGCCACCTATAGGGTTTCATTGTATATTATATGGTGGTTTTCCATTAAAGTGGAGAACTGTGTACCTCAGTAGAAATGCAGCCCAGAGTGAACTGCGTTCAGCCGCGTCTCTGCAATGGTCTCCTATATGGAGCCTGAGAGGCTGACCCCACAGATCTGTGTACTCTTCACTTAGGGTCCTTGTTGGTGGTGGCTTGGTGTGAAGGTGAGAAGCCATGAGGCCCAAGGCCAAATGCTCTTAATTCTTCTCCTTTGAGAGGTTTCAGTCTCACCCTGTAGTTTGAACAATGTGCCTTAATAATATCCCATGAGGTCACTGGGCCACCCTGTGCAGGCCACCAGAGCTCTCTGCGGCTGGGAGTAGCCAAGTTAACTTCCTGAGGAGGCTCTCAGCTTGTCCTGCCTACAGTTTCCTGTTTGAGAAAGTGAGAGAAGATGATTCTTACCCTGTGCCACTGTTCTTTCCAAGCCTAAGTGGATGAATGCGAATCTTAGCACCGTGTGTTTAACTAGCATCTCAGAATGTACTCCAGGTAATTGAGAGGAAGTGACCATGCAGTTCAAGGTGCTCTAGAGTTTTTCAAAGCTCTTTAGGCTGAAAAAAAAAAGTACATAGGCAAGAGGTTTCCTAGGATGATCCTTGTAGTTGGATGCTCTGAAGTCCACTGTGGCTGACAGATTTCCTCCGGGAGTCTCATCCCTGTTTGCATGCATGCTCTTTCAGAGCTCCTGATGCCCCTGCTATCTTAGGAACATCTTAGGAGGCTCTCTGCTCCAGGGAGAATGCTATGAAGCATCTTGGTACAGCACTGCACGGCTCGTCCCCACCCTGCTGGCATCTGGTGCCATGTGGCTGATACGCAACTCACTTCTAGATAAACAGTAAGCATACACTCTATACACCCTGTCTGCAGTTTCTCCATGTCTACCATGCTCTACATCACCCACCGCTCTGTACCTTTGTACCTCTGTTCATGGTGCATTAACCATCTCCTTGCCTCATTGAACACTCCCTATTCTTTCTCCTAGGTATACCGTATTTTCCCTACCCATTCATTTACAAGCTACCTTAAAGTCATGCTAGTGTACATCAAGATCACGTGCATTCAGACACACACACACAACTGGTGACAAAGATGAGGGATGACACCAGCGTTATGGCAGGTCACTGGGCATGGTCTAAGGCACCAAAGATGGGGGGTGGCCTTAGGCCAAGTGTCTCTTATTATTGCACAAAACATGTTGGTCTCTCGAGGCATGGATATAAAATGGAAACCTAGCAGTTCTCTCTCTCTCTCTTGTTAATTGGTTGGGCCAAGCTCCCAGAGAGCTGGGTTAGTCAGGTTACACAGGTGACTCGAGCGGCCCATCCTAGGACTTGGCCATGTTCCTCATCAGGAGCAGGAGGGGCTGTCCTTCGGGACTTGGCTACTGTGGCAGAAGGAAGGGCTAAGAGGAAATGTGGGGGTGTTCATGGGCTTTCAGAATTCCCAGTTTCTCATAGCTTGCCACTCAGGGAAGAGTAGGAAGCACACATCCTTCCGTGTTTGGAGCACTGAAGTTGGAAAATGGCTTCAATTCACTGCTAAAGATTTTGGGGTTTGCATATGAGCATGATTTCCAAAGGTGCTACTGGGGATGAGTAATGGGCACTGAAACAGAAGAGGAGTGTGTGGGCCCAGGGTGGGTGGAAGACATCCCTGGTTTTTGTGATACTCTGGCTGTGGCATGGCTTCCACACCCTGATCCACTTTATACTCAGATAAATGTTTCTTCTATTGGTCAATACAATAATGGAATGCTAGAGGCTGCTCAAACTCTTGCTACCAAGTCTTTCCTGTAGCTGGAGTTTTCTCTCTGGGTCCTGCCAAGCCCCGGCAGTCCGAAAGCCCACTTATAAAATAAACACACAGACGCTTATATTATTTACAAACTGTGTGGCTGTGGCAGGCTTCTTGCTAACTGTTCTTATATCTTAAATTAAACCATTTCTATAAAATCTATACCTTGCCACGTGGCTCGTGGCTTACCGGCATCTTCACATGTGGCTTGTCATGGTGGCAGCTGGCAGTGTATCCCTCTCTCAGCCTTCCACTTCCCAGAATTCTCCTCTCTCCTTGTCCTGCTTATACTCCTGCCTGGCCACTGGCCAATCAGTGTTTTATTTATACAGAACGATATCCACAGCACTTTCCAGATGTGGAGGGTCCCCTTAAAGTTAAGGGGGGGCTTCCTCGTGGGACACACATAGTTAGAAGCCTTGAACTATTACTGCACTTTCCATGGGTAGGAATTGGCCTCAGAGTGTTGAACAGGGCAGGCATAATCTACCCTGACTGAGCAAAACTGCCAATTGTGGTGTTTGAAGAAAGCTAAGTTGGCCTTGCAGGCATGAAAAAATATGTTGAGGGGGCACCTGTGATAAAATGTGAATGAAGTAATCATGGGCCTCACAGGATCCCCATGAATGTACCATACAGGAGCCTGCAGCATAGAACCCAGCCTGCCGGCTTTGTAAGGTGTAGGAGAAACAGTCCTGTGATTCAGGATGAGGTTGCTGTGGATGTGTGAAGATGCCTCAGTCAACAGTGTCTGTGTTTGTCTTCATGTTTGTACTGGTGACTCTGACACTCTCTTATTGGGACCTAAACTTCTGAGCCTATTTCTGTACCTCCCAAAATGTGTTCTCCTAGGAAACGTTATCTCTCATCTGGATTCTCTCTCTGAACTGTTCTTCTAGGACTGCCCCCAGGAGGGCCAGGCCTTTGTGAACAAAGACAGTCTGAGTGACCATAGGACCATGCTTTGACTTTCTGACATATTTAACCTTTACTTTGTAGCGTGAAGAGTCTAGTCCTTAGATGAGATGTTAAGGAATTTTGTACTGCCATTTGGATGTTCCATATTTAAACATTTTTGAAATAATTGTGCCTATTGACTTCCCAGATCTGATCTGGAAAAGCAATCTTTCCTAAGTACTGAGAATGTTTTTATTGCCATTGCCATTTGGGCATAAGTGTGCATGCATGTGTACTTGCTGAAAATTCAAAGGTTTTAGATGCAGGATCCTGCTTTCAAATGGCATTATTTGTTGAAGTCAGTTTAAAACTCCCTAAGACAATGAGTGTTGGTGATAGTTTTAAGCCTGTTATGGAAACAGGGCCAACCATTTGTCTGACAATCTGACTCACTTTATAGGCATTTAAGCAGTCCACATAGAGTTCTGACACTTCCTGCCTATGCTGCTGGGTAGAGCACAGATCTTTGCAAGAGACTTCAAGACTCCCTTGTAGTCAGAAGTTTTCCTGTGTCCTGCCTGGCCAAGGTTGGGACAAATCTCTCCCACTCACGTCCAAAGTGGTACTTTCACATCTTGCTTCTCCTGGCAGCAGCTTGCAGCACCTCTTCTGCTTCCCCTTTCCTCTTCTTCCCTTTCCAGTTGGAATGTACCACCTAACCTTATTCTGCCTCACCATAGGCCAAACAGCTTTATTTATCAACTAATCAGAGCAACACATATTCACAGCATACAGAAAGACATTCCACAGCATTTCCCCTTTTCTGTCTAATCAAAAAGGAAGGTTTTAACTTTAACATAGTAAAATTACGTATAACAAAACAGTTATCAAGCAAAAATTACAGTTACAATATCTAGTCTATTTATATTTGGCAAATTTAAAGAAAGTATTCTATCTATTCTATATTTGTGAGTCTAAGGTTTCATATCTCATTTATCTTTTATCATAACCAAGGAAAATTATAACTATCTAGTCTTCAACTACATCAAAGACCCCAGAAGGATATAATATTACCTAAGTAGACAGGAAGTACATTGTAAGCAACTTCCAAAAATCTAGAATGACAGAGACAGATGGCTGCCTGGACAGTCACTCAAAGTTCCTCTGCAACGTTGGGGCATCCAATTTTAGCCCATAGGTTTAGTCTCTCAGTTACTTTTTCCTGTGCCCTGTATAATGTCTGGCAGTCTCCTCTGCAAAGCAGGAACCTGAAGGACCATTTTGCCTTGTTTTGGCAAATTCAGTGATCATTTTCCTATGGGTCCTGTATGTCCAGTTTATACAACCTATTATCAGCAGTCAAGGCAAGAGAAGTTTCTTGACCAAATGTCCTGCCCAGAGAACCAAAAACAGGGATGTCCTGAACTCAGTGATGCTCATCCTCTGCCAACATGTTCCAGGTTACAGTTGCGCTCATCATGGAACAGAAATGTTGTATTGATATGGCCCTTGTCCCTGGGGAAAATGTAGAGAAAATATCAGCCATAGCAAGGGTCCTGCACAGTGTCACACACCTGAGTTTCCTCTGAAGGGACACAGGCTCCTAGTGTATGATTCACCTGGACCACTAACTTCCCTTCTTGTCATGGAGAGCTTCCCCTTTGCTAGGAGATGACTTAATAGGGGATTGTTTTTTTTTTTTTTTTTTTTTTTTTTTTTGGTTTTTCAAGACAGGGTTTCTCTGTGTAGTTTTGCGCCTTTCCTGGAACTCACTTGGTAGTCCAGGCTGGCCTCGAACTCACAGAGATCCACCTGCCTCTGCCTCCCGAGTGCTGGGATTAAAGGCGTGAGCCACCACTGCCTGGCGGGGATTGTTTTTTTAACACTTGCAAATTAGCTTGCTAGAGCTCTGCCTGTTCATACATTCAGCATTTTTGCTGTTTGTTCAGATACTGTCTTATATCATGAGACGCCTGTTGATAGCAGTTTCCTCCAAGACTGAAACATCCCATCCTGTAGGGAAGCTCTGTAAACAGGAAGAGAAACAATTCAAAACAACTTCAGAAAGTCCCTGAAACTGGCTAGATTCATTAGGCCCCTCCCTGCCAGGGTAAGCAATCAAAGCTGAGAGCTCCTTTCAGTCTAGGAAAGCCGAACTGCAGAGGGGACTCACAGAGAAGCTAAGCACCAAGGAAGACTGAGACCTGACCAGCTGCCTGCAAGAAGCAGAAACCAGCTGAGCCACCTGGAAGAGGTTTAGAGCAACTGAGTCACCTAGAAAGGACCCTCTTCCGGCTGTTGAGCTGCCTGTGGGCTGTGCAGTGTACTCCACGCTCACAGCTTAGTGAACTGTCGCCCATGCGGGGAGGACCTTGGTGATGCAGCTCTGTAACTTCTTACCCACACCCCTGTAAGTAACCCCAGTAAAACTCATGGTTCACCAAATTGGACTTGGGTAGTATTGGTGCTTTGGTCTGTCGTGGGCTTCCTGTCTGGAGTGAGTAGACATGTCTCCCCTGGGAAACGTTTTGTCACACACCACCACCACCACCACCACCACACTGTCTAGCCTTCTCCACCACGGCTTTCCACTTCAGCCCTTCCTTGGATGCCTTGGTTCGGGTTTATGAAGCCCTCATTCTTTTGTTGCCCTTCATTCTGTCTTCAGGTGTCTCACCTGGGTCTGCAGTCTTGCTCTATTCTGTTTGTGGTCACAGCCAACACTCTTCACATTTTCCTCGGGCTCCACAGGCCTCTGGGATTCCTCGTCAGAAGCCAGTGATGTACATTGCCCGGGATGTCAGTTCCAGTGTTGTCCAGGACTGTCTGCATGTGTGGTCCTTGTGTACACATTTGTACAGAGGGTATGCAGGCCCATGTCATACATGGTCTTTCATGGGACATTTATGGGTTTTCTGGTGCTCTGATAGCCTTTTCTGTTGTTCCCATAAGACAGGACATGTGTGATATCTCTGTTTCTGCAGTCTGGCCACCTGTGTGGCAATGGGGATGGCTCCTCCACCACCATCACTGTGCCCAGCTGCTGTCCAGTTGGGACTAGGGCCTAGCTGGGATCTCTGTATGATGCTCAGCTGTTTTGGTAGGGAGTTGGGGTAGAGAGTGTTCTTGCCTCTCTTTTTAAGATGCAGGATAAGTTGAGCTGTGGTGTTAAAGCACAGTTCTTCCTACTCACCTTGGCTCTTCTGGAGTGAGCTTGTTATTCCCTCTCTATTCTTGAGAATATCACACACCCTTACAGTGCCTCCACCACCACCATGAACACCAAGGGTTTTGACCAGGAGAGCTGGAGGGAAAGTTACCTGGTAATCTCACATTCTGGGTGGAAGCAGATCTGGGGTTGTATCAGTGGAGGTTGGAGGAGGGATAGCAGAGTGACCTGTGAGGTGCTGTATGTAGGTAACACTGCAGGATCAGGTTTTTCTGGAGATGACCAGATTTTTGTAGCAAGAGACCATCTACCTTTGGGGTGGTCCTGTTTTTTTATGAGTAGAAGTCAGAAGCATGACTTCTGGGATTGACCACACCCCTCTTCCCCACCCTGTCGTGGCCGCCACTGCAGGGTCCTTCTCACTTGTGTTCTGACGTGCGAGGGTGTTAGTGTCGCGAGTGGCTGGCTCCCTCCTGACATCCTAATAATGTAAAGGGAGCCATCAAGTGAAAGTCACTGAATTCTTTCTTTTGAGATTGAGAAGTCTGAATATTTGTCAAAAAAAAAAAAACTTCAACTCAAACATTTTATAATAATGCCAGGGAAGCATTTTATTGTAAAAACACTATACTAAATAAAAAGTTCTAAAAACTATAACTCTTTCATTTTTTGGTGAAACCAAATATTGATCAGGATTTGAAAAAATATTTTTATATTTTAAAAATTTATGTGTATGTATCTGTGTATGTGGGTGCAGGTGCCTACAGAAGCCAGAGGCAGTGGTCCCCTTGAGCTAGTTATAGGTGCTCTATGTGGGGTGCTAGGAATCTAACTTGGATCCTCTGCAAGCCCAGTAAGTGTTCGAACCATCTCTCTAGTTTCCTTGATTCAGTTTATAGATAAGCTTAAAATGGCCCTAGGTACTACCTGGTATAGAGACCCGGATGGCCACTGTAGATTCCTTGAATGGTGAAACCTTGGTTGCCATGGCCACGGCCACACCCAGCTTAGCATGCTGAGCTTCCCTCCTTTACAACTGAGCTGCAGCTTCACCGAAAGACAGTGATGGATTTCCCACAGGGGCTGGCTTATTTAATAGCACAGTCTCATTGCTCAACAGTTTTCAGGCGACGCATAAATCACACTCACACCACTTGATTTATAGCAGCCATTTCCTCAGGTAGGAGTTGGGGTTAATTTGCAGAGATATTAAGGACTGATGCACAAATAATGAAATTGAGAAAGGAAAATGTTTCTCATGGCAACGTGAAGCCGAGACTTTTGAAGTTAAAAGGCAGTGGGCCTGGTCTGGGCACTAGCAGCCTTGGGTCTAGTATGTGTGGTAACTGTGTGGCATGTTACCATGAATCTGTTATGTGACAAATCCTATATTGTGGCACAGACTGGAAGAAATTGTGAGACCTCCCTCAGGTGTCCCTGTGGCTGTGGATGGGATTTGTCTATATCTGAATTGGCAGACAGCCTTTTCTGAAGCTGTTGCAACAGTCCGATGTCTCTGGAGAGTTCAGAGAAGGACCTGGAGGAGAATAGTCACTCCAGGCACAGGAGTGCTGCACTGATGTCAGAAACTTCCCGTGTCATCACTTGGTCCCTTTCACCCAGGATGTGGCAGTGCCCAACGGCTTCTCATTACATCCAGAATGAAGTCTCTACCTGAAGTTCCAGGTTCTGAAGGTGCTTGTGAGGCTGTGTAGGATATTTTCTGGGAGGAAACAGTTGATGACATTCAGGTGTGTCTCTGGAAAGTCTCAAGCAGGGTTTCCACAGTTGAGAGGCTTCTGACTAATTTGCTCGACTCCTGGAGGTAGGCATATGAGGAGGTATTAGGAGCATTTTAACTCAGCCACATAGAGCAGGTGCTTGTAACAGAGGCCCAGGGCCTGATGCTAGAGAGTGAGGTGTGGGAGAAAAGTGAACTAATTATGGCAAGGCACTGTAGAGAGGGCATTGAGAATAACAAAAACAGTCTGGGATGGCCAGCATCAGGAGCCTGTTGGATGCTGTGGAGTGAAATAGTGGTTTGGGGCAGGCTGAAGTTGCCCCTGTATTTCAGTTCAGATCAGAAAAAAAAAACCATCCTCTTCTAAAGAGAGGGCTTACCTACATGTTCTTAGAGAGAATGAGCAGCACTAGTAATGCTGCTCTGGGATCTGCAGCTGCCAGTGTCTGTCACATTCGAGCATCAGTTGCATCGAGTGTCTCAGATGTGAGAGCCGACGAGAATGTGCACTCAGAAGCAGGACTCAGAGTGAGACCTCTTGGCTTCGCTTCCCTCAGGAATACACCCAGGATTGGTTTAGCTGGGTCATAGAGTCATCCTAGCTTTAGGTTTTTGAGGAACCTCCAAACTGATTTCCACAGCGTCTCCAACAGTTTACATTCCCACCAGCAGTAAGTGAAGATTCCTCTTTTTCCAGCATTTGCTGTTCATTTTCATGATCATAGCCATCCTGATTGCTGGAGATGGAGTCTCATTTCCCTGCTAGCTGAAAATGTTGAGCATTTTTTCATATATATCTTGGCCATCTGTACGTCTAAACTTGAAAAGTGTTCAGTTCGTTTACCCATTTAATAATTGGATTACCTGCTCTTTTGTTACTAAATTGTTCTTAGTTCTTTTTATATCTAGCTATTAGTCCTCTGCTGGATGAATGGCTGGCAATGATGTTTCCTGTTCCGTGGCTGTCTCTTTGTTCTCTTGATTCTTTTGTTGTAAGGAAGGTTTTTAATTTGATGAAATTCCATTTGTCAGCCCTTGCTATGATTTTGTGAGCTATCAGAGTCCTATTCAGTAAGTCACCGTTCACGTTGTGTATTGAAGTGTTTCAGTAGAGACACCTGCATGTTTAGTGCTTCGCTATTCACAATGGCCGTGTCATGGAGTCTAGCCTAGGTGTCTGTCAGTGGAAGAGTGAATGAAAAATGTGGCATATGCACACACAATAGAGCATTACTTGGCCATAAAGAAGAACTAAATTATGTCATTTACAGGAAAATGGATGTAAGTAGAGACTATCATGTTAAGTGAAATCAGACAGACTCAGAGAGAGAAGTACCATGTATTTTTCCATATTTAGTCTCCACATAGAAAAAGAAAGATGAAGTAGAAAGGGGACTATAGGGGAGAAGATCAGTGGGAGATGGGAGGGGAAGGGGTATCAGGGATGAGAATGATACAAAGACGTCAGTGAAGCCTTTGTGCAATCAGTGTGTAAGCATTAGCAGAAAGAAAGTGCCTCTCTGTAGTCATATATGGGGGACTGTCCCTGGGAGCCACGTTAGCCCTAGAGTGCTGAGCTGTCTGATGGTGGGTGCTCTAGAGAGTTAACCTCAGATGAGACTTTGTCCTTGGGGTTGTGTTTCATAGTGAGACCTTTGTACCAATACCCGTGACTGCTGGTGCTGTCCTGAGATGTGACGGAGAGCCCTGTGCGTAGACATGGGTGGAGGCAGTCAGGATGTATTTGTGGGGTCTGGGTGGTAGTCAGAGTTAAGGAGGGAGGGGCATCACTAGGATGAACAGCAGCCAGGTGCAGTGGAGCCTACTGGGATTACTTGCCGAGGTGTTCACAAGTGCACCCTCTAGGTATATCTTGTTGGCCCCAGGAAGGTCTCCGTTTATTATATTTGGGCTCCTGGGAACAACTGTGAGCTGTTTTCATTTTGATGATGATGGAGTGGCAAGGGCATGCTGGCTAGCATGCCGCAGTGTAGGTAGCTTTGCTCTTTATGTTTACATGTCAGTGGGCAGCGATCTGGACTGAGATGCATTGGCCAAGGCAGGGAGCTGTCATGTGGGATGCTGGAAGAGATGTCACTAGGGAGACCAGGGAACCTGCACAGCCCTATGGATCTGGTAGATAGAGTTCCCTGAGGAACCCAGGATGTCCACATGGTAGGTAAGATTATCCCGTGACCTTTCTTTGAAAGTGTGTTGGTCAGAATTCTTGAGAGAAGTGGGGCAGCCAAGGTTGTGTGTGTGTGTGTGTGTGTGTGTGTGTGTGTGTGTGTGTGTGTGTGTGTAGTGGGGGAGTGTGGGAGGGTGTGAAATTTGTGTGCTTGTATATATCTGTGTGTGATACACCTGTACACATCCTAGAGGGAGCAAGGGGTTTGTCTCTGATATCGTTGCTGCTACAATCCAACCCCAGCTCAGCAGAGAGAGTCCTTTGAGCCTGGGTCTTCTGGTCAGTCAAGAGCAGCTTGTAACATGCCTTTAATCTTCTGTTTCTAATGCTTTTAGGCCCAGAGCTTTGCTGATTCTGGGGTGGGCTCATCCTGGGTCAGCTGGTTCCCAGAGATTCCCAAGGGACTGTCTACAATATTGTCTTTCACAGCAACACCCTTAGCCAGGACACTCACCTCTTCCTACCTTGTGGGAGTACACTAGGGTTTACTGTCTATTTGTCCCATGGTGCTCACCCTGCCCTCTGTCTGGGGCCTCTACTTCTCTGTCCCAGTTCCTCATATCCCTCTGAGACTATTCAACTGGATAGTCCCACCTGCCTGTTAGCCTTGCTCTACCCACTCCGTTCTGGGAAGCCATGGGCAAGGCTCTTATCAGCATTTCCCCTCTCTTTGCTGCCTCCCATCTGCCTCCTGCTTCCCCATGTGGTCTAAATGGCCCCCCTCCTCAGGAGAAGTTTTGCTGTGGACAAACAGGAAGTCACAGTGGGTATCTGGCCAATGACCAGGAGCCTGGATCAGAGCTGAGCAAGTGGGCAGGAGGAGGCAGACTAGCTGGCTCCTCCTGTGCCATGTGGGGGTGGAGTCTGTGAGCCTGTCAGGAAGACCACTGGTGTTGGCATGTGGGGCAAGGCCGGTAATAAGACTTGGCATCAAAGGAGAGAAGGTATCTCCTCCTCAGCCAGGCTGGCTCTAGGCTGCAGCCCAGGAAGCTCCACACATACTGTGAGGAAGCTACATGATGTAGGGGGCCCAGCACTTTCCCTGTCAGGACCGAGCCAGGAACAGGGAGTGGGGTTTACTTGAGTAAAAGCTGTTCTGTTTAAGCTGAGTGAAGAGCCCAGTACCAAGGGCTTGCATACTGTGAAAGAACGGCCAGGGAATTGGAAAGAAGTGGGTGATGGACATTCCCGGGGCTGGCAAGGTTGAGGAAGGTGGATGCTCTGTGGGAACGTCCTTTTGGAGGTTAGCACATTGCTTTCAAAAGGAATCTACTATAGGGAATTTTTCTTGACTGAAAATAACAGTGAAATGGTAATGTCACTGAACTCGGTAGGTTCTGTTGCTGCAGCAAATCTTTGGTTACCTAACTGTGTTAATCGAATGGTTGGAAGTAACCAGAGGTGCTAAGGAGCAGGTCTTCAGGCTCTTGAGTCTGCTTGCATGTGTAAGGTAAACACTCGGGAAAAGTATGAGCAGGATACCACTACGGGGTAGCTGGCTCAGTCTCAGAGCAGCTGAGGGCTGACTCTAACCCTCCCCCACTCAGGCAGATCCCTGGGTGAGGTTCTGACCTCTGCAGCTGAGGTTTCCCTAAGTGGAACATATCAGCAAAGTGTTGTTGTTTCTTCTTCTTCTTCTTCTTCTTCTTCTTCTTCTTCTTCTTCTTCTTCTTCTTCTTCTTCTTCTTCTCCTCCTCCTCCTCCTCCTCCTCCTCCTCCTCCTCCTCCTCCTCCTTCTCCTTCTTCCTCCTCCTCCTTTAATTCTTCTTTCATACATTACATTCAGAACACAGTTTCCCCTCCCCCTACTCCTCCCAACCTGCCCCCACCTCTTGTCTCTGACTCCGACTCTGTTTCTCTTCAAAAAAAAAAAAAAAAAAAGAACAGGCCTCCCAAGGGTATCAACCAAACATGGCATAAGAAGTTACAATAAAACTAGGCAGGCACAAACCCTCATATAAAAGCTGGGCAAGGCAACCCAATAGGAAGAAAAGGTCTCCAATACATGCAGAAGAGTCAGAGACATACCCCCGCCCATCCACTGTTAGGAGTCCCACAAGAATACCAAGCTACACAACCGTAACATTTATGTAGAGGGTCTAGGTCAGACCCATACAGGCTCCCTGATTGTCAGTTCAGTCTCTATGAGCCCCTGTGATCCCCACTTAGTTGATTCTGTGGGCTGTGTTCTCTTGGTGTCTTTGACCCCTCTGATTCCTACAATCCTTCCTTCCCCTCTTTCTTGGGGTTTCCTGAGCTCTACCTAGCGTTTTGCTGTGCTCTGCATCTGTTCCCATCAGTTGCTGGATGATGCCTCTCTGATGACAATTGGGCTAGGCACAGAGTATAGCAGAATATCATTAAGAACCATGTCATTGACTTTTTTTTTTTTTGCCAGTTGTGTTTGGTTCTATCCTGGATCTCTGGGCTGTCCTGCCTCTTAACAGGGGAGTTGGGGCTGTGAGAGCAAGGTGTGAGGTATTATCACTCAGAGAAGTGTGCCATGACTGCCTGTTGCTCTGTATTTTCACCACATATGCAGATGGAGAGACATGGAGATGTGGGTCAGAGTTGAGAATTTCCCTGCTCACAGACAGGACCAGAACACAAACATATGGAGCCATCAAGGGGACAGAGTCACGGTCAGGTGTATTAGGTCACCACACAGCACTTGAACATACTGACATAACCAGGAAGGCGCATGTGTGGCAGAAAGGGTGCCAGCAGCCATGGAGTCCTAAGGACTGTTGCTGTTTTTAGACCCCCTGCTTCTGATGATGTCTTTTCTCAGTGGACTTTGGCATTTTTCTCTCTGATGAGCAGATCCGCTTGGACTTTCTCCCTCCCTCCCCGCCGCCCCCTCAAATTCTCTAGGACCCTCCCTGGCCCTTCATAGATGTCATGGTGAGATGTCCTCTCTCCCAGTTCTTTTCCTGTTGCTGTGATAAAAAAAAATACCCCCAACAGAAATAGCTTAAGAGACAAAGGGTTTATCTGGCTCACAGTTCCCAGTTACAGACCATCATTGTGAGGGAGTTGAGGCAACAGGAACTTGAAGCAGCTAGCCATACTCCATCTGCAGTCAAGAGTGGAAAGCAGTGAATGAATGAATGCATATATGCTAGGGTTTGGTTAGTTTTCTCTTTTTTAAAAATGATAGTTTTTTTATTCTTTGAGAACTTCATACTTGTATACAATGTATGTTGATGATAGCCACCGGCTCCCTCTATGTAACCCTTCCTGGACTCCTCAAACATGCCTTCTTCTTCTTCTTCTTCTTCTTCTTCTTCTTCTTCTTCTTCTTCTTCTTCTTCTTCTTCTTCTTCTTCTTCTTCTTCACTATCACCATCATCATCACATCATCACCACATCATCATCATATCATCATCATCATCATCATCTTTTTCTTTTTAATGTATTCCCTCTAGGATCCCAAGCTCAGAGAATGATGCTGCCCACAATGGGGGTGGTTTCCAAGAATGAGTCTTTGTAGGCTTCTACTATATAAAAGTTTACTCCAGGGGACAGAACCTCAGGCTTCAGAGCTCTGATTTTGGTTTTGTGTGATATTTAAGCCTGCCATACTTGTAGCAGTGACTTCTGCTGTGTCCTTTTGGGCGATATGAGTGCCTAGGTCACACCTCCACTCTAAGGCCATCACCTCCTGGGTTCTAGGTGTAGATCAGAGTTCTTCTTTTTCCTTTAGGGTCTTGTAGCCAGAAAGATAACCACTTCACCTGGACTTCATTGTGGTGACTGCCAGCATCATATGGTTATGGGGGCCCTGACACATGGCCCCACAGATTGAGAAGTGCTATCAGGACAAAATACACACAGCCTCCGAAGACTTAGCATGGAAACATATAAGTAGTAATATTTCATGCAGGTTCCATGTTAAAATGATGATATTTTGGGGCTAGAGAGATGGCTCATCAGTGAAAAGCACTTTCTGCTCTTGCAGAGGACTCAGATGTAGTTCCCAGCTTGCACATGGCTCAACCATCTGTAACTATAGTTTCTAAGAAATTCAACACCCCCTTTCTGGCCTCTGTAGGCACCAGGCATGGGCATGGTGCATATACATACATGCAGACAAAACACTCCATACATACAAAATAAATTTTGGAAGAGATGATGATATAGTGAATGCATTGTGTTAAAATAAAACTTACTAGAATTAATCTATCACTGTATCCCTTTACTTTTGAATGTGGTTAGTGAAGAATGTGTATAGCTCTGATGATCTTCCTTCTGGCTGTGCAGCTCCAGTTATGGATCCCTCCAGCAGAGCACAGATCACAGCAGGATACCTTTGTGGCATTCTGCATGTTCCATGAGCCTAGATTTTCTGATCGCTCCATTTCATAACTCTCCTCCATACAAAATACGTTTTTCACCTGTTGAAAATAAGATGGCACTTAATATTACATTTGGGTTAGGTCTTTTTCTTTTTGAGAAGGATAGAATTTCTGTGCTCATAAACTTATATTTGGAACTATTGGCCTGTAATCCCAGCTGCTCATGAGGCAGAAGCTGGAGGATCATAAATTGAAGTCCCACCTGGAGTATAGGACAAGTTCTAAGGCAGCTTGAGTAGCTAAACTTGTCTCAAAATATAATAAACAAACAACAAACAAACAAATTAATTAATTAATTAAAGGATGTGAATATAGTTCAGTATTAGAATGCTACCCTAACATGTGCTAGGTGCCAGGTTCAAAATAAAAAAAAATTATAAATTATTTCCCACGTTTGCCTAATGAGACCAGGAGGGGCCATGAAAGGCAGGGGACAATGTGCTGAGAAGGAGGACCTCACAGAGGACTCTGCTGCTGTCCAGGTGCCCTATCCCAGCCTTCTGGGATTTGTAGTAGAGTCTGCTGAAGGCCAAAGAGGCATGAACACCTGCCAGCATGGCCTGACTGGGTACATAGGGCCCGTATTGTGTGCTAGATGCATGGTAAGTGTATATGGTATTCTTAGGACAGCAGTCCTCTGAACAAGACTTGGGGGGACTGATCAGTGGAGACCAGGGTCATGACAGCTGCAGTTGACAGTTTCCATACAAGCCCCAGGGAGGGCCTGTCCTGGCACAAGTTTCCAAATTTGAAAAGGTGAAGCCTGCTGACACCAGGCAAGGTGTGAATCTGGAAGGATGTTTGCATGCTGACTGAGGGTCCCTTGCAGCACTCCCTCCATGGGACACTTTTTCTGAAGAATTTGAGCGAGGGGTCTGATGTCACATGTCATATGCATTCACAGACAGGCCTTGCTTCAAGGGAAGGCCCATGGCATTTGGGGGGGGTGTCTCTCACTGAAAGGGTCTCATTGTATAACCCAGGGTGGCCTTGAACTTGCTGCCCCAGCCTCCCAAGGGCCATGATTACAGGCTTCAGCTGGTTGTTTGGATATTTTTTTTTTTTTTTAAATTTCTGAGTTGTTAAGCCAATGGGGCTAGTATGGGATTGAGGGGATGGATGCCTGGATGATTGTCCTGCTGATTCCTGAAAATGAAGGGAAAGACATTTTATCAGCTTTTTATTTAAAAAAAAAATCAAATTAAAGTATTGACCACAGGGGGAAAGTGTTTCCTGTGGTGCGCCAGTCAGCCACTTTAACCCTCCTGGACATTCTGCCAGCCTCTCTCCTGTGCAGGGGTGGAGCATGATCGATACTGCCCTTTTTAAATGCTGCCCATTTACATTTTCTGCAGGACTCCAAAGAAGGTGGTTTCTCCTGTGTGTCCACAGTGTGGGGTGATTGCATTTGAAAGATGTGTCCATGGATCTCCCAGTGAAAATGTCACATGGGGGCCTGACTCAGTCTGGTCTGTGTAAGACCCCCTGCTAACTCTGTTCTTGAGTCCAGCACAGTTCACTTGAGGTGGGTGCTGATGCTGATGCTTGCCTGTTCTGGGAAAACACTGCCACTGAGGATGGGTCCCCGGGCTTGTGGGAAGAGTTGCATGTTCACATACAGTAAAGGATACATGCAGGGTGCCTCTTCCACACCATCCTTCTTTGCCTTGCTGCCACTTAGGCGGCTCTGTACTGTGGTGATGGTTGGCGTGAGACAGGAAATGAGCATGGGGTTGGAATCACTTTGTTCTGTCCCAGGATCTGGGAGTGTAATACATGTCCTGCACCACTGCTCTCAAAGAGCTCAGGGCCTCTGGGGACAAACAACAGCAGCTCTTACTGAGATGAGCACATGGGAGAGGCAGATGGTGTGGTACATAGTACCCTGTGCCGTTTCTACTTGGACAGGAACTTCCCACGGAGATCAATCAGGCTGTGAGAGTAATGCAAGTTTCTTGGGAGAAACAGAGGAGACTCCAGTCTGGAGAGAACAACAGTGTTAAGCTCAGGGGGGTTCTCAGCCTATGGGGAGGAAAAATGGTTCAGATTCAGAAACCCTAAGGCTAGAGGTGAAGCCTTGAATGTGGCCCTAGGTTCATATAGCTCTCCTTCGTTGACCCTGGGCCCAAGTGAGTCGGCATATAGAGTAAACCCAAGCCCCACACCTCTTCCCATCTCCAGCAAGGAGCTGGGGAGAGGATTTGGGAGCTGTTAAGGAAAACACATTGGAGACCCACGTTGACCTTTATGTAGAGTCTAAGGGCAGTGTGAAGACGAGATCAAGGTGTAATGCAATGCAGGTCTGTTCCGGGTGTAGAAATATTCACATTTAGGAGCGTCTTTGGTGGATCTTTGCTACTGTCAGGGTCACCCTAGTGTAAGGACGGGGCTGTGCAGATGCAGTCACTCAAGTACTTGCAGTCTGTGTTGTGGTCCTGATATGGAGCGGCATCTGAGACCACTGTGGGTGCTGGCATGTGTTTATCTGTGCTCATCAGCGCACACCTCCAGGCTGAAAAGGCTAAAGAAATCCCAGAGTCTGAGGGAGTCAGGCTCATCTTTATGATCAAAATGCCTTCAGCAGCTTCTTAGCAACTGAGGTGCTTGGAATGTAAATGAAGGCTGCAGAGGCCTAGGGGCCCTGGGACTCAGGTCCTGAAGACAGGGCTCAGTGTGTGAGCTCCAATGCTTGTGTGCTATTTACTTACATTCTCTGAGTTTTCATTCTACCTTTAGAGTTGGGTTAATGATGGCAGTATCAGGAGATGGCCAAGCACCATGAATGGGGAAGTGCACAGAGGACAGTTCTCACGCTGTAGGGCGGCCTTGGGTGTCTGGTATGAGGCTGAGGGAGCTGGGAGCAGAAGCAGACTGTGTGGGGGCAGCTAGTGACTCCGTAGTGAGTCAGACTCAGCTGCACTGTGTGGTGTTACCCTGGGTAGCATTTACCTCACCAGGCTCAGATTCCTGATCCACAGCGTGAGGTCTTTGCCACTTGATCTTTGAGATTCCCACAGACTCTGGATTTTTACCATCCATATCAACATATGGTCTATACTGTACATGTATATAGGGAGTTATTACCATAGGGACACAAAACACTGCCAGGAAAGAGAGGCATGAGTTAACATTGAGGGAGAGGGGCTAACAGAGGTGCTATAGTCCCTTCTCTGAGGAGGCATACTGTGGGAGCCCGTTCTTGGGTTCCTCGTGGCTTTACCCAGCAGGTCCGCATAGAGGATGATTAGGACCACAGGCCTGAGTGCAGGTGTCTGGGATGGTCTCCACTTGGCTGTGCTGGGGGAGGAGGTCTTTTGCTCCACCCCTTGGTGTCTCTATAAAAACCCTGGGGCAGAGACAGTCGGGGCCCGTTGGGAAAGGTTCCAGGTCCTCTCGAGGCTATCCTTTATTTTCTATCTGTTTATCTCTGCAAGATTCTCCGCAATAAATCCTTCTATCTAATATTTCCTGCTGCTCGCACTCAACAAAACTCTGAGGAACTGTGGGGGTGGTTGGGTAAACGCCCCACAGCATACATACAGGTCAGTCTTGATGTTCTATCTATAATCCAGGACCACACATGTGAGATGCCCAGGGCTTCACTTCTAGAATACTAGGCGCCCAGAAGGGAAGTGCAGTCCTGGCCCACGATCTTTCTTTGCGTTTAGTTCTAGTGAGCTGCAGTCTTCAAACTCAGTGTCCCTGTAGGAAGCCGTTTGCCAAATCCCCCCTCACTTTTGGATCAGGGCTGCCCCACCCCATTGCACCAAGTCTTTTCAGAATGGGCTGGGAAAACAAGCCCGCTAGTCACCAAGCTCTGCTTTGGAAGTTCCAGGGTCTTTCTCCCAAGGTGTAATTGTTATTATTAACATCATTTTTGTTTGGCGATAGGGTCTATGTCGCTCAGGCTGGCCTTGAACTCATGATAGTCCTTCCTCAGCCTCCTGAATGCTAGGATTATGGGCATTTTCTTCATCATTCCTGACTATAAATTGTTAGGTAAACTTTCACTTTTTATCTCTGGCTCCAGGAATTGTTTTAGGCAAAGCCTGCCTCCTAGGACCATAATGCTTTGCTGTAGCAGCCAGGGAGACATGCTGAGGGACTCCACCTGTGAGTGACTCAGCATTCTGGAATCAGAGTCTCTCTAGTGTTGGTTACTCTAAGCCCAGCAGGGCCTAAGTGGTCTCCCACCGAGGCCCTCCTCTGGGTGACTGGGCCAGTTGTGATTGCTGAGTTTAGACCCTGGTTTGAAAAGGCAGCCTGTGGTAGACAGACTTCTTCATCTACTGTACGTGTTGATGTCTGCTGATGCTCTGTATGGGCAGAAAGGAACAGCCACATCTGCCTTCTATGTTCAGGTATGACCAGAGGTTCCATGGCTGCTGTGTTTAGGACTCAAGGTTTGGAAAGGTGGCAGGAAGAGACAGCCTTAGGAGCTACTGGAAAGCAGAGTCCTGCCTGCTGTTTGCCCAGAGTCCTCTCTGCCTTTGGCCCTGATCCTCCCCCTGATTTTCATAGGCCAGACCTTCATTACCAGAAAGTAAATTTTCCCCATTCTATTGCCATAATTCTGGATGTTTTCTCACTATTTTTATTCACACAGGCCTTTCATCAGAAAAGATTATGTTCAAGGCAGGGGAAGAAAGCATCTTTAGGAGACTGGATTTTCAGATGACCTAGCCACACACACATATGATGCTCAGAAATGGAGCAGAATAGCTGGGTGGTGGTGGTTTACGCCTTTAATCCCAACACCCGGGAGGCAGAGGTAGGTGGATCTCTGTGAGTTCGAGGCCAGCCTGGTATACAGAGTGAGTTCCCAGGATGGCCAGAGAGCGATTACACAGAGAAACCTTATCTTCAAAAAACAAAAACAAAAAACCCAAACAAACAAAAATGGTGGGGCGGGGGAGAAGGAAAAGAACTGGAGCATCATGAACCTTGCATCTTCACAAATAGTTAAAATACTGTTTTTCATAACCTCTCAGCTCACGTCTAGGGATCTGATCATTACCCAGTGCACAGTCAGAAAAGATCCAAAGGGGTCACAGCCGACCACAGCTTTCCTGGTTGCTGGGGGTAAACTGAACGCACCAGACAGTGGCAGCAGAAGGCCAGCTGTCAGTGGACAGAAGAGCATAGTCCGGCCAGGCCTTGATTTGGAGGTCTGAGTCAGAAATGTAGAGATGGTCTGTAGTGTGACTCAGAGGTGCTGTCAACAAGCTGGCTAACCCTGAGGGTGAGTGTGGCCGTGATGAGCCTGTCCTCACCCTGTTGCTGAGCACTCTCCAAAGCACTGCTTAGATCTGCTAACTGGCCCACTTCAAGCTGTGTCTGTGGAGTGGAGCTGTTTCTTTTGATTTCAGTTTGGCACAGCCAATGTTGAGACTGGGACTGCTCATGGCAGACACTACCAGGTGTTAGCAGAGTGAGGTCCGGGCGCTTTGGATCTGTGGGTCCAAGGAACTTTGGGCAATACATGGCACTTTTCTTACACATAGCTGAGGCTAGCTGCAGCAGCACTGGACAGTGTATCCTGAGCTGGGGTGATGGACAAGGCATCCTTGAGGTCTTTCCATTTGTCAGTCTGATGTTCTGCAGCCACGCACTCGAACATAAGCATGCCGGGGCCAGAAAAGCATCAGTTTCTAGGAATGAGAGATCTGATTTCAGCAGAGCTCATTAGCAGCTCAGAGCCGCTCTTGACAACTCCAAAGACAGTGGTCTCCATCTGGAGACTACCGTTCTGCAGACTCAACAGGGAAAAATAGCCGGTATCACAGCTCTTGGGATTTGTCTCCTTCCAGCTCTCAAGAAGCTTAAATCTCAGTACGGCGCCAGTGACAGGCCCAAGGAATGGAGTCTGTCGTTGCTTTCTTTTTACAGATTTTCCTTGGTTTGGATGAGCCCTCCAGCACTTGTGGGATTGGAAGCATATGGCATTTATATTGGTTTTATCTTACATTTTGATTAAATAGCCACAAAATAAAACTTTCCAAGTCCCCTCATTTTCCCTCCCTTTATTGTATATTTACCCAAACATGTGCTGTTGACTTTAGGGTTTACAAGGTTAGTGGGACTGCTCTGTGTACAGGCTGGACTCATCATCAGCTGCAGGGTTTTCCTTCCTCTTGTTTGTTTCCTTAACTGAGAGCTTTGTTCCAGTCATGTGACCTGGCTTAACCTTTAGTCTTCTTGCTAGGAAGGGACTGTCACCCCGAATCTTTAGTAGTTTTGGTAGACCCAAAACTCAGTTGAAGAATATTTGGGCTCCTTCTCCAACCACTTGAAGGAGAAACACATCAAAGGTACCACGTATTGTCCGGGATGGTCAAGGCCAGGCACTCACAGGACCAACTCCCCTGGTTTTGGATCTGTCCTTTTTAAGTGTCATTAAGTGGTTTTCCCGCTTACGGTAGGTGGCAGCTCAGCTCCTGTTTTGTACCATGGATGATTCTATTGTTTACACCCATACCCTTCATCCTTTTCATCAAATGTTCCTCCCACTGCTCGGCAACTGTCCCGTCACCACTGAGATCAGCTGGAGCCCGGGTGACTTGCTGGGAGAATGTGTGAGCCCACACTTGCAGTATTACTCACAGATGACATGATTGTCAGTGCCCGGACGGAAGGAAAGCCAGCCTGGGAATAGGTGCATGGACAGTGTCCAGAGAAGACAGGAGGCCTCTCCTGGGGGTGGGGGACTGCACATGGGCAGTCCCAGACCCTGAACAAGGAGTCTTAAGGAGGTCAGTTGAGCCTGAGCCTAGAACGTGGGATTCTGTTGGAACTGACCATATGTCTACATTGTACCTGTCTGATGAGCTAGGAGGAAAGCAGGTGTCCACCATGTTTAAAGACCGTTTTGTGTCCTCTCCTACAATGAGGACTATTTATTAGTCAAGTCATCGTAGCTTTGGTTTCATGGAAGATTTTGTTGTTGTTGTTGTTGTTTCTTGCTTGTTTGCTTTTTGGATTTTGAGATGGTGTCTCTCCATGTAGTCCAACCCAATTAGAACTTGCTGTGTACCCTTGGCTGGTATCAAACTCAAAATCGTTCTTCCTTCAACCTCCCAAGTGCCAGACTGCAGGTGTGTGCTGCCATGCCCAGTTTAAGTATTCCTTTTCCCCCCTCTCTCTATGATGTGTGATCAAGAGAGAAATGGAAGATAATACTTGGCAGGTGTTTAATCATTGCTCATCTCTGGAATTCCATGTGTGTCTTCATTATGTAATATCACAGCTTGGAGAAGCCACATGTCAAGTGTGCTACAGTAGCTGCATGGAGACTGGAAAGTACAGCTGTAGAGTGTGTGTTTCCCAACAGAAAACACTTCAATATGAGCACCGAGGACCACTTTGTGAGAGCATGTGAAAGAACTAAAAATGCACAGTTAACACAAATGTCTAGTGAGAGATTATAGATTAAGTTGGAAATGGTTGGAAGTCAATGGGAATATTTGAACCAATTTCTAAATTTAGCATGTTGAACTCCAGGAAGTCAGCCTGAGTCTTGGAGAGCGGTATACGAATCCACCCTGATGCCAGTAGAGAAAGCACTGGAAGTTTCCTGGTGATTAAGCAGATGATTAGCTCTGAGCTTACTATAAACATAGCTTTGTTTTCCACATCTGTGACCTGTTTGGACGTTGATTGCATTTGGCATTTAACTACACAGAGTTGGTTCTCCTCATCTCAGAGTGATAACGTGGAATTACTGAGCTGATCAAAAATACTTTTCTCCTCATTTGTGGGTGGTGAGGAGCCTCGTAGCAACCTGCTGGGGTGGCCGATCCTTCCCGGACGTTTATCTGACACATCCTGTAGGCCTTGTGCATGGATCCGGCCAATTCAAGAGCAGTCTGCTCTATCTTTCAAGCTTTCTTTTCTAAAGTTTCTTCAGGGGAGCTGCTGTGATAAGAGTTTACCCTAGAGACAGCGAGGAAGGGTGCTCAGAAATTCCTACTTCTGGTTTTAATGTTTCCTCGGACTGATTTATGAAAGGCATGACTGGTGTTGCAGAGCCATGACATCAGCCGTTGTTTGCTCCTATTCCCAAATTCCTGCAGCTGGACCACCTTCCTCCTCCTGGTGCCCAGACCTTCAGGCCTTTCTGTGGTCTATTGTGGGCCTTCTCTCCTCTTGGGTCATGGGTTTGGGGAGGGTTTTCTCTTGTCTCTGGGACTGTACTTGAGCCAACCCTGATCATACATATGTTTTAGTGCCTATGCCACGTCTCACCTTTACCCTGTGCACACACATGCGTTAGCTGACCCTGATCACACGTGTGCTTTAGTAGTGCCTTTGCCAGGTCCTAGTCACTTTTTCCTGGTTTTCTTGCAGCTTGAAGTACTGAACTCAGGAGCAGTCACAGTTTAGCCTGAGCCCAGCCTCTTCCTGCTGTCACTCCCTTCTCTCATCACCCCCATCTTTTCTTCTAACTCTGGTACATCCGAAAAAAAAAAAAAATCAACATTTAAAGCATTGGTTCTCAACCTGTGGGGCGTGACCCCTTTGGGGGTCACATATCAGATATCCTGCAATCAGATACTTATATTACGATGTATAACAGTAGCAAAATTACAGTCCTGAAGTAGCAATGAGATCATTTTATGGTTGATGGGTCACCACACCATAAGGAACTGTCTTAAGGGTTACAACATAGGAAAGTTGAGAACCACCGATTTAAAGCATCACCTGTATGTTGCAAAGGGGACCATTGATCCAGAGTCATTTTTCTAGTAGTATCCGGGATAGGAGAATTTACAGGGAATGCTTCCTAATTTCCCTAAGTTCATTAATGAGTTCTCTCACTGTTTTTCCCCTATCCACATTTTCTCTGTGTGTCTGTGTTTCTGTCTTTCACTTCCTTTGTCTTTTTATGTCTGTCTCTCGGTATCTGTCTGTCTTTCAATCTATTTGCTTTTCTGTCTCTGTTTTTGTGTCTCTTCTCTTTGTCTATCTCCCTCTCATGTCTTTGTATCTCTCTGTTACTCTTCCTCTGTCACTTTGCCCTGTCTCCTTCTGTGACGATCTCTTTGTCTCTGTCTCCTTTTGTATCACCTTTTCTGTCTCTCTGTCTTTGTCTCTTTGCCTCTGTCTCTATCTTTCTCTTAGACACACACACACACACACACACACACACACACACACACACACACACACACACACAGGTTTTAGTTAAAAACATAAAGACACGACTGTGACCAAAAGGAGTGAGCCTTGCTTTAGCTCATGCCCTGTTTAGAAATCCTTGAGTAGCCATAATGAACACTGTGACACAGTCCCTGGGTGGCTTCATTTCTTCTTTATCAGAGGGTACAGACAGTCTGTGGGCACTGTGCGCTTACCTCCTCCTTTGGGGCATCCTTGGGGTCCGGCTGTGGAAGGCCCCACCCAAATTCACTCTGGACCTCCCGAGTGTGCACCAGTTTGTCTTTCCCATCACAGACGAATGTCCGGATCATGTAGATGTGCTCCCTTGATGGCTATGGAGTGTGATTTTGTGACCTGTGTCCTTAGGAGAGGCCAGCAGGTCTCCATGGCTCAGCCTGTGGGAGCCATGCACAGCAGTCCTGCATCTGAGTTGCAGAGGTGTGGGCTTCCGTTGCTGGGATAAGTTAGTATTTCCCTTCACATGGCTCTGAATCCTGTCCATCAGCTCTTGTGCACTGTGTGGCATGGTGACTAGATAGATTTTTAAAATGGTGATGTATAGCTCTGTGAATATCACAAGACCTCTGGAACCCAGCACCCTGGAGGCCTTGAAAGTTCCTGTCAACAGGATTTCCAGTTGCAGAATTCATAATGCCAGTTGGACACAGAGAAATGCCAATTTATATTTGTGTGCCTAACAACTGTGCTGTCCCGGGAATTTTTGATGTGCCACGTACTGAGGCTTACTTGTTATCTACCTTAATTCTCAAAACACAAGAGGTCTGGGGTTTGGAGCTTCAGAAGCCTGGCTCCTCAGCCTCAGCCCTGCAGGCATTTGGGGCAGAGAGCTCATCTGAGCATGCCGAATGAGGGTGCTGCTTTGTCTGCTCTGCTGGGACCCACAGCATTGTCCTGTGGACCTCAGTTGCTCCACCTGGCAGGTGGGGACCAGTGCACGAAGTGTCTTTTATATTATGTGTCTACAGTTAGTTTGTCAGGATCCGACTCTGTCATCTGCATCCTCAGGTTGTGGGAGAAATGGCAGGATGGCCAGCCGGAGTGCTGCTGTTGATCGTTATGTTGCCCATCCACCTTAACTCCTCCTCTTTGATGTCCAAACCTTAGCAGACTTTGGCATTCCAGCCGATCACCGATCTGTAGGGAGTACACCCACTACTCCCATCATGACCTCCTCTGGGCTCATGCCCGTGCAGTGGGCTCTAGGTAATGCAATTGTCAGCCATTTTCTACTTCAAGCCTCTGTGGGGTCAGGAAAGGGCCTCTGACCTGCAGCTGCCACACAGGCACTGTGGCAGTGAACAGGCAGCAAGGCTCAGACTCTTGTCGGGCACTTTGTTGAAGCCATCAAAGTTTGAGCCATTGCTGTCTCGGGCCTTGGCCTAGGCCACGGCAGGGTGTATCGACTTTGATAAGCCTGAATGCCAGGCCTGGTCCAGAGGTCCTGGAGGCCATCCCAGCAGCACACTGCATGTATCTGGGCAGCCATGACAAAGGTAAGTCATGGCAACAGCAGTCATCTGTGGATAAGCAGAGTAAATGGAACCCTCAGAGAAGGCCTGAAAGAGCCAACAGCCAGCATACACAAGAACAAGTATAATGGGATAAGACACCAAGAGAACTGTGGCGCCTTCAAACACCACCTTGCTTAAATGAGCCTGTTTGTTACCCAGGGCACCATATGCTCAGACAGTTCAATGTAGCACGAATCTTAGAAGGGCTTATTGACATAAACAAACCTGCAGCCAGGTACTGGGGTGAACGCTGAAAGATCAGAGAAGCAGAACAAGCCACAGCCACCTCACCTCGCCAATTCCTCAGCTGATCCCGTTTCCTCAGACTGGAAGCTTCTGAGTCCTCATCCAAATGGATCTCAGCTGAACTTAGCTCAAAAGCTTAAAAGCTTAACCAGCCCTAGTTCCTGGTTTTCCCGCCTTACATACCGTTCTGCTTTCTACCATCACTTCCTGGGATTAAAGGCTCTTGTTACCACGCCTGGCTGTTTCCAGTGTGGCTTTGAACTCACAGAGCTCCGGATGGATCTCTGCCTCCCAAGTGATAGGATTAAAGGTGTGTGTGCCACCATTTTCTGGCCTCTATGTCTAGCTAGTGGCTGTTCTGTTCTCTGACCCCAGATAAGTTTATTAGGGTGCACGATATATTGGGGAACACAATATCACCACGGTTCAGTGATGCAGGGTCATGTGAATTGGGTATAAACTACATTTAATCCACTCCCTCCTCTGCCAGCTGTTTCATAACACACCCCACCCACTGGCTTCTATGCTCATCTGTTTCACCCAGAGCCAATTATTGCCTTAGGTAAATGTATATACCTTGTGTTTTATGCAGTATGGAGTGACTGATAATTTGTGTGTCCGGCAGTTGTCCCCACTCCCGGGCACAGCATAGCACATCCAGTGAGTGCCAGCTCTTGAGGGTCTCACATTCTGCGAGGAAGGTCTGCACACAGAAAGCCAAGAGATAGTGCACGTCACAGTGAGGAGAAGAGGTGAGGAGGGGATGGCTTTGGTGGTGAGAGGTGGTGCGGTCAGAGGGCAAGCTGGACAGGTACTTAGGTGCATGGACACAGGATGTCTAGGTATGTTTGGTGACCTCTGTGTGTGTAGCTGGAGCTGCATGTGGTGTTTTTGATACTGTCTCTGTGTACATAGTGCTGGCCACATGTGTACATGGTCCTGTTCAGGAAACAGGAAACATATGTACTCAGGAAACATATATCACAACTTTAGTCAGACTGAATCTCCTTTTAGTTAAAGGTGCAGGGAGCACCTTTTAGTTAAAGGTGGGGGTTTGAACAAAGGGTTCATAACACAGTGAACATGTATGTTTATGTTAGTATGCACATATGTAGACACATGAGCACAAGGGCACACATGTGAACAGATATACATGAGCTCTAGCAGGGCTGTGGGTTCTAACAGAGTCACTTCCAGGTATCTGCAGAGCATAGGCCACTCAAGGCCTTTCATCTCCTTCTAACCAGGTGGCTTCCCTTGTGGGTACAGATGTGTAAAAATAGCAGTTTCTGCTAAGAGAACATAGGAGCCATGGAAGATCCAACAGCTTTAACTTTTTTTATATTTGAGATTATAATTACAGCACCTCTCCCTTTCCTTTCCTCCCTCCAAGCCCTCCCATATACCTCTCCCTGCTCTCCTTCAAATCCATGGCCTCTTTTCCCACTGGTTGTTGTTGCATGCATATATGTATATGCACACACACACACACACACACACACACACACACACACACACACACACACATATTCCTAATATAACTTGTTCAGTCTGTATATGTTACTTGTATGTACGTTGTTTTCAGGGCTGACCATTTGGTAATGGTCAACCAATTGTATGCTCTTTCTTGGGGAAGACCACCTTGCTCTTAAAAGACACATGTTTTAAGCAAGGCACTGAGGGTGAGGGTGGACATATGCAGCAACATAGTCCCTATGGCTGTCTGGAGGACTGTGGGTCTTGGTTTACCTGCCCTGTGGCTTCTCTTGGGCCCTGGGATGCACTGTAACTAAAGCCGAGATGCTTAGAGCTGGAAGGTTGGCCAAACCCCGCTTCAGCTCTGGGCTTCCCAGCTCATACTGGCTGATGTTAATTTGTGATCACAGTACAATTCTTGAAACATATTTCCCAAAAGATCCAAGGAGATGGAATGCAGCCTTTTATTTGCTGAGTGTGGTGTGACTTGGCAGGGACACACAAGCACATGATGCAAAGATGTGTACATGAAGGGCAGAGCTCAGATCTCACAATGGAGACTGGATAGCAGACATGGAACAGGATCCGATTAAGCCCAAGAGCCTGGAGAATAAGCACCAATTATGGTTACTTGAGTGATAAGGTTATAATAGCATTCAAGGGGAGCAGCTGGCACAAAACACATGAGCCTGGAAGGTGGGCTGGGGAAGGAGAGGGAATGATGACCAAGGGATTACAGCAGGGTCAATCCAGGAGACCCCCGGGTAGGACCTTATTTTTAGTTCCTTAGACATGCAGATATCAGTTCATTTTTGTCTGAGCTTAATTAAGTAGACGGTAAAATCTCAACCTTCTCAACTTTTCAGATTGTCTCCCTTGCTCACTAAGTACTTACCAAGGATGAAGGTTTTTAAAGACAAGCAAGCAAGAGTATTCCAGAAGTCTTTTTCAAGGCTTAGCTGCCAGAGCCTCTTGTACCCGTGAGTGCTTGATCAATATGGACGTCTGTGAAGGATGTAAGGAGGTTTATCATGTTGCCCGGCAGGTCTCTGGGTGATGAGAGCTCAGTAGCCTGTGTGGTGTGTGAGTGTGCCCTGTGAGGCTGCTCGCAGAGCTCTGAGACACTCGCTTCCTTGGATAATCCTTGCCGGTTCAGCGCACAGACATTTCATCTTTGTGTTACTCAATGTGAGATGAGTCTTTTTTACCACCTCTCTGTGGCTCAGAGCCCTCCTCTGGGTCATGAGTAGTAAGCAATTACTTTTTCATTCATCGAGTTTCATTGAGTTCGTGTCTGGCACACCATGACCTCCGCTCCTCCTCAAAACCGACTCATCCTCAAGTCATTGAAAATAAGTCTCTTCCCACGTGCATCGTTGTGCTGGGTTCCTTAACACCCAGACCAGCTTTTGAGGGTCTCTGAAGAGGGCATCTCTCATGACTGCTCATCTCCAGAGGCCACTGCACACCTGTGTGTGACTCATTTATAATACATGCTGTGGTCTGGCTTGGTGCTTCTCCCCTTCTCTCTCTCTCCAGGAAAATGGAGGCTTTCCTCACCTATTCACCCTTCCAGATGAATGACCATACCAACTTCCTTAGACATCCCTATTTGAATTGTACCTGGTATTATATTGATTTTACCACCTCAGGGAGAGCTGTTATCAATTCTACCTGACCTCACCACCCACAGGCTCTAGGCTTTGTGCATATACCTCCCTGTCTGGTATGTGCTCTTCTGGAAAGTCTGTGGGAATGGGAACAAGCGGCATGCACTGCCGTGGACATAGATAATCACCTGCTTTAATCTTCTGGATTTCTTGGCTCTTTGTTTCTCCACTGTCTTCCTCATCCCCCTAGCCCCAAACGGGGTCAGTGGTAGAAGAAAACACATGGACAGGAAATTCCTTGCAGGGCTATTTTGAGGATACTATAGATGCAAGCTGTATTTGTGAATCTGTATGGGTTGAGTGCACAGGGTGTATTCTGTGCATGGGGCCAGCAGTCTGGTGTGGCTATTCTAACAAGCTTTAGTTCCTGTTCTGTGCAGATGTGACACTCCAGCCGCATGCAGAGTTCACGTGGCACTGGGGGATGCACAGCATGCTGCCTTCTCCTCCCCTTCTCAAGGTCCTAGCTGCTATCTTACAGATCCAGGCCGAGGTCGTAGCAGCTCTGGTAAAGCAAGGACAGATAGTAGTAGTTGGCGAGTGAATGGTATTGACAGGGTCATGATGAATGTTGGAAGAGAGACTTGGGTCATTTTAGACAAAAGTAGCCAGAGATGGCTAAATGGACCTCATCCTTTCTACTCTGAGAAGTGATTTGCCCTCCTGCCTGTCTTTAACATGGATAGAGCTGTTGGCTCATAGATCAGTGCCATGTAAGCAAGAGAGCCATAAGGCCATTCTTTTGACATTGTCCCTTAAAGCTGGTGTTGTGGGCTCATATATTTGATTTATCTATACACAAACACTGGATTTACAAATACAATTCATGGTTTTGTAAAACAGTACAAACATTGCAAAAATCATAGTGTCTAAGACAGGAAGAGTCCTTTCCCATCTGTCCTGAGGTAAAATCATTACTGACATTTATGGTTTTTAAAAAATATCTTTGTGCACATGCACTATTATCTGAGCACTGTTTCAGGGAAGCAGATTATCTTACAAAGGTTGGCCTAGAACTTGCTTTTGTCCCTGCTTAGACATTTCCATGAGTAAATGGATGGACTTTGATTTTTTTAAAATTAATGCATATTAATTATACAGAGTATGGGATTCCATTTTGCCACTTTTATACATGCATTCAGTGTACTTTAATCTTTTCATATTTCCTTCCTGTCCTCTGAAACCTGTTGCTGTCTATTTTCCAGGCTGGTGTGAGTCAAGACAGGAGTATCACTACTGCCAGACATCTGGCTGCGGTTCCAAGAGAGCTCAGCTGGTTTGTTGTGTGATCCCCTCTTTCCTCACGGTCCATTGGCCACCAGTCTACGAGGGCAGAGGGAAGGGACAGAAGCAGTGACAGAGAGCTTTGTACAGCCTGTGAACACAGTGGAAATAGCCTTCTGGGAGACACCTGCAGTGAGACAGCTCAGCTTTATTCCAGAGAGAGGAGAGATAATAAAGGATGGGGACAGAGACTGGGGCATCACCTAATTTACATTAAACAGCATGCTCCTATCATAAAGCTGCTAGCACAAGTCTAATTACCATAATGACAGCAGGGAAAAGCTTCGGCAGGGGACTATGTTAAGGGTCACACTTGAGATGTCAGGCTTCCTGACCTAGAAACATTCTTCATATAAAGTCAGGTAGAGAGCAGGAAGTTCCCCTCCCCCACTTCCCGCCATGGGGAGGGAGTCCTCCATGTTGCCAAGCTTGGAGAGGACTGCTAGCCCATGGTAGACTGCAGCTTCTGACCATCAAGGCCTCCCAACAGTTTGAGGGAGGCATGGGGAGAGGAATCAAAGTCACTGGGAAGAGGAGGGAATGAGTCTCTGTCTAGCTCTGGGGAGGGACTTTGGGGCCTGACTCTCATCAGTAGAGGGGCCCAGGTTTCTGGTGGGAACTGGCTTATGATGGTCCAGGTGGTAGAACCTCTATAGTCCATGGAGAGAGTCTTGACCCAGGTCTGAGTGGAAGAAGCGGGAGAGTTGTCATTTTAAATCTAGGGATGGCACTGTAGGGTACATGGAGGCTCCTACAGGATTCAGAAGTTCTTGGATAGGAGCTGGGGACACCTGGGGTTTTCCACTGACCCTATGAAGTCAGGGACTAACAGTTGTTATTTCATAGATTTATAGATGATTAAAGAAATGCTGTGGTCTAGAAATGGGCTAAAAGGCATTTCATCTGCAATTCATCTCTGTACTCGGAATAATCTCGCTTCCACAAATGCCAGACTCAATATCCTGTCAAGGAATCTGGCGACTGTTGATGAGTATTTGGGTTGGTTATGTTTAGGTTGTCACTTTGTGACATTATAAACAAGGCAGCATCGAACATCTTTGTGCATTTCTTTAGCATGAATTCCATAAGGTTTAAATATTGAAATGGTGTCAGGAACAGTTTTACATAATTGTTATCAGTAGTGCAAACCTTTTCTAGCTTTTGTATTCAGAAATACCCGCTATTCAGGAAATCTTCTCTTTTCTCCTGGCATAAGTGAAACATTTTAAAGAGGATGTAGGCTGATAATTACATGCATCTAAATAGTCTTACTAGGAGAGGAGATTATATGCATGAAAATTCATATTATTTTCAAAATAATTTTATGGTGGTAAAATATATATAACACAGCATTTGCCATCCTACCTGCCTTAGAGTAAACACTTGAACGGCTTTACATGTCTTCACAGGGTGGTGTAAGATCACCCCCGTTTGTTCCTTTACTTTCTATTGTCCCTAACAGAAAATTCACATCAAACAGCTCCTCATAGTCCCCTCCTGTAGCCCTGACAAGTCCCATTTTGCTTTGTTCTTCAATGGATCTTCCAGCTCTTTTTATTTTGTATAAGTGGGTTCATGATAATACTTGTGTTTTTGTCTGGCTTATTGAATATCATGATATTTTCAAGGTCCTTTTATGTGGGGAGGAACTTCCCCCAGTGTTGTGTTTTTTATTTCTTATCTGTTCATTTGCTGATGGATATTTGGGTTGCTTCCATAGCTGGTTTTTATGCACAGCACAGCAATGGCCATCGGCACATCAGTATGTCTTTGAGCCTTTGTTATCACTTCTAAATGCATGCCAAGGAGCGGGCTACTCATTCATAGTATGATTCTGTCTCAGGGTCGGTGTGCACCAGGAGAACCTCCTGTAGCATGCAGTGGCATTTTCCTACAAGTATATTTTTTAGGTATTAAAATAATCATAACGCTATCACTAGAGTAAAATTTCAGAGATCTTCCCAGAGATAATAATGGAAAGAGGGATCTAAGGAAAACAAAACCACATATGTGTAGGCATGTCTGTATATCTGACCTGACAAATCTAAGCAGAGTTTCAGGAGTGTAGTTGAACCTAGGACCTTGTAGAATTTAGAACAGGAATGGATTAGTGGTAGAGGAAGGGGAATGCAGCATACTGCTGCTGGTTAGTGGGGGTTTGCTGAGCAGGGGAGACCTCCCTATCCCATTGATGAAATAACATTGATAAACTATGCAGTAGAAGTATAAGGTATATCATCACAACTTTATTTTACCAAATAAAGTTTAAAAGTAGATGGTTTGGCGGGAAGCTTTGACATGTGGATGGTGCAGCTGACATTGCAACAAGAACATTGTTCTGTGTGTATTATACAAATTCAGTAAAGATCAGGATATGGGTAATAGCTCTGTACACTTAAATTCTAGCTTTCCAGGGGGATGTCTGCATATGACCCCAAACTATTAAGGAATATGTTAAGCAGTGACTATTATTGGTGTGATAGATAGAAACACCATTTCTTATTTTGTATAAATTTTCTGAGCTATCTTCAGAGGGACAGATGGACAGGAAACCCTTTTCAGAGGAAAGTACAGCAGTTGGTGATATAGTCCCTGATCATGTTTAGATGTTTCTGTTACTTTCTGTTGAGATGTGATGTCTGTGGAGCACGATGCTGGCATGGAAGACTGTTCACTGTCCAGAAATGCCTCTCTCCTGTCTGATACTGTGCAGCCTTAGATTCAGGAGTGCCTTGATAAACTTATTATAAAATAATGTTTAAGAGCCCAAAGGTCCTGCTGTACATCTATTCAGAGGAAGCAACCTAGAAGAACCAGGACCACTGAGCCTTTTGTTATGAGTTTGGCTTCCTTGTAGGACACTTGCCTACCATACCAGTGTTAGTCCCTTGAACTCAAGTGCTTTTTATCAGGGAAGGCCATATGATAACCTATCATATGATATTACAGGTATTAGCTTGGATTGCAGGGGATGAAATATAGGTGGTTTGGCTGGATTAAGAGCCAATAATTCATCCATATACTGCTTATTTTTATTTTACAATAATAAATATATGACTACATTTGCACATAAAAACATCATCCTCAAGTTGTTAAACACATTGATTTCCATATCTGTGTATGATAGGTTTAAAAAAACAAAACAACTCATTGCCAGGCAAATAGTTGAGCGAACAGTTCCCTCAGAAAGGACTTAAGCAGTGCAGAAGGGGTTTTGCAGTAGGATGGTATAGAACTAGTTCATTTCCTGGAATGCAGCGAGTGACCATTGGGGATTACTGTCCACTCCAGTCTTGAGAAAATAGTCATCAATTCTTTGTGTTTGCTAGGTAGACTGTGACTGGACAGGCTGAAGGTGTCAGGGCCGTGCATGCCAGTCAAAATTACATTTCCAAAGATGACCCACCACCCTGTGTTGGGACACTGGATACATCTTCAAGTAGTACTAGAAGGTCCTGCATCGTATTTCACTTAACTTCTATATGCTAGGTAATCTTCAAGTATGTCTTTGTGATCATGGTCTCTAATAGTTACTCATGATGACAAAAGGCTGCCTTCACTGTGAGAGCCGACCATGACCAGTGTTGAGTAAGCATGTCTACCTGAGAGGGGCAGACATTTGATAGTTCAGTGTATGAAACTGATTCATTCATGATTCCCACGAGTGATTCTACAGCCACTGATACTTCCCCATACTACAGATTTTCTGATTTGGGGAAGGAGTTCTGAGCGAAAACCGTGGTGATGTCTGTTCAGTTGGCCCACACTGCTTCATTTGTGAGCCTTGGCCTTACTGTCCCATGAGTCCTGGTAGGTTTGATGTGTTTGTGCACATACCTGGAGAGGGGCCAGTTAGTGTCCATGTGCCTCCTGGTATAGGCATCACCCAATCATGCAGAATTTGGACTATCTCATTAGGCTAATCTCATCTGGTGATGCCAGAAGTAGATGCTCATGAGAACAAGCTCTGTGAGCCCATTTTTAACATTTTGATTCTATGAAATTTGACTCCAGTTTGTCCTGCTAGAGTCTGCCGACTTCACCTTTGATGGTGGGTTTCCTTTCCTAGGTTTCTAGATCCCAGAGCTAATCTACAACAGGGACATTGTTTTGTGTCTGTTAGGCTTAAATGTAACCCCAGTGGTGGTACTGTTTCTTGGGACTTCCTGAGACTCATTTCTGCTGGGACAGGTGGTCCCCACTGTCAGTTATTAAATTAGATTTTTGTTTACTTGCTTTATACATGAACATTTCTGTTTATTAAGACATTAGCGTTAGAGTTAAGGCTATAGCTCAGTTGGTAGAGTGCCTGCCTTGCATTCATGGAGCTGTCGATTTGATTCACAGGGTTACCAAAAAGGAAAAGAAGACATTAAAATGAACATACCATATAGGTAACAATTAAGTATCTCAAGAATATGAAATGTAAGAAAGAAGAATTTTATACTGACATTCTGATATTGTTATGATTACATATTTTGCTTGTTCTATATTTTTATTGACTTCTGATAGATAGGAGGCTAGGTCCTCTTTGATACTGTAAGAATCCTGAGGATGCACAGGCTGAAGGGGCCCTGGTAGATGGTGCCAGCTGGGCTGGTCAACACCTGTGGACTTTTTCTGGAATCATTACAAACTGGCTTGCTGCTACTCACAAAACAGATTTGATTGTTAGAGATAAACAGCAGTTAGAATGAGTGCAATTTAGACATGCATGTTAATGAGATTTCTAAGTTTAACGCTTGCAAAAAGCATTTCTTTTGAATTCTTATTGTAATCGCCATTGTATTTGTATCCCCTGGAAGTTCATTATCTTGTCAGTTGCAACAGCTTTTTGTGGGAAATTTTTGCTGAATTCTAAGGGATTAGGTGGAAAAAAAATAACAGAGGAACAGCCTCCTAGCAGTATATGAAATGACAAGTGAGCAGAGCTTGAGAGGTAGACAGAGAAGTGAGGTAAAGGTTTCCTTCTGAACCCAGACAAGTGGAATGTTATTGAAATAGTCTGTCTTGGCTCAGCTCAGATTTGTCTGGTCCTCATCACTGACTTTCGGAACTAATCATGGGACATCAGTTACCTTTTGGAAGACATCTATCTCTGAAGCTAAAACATTCAGGAATTCTGATCCTGTCCTGGGGTCATAGACTGCATGTGCTGTGCCAGCCCCAGTGGGGTGTCTTAGTTAGGGTTTTGATTGCTGTGAAGAGACACCATGACCACAGCAACTCTTATAAAGGAAAATATTTAACTGGGGCTGGCTTACAGTTCAGAGGTTTAGTCCATCATGGCAGGGAGCATGATGGCACACAGGCAGACATGGTGCTGGAGAGGGAGCCAAGAGTTCTATGGCTGGATCCACAGGCAGCAGGAAGAGAGAGAGACACTGGGCCTGGCATGAGCATCTGAAACCTCAAAGCCCGCTCTCAGTGGCACACTTCCCCCAACAAGGCCACACCTCCTAATAGTGCTACTCCCTATGAGTCTATGGGGCCATTTTCATTCAAACCACCACATGGGGTTTGCCTGCCTCATGTTCTGTTCCCAAAGGTACTTCTAAGCTCCTGTTAATGGGCATAGCAATGATGCCATCCAACTGGGCAGGGCAGAGTCCACTTTGGAATGCCCTCCGGTTCTATAGAGGGGCCACAGTTATTCCAGTAGGACAGCCATAGCTGCTGTGGTGGGAGTGTCCATACTCGCCAGTGTATAGCAGAGAACATTTGGACCATGGCTGTGAGCCATCCAGAGTCTCACAAACCTGAGACAAAGGTTCCGAGGTCCAAATGCCAACAGTTTTCACACCAGTCCTGGTAAAAATCTCTGGAGGCACACAGGGCCATGGCATAGAGCAGCTATCCCTGCTCATACCTCTAGGATTCAGGTTTCCTTTACCTTTCCAGCTGCCTTGGAATGGAGGGCTGCTGAGAGGAAGACTTCAAAAGAGCACCGTAACCCTGTATCCCTTCTTCAGTAAGCAGCTGGGCAGGCTCTGTGGCTCATTGCCGTCCATAGGGAGGCAGTGGGCAATAATCGTGGCTGGCCTGGGGAACGGCATATTCCAGACACAGGGTTTGATCCTTGGAGAGAGGGCTCATCAGGGACTCTGGAAGGATGCACAAGTGTAGGCAGGAGCCTCTGGTCATCAGGAATGCTACAGGCTTCCTTTTTTCCAGCTTGGTTCAGACATACAGTACTTGAAAACGAGTGTTTTAAAACACACCATCAGTACAAGAAAAGTGGACTCTTTCAAAGGTGGGGAGGCGTGCTTTCCAAGGCGTTCCCAGACTTCTGCAGGAGGCTTCCCTGCTGCCCGAGCACCACCTCCTCCCTGAGCACCACCTCCTCCTCCCCGAGCTCCGCCTCCTCCTCCCCGAGCTCCGCCTACTCCTCCCCGAGCACCACCTCCTCCTCCCCGAGCTCCGCCTCCTCCTCCCCGAGCTCCGCCTCCTCCTCCCTGAGCACCACCTCCTCCTCCCCGAGCTCCGCCTCCTCCTCCCTGAGCTCCGCCTCCTCCTCCCCGAGCACCACCTCCTCCTCCCCGAGCTCCGCCTCCTCCTCCCTGAGCTCCGCCTCCTCCTTCCTGAGCACCGCCTCTTCCTGTCTGAGCACCGCCTCTTCCTGTCTGAGCACCGCCTCTTCCTGTCTGAGCACCGCCTCTTCCTGTCTGAGCACCACCTCTTCCTGTCTGAGCACCACCTCCTCCTGTCTGAGCACCACCTCCTCCTTCCTGAGCACCACCTCCTCCTCCCTGAGCACCACCTCCTCCTCCCTGAGCACTGCCTCTTCCTGTCTGAGCACCACCTCTTCCTGTCTGAGCACCGCCTCTTCCTGTCTGAGCACCACCTCCTCCTCCCTGAGCACCACCTCTTCCTGTCTGAGCACCACCTCCTCCTCCCTGAGCACTGCCTCTTCCTCCCTGAGCACCACCTCCTCCTGTCTGAGCACCACCTCCTCCTTCCTGAGCACCACCTCCTCCTGTCTGAGCACCACCTCTTCCTGTCTGAGCACCACCTCTTCCTGTCTGAGCTCCGCCTCCTCCTTCCTGAGCACCGCCTCTTCCTGTCTGAGCACCACCTCTTCCTGTCTGAGCACCACCTCTTCCTGTCTGAGCACCGCCTCTTCCTGTCTGAGCACCACCTCCTCCTCCCTGAGCACTGCCTCTTCCTGTCTGAGCACCACCTCCTCCTGTCTGAGCACCGCCTCTTCCTGTCTGAGCACCACCTCCTCCTGTCTGAGCACCGCCTCTTCCTGTCTGAGCACCACCTCCTCCTGTCTGAGCACCACCTCCTCCTTCCTGAGCACCACCTCCTCCTCCCTGAGCACCACCTCCTCCTTCCTGAGCACCACCTCCTCCTCCCTGAGCACTGCCTCTTCCTCCCTGAGCACCACCTCTTCCTGTCTGAGCACCACCTCCTCCTCCCTGAGCTCTGCCTCCTCCTGTCTGAGCACCGCCTCTTCCTGTCTGAGCACCACCTCTTCCTGTCTGAGCACCACCTCTTCCTCCCTGAGCTCTGCCTCCTCCTGTCTGAGCACCACCTCTTCCTGTCTGAGCACCACCTCTTCCTGTCTGAGCACCGCCTCTTCCTGTCTGAGCACCACCTCCTCCTCCCTGAGCTCTGCCTCCTCCTGTCTGAGCACCACCTCTTCCTGTCTGAGCACCGCCTCTTCCTGTCTGAGCACCACCTCTTCCTGTCTGAGCACCACCTCCTCCTGTCTGAGCACCACCTCCTCCTGTCTGAGCACCACCTCCTCCTCCCTGAGCACCACCTCCTCCTCCCTGAGCACCACCTCTTCCTGTCTGAGCACCACCTCCTCCTCCCTGAGCACTGCCTCTTCCTCCCTGAGCACCACCTCCTCCTGTCTGAGCACCACCTCTTCCTGTCTGAGCACCACCTCTTCCTGTCTGAGCTCCGCCTCCTCCTTCCTGAGCACCGCCTCTTCCTGTCTGAGCACCACCTCTTCCTGTCTGAGCACCACCTCTTCCTGTCTGAGCACCACCTCCTCCTGTCTGAGCACCACCTCTTCCTGTCTGAGCTCCGCCTCCTCCTTCCTGAGCACCGCCTCTTCCTGTCTGAGCACCACCTCTTCCTGTCTGAGCATTGCCTCTTCCTGTCTGAGCACCACCTCTTCCTGTCTGAGCACCGCCTCTTCCTGTCTGAGCACCACCTCTTCCTGTCTGAGCACCACCTCTTCCTGTCTGAGCACCGCCTCTTCCTGTCTGAGCACCGCCTCTTCCTGTCTGAGCACCGCCTCTTCCTGTCTGAGCACCGCCTCTTCCTGTCTGAGCACCGCCTCTTCCTGTCTGAGCACCGCCTCTTCCTGTCTGAGCACCGCCTCTTCCTGTCTGAGCACCGCCTCTTCCTGTCTGAGCACCGCCTCTTCCTGTCTGAGCACCGCCTCTTCCTGTCTGAGCACCACCTCTTCCTGTCTGAGCACCACCTCTTCCTGTCTGAGCACCACCTCTTCCTGTCTGAGCACCACTTCTGAAACAACTCTCCTTTTGCACATGCACACATATAGGCACTTATGTGTGTTTTTTTGTTAATTTTATTATAGCTCTTTCCTTCCTACTCCCCTCCTTCCCTTCCTTCCTTCCTCCTTCCCTTCCTCCTTTCCTCCTTTCCTTCTTTCCTTTCCTTTCTCTTTCCTTTTCTTTTCTTTTTTTTTTTTTTGAGACCAGGTGTCACGTAGCCCAGGTATTGAACTTGCTATATAGATGAGAGGGGCCTTGAACTCCTGATTTTCCTGCTTCCACCTCCCAAGTGCTAGGATTGCAGGCATGTGCTACCACACCTGGCATATCATAGCTTTTATGTGTTTTTTTACATTTAAAAAATATTCACATAGTTAGGTGACAATATTATGTAATGCAAGCTTTAAAAATGTAATTACTTCTAACATATTGTAGGCAAGGATAATCACATTCATTTTGTCGTCTTAATTGGAACTATACACAGAGAAAATTTAAGCAGTAAAAATGGTGGTTGGCAATCTAGTACCTTTTTCTCTCTCTCTCACGGTGTGAATTTTAATTCACTTAAAATAGTTAAAGGTAACCAAAGATTTCTCATTCATTAACTTGGTGATCCTTCAAGATTGCTTCAAGATCCTGATATCACTTACAGACTTTAGGACTTACATGTTAGTGAGAGACCAGCACCACCAGTATGAGCTTTGGAAGTGTGGCACAGCAGTAGTAAATTAGTCTTCGCACAATCGTGATGAGTATAAAATGCAGCCCAGATGCTCTGAAATGTTGTGTTGTGCTCAGAGGAACTAGTTCCTGCTTTCTCTATCTGTAGATTGTTCATTTAATTCAATTTAGTTCACTCAGAATGTGCATCTCTTATAACCTCACTTTAACCAAGCTATGCAGAATAGTCCAGAGGTTCACAGGTCTATTAGAAACCCAAGTCAAGCCTTGTCAAGCCTTGTCTAAAGGAAGATATGGGTTTGGGTCTTATTCTACACTGCAGTAAACCCAAGAAGACACAGCTGTTCTTAAACTCCAATGTTCAAGCCAGCCTTGTGTTTAGGGCTTATATTAATTTGAAGTAAGTGGTTTGTGTCTGGATACATGTAACCTTGAAGATGAACCAGGGCATTGAGGGTAGTGGGGGCTCTGATTCAGACATGCTCACAGGCACCCTTAGCCTCTTGCCAGTCCTCCAAGTGTCCGTGCTATCCTGTCTTCAGAGTTCCATAAGAGAGACATGTCCTCACATTCCCTGGCTAGAAACACTTCTCATACCCCACACAAAGTCCATCTTATCTGGGTTTTTATGCAGCACCCACCGTGTATCAGACATTCCTTTCTAGCATGCTAGACAGGATCTCAAAGTTCAGGTATTCTTTGGAAATGCCAATTAAATCCTTAGAAAAATATTCTGAAGTATTTACCCTGCCTCATGGACAAGTGAGATCAGGTTAAGGTTATCTTGTCCTTTGGGTTTCAACCTCTGGATGATTCTTGCCATAGCTTTCTCATGTTGCCTCTCTGCCTCCCATCTAGGCCCAGTACTTTTTCCCCTTCCCTACACACTGTCCCACACTTCCCTTCCACAACCCACAGCCATATATATTCTCCTCTTATTTATGCTTCTGGCAGTAGATGCAGGACCCATGTGTCCTCAGAGTGATCCTTTGCCCAGCCTGTGGATGAGACATGTACTGGTGTGTTCCCTGTGGTCAAGCCCGACCTCCACACATAGTCTAACTGTCTTGATAGCTCTGATGATCAAGGTGGATACCCAGAGAGGTCTCGGTCACAGTTCCAAATGACTCTGGATTCTTTTCCTCTTTTACCTAAGCCCAAGTATAGGGAGTGAGCTGGTGGGTTTTCCTCTCTACTGCTCTCTCCCTGTATGGAAATCCCTTGTCATTTGATGTCATGGGGAAGGAGCATTTCTTTGTCCTTCACGGCTGTCAGGAGAAGCCAGAAGAAAAGCATTTGCAGAGGGGACATCTTGCCTGTCCATCTCCCGATGTCGCCATTTGCACAAAAGGAGTTATTTAATCACATACTTGGAAGCAGAGTTGGGCATCATCTGTGAATCTGTAGCAGAAAGGGGGCAACAAAGGTGACTATGGACCTTGTCAGGTCCGAACTCTGCGACGTGGCCAGCAATAGAGTGAGCCTCATTGTTTAGGGGCTGACCAGAGGCAGTACAGTGGGGTGATGAAAGCTTGCATGGTGAGTGGGACTCAGACCACGTGGGAGAGCAGGTGCTGTGGGGACATAACACACTGTGGTGATCACTTCTAATATTTGTCCCTGAGGAAGCTGAAGCCTCACCCCAGCATCCAAGGTCAGTTCAGGAGCAGATCAGACATCCTTTCTTATGCTTAACAATACTAAAGAAATCTGTTTGCTCTGTGAAGATGGCTTCAGTGTTTTTAGTTAAGTATTTTTAAATTATTTAATTACTCTAATTACACAGAAAATTGCATGCTTGTTGTAGATAATTCATTCAGAAAATAGTGATCGCCACATGGAAGGTAATGAAGCTCTGCTGGAGATAACACCATCAGGATTTAGCTTGTGGTCTTCCAACTGTAAGAAACAGAAATGGACAAGTAAGTATTTTTGATGCATCTGAACAATATATACCTCTTTGTAGCATTTTCCCTACTAAGAGTGTATAGCAGATGTCTGCTTTTTATTCCTTCTCCTCTATTTTTATTACTGGTAAAGGTCTGTTTGTGTGTGTGATTCTGGGAATTTGAACCTAGGGCTTCATGCAGACAAGCAACCCACCACTTAGCTATATCCCTATCCCATGCTCTTCCTTTTTGTTTGAGTCAAAGTCTTTAATAACTGCCTAGGATAGCCTCAGATTTTCTCTGTAGCCCAGGTAGACCTTCAGCTTCTGATACCTCTGCTTCATTCTCATGAGTACTTGGGATTCGAGGCCTACACCACCAGCCCTGTCAACTGGTAGAGTTCTTTAAGATCTGATTTTTTGAGACTATGTATAAATAAACCAATTGGAAGAGTCATGATTCAGTGAAAACAAAAACAAAAAATCTCACAGCATTCACAAGTTAATGAAACCAGGTTAGCTAGTACTTCTACAGTTACATTGCCTGTTAACTTAATGAAACACCCACTGAGGTTCCCGTCTGACCCACACTCATTGTCGAGAGTCTGCTGAGTCAGCAGTTAGCCAGCCTCATCTCCTTACTCAGAGACACTGTTCACATTGCCACAGCCAGACACTATGCAGAGAGAGAGAGAGAGTCCAAATCGGAGGTCTCCATTGGGTCCCTCCCCCAGAGATTGGGGAATCCCATGGAAGAGGAGGTGAAAAAATGGTAGGAATCAGAGGGTATGGGGAACACGGCCCACTGAATGAAGTAAGCAGGGCTCACATGGGCTCACAGAGACTGAAGCAGCAAGCACAGGGCCTGCAGGGGTCTGCACTGGTCCTCTGCATATATGTTGTGGCTGTTAGCTTGGTGTTTTTGTGGGACTCCTAACTGTGGGAGTGGGTGTCTCTGACTCTTTTGCCTGCTCTTGGGACTCTTTTCCTCCTATTGGGTGGCCTTGTCCCGCCTTGATATGAGGGCTTTTGCCTTGTCTTATTGTATTTTGTTTTGCTCTGTTTGGCTGTTGTCTCTTAGAGACTTCTCACTTTTGAAGGTAGGCAGAGGGGGCATGGGGAAATGTGTGTGTGTGTGTGTGTGTGTGTGTGTGTGTGTGTGTGTGTGTGTGTATACGTGCACATGTGTGTGGGGGATCTGAGAGGAGTAGAGGGAGGGGAAACTGTGCCAGGGATGTATTGTATTAGAGAAAAATCTTTTAAGTTAAGGAAAAAGTAAAGGATGGTGGCAAGTGTGCATGAAATATTCATCACACTGAATTTGTCGATATATTATATATTGAATAAAGGGCAAAGTTTAAAGTTTCTGTGCTGTGAGTTCTTCACAACATCAAGTTCACTCTGCAGACAATATGCACTCTCATCCAGATGCGCATGTCAACACGTCAGCACACCAGTGCTCAGAACAGGAGACATGACTTAGCAACAACACATCTGAAATATCTAAAGAATTGTCCGTCTGTCAGACCAAAGACTAGCAGGGCTTTGTTAGCAGTTGTGTCTTTGCTCACAGTGCAGAATGGAAAGGCTTATGCAGTTCCTTTAGAACCCAAGTGGTGGAAGCATAAACAGCTGAAAACCTGCAGCCGCCCTTACGTCCAACAGAGAAGCAAAGCTCAGAGGAAAACTGCTGTCCTGACCTGACCTGTGATGGGACACAGGGCCCAGAGCTCCGGAAGAGGAAGTACAGCCGGAAAACGTGGTTCTAGGAGATTATGGTTGGTAAAGCACATAGCTGGAGCATGGACTGGCCATAGAGGGGAGAGTCTAGGAAGTGTCTCCACCTAGGCCCATTTCACATACAGGAGCTGATGGGAGTCTTGGGAGGACAGATCTGCTCATGCTTCAAACATCCAGAGCTTTCTGTTGTTCTTAATATGGCCTGCTGTCAATAGCAGTCCACATGGCCAATCCTGTGAGTTCACAAAAGCATAAGAATGGGATGGAGGGAAAGACTTTCTCACATGTGGTGGGAGAGAAAGTTAAAAAAGAAACACTTGACTCATATGAACAGCACAGCCCAGAACATAGGCTCACTGAACAACTGAGATATGACTAAAGCATTATTGGCTAGTTAGCCTCTCCATATCTTACAGCTACTTCACAGTGTTCCTGTCTGGATACTGGAAAATAGAGCTGAAGGGGTTACTGCTAATTCGGACTTGGTTTGTAAGTGACAAAAAGATAATGGGAAAGACAGAATGGCCCCAGAGGAGATTTTAGCTTCTTAACTTAGTGTTATAGCAAATGTTAAACACAACTTGATTTCTGCACATCTAAATGTAGAACCACACATGAAAGGACTGTTTAACTCAGTGCTCATCATATCCAATGTACAATAAAACAATACAAGACACACAGAGAGGAAATAGACCTCCCAAAACAATGCTCAAATATTGGAATAGGCTGGGAGATGACAGAATCTTTGGAACCGTCAGAATGGAAACACTAACCGTAGTGGAAGGGGGGCATGATCACTAGGATGGACAGGAGAGATGGGCCTTCTAAGAACAATCAGAGGGATTGTTTCCTGCCAAGCCCTTCATGATGGAAATGAGAAGCAGCTCTAATGCCTCATCGGTACAACAAAGTCTCAACCAAGGAGAGAACCAGGAATTTGGGGAGTGCCTGTAGATACTTTTAAACCAAAGAGCAAAGAAAATAAGATTGGGAAAAGCAGAGCAGAGACTCAAAGAGCAGTGAGGGAATGACAGAGGGTATAGCAGAGGTGACAGCAATACCAGGAGGGGAAGAAAGAGATAAAGGACTAACAGAAGTGTTTGCAATGAACATGGTGCACACTAACCACAGACCACGAAGCTAGGTGGAGGTGTATCAGAGTCCATCTGTGGAAAATCAGAATTAAAATCATGAAAGAGGCACAGTACTAAGGCAGCAGCAGAAGGTTAACAATTACAGACATCTAGTCTTCAGAAACCTTGCAAGTGGGAAAGAGTAGAATGAAAGTCATTTAAAGTGTTGGAAGAAAACTACCAGTGTAGAATTTGTACAGAGATGGCTCTATCCAACCACAGGACACTGTTCTCCGTAAACTCCCAGGGACTGCTCATCAAGACAGACCACACACACCTTAACAAGGTAAAAAAAAAAAAGTGAAACTACATGGTATCTACTCTCAGACCACAACAGAACTAAATCAGAAATCAATAACAGAAAGACAGAAAATCCCCAAATGTGTGGATACTAAATCAAATATTTCTAAATAACGTGTTAAAGGGAGGTTGGAGTCTCAAGATACACTTAAAAAATATACTTTTGGCCGGGCGGTAGTGGCGCACGCCTTTAATCCCAGCACTCGGGAGGCAGAGCCAGGCGGATCTCTGTGAGTTCGAGGCCAACCTGGGCTACCAAGTGAGTTCCAGGAAAGGCGCAAAGCTACACAGAGAAACCCTGTCTCGAAAAACAAAAACAAAAACAAACAAACAAAAATATACTTTTAACTGGTTCATTTCTTTCCCATTTCACAACATCAGTAACTAATAAGGCTGTATTTCTATCTCATCCTTAGATTATAATAGTTTTATGCTTATTTTTTTCAGTGTCAACCAATGTATCTTAGACTGAAGGCACTTCAACATAAATTACAAGAACTTGCATGATGCCTTGACTTTTTCTTGCTCCTGTACATGGTATCATATTTTTTCTTCCCTATCCTTCTTCCTCAGACACATGGCTCTTATTCCTTCTCTACCACAGCCGACCTTTCTTCTCTTCACAAGGTGTTGCAGTGTTGTTCATCTTTTTAGAAGTACAAACCTGTTTGAGAACTTTTGCTGGTTTCTTCTGTTGCATTCTCTCTTACTGTAATTCATGACTCATGCTGAATCATTTTAGTGAATCAGTCTCCCAAGAACCTGGCATTTTGTCAATAAATACATTTACTTTATCAATAAACAAATTTCCAAATAAAAAAATATTTTGAGCTAAATAAAAAAATAGAGAACTTACCAAAATTTGTGTGATGCCCAAAAAACACTGACTAGAGAAGAATTTCATAACGTTCAATACATATGTAAGAATTGAAGAAAGAGAGGGGAAACTGTGGTTGGGGTGTAAAATAAATGAAAAAAAAAAGAGTTGAAACCTCTGCCTCAGAAAATATCAAATTAGACTCAGAATAAACATAAGAAAATAAATAATATGAGTTAAGAAAAATCAATCCTAAATCAAGAAGTTAACAAAGAAAATAGTGAAACAAAGAGCTTGCTTTTTGAAGAGTGAAAGTTTTTCTAAACCTCTAGCCATAGTAAGAAAAATGAGAGAGAAGGTGAGAATTACTAATATCAGAGATGAAAGAAAACTGCCTTCAATCTCACAAACATTAAAAAGATGTTAACGGGTGTTATGAATAACCCTGAGCCCAGATATGTGATGAAAGAAATGGGTGAATTCCTTGAAAGGCAAATCTAAACTTAGCCAAGAAAAAAAAAAGATAATCTGAATAGGCCTATATCTATTAAAGAAATCAAATTAACAATTAATAACCCTTCAGAATAGCCTGTACCAAGCCAAGATGGGCTCACTGTTGAATTCTATCAAATATTTGAGGAAGAAAATCATTGCAGTATTATGCTATCTATTTGAGAAGACAGAGGAGAAGGAAGTCTCCTTCCTGCATCCTGTGAGGTCAGCATTACCCTAACACCAAGCCTTGACAAAGATGTTACACAGCAGGAATATGACCAATTCCTACCTCTCCTGAGTGCATAGGTGAGCGCCTCAACATATAACAAGTAAATCAATTCTAAGAATTTCTACATCATGACCAAATTGATTTATCCTAAATATGTAGGGCTGGCTTACCATCTGAAAAATCATTTGATATAATCACATCAACAAATTGAAGAATTAAAGATACGCCAATACATTCATAAAAGCATTGGACAAAAATCCAATATTCATGCATCATCAATACTCTGTGGAGTAGGAGGGGAGGAACTTGTTCAAACTGACAAATTTATCAAAGGCCTGCAAACACCCTACAGTTGGGACCGGAGCAATGGTTAAGAGGATTACCTGCTCTTCCAGATGACCCAATTTGGATCCCCAACACACATGGTGGTTGATAATCCAACACTCTCTTCTGACCTCCAAGGACACTGCATGCACAAGTAGGCAAAACTCCCATAAAAATTCCTACAGCTAACCTTAAACTTCATGGTAAGAAATGGAGAGATTTCCCATAATATCAGAAGTTAAACATTCCTATTTACCATCACATTGTAAATGCTAAATAGTACAATAAAACAAGACAAGGAATGAGCAGTATATAAATAAAGAGGGAAGAAATAGGCCCATCTTTTTTTCACAGATGTTGTGATTATTCATGTATATTCTTAAAGAATTAGAAAAATGTTATCCCATACTTATTATGCAGTAGTAGCAAGGCTGCAAGACTCAAGGTTATTGTGTATAAATCAGTTACTGTCGCAAATATCAGCAATGGAATGCTAGACTTTGGAATGAAAGACACAAGATCAACATCAAAACTTAAGTGAAATATTTAAGAATAAATCTAAGACAATATTACAAGATCCCTAAGAGAAAAACTACAAAACTCAGGTAAAAGGAATCAAAGCTCCAAGTAAATGGGTCAATATTCTATGTTTATACATAGGAGGAGTCAATATTGCTAATCTGGCACTTTTTGTGTAGATTAAAAGGAATTTCAGTCAAAATTCCAGTAAAGTATTTCGTGGATATTGATAAACTGGTTCAAAATTTAAAAGAAAGGAAAAAAGAATAGCCCAGTGATAAGTAGCAAAAATTGAAAAGCTATACTACTGTAAGTCTTGAACTATTCTAAGGTTGCAGTAACCAAGCATAGTAGTACTGGTGGCAAGTAGTATAGTATAGTGGCAAGTATAGTAGACAAGAGGTCAACAAAACAGCATAGAGAGCTGGAAATAGACCCGACAGGAGAAGTGCTCCCCTGGTTCTTCAAAAAGGAGCAACCCAGAGGAGACAGAATGGTCTTCCAACAGTGATGCTGAAATAGCTGGACATCTGCAGGCAAAAGTGAATTTAGATATAAACCCTGAACCCTTAAAAATGGATTAAAACTTATATGTAAAAGGCAAAACTATAGAGCTCTGCAAGATAACAGGAGCTGCTGAGGTCACCTGGTCATTGTGAGGACTTTCCAGGTACAATTGCAAGGGCTGTGAAAATTTAAAACTGGCATATGGAACTTCATTTTAAAACTAAAACTTCCTACTCCGTTAGGGATAGTCTTCAAAAAATAGATGACAAGCTACAGATAACACTGGAGAAAATACGTATCACTGATCCAATAAGTGACCGATATCCAAAATTTACAAAGAACTCAAGGACCAGAGACTGTGAATTACCCCCCTGAGGAAGATGCATATGGAAAGATGTTCCACAACACACTTCAGGGAAATACAAGTCAAAACATTGAAACACCTCTACCTGCAGACTTCCAGCTGCAGGAGGATGTGGAGCAGGGGGAACACTCACCTCCTGCTAGCCACAGTGCAAAATAGTGTGGGTTGTTTGTTTCTTACATCTACCATTTAGCCAAATGCTCTAAAACTTTCATGTACAGAAAATGTGGAACATGAGTGTGTATAGCAGCATTGTAAAAATTGCCCAAACTTGGAAGCACCCAAGATAATTTTCAGTAGGTTACTGAAAAAACAATGGCAGATCTAGTTAAATAATCAGTTCCAAAAAAAGAAATTCAATATGGATCCATAAAAACACAGGTGAATGTGAAATGTATACTCCTTGCAAAAAAAAAGCCTAAGCTTTAAAGGTATGTGCTATATATTCGCAAGTATGTGAAGTTCTTAAATAACAAAACTACAGAAATAGTGAAAAGATGAGGGGCTGGGAAAGGATGGTATATAGGAAAAACACAATAGCCCCCCCTCCTTTGGTGATCAATGCATTTTATTGAATCAACACACTACAAAAACAAATGAAAGTAAGAGACAGAAAATTAAAATACAGCCAAATTAAATTCAGGACTTTTTCAGGTTATAAACCACCCATACACAAATATGCATGTACTACAAAATGAGGTCCTGATATAGGAAGCCTGGATCTGAGCCTTTTGATATGGAGGGAGTCTAGGATAGTGAAGCTCTTTTTTTAGGGCACTACAATGGTGGGCACATGTCACTGTATTCTTTCCCCAAACTGTAGGGCACAACACAAAGTGTGAACCCTAGTGGATACTTTGAACTGGAATTAACAATATTATATCAATACCAACTCTTTTATTCCACCCTAATGAAGATGTTACTAATAGGATTGTGGAGAAGGGAAAGCAAAGTGTCAAGGAGACAAATAGAAACTGTATTTTCTCATCAAGTTTTTCATGATTCTAAAACCATTTAGTATAAAAGCTGACAAAAGTTGAATAAGCATTTCTTTAAAGAAGATGTACAGTGACCAGTAGTACATGAGAACTCCTCACATTTATCAGCATTGGAAAACGTTAAGTCACTTGCTACCCACACTAAAACAGTGTTTTCTGTTTTGTGGCACTAGGGGTGGAATGGGGGCTTCATTCATGCTAGGCAAGTACTTCCCTACTGAACCACATCTGAAGCTCTGGCAGTTTATAAAGAGCTGAAAAAAACAAATCATGGCTAGTGAGACTATGGAGACACTACAGACTTGTCCATTACTAACAGGAATGCACAGTGGAACTAAACAGTCTCATATTTACTCAGTCTATTAGACATGGCATTACCACTTGTGATTGTTGATGTTGTCCATCTGACAGGATCTAGAGTCATTTAGAGGATAGACAGCTGTACTTGTCTATGAGGGAGTTTCTAGATTGGGTTAATGAAGGTGGGAAACCCTGCACTTACTGTGGGGTAGCATCACTCCATGGGCTGGTCTCAGACTAACTGAAAAAAAAAAGAAAGTGAGATGAACACAGCATAGTCTCTCTCTGTTTCCTTGATGTAGATGCAGTATGACCAGATGCCTCATATTCCTCCTATCATGTTTTCCCTCCATGATGTACTATACTGATAACTATGAGCCAGAGTAAACCTTTCCTTCCTTGAGTTGCTTTCATAAGGTGTTTGGACAAAACAATGAGAAAAAGTAATGACTACGCCTTGTTATGTAGCTGTACCTCTCCTAGAAGAAATTATATCTAACTCACACTTGGATAAAATATCCTAGCCTATTTGAATTGTGTGTACAACTCAGATGCTCATTGCCTGATGAATCAGTAGATAAGGTAGGGAATGGTACTTCTGTGGCCTGTTACTTGAAATGGTGTAGAACGTTGATTGACCCCTACATGGACAGGTCTGTAAGTACCATACTAAGTGAGAGCTCACAGGAAGGCACACCCTTGGTGGATTCCTTCAGATGGAATGTCAGAACTGGAGAGTCTGTGTGGTGAGAGTAGATGGAGCAGTGTCTAGACAGGTTGAGGTGGCAGAAAAGTACCTGCATGTGTATTGGCTTCTTTTTTTATTGAGATTTTCTGTTCATTTTACATACCAACCACAGATACCCCTGTCCTCCCTCCTCCAGCCCCCCAGCCTTTCCCCCAACCCACCTCCCATTCCTACCTCCTCCAAGGCAAGGTCTCCCATGTGGAGTCAGCAGAGCCTGGTACATTCAGTTGAGGCAGGTCCAGTCCCCTCCTCCCTGCACCATGGCTGCACAAAGTGTCTCACTATAGGCACTAGGCTCCAAAAAAGCCGGCTCATGGACTAGGGACAGGTCCCGATCCCACTGCCTAGGGGTCCCCTAAACAGTTCAAGCTAAAGAACTGTCTTGCTTATCTAGAGGGCCTAGTCCAGTACCATGGGGGCTCCTCAGCTATTGGTCCACAGTTCATGAATTTCCACTAGTTTGGCTAGTTGTCTCTGTACTTTTTCCAATCATGGTTTCAATATCTCTTGCTCATAGAATACCTCCTCTCATCGATTGGACTCCTGGAGCTTGGTCTGGGACCCAGCTGTGTATCTCTGCATCTGCTTCCATCAGTCACTGGATGCGGGTTCTATGATGACAGTTAGGGTATTCAGCCATCCAACCACCAGAGTAGGCCAGCTCAAGCACCTCTTGTGTATTGGCTTCTTTGTAGACTGATTTAAATGTCTTGAAGTTGACTATAGTAAAGATTGCTCAGTTTGTGGACACACTAAAAACTGTTGTGCTCTTTGTATGAATGAATGGTAGAGTCAGTTAATTATTTTTTAAAAACAAAACAAAACAAAAACCAACGTAAGACATTGATTGGCAAACAAGACCATGATTTTATTTGTCAGCAAATTTGACCTTCCTAGTAATAACAGAAACTGCATCTTCTTTCCTTTATCTCCCCCTTTTCTACCCAAATTTTTGCAGCTGTTGTGACCCAATAGGATGATAAGCAACCATAGACTACTTCTTTGCTCTATTCTTGCCCTAGATGGTCTCAAGATCCAGAAAAAAAATGAATATACACATTTCTTCACAGGTGAGTCCTGGGAGCAGCTTCCAGGCTGTTTGCTTCTTACAACAACCAGGTTGACACGGGTTTCTCTGTACAGTTAATGGACTTTATATGCCGGTGGCTAGATACATGTCTAGGTCCCCAGAGGGGCCATGGGCAAAGTAAATCCAGGCTTTCTTCTGTGGAGTCATGTTTAGGGACTTGCATCTGGTGGGCTACCTCATGAGCTATAATAGTGAAAGTTTCAGCTCATGTCCAAGGAAGTAAAAAGTTGTCTGTTTTTGTGAAGCAGATCAATTGGAAACCACCAAGAAAGCCTGTTAAATCTTAGGGACATGGGAAGCCTCTTTGGGAAAGAGTGGGGGACTGGAGTATTTGTCTTGCTTATAATCGAGCCTTTATCCTTACCCTATGGCTTTCAAATGTAGAATTTTCCTCCTTAAATTAAAAAGCCTTTGGAAACAGATCAACTTTTGATGTACTTGACAAAACCAGATTCCTTTACATGTTTCAAGATTAAAATGCCACTGATTCCAGATGCTGGTAGCCAAAAGTGTGCAAAGTATCTTTTAACAAAAATAACTGTACCCCCCCCCCCTTCCCATGATAATTGTGCCTCTCACTCACCATCGTGAATTGCCTTACAGAACATAACCTGAGAAAGATTCTGTTTAGGAGCTGAGTTGCACTCTAGATAGACCACCTCACTTTTTGGACTCTGAAAGGAGTCTGTGGATGCTACCTCTGATTATTAGTAGAATTTTAAATCTGGGGTGATGGCGGCTCTCAAATACAGATGAATTCAGCATTATTGCCATCCTTCAAAAGCAGTCAAAATGACTCCACAAAGGACCATAATGACAGTGAGAATCACTTTTAATGGGATTATAATGGCAAAATAATAAAAACATTAAGCAAATGGAAATTACAGCATTAAATATGCTGATATCCAGATAGTTGAAAAGTATGAGAATCCTGTTGAATATCCATCCACCACATGTAGAAGAGAGTGTATGACTGGGCCTGGTAGAGGAGCAAAAATAAATGGCTTGTCATTTTATTCTTTTTCTGAAAATGTGCTTTGGCTAAGGTTATAGAGGATACTTTCTTCTTCATGTACATGAGCATGGAACTAGAGAAAGGACCCACACATAGTTTTGTGATAAACTTATACTTAAAAAAGCACATGCTGACTTAATTTTTCTCATCAGAAAACACACAACTCTGCTTTGAAAGGTATAACCCCTAGCTCCAAGAAGGAGTGGGGTTCCTGGACATATTTCTATGGTGTGAGTCCCTGTTATCTACACCAGTGGGTCTCAAGCTTCCTAATGCTGCAACCTTTTAATACAGTCCCTCATGTTGTGGTAACCCCCAACCATAACATTATTTTCATTGTTACTTCATAACTGTAATTTTGCTAAATTATAGATTGTAAATATCTGATATGCAGCCCCTGTGAAGTATTGTTTGATCCCAAAGGGGTTGTGGCCCACAGGTTGAGAACCACTAATCTACACACAATCTACACTTAAGACTTGCTATCTTAAGGCTGAGGTGCAAGCCTGTGCTCAGATGCATTCTTAAAGAAGGACTATGAGAGTTGAGATGTGATACCTGGCACATGGCATACCTAAACAGTGCTTACTGTCTGGGGCTCGAGCACTTTGGAAAGAGTCAGCAGTATCATCAATGTGTGTGTTTCATATTATTGCCCTGGAGAAGAAGGGATAGGCCCTGATCACACGGGCTACCTATTCCAGTAGCTGGATATATGGGCTGTCCGGAGAAGAGCTGGGAGGAAGGGATGCAGGACAGTAGAGATCCTAAAGGCTGTGTTGACTTTTTTCTGAGGAACACTACATCTGGTCTGAAACAGGTATGGAGACATTGTGGCCTCAGCAGTGGGGAAAGGGCAACACCCTGTGTAGGATACCATTGTCACTGAAGCTGGGGCCCTGAGAGAAAAGCAATTAGAGGCTGTGGCAGGGTCCTGTGCTGTTGTTCCCTTTGGGGGAGGGGGCTCAGTAGGTGCAGAGTCAATGACATAGACTCTGGGAGAATGTTGAAACAACAAGCCCTGTTTATTCAGGAAGAGGCAAGCCTTATATAGCCTCCACCCTACTGTAGGGGAAGGTCTGATGAATATGCATCTGCTGGTGTGACATGGCTGCCTCTCATTGGTCCAGGTCATCTCTAGATCATGTCTCAGGTGCTGTTGCTAAGGCCCTTAGGCAGACCCAGATTGGCTCTCAGAAAGTATCTTTTTTACTGGTTTGGGCTGGATGGCCCTCAAGCCTCTTAGGAATGAGTCATCCCACAAGAGGCCAATGAGCAACTGGTGAATCTCAGTCCAGATGGGACACAGGCTACCCATGTGGTCATTGACTTTGACTCTGCAGCATGGCCTGTCCTCAAGAGAGGGAAACATCAGTGGGATCTTGGGACATTGATACATTGACCTGGAAAATAGTGCATTGGAGTGTTGAGGACAGAGGAACCATACTAAAGAAATGCCATACTGAGTAGTGAAGGTGTTTTTTTTTTTTTTTTTTTTTTTTTGGTTTTTTTCGAGACAGGGTTTCTCTGTGTAGCTTTGCGCCTTTTCCTGGAACTCACTTGGTAGCCCAGGCTAGCCTCGAACTCACAGAGATCCGCCTGGCTCTGCCTCCCGAGTGCTGGGATTAAAGGCGTGCGCCACCACCGCCTGGCGTGAAGGTGTTTTAAAAACACAAAATTGATTGTTAAAAATTGATTCCATCGGTATACCCAAGTGCACCAGATTATTCACTTCAACTGTTTCTCGTTAATTGAGAAGAAGATATAATCAACCTTGGTGAAGATCATGGAATTCTTTAAACAGTGGTTTCCTAGTTATTTGTTGACACCTGGATCTAATTTCTGTATTAGAATGACTTGTGGCCTGCCACACAGGATGACTTGAAAGAATCAACCCTGGAAGAATTGACCCTGCTGAGGTCATTGGAAAGGCTGGCTGCTTTCACTGTGGCCGTTAGTCTTGCATCTCTTAAAGCCCAACACCATTGTTGCCATGAACTCTACACCCAGGGTATTCCACTCACCAACCTTTCCCTTAGGAGATGTCCAACAATATTCATAAACGCCCACATATCCAGAGATTCTGGGTAAAAACCCCACTGGTCATTGAACATGACACTCAGATTCTCATATCCAGGGATGAAACAGATCTCAGACCTTCAGGAACTGGGCAGCAAAACTAGAGTTGTGAAACAGAAAGCCAAAGAAAATAAGATTTAAATGGATCATTTGTAGTACCTGAGGAAGAAGTAATGTCAAGAGAACTGATTTGAATTTAGTAATAGCAGAGGTGGGGTTTTTTTTGTTTTTTTTTTTTTTTTGTTTTTTTTTTATTGTCTAAACCAACAAATGCAGGTAATCTCCAGTCAGGATTAATTGGAAGGGCAGAAGCCAAACCCCACCACTGGGACTTGTGCTCACTCTGCCTCTCTTTGCTCAGGGTATCGGCACAGGGCAACTGCCATTCTTCACACACACAAAAAAAGCGCTGAGTGTTTGACCACTCCAAGAAGCACCCGAAGCGGAAAACAAATGCCTGTGGGAAATAGATAAGCTGGCAGAATTTCAGTAGTGGTTTTTGATAACAGCATTGACCTCGTTGCCAGTGATGCCTAAGTCCTCTACTAATGTAATTTCCATTCTTGTCATGCAAAAGTAAGGAAAGTATCCAAGAAAATGAGAATACTTTGTGTGTAGGAGAACTTCAGCTTTGAAGCTCACTTGGAAAAGTGAGCTCAGGAGACCTCACTTGTTATAGGGACAGTTTTTCTAAGTATCGTGATTATTCTGTGAGGTGCACATTATCAGTAGACAACCCATAGCATTTTCTGTCACTGTTTGAATTGAAAAGAAATAATTTCAAGAAGGGCTAGAAAGGTGTTCAGTGATTAAAAGTGCCTACGGCTCTTGCAGAGGACCTGAGTTGGGTTCCCAGCATCCAAGTCAAGTACAACTGCTTGTAATTCCAGCTCTAGGGGATCTAACAATATCTTCTGGATTCCATGGGCATCTACATTCATAATGCACATACCCACACACAGCCACTTATACATATAACAAAAATAGTAATTATTTTTCAAAGAATTAATTTCAGGAGATCCCAGAATTCAGTGAAAATTCACAATGATCAAATATTTTCATTTTTTTCCTCCAGAAAAATCTCAGTGTTTATAAGTCTTTTTGTTTTTATAATAAAACACTTTTCCCTAGAGATGAATGCCTACAATAATAATTCACTTTTATTACATTAAGTCTACATGGCATGTCAGATATCATGAATAATGTATATGAATGAGCATTAGTGTCATCTGTCATCAGGATGCATGACTCTAATGTAAGTGTAGATGGAGAGCAGAAAGAGATATTCAGTGCTAACTCTGAAAACTAATGATTGTGTAATTTCATACTACTTCCATAATGCCCCGCTGTTCTCTGAAGTGCAAGTTACCCATAGTCTTCTGATCTTGCTCACGTGCTCTATGTAGGGTCCTGCTTGTCAACAGTCCCCCATGCATGTCTGTGTTGGAGCCCACTAGGTTTCCTAGTGGCTGTACCCAGCAGGACTGCATGGGAAGTTGATTGGACCATGGGCCTGGGTGACATGTAAGGGTCTAACTAGCGAGGGGTCTAACTTTTGCTCCATGCCTTAGCATTGTTATAAATAGACGTTTGGAATAAAGTGCTGGGCCCTTTTGGATAAGGATCCAGGCCCACCTGAGTCTATCCTGTGTTTTCTCTCTGCTTTTTAATTCTCTAACTAAATCTTTTATCCCTCAATCCTTAAGAGTTCCTGAGGTAAATAAGTGTGGGGGCTGGTCTCCCACATGTTTGCAACTGTGTGTACATTTATAGAGCAGTCCTAATAGATGCTGTCTATAAATGTCTATTAGAGAATTAATTATGTCAATAATTAGGGAAAATGTCTTAAGGAAAGGAAGAGGCATTGGTGTTGTGTTGACCAACAGGGAATTGGTTAATGTCTGTATACTTTTGTTAATAACGACAGCACGTTTCTCATCTGCTATACTGCATCCATTCATCGAGAATTTCTTGATTTTGTCCTTAAGAGATTCATGGGCTATCTTGGTGTTGTGCACCCTTCATGTTTCAATGACCTTTCCCCCTATGCCCTTGTGTCTGGTAAGTTCCCAATGTTACTGCCCTTAGTTACTCAAACATTAACAACTAAGTTACTTCATAGGACCCAACAAAGTGGTGACCACTTTAAAAATGTCTGTTAATTGAAAGAAAAATATTTTCATTTCATGATTAAATAGCCATAGTTACTCAGTACTGGGGCATGTGCTTGTATGGTTTGAATAGAAAAATGACTCCTTTGTAAGATTTAGTCCCCAGTTGATAAGGAGGTGGTAGGGGTCGGGGTCTGGTTGGAGGAAGTAGGGTGATAGAGCATGCCTCAGAAAGGAGTCTTGTCTCTGGTCCTTTCCTGTCACTCTCTGCTTCCTGGCTGCCAAGAGGTGATCAGCTTCCTCTACCGTATTCTCCTACCATGATGATGCCCTGTCTTGGCTCAGCGCCAATGCAAAAGAGCCAGCTGACCATGACTGAAATCTCTAAAACTGTGAGCCAAAGACAACCTCCCTTTTTAAAGTTGTTTTTCTCAGGTATTTCTGATACAATGAAAAAACTGATGAACACGTTGTGTTTGTAGACATCATTCAACCTCTGAGACTTTGGAATTAGACTGCACAGTAGCCTAATTAATTATTTCTTTGAAAAATAATTACTATTTTTGTTATATGTGTAAGTGGCTGTGTGTGGGTATGTGCATTATGAATGCAGATGCCCATGGAATCCAGAAGATATTGTTAGATCCCCTAGAGCTGGAATTACAAGCAGTTGTACTTGACATGGATGCTGGGAACCCAACTCAGGTCCTCTGCAAGAGCCGTAGGCACTTTTAATCACTGAACACCTTTCTAGCCCTTCTTGAAATTATTTCTTTTCAATTCAAACAGTGAGAGAAAATGCTATGGGTTGTCTACTGATTAGACTGTCCTTGCTTCCTTTCCTACACAGATTTCCTCTTAATACTTGTTCTGTGTAATACCTATACCCATGCATTGCATAGATATGACACATTGAGGGAAATGTAGCATGGGGGAGGTAATTGAAGTTTTAAATGCCCTTGGGGGCAATAATATTGATGCATGATCCTAATTAGTCTTAACAATAAAAATCCGGAGTCAGATATCAAGGGTGAAAGATGAAAGATTAGAGAAGCAGAGCAGCTGCAACCAGATACTTTTTACCTCTACGAATCATCAGATTGAATAAGGGCTAAAGGCATGCACCACCACTGTCCTGTTCTGTTTCTCTTTTAGACTGGTTCAATCTTGTGTAGCCCAGAGTGGCCTTGAACCCTTGATCTTCCTGCTTCCTCCTCCCAAGTGCTGGGATTAAAGTTGTGTGCCATCACTTCCTGGCTTCTATGGTTTACTAGTGCCTTAGCACCGCCCTCTGATCTCCAGGCAAACTTCATCAGAACACAAACAAAACAACACATGGAGGCAACCTCTCATAACATTTTAAGTTACCTTGTATCACCCTTGCATTCCTGGCCTAGGTTATACCTGCCAGAGACTGGGCATAGAAGCATTTGGATCTAAATCAGAGGAGAATTGATAGTTAGATTTAAGTGGTAGATAGAGACCACCCAGTAGGTCTGGATTGGAGTTTGAAATTTTATGATTAAAATATATATGATATAAACCATCTTGTTACCCATTTATAACTCTGTACTATTAAGCGTGTTCACAGTGGTTTGGAGCCACCACCATTGTGGCGGTTTGAATGAGACATGCCCCTTATAGGCTCACATATTTGAGTAATTGGTCTCCAGTTGATGGCAAACATCTGTTTGCAGATGTTATGGAACCTTTACAAGATGCAGCCTTGCTGAAGAAAATGTGACATTGAGTTTTGAGAGTTTTTAGTCTTGTCCTACTTTGCAGTGTGCTTTCTCCGCTTGGATGTGTGGTTGAAGATATGACCTCTCAGCTTCCTGCTCTGGTTGCTGGCTGCCATGCTTCCTCCATCGCTGTGGACTGTCCTGTCAGAACTTCAAGAGTAAACTCTTCCTAAAACTGTTCCTTAATATACATCCTTAGTCTGTAGTGTTTTTGTAGAGAAACAGAAAAGTAACTAATCCAACCAAATCTTTCTATCACGTCATCCTTACAAATAGACCTGTACCCTTCCAGGTGAACTCCCATGCTCCTTAGTACCCATCCAGGTGAACTCGCCCATCCTTAGTAACCTCAGAGGCACTCTGAATCATTCCATGCATCCCACTGGTGTGGATCTCTGCTGTGAGAGAACTTTACAGCATTTGTACATTCGCCACAGTTTCCAAGTCGTTCCTCTGAAGGTTGAGTAGCACATCATTGCAGGTGTGCACTCTGTTTATCCCTTCACCTCTTAATGAGTGCTTTGGATTGTCTGCCTCTGGCTGTTGTGAGTCATGTAACTGAACACTAGGGCCAGGCTTTCACCTGGGCCTAGGATCAGCAGTTACTCTGTACTTGACTTTGGGAACATCAGCCACTTTTTTTGTGGTGGATGACATGGTCATGTTGCACCCCTACTCAGAGTAAGTGAGGGCTCTGAGTCCTTACATCCTCACCAACTCTTTTAGTGTCTATCTTTTTCCCCTACAGGAGCCATCGCAGGGGCTTGCCTTGGCTGTGCATTTCCCTAAAGACTGGCGATGCTATAGCACTTCATGGACTTGTTGAACATCTGTGTGTGTTTGGAGAAATGCGTGCTCAAGTGTTTTGTCCATTTCTGAATTGGTGGGTCTGTCATTTTTGCTCACAGGAGCTTTTTGTATATTAGGAGTAACAATCTCTTCTTGGGTCTATGCTTTGGGAACGTTTTCTCCCATTTTGTGGGTTGCCTTTTCATGAGAAGTTTAAGTATTGACCTTAAGTCCAAATGCAGGAGTCTTGAAGCCTGTTTCTTCTCTGCTTGTCTTTTCAGACACAGCATTCCTTGTTTCTGCCATCACACCTTGGCAGTGGTTGGTCTCATGTACAGGTGCATGAGTACTCCCGGGTTGTGCTGTGGTTGGTTTAGTGGTTAGCTCAACTCTGTGATCAGCATGCTGGTTCCTGCCCTCGAGAGTGAGAAACTCTCTCTCAGTTTCCTCACTCCGAATAGGGGGTGGTGACCTACCTGCTCACCGCATCATTGTTCCAGTTAATGATCTAGTGCAGATAAATCCCTCACAACAGACCTGCCGCTCAGGAAGCACTCGGGACCCACTGCTGATTTTACTATTTCTGTTTCCAGCTGGGCTGAAGAGTGCTCGGTATTTCACTGTTTCTTTTATCCCCTTCCTTTTCCTGCAACTACAAGGAGCTGCTCCTAAGTCAAGCAAGGCTTCAAATGATGGCTCTGTGTCTTGCAGCACACTGTGAATTTTCCGGAAAGAGCCTGTAAAGAGTTTTTATGAAGTGAGAGAAACTGTTTCTTTGTAAGGAAAAAATACAGCCTTATAAAGAAAACCGATTGTACTCCTGACAGATGTGGAAGTGGGCAGGTTTGGGTAAGTGTGGGTTCTCTGCTATAAAATAAAATTCTCCCAACAGAATTCATGAGTTGAATAGTTTTGAGTCTGATACCCACACGAATGTACAGGGCCTGCTGGCCACTTCAAAGGCTCATTGTGCCCAGAGGAGGCCTCCTTTTAGCCCCATGACTGCTGCTGGCCACAGCTGGCTACAATTGTGCCTTGCTCGGTGGGTTAGTGCCTCGCCCACTCTGATCTGCATTCAGATACCATGAGTCTTTTAAAAGGAGGGATTTTGTTTTGTTTTGTTTTATATTCAGATTCCTTCCTGGGTTCTTGCACAGGAGTAACGGTCTTTCCCCCCCCCCCCCTCAAATAAATGCAATGTTTTTCTATTTCTGTATCTGACCTCTTTTCAGACAGTAAGTTCTTTGGGAAATAAAAGAATAAAAACCATTGTTCATTCCTAATGTGACCCAGCGTCAGTGTGTGGTGGCTTAAGTGTTTGACTACTTAGTCACACAGTTGAGGGTTGACATTTAGATTTTGTTCACTTTCAAAATCAGACACTGAGATTGGGGAGACGGCTTTGTTGGTAAAGTGCTTAATGGTGGGATGCGCATGTCATCCCAGCCCTGGGTAGGCAGAAGCAGGCCGGCCAGCCTGGTGGAATGCACATGTCATCCCAGCCCTGGGTAGGCAGAAGCAGGCCGGCCAGCCTGGTGGAATGCACATGTCATCCCAGCCCTGGGTAGGCAGAAGCAGGCAGTCCCTGGGTTCTGCTGGCCAGCCGGCTTAGCCTATCCAGTGAGTTCCAGGTTAGTGAGAGAGCCTGTCTTAAAAACACAAGGTAGATGACACCAAAGGAACAACACCTGAAATTGACCTCTGACTTCCATACATGTGTAGGCACACTTCTGCATGTGTGAACACACACACACACACACACACACACACACACACACACACACACACACACAAATAAGACAGGGATGGGTCTTTGAGCACCTAGAATGTGTGTACTGAGGCACTCTTGTTCCCTGATTCCTGTGCCATACACATCCTCAATAGGAATGCCAAAGTCCAAACATCTCGGGGGCTCACACCCCTGCTCGGTGGTTGGGAAAGTGCAGGTCATAGGAGGTGGCACCTGTAATCCCTGGAGTGGTGCCTGCCATACGAAGGCACCATACCATTCTCTCCTGGTATCTATGTTGAACAGAGTCTCTGCAGAAGATGCCAAATGTATAGAACCTGCGTCAGTGGTCCTTTGGGTGGCTTTGTGCGGTGTCTGAGATGTAGAAATTATGTATTACATCAGGAAGCCATTGGCAGGGCTTCTAAAGGTGTGCATTTGAGAAATCCTAGCAAAAAGATGTGGGAAGCCAGCTCCCACTTTTTTCAGGGTTCCTATGAGGAGGAGAGAGGCATAAGGAATTTGTAGATAGAAAGATAGAGGAAATGAGACAGACAAAAACACAGGATAGCTTCGGGAGGGCCTGGATCAATATCCACCAGCCCCTTCTGTCTCTTCAAAACGGCTTTTTATAACAATGCCAAGGGGCAGGGCAAAAGACCTCCGCCTTGCTAGACCAAAGCACACTGCATAGCCAAGTGCAGACCCTTCCACACACCTGGTAACCATGCCCGTGGTCAAGTCATCCCGTTATGTGTCTCTGCTGGATAAAAGAAGCTCAGACCTCACTAGGAAACCTCTGTGACCCCCCACGAAAAGGTCCTTAAATAGAGATGTGGGCATACTGGCTTATAGACTAGTTTTGCCACTGTCCAACCTTGAGCTGATGGCAACTTTCCTCCCTCCATGTTCCCCGAGTTAAGTTAGTTGACTGGGCAGGATGGTTGGAATGTCTCCTGACTCTGTGTCCATGAGTCCCAGGGTTCATCTGCTTTCATTTTCACTATGTGAGCATTATCTAGTAAATTCTTTCAACCTTGCAATTTAGGAGGACTTAGAGTGCCTGCTTCAGTTCAGGCTGGCTACTGATGGAGGGTTTCATTTCCAAGGAGCCTCCAGCAGCTCATCCCCATGGCACTGGCCTTGGACTGACATCTTGTTTTTGAAGAACCACTGAGGAAGGACCAATAGTGTTAGTGAAGATGAGTTTGACAAGCCTATCCTCACCCAGGAGCAAAAGCAGGAGGCTCACAGCATCCCACTCAATGTGCTGACCCTACAGAGCATGGCCTGATGATGTGCATTGAAATACAGAGCTACCATCACCATGCTGTGTTCATGTTTTTAACCGTGTGACTCTTAATTTCCTCTTCATCTTCCTCATAAGCAATCAGTAAGAATAGTAAATGAAAGTAGTACCCACAATGCACCTGACTCTTCTCTGGTCATAGAATAGAGATGGTCCATGTCTTTCTACACAAGCCTTTGTCTCTGTTTGATCATCTTAATAGGGAAGAGCCCAGATAATAGAGCATTCCTCAGAATAATTGCTTCCTGTGTGTTCTCATCTGAATGGTAAGCTCAGTTGGAGCAGAGGCTGCATGGGTCAGACTTGCTTTCAAATAAATCACAAGAGGGAAGTAAAAGCAAATATTTGCAAAGCGCTTTGCGATCTGTCCAGTATTTCCATGTATTTGTGTCTTGATGGTTTCTATGTGGACTCTGGCCCAATGACTCCTTTGCCCTTGGCACTTAGCACCATCTCCAGGAAGGCCACTAGGAAGAAAAAGATCTGTGGGTGAGGCTTGAGGTTAGGAGCCTAGTGTGACTGCTACTTCTGCATTTGATAGCGGATGGCCTCTGAAGCTCACTTCTGACCTGATGAGCCCATCCACTCAACAGCAGGAATGTGCTGGGATCTGAGGTAACATGGGGATGGGGATGGGAGGTGGGGAGGCATGTCAGCATCTCCTCAGAGCTGTGTTCCAATAGCTATGAAATGGGCCAGAGCCCTGAACTCACAGCGTTGTTGGGATTAAGTAGAATGACCTGTAGTTAGCTCATAAGTAGTCTCGAAGATGCCTCTTTCCCAGTTTTTCAGAGTCATTTTGTGGTTAACAGAGAGATGCTTTGAAGGAGAAGATTGATCCCGTTAAAATAGGATTTTCACAATATCTTGTAAGTAAAATTCTTTAGAATTCGTTCAGTAGTGAAGAAAAGGGCATCCTTTGTTAATATAACCCCCCAATGGCCCGTTGTCAATAGAAAGTGTTTTAAGACAACCCCTACGCCTGGCCTTTTGAGTCTCCTGCTCCCTCAGGTCTGTGGACTTGGTATGGGGTTAAACAAGTACCATTGGCTCATCCTTGGATATCCTGATGTCAGTTCCCAAGCCCTACGTGCCTTGGCAAGCCCTGCCTCCCTTGGGGTGCCCTGTAGGTACAGACTGTTTTGAAGCTATTCTTCAAGGGGCAGCACCTGACTGGGAGAGCTTGGGAGCTCAGCCCCCGGGAACTCCAGGCCAGCACAATGCCGCAGGATGGCCTCTGCCTCCCTGGCTCTGTGTGCAGTGCTACTGTGCCAACGAGAGCTGCATTAACCATCGCCCTGGAGACATCAGTGCCTTGTTGTATGGTTTCTGATTGCTATCTAATCTTGACTACTGGATAGATGATGATCATTTCTGACTTAATGGGAAGAAAACACTATGAAAACAAACTCTGCTGCCCAGAGGCAGGAGCTTTGGCTCGAAGGTGTGTACAGCAGACAACATGTGGCTGAGGTGGTTTGAAGGAGGGACAAGATAACAGTGTGCTTGCTGCGTGCCCACTGCCTGCCAAGCACCACATTGGGTATGTAATGACGCGTGTTATGCAGTCGGCACCATAATCCACCAGGAGGCAGTTTGTCATCATGTAGCAGCTATGGAAATTATGTTCAAATTCTGGTTTTGTTCTGAATCAAGGCTGGCCTTTTTCCAACGCTTGTTTGGACATCCCCTGTTGTCCCACAATTCTCTGCTGTTTTTTTTCCCCCTACGGAGTTGCTGCAGCTGAAGGTTGGGTTCTGATGGTGCCACATAGCTCCCTGGCCACATGAAAGCCACTGATGTTGCTAATGGTCAGTGCCCAAAGGGACCCCAGGGAACTGGAAGGCCCCTGAGCAGAGATGGTTGGTCAGACCCAAGCTCTTGGAGGCCCATCATTTAGTTGCTTTCTGTGGGTCTATAGGTTGGAGTAGAATTACAAAGCCCTGCTCTGAGACAGGCTTTTATACACACAACAATCCTGTTGAAGGACTGTGGCTGCCTCTCTGCCACCCTTCCTGTGTGTGGCTCAGATCACCTCTGAGTGCATGTTGACGAGATGAACCTAGATGACCTGGCCAGGTGTTTTACCATCCTCAGTATTCTTGCTCTATTCCAGGTCCCATGGGTGCTAGTGAGAGTTACATTTTCCTCCGTGGTCTCCCTAGTCTCACAAATTGGTACACAATTGTGTGTCTTTCATGTGGAATACATTTATTTTTCACTGACCAGCACTCTTTAGAATTCGCCATGGGAAGCAGGTCCCGATCTGTGCCCCCTCCAGATGCAAAACAGGGATTTTAAAGGTGTGTATGTTGAAGGAGCACATCGATTTTTTTGTTCGGGGCTCCTGGAATTAGGAAGTGCCGATATCCACAAACCTGAGCCTGGTGAGACCCTTGGAAGAATATGGCTTTTCATTCTGCTCTCCGAGGCTTTGGGGAAACCTAGCTGTAAGTTCTCAAGAGTTTTTTTTTTCCTTTTTCTTTTTCCTCCTCTTAAATTGCTTTATTACCTGCCTAATTTCATTTCCTCAGCTATTCATTTTACAGAAAGGACAAGAAATGTGATTTCCTTCTTTGTGGAACATGTCTCTGGTGGCAGCAGGTGGCCTTCCCACACTTTTCTGTAGCCTTTGATCTAAGTGGCTCAGTAGGGCTGGCCTCACCCCCACCCCCATGCCCCTGGTTCTGCGGAGCCCAACATCTGGCCACAGGATCCCTGCTTGGCTCTTCCATCTCTCCCCCCTGCTGTTATAGAATCTTTACAACATGTCCTGGCAGTGTTAGGCCACCTTCTCTCTTTCTTGTCTCTCACTAGATCCAAGGCTTAATCCCAGTCCAGTGGGAAGTTAGGAAACAATTGCTTGAATGTTTAAACGACTGCTAAAATTTTAAGATGAGTTTCATTATTTGAAGTGGATTTCAAGTCTAGTTGACTTTGAAGAAACAGATAATGTTAGGGTGTGTTAGCATTCAAGAGCCAGTGCTTGTTCAGGCTGCGTCACCAATCTGGGGCAGAATCTTGTCGGAAAAAAAACAAGAACAAGCATATTCTGTGGGGTAAAATTTAAAAATGTTACCCATTATTTTTCTCACATTTTCATAACTGAATTTTGATTCACATACAATAATGTGGTTTTTGAGTGCGTGTGGATGCATGATGAGGGAAGTGCTCACCGTCCCGTCAGAAAGCTCTTCTGGCCCCCTGCCTTCATCTCCCTTCCTGGATTCCTGGCAGTAGTATTCTGGTTCTGTCTGCACAGAGGAGCTGTCTGCTGTAGAGCTTCATGAGTGGACCATCTGCTGGGTCCCCATCTTCTTTTAGGTGACTGGATAGTGTAAGCCTGGGCTACCTGCTACTTGTGTTGGTATTATTTCTTTGCTGTTAAAGTAGGTCTTACTTTTCCACCCTTGGATACCAACCTTCTGGAGCTTTTGCATGAATTCACTTGGGCCCCATCCTTAGATGATGCAGCTGACCCAAGCTTGGCCCCCCGCTGTTGGAGGTCTCGTGCCTCCAGCTCATCTCTGCTCACATGCCATGCTCCTGTTGCTATTGCAAATCTTTCTTCTTTATTACGCTCTTCTTCATGGTGCTTCTGAAGCTCTTCCCAAGGGGAGAAATACACATTTGACAAAGCCACAGGCAAAGCACAATGCTACTACTCTACATAGTATCTCAGACCTCAGTGAGCCGGGGTTTGCTTTGCTCTGACTAAGGGCAGTCTAGTACCTTAGATGACCTGTCCCCAGGCAGCACTTTCTTCCAGCTTCTCCCATCCCAGCTTGCTCCAAGCCGCTGGTTGAGTCTGGGGTCACACTTTGGTGTGACTTCTGAAGGAGACTTGGTAGAAAGACAGAGCATTGACTGTTAGCCGCCTGTCATAGCCACACTCTTGTAGCTTGATAGATAATCTTCAGAAGAGTTGCCTGGGCCATGCTGTTGTGGCTTTAGAGTGTTACTGGGGCTGGTTGTAACTTACTGTAGCCCACAGTGTCATTAGGGTAGTTACTGGGGAGTCATGGGCTGGTTGTAACTCACTGTAGCCCACAGTGTCATTAGGGTAGTTACTGGGGAGTCATGGGCTGGTTGTAACTCACTGTAGCCCACAGTGTCATTAGGGTAGTTACTGGGGAGTGATGGGGTGTCAGTAGACACTGCCTGGACCCAGGCTTCCCTCTGGTGACTAGCTGTCTCAGAGAATTCTCCTAGGCTCCACAAGCTTCAAGGATTATGGTCTTGTTGCACTTGTCATAGCTTACACTTAGGCTTACTCCAATGTTGTGTGACTATTCCTCTGTCTCAGGGATATTTTCACATCTGGCTAGAACTCTGCCCCATAGGAGTTGCACTCCTGGATTAATTCTGTCCTGTGGCTGTACCTCTATCTAGAGCTCCGCATGGGCTGAAATGTCACACCTGGCTAGATCCTGCTCTGTAGCTATGTGCCTAGGTAGAGCTGCTCTGTCCTATAGGTGCTGTACACCTACCTGGAGATGTTCCTCCTGAACAGAACTGTATACTTGACTGGATTCTGCCCTGTCGCTATACTCTCTAGAGATGTTTGGCTGGCTGGTATGAGCTGTGACCCAGAGTTGCTGCATAGGGCGTCATCTGGTACATTGAAGTTGAGGGGAGCCAGGATACTTTTAGCTCAGGCCAGTCACTTCATGGTGGAGAAATGAATCCCAAAAGTGTGATTCAAGTTATATATACCTGCAGACTAAGAAGCCATTCTATTTTAATCTGCAGACACCAGTTCATCCTGTATTTGAGTGCATTTTGCCTTAATGACTTAGGAAATAGAGTGTGTAAACTTCATCAGACGGCAGCAGCGAAGCTGGTTCACACTCATACCACGTGGGGAGTCCCTGAAATAGATGTGTGGGACTTACCTATCAGAGTCCTGAAATAGATCCTCCGGCTACTCTGCTCAGTGCAGTAATCTCTTAAGTCCGTGAGCCTGGCTGTGAGTGGATTCATAAAATGAACAAGAACCCAGGAAATTAAAGTCATGTATTTTTATTGTTGTGGATGTGATTTTATTTTGGGTAATTGGAACAATTCAGATTTACTGTGTAAAATACTTTAAATAGGAGTAAGCAGCTGTCACATAGCATTAAGTTCTCCCGTCTTCATGCATTTTTAATAAATTTGAGAAGTTAAAATGCAGCTGTGTTTGATGGAAGCATTTCTTACTGGATATCAGTTAAACTCTATAGGAACTTACACTTAAATATTTTACTTATTGGGAGAATTTTCTAATTAACAACATGAACATTCTTTGCTACTGGAAGCCCAAATTTCATTCTAATTAATGCTTTTTCTTTCAGTTACCACTGGTAATTGTCAGTATTTCTCATGTGTATATACATAGTTGTAACCTTACACTTCTATTTAAGACTTGAGGTGAGTAACAGCACACGTATAGAAACAGGATTGCCAGGATCCAGCCCTGGCTGCTTGCCTCTGCTCACTGTTTCAGAAAGAAGAATGCCACCATGGCGGAAAGAGCTCAACTGATTGTCATAAGTGGGGTTCTCTCTGGTTTAGAGGTGCTGCAACAAGAATCATTTGAGCCCTGTGTTCTTCAGAGCAATGAGATGTGGGTGTCCCACTTGTGGGTAAACTTTAGATGGGCTTTGGGATCGAACAACATCAGGGAAATGTGGGATGTTTATTTTCTCCACTATGCCGAGGGTTCCACTGGGATCTCAGCACCCTCACCCTTCGACTCTGCTGTTCTAAGGCAGGTGGAGGTGGGTGGGTAGTCAACAGACAGTTAACTGTCATTGGCACGTGCCTTACACCTGCGATGTGAGATCTTCAGGCCCAAGGACCACCTCATCCTACTCCTAATTTCTCTGGGGGCAGAGCCCTCAGGAAGCAGGACCGTCTGGATGAAACACAGGCTTTAGACCAGTAACTTAACTCTTTTTCCTTTGACTGGGCAATGGCAGATGTGTGCTCCTCATTGCAGACCACTCCTGGGTGCTTTGGGGGATCAATCATGTTGCTTTAGAGTTCAGGTTTATTTCAGCAGTGTAAGCATCACCCACCGAGAGAAGAAACACTCGGATGTGGTACGGAATGGCTTCTGTAGGACATGCTTTCACGTCAGCGTGCAAGGCTCTTGTCTTCGTGGTCGGCTCCGTGCTGGTGGAGTGCCGTTAGGACAGAGTACCCAGAAGCGCAGCTGGGCGCTAAGATGCAGAGGTAGCACATCGGTGAACTGTCTTCTTTGTGAGAGTCTGTTCTGAGTGTGTTCCCTGATGAAACACAAGCTCTGTTATAAACCCTCGGAAGATTCAAAAGTGATTCGAAGAGTTAGTTGTGTCCATGGTCTCCTGAAGACGAAGCGACCTTTAAAATATCTCACCGATGAGACTGTCCATGGGTGGGGCTTCCCATACTGTCCTATTCACTTCTGCAGTGTGTGATGGTTGTTAGCATGGACCACAACAGGAAGAAAATCTCATCTGTGGGATGGATGTACATGGCAGCCTCTATCTGAACACGAATGCTACTGTTTTGTTGTCAAAAAACATCCCAGGTTATGCACATGTAGATCATTATTGTCATGCCACTTCTAGAGTATACCAGGAATCCATCTGCAGATATTTCATGCAGAGAATTTATGATAGAAGTTAGTAACTGCCGTGTTCCTCAGTGTAGTACACATGTGATGGACTGTGGTAATCATTGTATCCAAGTTAACTGGAAATAATCACTAGGACACAGACACGTCCAATCAAAATTCTGCGTACTTATCTCTCCTCCTTTGCTATGGGTTCAGCTGGATTCTGTGTAAACTTTACATAGATGCAGGATTTGGGTGTCTGCTTTTCACGTTCAAAAAACGAGCCCTTATCAGTTTTCATGGTGACGCTTGAAACGTTGGAACGAAGCGATACAGCTTACAGCGTTTTTACTTGATATCTCCTCCGATCTTTTAGATCATTTTTAAAAATGAGAAGCAGTTTACATGGTAAGACCTTGAACTGGCAGAGAAGACTGCTAGGAGGTCAGCAGATGGTCATAAACCTCCCACCCCCAGGAGCAGCCACCCTTGGGCAGCAGCCACCCAGTGTGAGGTTAAAGAGCCTCTTACAAGTGCCATGTTGGTGTATGTCGGGTTTTGCTCGCAAAATATAAAATGCGTTTAATTTTACTGTATGTATTCCAGCTAAGAAGCTGATGTGGAAAGAAAATCAGTGTGTGTTTCATGGGAGTGTCTCCTCATTCCAGGAGATGTGAGTTCTTAGATGGCCTGAGGATAAAGGAAAACTGCAAACAAAGTATTGGAAGCATGATAGTCATGGGAGATCTGATAGTCTCCAGTTTCTCCTTCCTCCATAAAATATATGTAAACACACGCATATATGCACACGCATCATGTATATGCATATATATGCACATGGGTGTTCTCATACACACATCCATGTATCCAAATACACACACTTATGAATGTGTATGAATTTGTTGGTCAGGATGCTTTATCGATAGCAGGTAACATGATTTTTGATGGACTGTCTTTTAAAAAGTTATTTGCTGTCACTAGACATGAATTATATCCCTCAAACAGCCTTTTTTTATTAACAAATTTTATGATTTGACGGTTTAATACATGTATTAATGTGCTGATTATTCTCACTCAGCCACCCTCTCTTACTCCTTTCCAATTCCTGGCAACCGTGGCTCCTCCCTGAAAGCCCATCTACAGCGCTCTACAGGGCTGGGTTGGGCGGGCTGCTTGTGCATGCTCAGGTTGTGTTTGTCCTCAGCACTTGTAAAGTTATCATCGTTCTGCAGACACAGCTCAGGCTCACTGCCCCCTCTCCCTTGCTGTCTCTGTGGTGTTTTAGAGAAAATAAACCACCTGAAGTAAGCACAGCCAGGCTGGCTTTGGATGCTGGCTCAGTTTAGTTGAGTGCATCATTTCTAACTGTGGTCGTCCTAGCTCCTCTGTGGCAGAGCTGCTTCCTCCTGTCGCGTCCTTGGAGCATTCCGTCTTGGGTCTGCTTTTTATTTTGATCTCACTCCCGTGTGGCCTTTTCTTCGGTAGACACATCAGTTATCCTTCTTACAGCCATCGTTGTTGCTGACACTTGTAATTTTTCCTCTGAATTCGCCATGATGGCCTTGTGTGTGGTCTGCGTGGTTCTGCCTCCACCCATGCCTGCGTTACGGCTGCTCCGAACCTCCTCTTGCTGCCCTGGTGGTGTCTCGGCTCTCAGCTTAGTTCCTTCCTCCAAAGCTTCCTTTCTACCTACATTACCTCCTTAGCTTCGAGCTCTTGCTCTCTGGGATGCATGTGCTTGTCGAGGCTTTTCTCCCAAGAAGGGCAAGGTGGTGGCTGCTGGTGTCCTGCTCTGGCATCAGGATGTATCTCTGCATACGTGTTTTATTTCCTCATTAAAACATTTTGTTGTTGTTGTTGTTTCGGGGCTCTCCTATCACCTTACACTTCTCAGTCTCTCTGTGCTGGGACATGGACAGCTCAGTTCTGCCCTGAGTTCTGCTGCAGTCTGCTGCTCACTTGTTTATACTCCTCCTGGAGGAGATGGTACCCAGAGGCACGGGGATGGGACAGAGGACAGAGCTGACCTCTTGTGCTCCCTGTTTCCTAGAGACACATGCCAGTAGATTGGAGGGGTAAGGAAAATGAAGATGGGGCGAGATATCGTCTCCTGCTTTGCTCTTCAGTGTGCAACTCGGGGTGCTAATCCTATGGATTCATGCTTTCCAGCAGCCCCAGGAGTCGGCCTGGGTTGCTTCTTGGACTCAGTGGTCGGTATCTTTTTAAATTAGAATATGTTACTGAGAATTGCAATGTACTGGACACACTCTCTTTCCTGTTTCTGAGGACTGTGGGGAATTGGCATCATGGCAACTTCTCCACCCTTCTCTCTGATAGAAACATTTCCCAGGAGCGTGTATCTCCTCTGCTGACTGCTAACTTGTATCACTGTTTGGTGCTCACTCTATGATGACCACAGGGATACCCTGTGTGTAGCCCAGAAGCCTGGGCAATTGGTAGATTTTTACCAGAAGCCTGAAAGGCACTTTCTGCACAAAGACATGTTTTTGTGTTTATTTCTGTTTTTTTTTTTCCTATAATACTTACCCTTTTTAGGCTAGTCTTTTGATACAGTTTAACCAGAATTTATCATTTACCAAACTTTTCACCTTGAAAAAGTCACTGTGATGTGAAATTACTACACTGTTTAAGCACTTAGGAAATAAAGCTCTGTAACATTACTATCCTGAATCCCTGCAAAGAGACATCTGCAGAATGCAATGGAGACATGAGGGAGCTGGGTTGTTCTCTGGCCCAACCTGGAGGTGATGTTTTCAAATTAAGATTGAAGCATTGGTTTAGTTTCAGCATACTGGAAACTATCATAGCTCCAAACCATCAAGGGTGATGAGTTTGGAGCTGCGATTTATCCTTTACAGTAAAGCTCTAGAGTGTTTACAAACTCAAATCTTTCCCAAGACTCTGGTTACTAGTTGAAGATGAAGAAGCCAGAAGTTTCTGTAATTCATAACTTCATGGGTACTGAGTAGGGAGCTGGGAAACCATTCTGCAGATGCTCTGAGGCCCCAGACAGGATTCATTTAGAGAGTAGATGCTGTAAACACTTTTGTGAACTTGAAAAGTGCAAGTGTGAACAAGTAGGTTTTCTGAAAGAGTCTAGCTTTCCTGTGAAACTCGTAACAAGGCCACCATTTTCTAGGGACTTATGCTGGCCGTACTTAAAACTCATTCAAGCCTGTGGCTGTTCTTGTCCCATTTTTCAAATGAAGAACCTTGGTGCTTGGGGTAAAGCCCTAGCTGTGGCCCCATATCCGGGGTAGGAGGGTGGGGAGGCAAGGGCCTGCTCCCTGGAATCTACACCACAGGCTGTTTGTTTCCCACCCTGTTTGATCAAAGATCACGCTTTATGGACAGGATTTTTCCAGCTGTTGTTCAAAGGAGCTTTTCATCGTGGCCCTTTGACCTCACGTGTAATTAAAGGACAAGAGATCTAATTGAGATCATCACATTTAACTTGCTTAACCAAATGCACGCTGAGAAAAGGGTAAGAAATGAACAGTCTGTTACTTAAAAAGAGCCAAGCCTAAAGAGGAGGCTAGCTTTTAATGAGAAGATTATTCAGTGAAACGTTCTTCAGCGATTACTGCAGAACCTGTCAGATGTGGGGCCTGGTGATACCTGGAGCGATAGCAGTCGGCCATTTGTGTGTATACCTTCCTTCCCTGGCTGGGTGTAAGAGGCTGTGGTTGACTGCTATCTGGACTGGAGACCAAACCGAGGCTGGTGGCAATGGTGTGTGACATGGAGCTTGGGTCCTGTGCCCCCTGAGTCTTAAATCCATCACCTCACTGTCCATCATCTCTAAAGGGGGCAGAAAACACGGGCTAAGAAGCCATGAGTGACTGGTGAGCAGGAGGAGCCAGTGCATTTGAATAATGCCCTGCACTGGAGACAGCCCCTTCATCACACCCAGGCCATTGTCAGATGTGGCTAGGCCCTGCTGTTGTTTCTGAATAGCTGGAGTGGATAAGTCAGGTCCACACTCAATTAGAAGGTCTTCCTGGCCCCACTGTGACAAGGCCTTTGTAGAGCATTGGGTCATTATGATCTGTGTTCCATGGAGGAGCCCTGGTGTGGATTTGGGGCCTGCGAAGACCCCTGAGCCAGCAGCAGGGACTCTCCTTATCTATCTGCCTTCACCTCTTTCTGCCTGTAGAGACAGCTGCCTCACAAGTTCACACTTACCCTGTCCTCCATAATGTGCCCCTCAGGCAAGGTGTATGGGGACACAGCCTGAGGGACTTACCAAATGGTAGGCCTCAGGGCTGCCTCTGCTAACCCTGGTATGGAAGCAGCCACAGCCTGTCACCAGAGTGTGCATTGGCCGCATAGGAAGCACACCACCTCCTCAGTCCCCATGGTGATGTTATCATTGGGTGACTTCCAGCTTTGATAGGTAGTCTAGAAGAGTCCAGGAAAGTCTCTCTGTCATCCCTATGTCAGTGAACCCTGAACTCTGTTGTCAATGTTCCTATTTGCAGAACGGTGATGGAAGGATCTGTAGGTGGATGTAGTAGTTTTCTTTTTTTTTTTTCCTAATGTTTTCCTAATAAATCTATCCATTTAGCTATCTATTCCCACTCCTGGGTTACAAGCTGAAGTATAGTTTTGACTTAGAATCATCGCACTGTCCATCATTTCTCATGATAGAGGGCTAGCTGAGGTCTGGTGATATCAATTGATCATGTGCAAGGCTGCTCCAGAGAGGCCTGGCTGGGGCTCAGAGCTACTCTGGGGCTGCCGACTAGGTGCCTTAGTCTCTCATGTGGCTTCTTTGAACAGCCTGCATCAGTACGGAGGCTGGGTGCAGAACAGGAGTGGTCGAGTTAAAGCTCACACAACTTTCACCAAAACCTCATCCTGAGGGCCATATGGACTTCTCACTCATTGCCATTACATTTTATTTTATTTTGACTTTAAAGAGTCCTTTCTCCTAGAAAGACACTTACTTCAACTCTAATGAACCATTTCCCCTTATTCCCTGGCATACAGTGAGTTTGTGCTGTTAGGACTGAATTGACAGCTAAGATGTCTTCATTTTATGACTTTTAAAGTATTGGAGCAAAATTTAATTTCTGAAAGCTTTTCCTGCATTAGTTAACGTTCCCCTGGAATTGTTCCTGGAAGTGGGGCTGCAGCTCAGGTATGCTGATGGATTACACTCCTGACTCACTCCCCAGGGTTCAGGCAGATTCATGTTGGCACTGGCAAACACAGTGACCTAATCTGCATTTGGATATTTTAATTTTGTCTTTCATCTTCACAATTTCTGATAGTCTAAAGTGACATTTCATTATGCCTTAATATGCATTCTGAGATTATTGTTACTGGCCATATGAAGTAGGTAAGCGTCGGGCTTACCAAATACATTTAAGCAGTTTGTGTTTTTATTGGAAATCTTGTGTTCGATGTTGAGTCAGCTATATTTTGGATCGGATGGGACATAAGTAGCATTCCCCAATCCCCTGATAATTGCCTTCTGATTATCTGTGTATGATCTTGTAGATTATTAGATAAGCTTCTGCTTACAGTGGGCAACAGTTAACACAGGGACCCGTGACTAGTCAAAGTGCTGAGAGAAAGTGACTGTTGAGTTATGTCCTAAATAGGAGAACTGTGTCCCCACGTCCCTCTGTAAGGCTCAGGAAACAGAAGATTCTAAGAGCCTGAGAATGGGAAGGAGTGCTGTGAGACATTGCCATCACACATGGCGTGACCATCACACTCCTGGAATCACAGCCGTGGTTACCGACACAGACTGGGTCCATCCAGATTCTGTGGAGAATGGGGATGGGGGTCATGAGGCCCACCCTTCCCTGAGGAGCTGTTGACAGTTAATTGCTGCTGGGGGGGTGGGATCATTTTTATTTGGTAGTACAGCCACTGGTAAGTTACTGATGGTCCATCAAATAACCTCCCACGTTCATGCAGGCAATCCCAGTTAAACTCAATGAGTCATTAAAAATCAAAAAACTTGTTGGTAAGAAGGAAAGTCCAGAGGGAGGAGGAGGAGGGAGATTAAGAGGACCGTAGGGAGTAAATGTGATCAGAATACATTATATACAAGTTGACAAAGAATACATTTTAAAATACTTTTAAAGAAATCCTTTGACAAGGAGCTGAATTATGACCCCTATGATTCTGAGTTGGTCATAGTCCAGGACTAATTTCCAACCAATTCACTTTCATAGGGATGTATGATTACATCCCAGTAAACACAGAATCTTTGTCCAATACTAATTCAACAGTGCACAAGCAAATTGAGTCCTGCTGGTGCAGAATTCTAATTTAATTGTCATGTGAATCATTGCCATAGATTTTGTAGCTTCAGAGGTAGCATAATGCAACTCAAGACAGAGAAGCAGGTAGGCTAACTGCAGACCTTAAGCTAGCCTCGTTCCTCCAAATGCACTCCTCCAGTCTCATCCCCAGCTCTGTGGCAAACCAACTGCTGGAGCCTCTCCCCTCGCCCATCTCCATCAACCACACAGATCTTCTCCCCCTAACTTCTCCTCATTCATTGCTTTACTCCCACCCCAAACTCCAACAGGCATTCCCTGGAAATGTCCAGGCCACTCTAGCCCTGAAGCAGGTAGGCTAACTGAGGTCCACACCTCTCCCTCTGTCCCTCGAAGTCCAACCCCTGAGTCTTATGCACACCCTCTGGCAGACTGCCTATTGCAGCCCCTCCTCACTCTCCGCCACCATCCCCAGGGGACTAAGCAGATTCTGTGTAGGACAGGCACTAAGGTCAGCAATTAATAAATGAGACCTCATGACATTGAAAGGCTTCTGCATGGCAAAGGACACTGCCGTTAGGACAAAGCAGCAGCCTACAGAATGGGAAAAGATTTTTGCCAACTACACATCCAACAGAGAGCTAATATCTGAGATATATAAAGAACTCAAAAAAACTAGATGTCAAGAAAACAAGTAACCCAATTTAAAAATGGGGTACAGATATAAACAGAGAGTTCTCAATAGAGGAAATACAAATGGCTGAGAAACACTTAAATATTCAATATCCTTTGTCATCAGGGAAATGCAAATCAAAACTACTTTGAGATTTCATCTTACACCCATCAGAATGGCCAAGATTAATAAAACAAGAAACAGCTCATGTTGGCGAAGATGTGGAGTAAGATAGACACTTATCCATTGCTGGTGGGACTGCAAACTTGTACAGTTACTATGGAAATCAGATCTACCTCAAGACTCAGCTATATTACTCTTGGACATATGTCCAAAGGATGCTTCATCCTACCACAAGGGCACTTGTTCAGCCGTGTTCATTGCTGCTGAATTCATAATACCCAGAAATTAGAATTAACCTAGATGTCCTTCAGCAGAAGAATGGATAAAGAAAATGTGCCATATTTACACAGTGGAGTATTACTCAGCCCTTAAAAAGTGAAATCATGAAATTTGCAGGTAAATGGATGGAACTAGAAAAAAAATCATCTTGAGTTAGGTAATGTTAAGAGAATGATAATTAAGCTATGATCCATAGAACCAGAGGTTAGGCATAGAGTAAGAGACTAGAAGGGACAGATGAATCTTCTTATGAAAGGAAAATGGAATAGATAGTTGTATATGGATGGGGGGGATTGGAACAGGAGGATCAAACACACAGAAGTGAGGGGAGAGGGAGATGAGGGAGGGAATACAGGTAGAGACAATTAAAATTAAGGGCAATTTGAGTGGCAATATGGAAACCTAGTACACTAGAGACTTCCTGAAGTATATACATACATGAAAGTGACCTAATGAAATTGCCAAATAGTGGGGGAGACAGAGTCCCAACTGGCCATCTCTTTTCACCAAATGAAGCTTCCAGTACTGGGATTGGGTTACCTATAATTGAGTTTTTAGACAAATGGGTCCCATGGAAATCCCCAGACAACCCAGACTGTTTCCAAGACATAGGCTGCTCTCCACAAACTGAGAGCAAGGCCTCATTCCTGAAGACAACACCTTCACAGCTCACTGAACATGAAGATGTTGAGCTGGTGCCTATGTAGAGCCTTCACTCCTACATTCCAGCATCCTTGATATAGGAAGGTACTCTCCACACTATCGAAAAGGAAATGCAAACACCAAGCCAGCCAGAAACCCTTTATCTACAATGGTGTACCATCTGCAAGATGTGCTAGGGCAATGGTGGCACAAAGCTTGTGGAATTAACCAATCAATAACTGATTTGATTTAAGAGCCACTTCATGAGATGAAACCCATACCTGACACTGCTTGGGTGACTAAGAACCTGAAACTAGATAGGCCAGGGACCTGGAAAAAGCCAAATACCACTGTTCTAGAAAAAATAAAAAGCATAGTAATAGAATGACTCCTAATGACATTCTGCTACCCTCATAGATCAGTGCCTTGCTCAGCCATCAACAGAGAGGCTTCCTCCTGCAGCAGATGGGAACTAATACAGAGAACCACTGCCAGACAATGTGTAGAGGGTAAGAGATCTTGGAATACTTAGTCATAAGTGGGGTATCTCCAAATCCTTCCCTTCATGGATCAGGGAACTCTTCAGAAGAGGATCAGAAAGAATGTAAGAGCCAGAGGGGATGGAGGACACCAGGAAAGAAGGCCCTCTAAACACAGCAGTACTTAGGCACATATGAACTCCCAGTGACTGTGGCAGCATGCACAGAGCCTGCACCAGATGGGATCCTAGACTAAGAGAAATGGACACACGTCCCTGTCCCTAATCCAGAAGCTATCTTCAATTAATATCTACTTATAAATGAAAAATTAGTTTTCCTCAAGGGAGTCTCATTGGGTAGACAAACTACTCTTAAGGTAGGTCCCATGCCCAGCACTAGATGACCACCACAAAGTGAGTTCAACAGCAACCTTAGAGCTTCTTTGTCTCATAATGTTGTGTCATGACATGTTTTTTTTTTTAACCTTGAAAGGTCTTTTATGTATATATTATGACTTCCAATTTTGTATTTTAATGAGATTCCTATATGTACAAATGTGTGTATCTCTGCATCCATATGTGTTTCTCATGCTTTTTCGTTGGCTCTTTTTCTTCTTTTTGCTTGTTTTTGTCCTATTCTGACTTGTTTTTATTTTATTTTATTATTATTACTTAGATGTCTCCTTGTTTTCTATTGAGAGATAGAAAGGGTTTAGATTGGGATGAGAGAGGAGATGGGGAGGAATTCAAAGGAATTCTGGGAGGGGAAACTATAATCCGAATATATTATATGGAAAAAAACCTATTCTCAATACAAGAAAAAGAAGAGTGGAGAGAAATGTGCCCATTCCATGGTGCTTGCTTAGTGGACAGGCACCGACATGTCTGCGAGAGGCACATGCCACGTGTACCATGATGTACTCCTCACTGTGACAGGCTGGGGGCCAGAAGACATGGACTCAACAGGCTAGAAAAAGATTCTAAATATCTTCCATCTTTTCATCAAAATTAATTAAGAAGGCAAGATCCTGATATATTGTGCCATTTGGACATGATTTATTTTTGAAATTAGGAAGTATTTTAAAAATTATGACTTTGATTAAAATAATAAATGTCAGTCGTTATTACTTAGAACAATTGTTAAGACAAAGAAAGGTCATTTGAAAATTGGATTCTCATAGCTGTTATTAAGAAGTTAAATATTTCAGTTTCTCATGTGTTCATTTCTACTATAGTTCATGTTCAAGGCATCCATGGGAAGCTGTGAGTAGTGAAAATGCAATCAGTTCTGTGATGACTTTGAACATAATTGTGTCTATATTCCAGGACAAGACAACTCCTTTAATGAAAAAATTATTTTCTTTGAAAGGGGATGGTGTAAATATGTGTGTATGAAGTCACATTTTCCTCTTGTACAGTACACTTTCAGAGGTCAGTCTGCACAGGAGAGGGCATGCATAAAAATATGATCTCAAGATCTCAGGTGCAGTGGGACATCTGCTTTCGGACTCCTCAGTCCCTTTGGTTGTCCTCAATATACCATTCCCTGGTGAGTGGAAAATCAGCCCTGTTAATGAGCGTGTGCGTGGGATGTGAGCTACAGCTCTGCTCCATTGTCCCATGAGAGTGAGACCCTGGGCAAGGGGGACAGTGTCGTGGATTTCTCATCCTTCGGGACTCCCACTCATCATTTTCATGGCAGGATGAGGAATGTTGCTGTGGGGCTGCCAGAGTGAGACTCACCGGTCCTGGCCTCAGCTCCTGCCTCCTATGCAGATGGTGTAACTAATTGCATTTGTCCTGCAGTACATGCGTCTGGCTTGGTAATTCCTCACTCAAGGTGCCTCCTCCACAGTCACTTCCTCAGAGGTCTCTTTCTTCTCCTTCTCCTGTGGGATGGATTTGCTCCTGTGAGTGAGTCCGCTCACAATGTGTGCTGGAGAGGCACTCTGCTCACTCTCTAGGAAGTTAATGAATGGTTTGGGGCTGCTTGTGAATCAACACTGGATCCTTCCACAGTGGCCCCTGTGACCCAGGGGAACAAGTTACACATTTGAAAGAGGTTCTAAATATTAGGAAATTTTAGATTGTGATTCAAGGTTCATGCCCTAGAACAGACCTGAATGATGTTTTAGTGTGGACAGAGGGTTGGAAGTTCCAGGCTCCTGTGAAGGCATTGGCCTCACACCTTTCACGTTGGATGCACTTTTTTTTCAGCTAAAACAGCGCATCAGGGAAGTGGATGGAGGAAAATAATTATATCCTCTGTCAGTGGGAGACAAATCCATGAGCTAGACTTCCATTCAAGGTTAGCTGTTGTTCTTCTAGGAATTTGCATTGTAAATGATGGCAGATTTAGGCCCTCATTTTAACTCCTCTGTGTGCAAAGTGAAGCACCTCCCACCAGCCTTAAGCATGCTTCTTGCACACATTCCCCCAGTGCTCGCAGAGAAAAAAGAAAGTCATTTTTTTTAGAGTATTACCTGTTATAGGAATAAAACCGGTGTCCTTTCAAAATACCTGCCTGGACAGCTGCGTTTGAAGTAGGTTTTCCCTGAGCTAGTTAAGTGTTTGTGTTTTTGCAGACTTTCCTCTGTGCATCCGAGGAGAGAAAGCACAGCTGTATTTCTGGGGGCTCCCAGGCATGGTGTTGTGTCAAAAGGAACAGGAATGCATCACTGCTTTTGTGTCATGGTAACTGTCAGTGAACAGAACATTTAGTCCTTTCATCAAACTTCTAAAAATACTCCTTAATTGGTAAATCACAAACTATTTAAGATATGTATGCATATAAACAGACACACACAGTATACACACAGTAGTGGGAGGGCTGAGGACCCTCAGCCAGGCTCTGCTAATGAAGTTGGCAATGGCTTAGATTATATTTATTATTTTGTAGCTGGGATGTCTCCATAGGATCCATTGTAATTGGAGGTTTTGTGTGCACACTGGTGCAGTTGGGAGGCTGTGAACCTTTGGGACATGGGCCTGGTGGAAAGTCCTTAGGCTGTTAAGAACACAGCATGAAAGAGGTTGGTGGCACCTTGGCCAGTCCTCTGCCTCTGCTTCCCGGCTTAGACATAAGTACTCCCCACAATGTGAACTCCTGCCATTACCCTCTTCTTTCGTTAAGGGGCCAGCCCCCATCAGCACAGGAATCAAAGGGAATCCACGGAGTCCATGCATTCTATGACTTTTCTAACCGAGGGGGCGTAGGGAAAAAGGACACTCACACACTTTCTTGATGGTTTTCTTCTTGCTTCTCTATTCTTCATTCTGTGTTCTGTATTCTCTTTTCTTATCTCTATCCAGAAATGTCCCTTCTGTCTCTCTGGATGTTTTCCTTCTCCTTCTAACTCTCTTGATGTTCTCCTCCTAATTCTCTCATTCTTGATGTTTTCTGTATAATTCTATCTTTACTCTTGATGTTTCACTTCTAACTCTCTCATCCTTCACTTCTAACTCTCTCATCCTTGATGTTTTCCTTCCAACTCATTTTAACTCTCTCATTCTTTCTCTTATAGCTTATATACCCCAGCAAAATCTTTCAGGCAATATAAGAATTACAGTGTGAGTGCACTCTATTTTTCAAATGAATGATTATAATGAGTACATGTAAAAACGTGTTTTTCATCTCCCTTACATGATTAAAAACAAAGTCACCCCAATAACCCACATACATTTACATCTAAGTAACTTGTTACAGATTAACAGAACATGAGCAAACAGCATTTTTTACTCAGCCAACTCTTTTGTTTTTCAGGCTGCATATTGCGGTTACAAAGAAAGGGCCAATTTATTACCTATCGTGAAAAGCAATCTTATAAGAAATCTTAAAGGAATCACAAACCTAAACTTTTATATATGAAAAAGAATCAGTCAGCTCTAGTCTAAACCTTTAGGGTACATACCTACTCATCAATAATCTCTTATATCATCCTGAGGGCAGGAATGGGTATAAGGAATTAATCATCACCTTTGGTCATCAAACAACCCTAGCAAAAAAGGCGCATCAGCTAATGATAATTGAGCTACTTTGTTCTTGTTTTCTGACCTTAATGAGTTCCTCATTCAACTAGGTTCCTTTTCTAAAACTTTAGATTGTCTTCTTGGGTTTTTCACCTCAAAGTTGTTCAACAAAAACATCTTAGTCTAGCTTTAAGTTATTTTCAAAGCTTTGTTTCAGCTATGGTGCACTCTGAAACCTGTGAATGCATCTCCTAACATTAAGGTTAAAAGATTTAAGCTAGTTGGGCTACTGGGACTCAGTTGTTTTTCTTAATCATTAATCTGAGCCACAGTGTATATGACTCTTCAATAGAAACTCATGTGTTCTTGTTGTGTGACACTTCCTTGTTTGTATTTTTGTTCATCAAAACTCTGTATAAAGTAACATTATTATTATCAGGCAGTACAGCTTAGGAAGGAATCATCTTCATAATAATCTACAGGTAAAAATGCCCAGTAGAATGGGATGTTTCCATGAGATAAACACACTACATTACAGGCAGTGTGGCTCTCCACTCACCCATTCACATCAGGGCAGATACCAGAGAAAGATGGCAGCAGCAAACATGTAAAGACATAACAGAAGCAAAAGACTTTCCAGGGTCTGTGGTCTCGGGGCCTTGCCTGTCCAATATTGACCTATCAGAGAGTTTCCTCCTGGTGGGCTGACACCTTCAACTTCAGTTGCCACCTGCTGCTCCTCTGACATGGCCACTAGAATCTTCATCATGACTGATACAGTCAGTCTGCCCTTGGCTGTTTTTTTTTTCTTTTAGAGGTGGCGTATGTTTATTATTTTAAAAAAACCTTCATAGGATTATAATGAGGAAAGGAATATTCTGTGGGAAGGAAAGATGCTAGGATGCAAAATTACAGGTATTTTAACATCAGACCTGCTCTCAGTTACTCCAGGATCCAGGTAGAAGGAGACTGTAGAAACAAACAGGCAATTCTGTAAAGTTAGACTTAGATTTGATTAAAATCTAAGCTGGTTTTGCTTTTAAAAAGTCAATATATCAAAAGGCCCACTTTAATGACATGCTAGTCCCAATTGGCTTTGAACCTCTAAAACCATAGGCTCCAGGAACCTTGACGGTTTTTGAGTCATCTGTTTTGGTTATTTCTTAGAATGATACAGCTAACTGACACATGTCAATGCAGGTGGCTGGGACTACTGTTATCTGCAGAGTGGGTGTGGCATTGTTCCTCAGCATTCCCCTCAGAGCACAATGTGAAGGCTCAGGAGAACTGCTGCTGATTTCCTGCCCTTCACTTCCATGTTCTCCTTTAGAAATTAATTCCAGATGGTCTTGAAGACCTGTTGATCTTAAGAGTGCCTAGTTGAATGTGTGGGGCTTTCCTCTGTCTGGGTCAGCTCAGGAAAAGCCCTGAGATGAGGAGTCAGTGATTGGTGGCATGGGAGAATCTGGAGACTGAGACAGCTTCCCCGGAGCCATGCTGTATGCTGTCCCAGGTCCTTCCTTTTGCCTGCTGTGTTCACAGACATGAGCATCTGGAACTCAGATGGTTCCTGTTGGCCCCAGGTGCAGATGGGCTTGGGAACAAAAAGGTCTTTGAACTATTTTCTGGGCTCTTCGGCAGAGGCCAGTACGTGAGGAGCACCACATGCCTTCTCTTTCCTATGTAATTGGTCTATGATGTACTGGCCATTTTGACACTCAGGTTCCCTGCTTGCTTTCTGCCTTTCGATTGCTTTAGCCCCTGGCGTCCCCCCTTTAGACCTTCCATTGCAGGGTTTCAAAGCGTGATGAGAAGGCTCCTGGAAACCTGTTGAAGTTAGGAGCCTCTGTCACACAAAGCCCACAGCACAAGATGCTTTCTGACACCAAGGTGAGGCTCCAGGGGCGAAGTCACTGGTCTGTCAGTTGTTCTGGCTGCCGGGTCTGTACTCTGTGACCAGCTCCCCTGGCCCCATGCTGCAGATCTCTCTGCCTCCTCTCCTTGTTACATGGTACAGGAGAACCATGGTGACATAGTGTGCTCATTATGAGCCTGACGTTCTAGCAGGTAAATCCTCAGTCTCATTCTCACAAAGGATAGCCCATCCCTGTAGCTTTGTTCCAGTTCTGAGAAGGAGAAAGTCCAACTTACGGGCTAGGCAGGCATTTTCCAAATCTGTGCCTAATAAGTGTGAGACTCCAGGGTTCTTCCTAATCCTCAGTGGTGTTTTTTCCTGGTTCTACAGTTATGCCTTGAAGAGACCATGCTACCAGCTGTTTTCATGAGGCTGAGCAGCGAGGAGCTATCTGTAAAACGATAGCACCCCAGTATCTGAGGTTTTGTTTTCTTGCTTTTAGTTTCCTATGGTCAACTACTCTGTAAATATTAGATGAAGAAAATTCCAGCAATAAACAGTTCATACGTTTTAGCCTGAGCAGTAGAGTAGTCATCACCCTCTGCACCCTGCCTAGAGCATCTGTACAACATACACTGCCCATTGGCTGCTCCCTGAGTGTTAAGTTCAGTTCCTGTGAACTATGGTGGCTCATGATGCTTGAGTTCAAGGAACCCTTAGTTACTTAATGGCCCCAAAGCATAAGAATAGCTATGAACTTGTCATGGTATCATAGCATATTATTTTAACTGCTCTATTTTCATAAGTTCTCATTAATCTCTTGGTGTCTCATTTATAAGTTAAGATTTATTGTGAATGTGCGTATCTGTAGGAAAATCCACATGCACAGGGTTTTATGCCATCTGGAAGGCCATGGATTTTATCTCCAGAGGCTAAGGGGATGCTGCACTTTGACCTTTTGAGCTGAATTATTGATATGGGAGAGTGAAGGAGCTTTGATTAAACATTGGGATGTCCTGGTGTCTGTGCAGTTTCAGCAGCACACTGAGGCCTGGGTTCTGTAGGCTGGCGGGAAAAAGCCACATAAAGAGCTGAGGAGCAGGAGAGGGAGAGGGGCTTGCACTGACTTGTTGTGACCGTGGTTCTGCAGTCGGCACAGAGAGACCCAAGAACTGGATCTTAAAGGAGATATGCGGATAATGCTTGCAAGCGAGGAGTGGGCTTTCCGGGTGGAGACACAGGATGAAGCAATGTTCAAGGCTATGTGGTGGCAGTCCTGTTCTTCACTGCCAATGTCCCTGCCCCCTGGCTAAGTTTATGGTCTTAGCTCTGGAAAGTCAAGACATGGTCCCATGCTTTTTTTTTTTTTACAGTCGGGAATTTCTTTTCCCAGAACTGACTTAGGTCTGTTCATTATGTGAATACATTTGGTTATGAGGAAGAAATGGGAATAATTAACTTGACCCCAGAGTGTAATGGAGCCAGGAGATCATCCTGAAAGTGGACTCCTTTGTTTACTCACCACCCAGCCTCCAGCTCTCCTATGAGCACATCACTGTCAGCCCATTATTGCCAAAGATGGCTGCAGTCCCAGCAGCCCGAAGGCCTGCACACAGTGCAGGCTTCTGATCTCTTCTCTGCACATGTGGTCTGTAGGCTTCATCACTACGGGTAAACTAAGGTTAACCTCACAAGCACATTGATGTTACTTAAGTGAGCACACTCAAGGTATTTAAATAAAGATCACAGATTTCCTATTTAGCTGGCCACCTTGTTCCAGGTCATGTTCATTATCCATATTGGGAGTGTTTTGTGACTTCAAGAGACTTCTTTCAGTGAGCAGCCTAGCTAAAGAGCCATTTCTCTTGGAATTCCCTTCTGATCTGTAAAAATCTGGTTAGGGCTGTCGAGATGGCTCAGCAGGTAAGAGTTCTTGCTGCTCTTCCAGAGGACCCAGGTTGAGTTCCCAGCACACATTTGCAGCTCACTACCAAATCTAACTCCAGTTCCAGGGAATTCGGTGACCTCTCCAGGCATCCCTGGGCACCAGGAATGCACATGGTATACAGTCATACCTGCAGACAGAACAGTCATATACATAAAATACATTTTTAAAACAACCTGGTTACTTATTTCCACTTCTTAGATCTTTTACATCCAAGAGCTCAACCCATGGTGATAAGTAAATTCAGGGATGGGCTCATCCCTGCGCTCAGGTAGACAGGCTACCGAGAGTGAGAGGGTCTCTTGTCCCTGCCTGATGTCCTTGTGTCAAGGACGAAGCAATGGGGGTGAGTCCTACTGCAATTGGCCCCTGGCTTTTCTAGAGCTGGTTTTGATGGGGACACTGAGCTGTCTTAGAGAGCAGCTATTAACTGCCTACAACTCAGAGCCTCTGCGGATGCTCCTCACTGGTCTGCTCGGCCTCTCAAGACCCCTTCTGGCTGGCACACAAACCTCTGTCCTCCAACCAGTGCTTGTTGACTTTTCTGAGTAAAGGTTCCATAGTAGAATAGTAAAGGTTTCTAGGTAGAATAGCCTAGAAACTGGCAGAGTATTTCTGCACACATCGCCTCCCTTGACTGTACAGTGAACTGGATGATAAGCTGGAGACAACTGACTTAGTGTTGACTTGTTTGGAGTGACCGGGGACACTTGGCATTAATGTCTTTGGGACAGTTGGCATTAGCTGACTGTGCTACCCACACTGGGAAACATGATCCTCTGGTCTCAGGAATCTCTAAGCCTACAGGAACCAAAACCTGGGCACACTGTTGTGCAAACCATGGAGGTGGGCCATCTGGGTGATGGGAGAGTCTTGTAGAAATGAAGGAAGAGGGTACAGGAGTTTGGCCAGCCAACTCTGGAGTCAGGGTACCTGAGGCCAAGTTTCCAGAGGCCAAGGAATGTCTGAGCACCTGGAATTCCTGAGGGAGTCCAGCTGGCTCAGTTAGGTCAGCCTGACCTCTCCTTCCTTATCTGTGTAGTTCTCATCCAGGTCTTTGAGAGAAGGTGTCTTATTCACTGTTCTATTGCTATGAAGAGACACCATGACTATGACAACTCTTATAAAGGAAAACATTTAACTGGGGCTGGCTTACAGTTTCAGAGGTTAAGTGCATTATCATCATGGCAGGAAGCATGGCAGTGTGCAGGTAGACATGGTGCTGGAGAAGTAGCTGAGAGTTCTACATCTGTATCAGCAGGAAGTGACAGTGTGTCACGCTTCCTTCAACAAGGCCACACCTCTTCATGGTGACACTCCCTGTGGGCCTGAGGGGGCCATTTTTATTGAAACTAACCACAGCAGGCAAATTGAGCAGTCTGTGGTAGGAGGGCAGCATGTTATATATGTTTCAAACAAGAGGAAGCAAAATGGAAGCGATCCAGAATGACAGCTGAAGTTTCACTTTTAAGAATGGAGTGCAACTGGGCTGTGGTAGTACATGCCTTTAGTCCCAGCATTTGGGAGGCAGAGGCAGGTGGATCTCTGTGAGTTCAAGGCCAGCCTGGTCTACAGAGTGAGTGCCAGGACAGCCAGAACTGTTACACAAAGAAACACTGTTTTGAAAAACCAAAAAAAAAAAAAAAAAAAAAAAAAAGATGGTGATATGTCTTAACTACTGAAGAGTTACCTTTGCTATTAGCATGTGTGGGTCCCAGTGCATGGATTTCTCAGGTTTCAGGATGCAGTAATTATAAGCTATTATCTAAAAAATATGATATATTTGGAGTGGTGTTCAGAGAAGCAGTACTGGGTGGACTTGCTTTGTTCCAGTGTGTGTGAGGAACTAGAAACCATCAGAGTGGACTATGCCTTGTTCCTGTTTGACTTCAAGTAGAAAGGTCATTTACGGGAGGGCAGTTAGTCACACTGGTCTCAACTGATGCCTTTGGACCAGCTGATTGAGGGATTTCCCATCCCGCTGACCAGCCAGTTACAGACAGGGAGCGGTAGAGAGGGGAAGCCAATGTCTGTTTTCTGTGGTAGGCTGGGGTCTGCGTAGCACTTGCTTCAGGGAGAAGAGACATGGCTGACTCCTCTTCTGTCTCTAAAGGCTGCCTTGAGTACATCTTCCCAAACTCCTGGGAAGATTTCCTGCTTGAATTGAGCACTGAGATCATCATGGTCCATACAGATGCAGAGGCATCACAGGAAAAGCAGTGGTCAGATAGAGGAGAAGGACTGTATAAGTTATAGTCAGAATAAACTGGATGTCATAGCCGAGGAGGGCCAGGGATGAACCCAGACAACTCAAGAAGCCTTAGGATAGCCACCCCAACCTGGGAGTCGAGAGGCTTGTGTTGGTTACCGTGGGAACCCTTATCTCCATCATCTCCACGGTCCTGAGAATGCTGCCTGTATCCAAAGTGGCAAATTTGGAGTGAGAAACCACATGTTAAGTAACTGTGTCAGTCTCTGGTGCTGCACCATAAGCCCTCAGCCCTGTGGGGGCCCGTTTAGCCTGGAGCAGTCTGCAGTGGAGGAGACCTTTCAAAAGCCCCATTGAGGTTGAGGGTTCGGATGCCGAAATCAAGGTCCACACGCCTGCCCTGCCCCCCGACATTAGCATGGAATCGATTTTCAAATTTCCAACAAATACAGTGTTGCCAATGGAAATAATTTTCTTGTCCACTGCCCAGGCAGAGGGAATAGGAACCCTGATTGACAGTCGTCACAGAGTCTGGGATGGGCAGCAGCTCGCTTGGGGAGTCATCACTCAGGCAGGAATGATATGGCCCCACAAATGTCAGATAAAAGTCCTTGTAAAGGCTCAGGAATTCTCTCCCTGGTCCTGTCCATTATAGGAGGATTGATGTGTGTTCTAGTGTATGAGTCAGAGCCTGGGTTAGGACATCAGCTTTCTTTAGTGAGGGTGACCTGGGATGGGCAGGCACCTTCTGTCTATGTGTGTGTAGAAGAATCTCATTTTGTACCCAGCAAGGTAACTTCCTGAAAACAAGTCAACGGAGATTCTAAAGTGAGAGTTCTGCTCCTGTGTGCAAGTGTTATGTGTGCATAGGTTTCTGAGGTTTGGGATCAACATCATGGCTTAGTTAGGGTTTCTATTGCTGTGAAGAGACACCATGACTACGCCAGCTCTTATAAAGGAAAACATTTAATTGGGGCTGGCTTACAGTTTCAGAGGTTCAGTCCATTATCATCATGGCAGGACATGGTGGCATGCAGGCAGACATGGTGCTGGAGAGGTAGCTGGGAGTTCTACATCCAGATTGGTAGGCAACAGGAGACTGTTAACCACACTGGGCGTAACTTGAGCATATGAGACCTCAAAGCCCTCCCCCACAGTGACACACGTCCTCCATCAAGGCCACTCCTCTTAATAGTGCCATTCCCTATGGGCCAAACATTCAAACACATGAGTCTATGGGGGCCATACCTATCCAAACCACCATACACCCCTTCTTTTCTTCTGTGTGAGGGCCTAGAGATGACTACCAATCACACACGGCTCCAAATCAGCTTGCTGTCCACAATCCACATAGGCAGCCTTGTTGAAGGCTAGCCAGTACTGGTACCTTTGTGTGTAGGTGGCCCATCAGACCTGGCTGTCATCTTCAGTGTGCGGTGGCAGACCTAACTCAGTCCTACCTTCGCTGCTCTGTCTAGATGGCTCTGACTCTCCCATCATGAAATGTTCAAACTTTAGATGTAGTTTTTGTGAGGACTCTCTCCAACACTTCAAATCTGGCTGCCTGGTTTATCAGAAAGGGGGTTGCTTATGGCCGTCTCCTGTCCTTCTTTCCTTATCCTTCTACCTCTGGTGTCTCTGGGCTGCTCTCTGCTGAGGTACCATGCACTGTGGCAAGGGTGTGTGTTTGAACCTCTGACTTGTGAGCCCAGTGACTCCAGGAAAGTCTTGGAAGCTCTAGTATCATGGATATACAATTCTGTTTCATTTGTACCTTCCATATTATGGGTACCTTATAGGATTCCCCATTGCCTTTGAACAGCACTTATGTCTAACTTTGGGCTTGAGGCAGAATAAAGGAGCCAGCAGACCCTCTTGAGTCCTGAAGCCTTGAGCCCAGGAGGCTTGTTTTTTTGTTTTTGTTTTTTTGTTGTTGTTGTTGTTTTGTTTTGTTTTTGCTCATGAAGAGCCACAGACATGCTCCTTGGAGACTGAGGCAAGATTGGCTGGGCCCAGGAGATGGAGGTTAGAACTTGTGCCTTGTACACTGAGACCCCCAAACATAGGTACTCTGTCAGGTAAAGTGACAGCCCTGTGCCTGAGGTTGCCCTCATCTTGGTTTTGGGTCTGCTCACAAATCACAGTGATCTTGCAACACAGCAGGCCCTGAGAGGACAGGCTGGCACACGTGTCCACTCCCAGGGAATGTACTGTATGCTCAGAAAGGGATATCAAGAAAATAATCTCAGTATGGAGGAAATCAATGCTGTGAGAGGACGGCGAGAAGGCTTTCCTGACAGCTGAATAGCAAGTGCTCTTTCTTTATTTAAGTGATTGATATGTCAGGAAAAGGCCAAGAGTGATTGCACAGAATTCTAGCCCTGTAGACAAATGTCTTGTCTTACCTGAGCTCTCACTGGTCATGTGGTAAGGTAATTTAGCCTCACTCCAGCTTTAGTGTTAGCAGGGAATATCTGAGTATTCAGAGGGACATGACATGCTGCTTTTCATGGACGAAGCCTCTGGGAACAAGGACTGGGAAGTGCCTTGGTGAGGTGGGCAGTGAGATAGTCCTTCAGAAAACACAGGCAGATTGGGCAGCTCGGGATCATCTGAGGCCATATCTGTTTAACTGTGGCCATCTTGAGGGAGTTGAAACTGCCCTGGGCCAGACAGATCAGCCAGGTCACTGTAGTATGTCAGTTGGGTCAGCATTTGGCTCATGTGGGGGTCACTTTGGGTCATTTGTGCCACCAGAGGCCAGTTGGGTTCCTTCCGTGTTGTGCTTCTCATCTTTACCTCACACAAGCTGGTGTGAAGAAACCAGCCAGGTGTGAACTGATCATGGTGGCTACAGACCCTGTGGATCAGTGTGGGGGTCACTTTGGGTCAGTTGGCTTCCTGGTGTGTTGTGCATCTCCTCTTTACCTCGCACAGGCTGGTGTGGAAAAGCCAGCCAGCTGTGAGCTGGGCCGGGTGGCCCTAGATCATGTAGACCAGTCAGTGTGGGGGTTTCAGGGACTCAGAGAGCACCTGCCACTCAGCCCCAAGATGTGGCTGATGCCTTCCCATGACTGTGTCTCCTGCTTCTCTCTAGCACCAACATGACCTCAAACAGCACGGTGGCAGAGCATAGGGTCATGACTGACACTGTCCTGTGTGCAGTTTAGGCTCCATGCAAACAGAGATACCTACAGTTTGGTAGACAGTGTGTGTGTGCCCTCTGAATGGCTGGCTATACCAGGAACATTTCTCGGGATTTTTTTTTTTTTTTAGAGGACATCTTACATTGAAAAGACTTTAATTTCTCTCTATATTTATCTCATGTCTGGAAACCAACTTCATTCACAATCGCTGAAAAAAAGCAAGACAATTGTTACTTTTTTAGATATTTTGAATGGAAAACATGGAAGACTGAAATTAACATAAAACATATTAGTTATGATAAATTTTTACTTCAATAAAATAAGGTTAATTTATTCTGTGCTTTACATAAATTTTTTTTAAAAAGTGCCCACAATATTAATGACAAGTTTTAAAATGATATTGTAACTGACCCCCAACAGATACATTCCAATGTCCACTTTTCTTAAATATGCTAATTCTGTGAATTGTTACGCCACTTTGCATTGTGTGCTTAAATTGTAACCAAATAAGGATCATGCTCCAGCAGCTAGACGTAATTACCCTATTCTCCCGTGACATCTGCAGTGGCCATTGTCTGCATCCAGAATCTAGTTAAGCTTTCCCGACTTCACAGTTACTAACTTAGCATCTTGTGTGCTCAGCTTTAATTAATCAGTTTGTGCTCACCCAGACTCTGTTTGTCGTAGGCTGCTAGGGATGCCGTGTTTGCGGGGCTGCCCTTTGCTTCAGAAACTGAAGAGTGTGTAGCAGCTGAGGAACTTGAGGTCAGCGTGGGTGAAGTCTTGCTCCACTGTTGGCCAAGGGAGCTCTGGAGTCCTGAAGGGCCTTGGGTGTCCAAGGGTGTTAAACCTAAAGCTCACATGTCTTACTGCAGAGCCTCTGCCCAGAGGCAGACCACCCTCTGGGTCAGTCCACACACTGTGCTTAGCAGGATTGAAAAATGAGACACACCCCATCTTGAGCAAAGGCCTCCTGAAGGAATGGCTTAAGCCGCCAAGAAGCATGACCCTGAAATGCCACAGGGCTAAGTGAGAACTGACAGCATGGTAAGGTGTGAGTGCTGACAGCATGGTAAGGCATGCGTGCATGCATGTGTGTGTATGTGTGTGTGTGTGTGTGTGTGTGTGTGTGTGTGTGTGTGTGTGTGTGTTTCTGTTTCCTATTATGGTCTGTTTCATGCTGGGATTTTCAATCTGTCCTAAAACTAAGATGTTGGCAATGGACAAGAAGGAAAGTCCAAGAATATTTTCATGTTATTCTTCCACTTAAGCACATGGCCTTGGTTGTACCTTAACTTATTGCTAGGGTAGAATAAGACCTTGGTCTTTGGGTAGATGTGGCATGTTTCTATGCATGTGTCTGTGGCTCCTTATCAAAGGAGTGTCGCAGAGTTAAGGAGGGGTAGGGTTAAGATCTGGAGCTCAAATGTAGAAGAAAGACTTGTTCACAATGCTGTATTTAGCAGGGCAGTTTTGTGACATTTAAAGCATTACTGTGCCTTCATCTGCCACCATGTGCTCTGCTCAGCAGCTGTGTGCTGGTGTCCTGTGCACAGGTGACTTTGGATAGCAAGTGTGTGACCAATTTGGAAGGTGGTACTGTAAGTGTGGGAGCTAGCACAACTCTGCCACAATGTAGTGTAGAGGATTTGAAATATCTGTCTGTTACCTTTCTTTCTCTGTCTGTCTCTCTCTGTGTCTGTCTACCTACCTACCTACATACGTATCTCTCTGTGTGTGCTTCTGTGTTCATCTCACATGTCTTTTTGTGTATCTGTCTCTTTTTGTATCTCTATGTCTTTCTCTCTCTGTTTTTCTCTATCAAGGTTTTGTGTCTGTATCTCTATATTTCTCTATCTGCCTCTCTGTCTCAGTCTTTCTCTTTGTGTGTATCTATGACTATGGCTCTATTTGTATCTTTGTGTTTCTGTCTCTCTGTGCAGACAGATGCCTGGTGTGGCTGACCACATGTGTTAGTCAGGGTTTCTATTGCTGTGATAAAACACCATGACCAAAAAGCAACTCATGGAAGAAATGGTCTATTTGGCTTACCCTTCTACATCATAATGTATCATTGAAGTGAGTCAGGGCAAGAACTCAAGGCAGGAATCTAGAGGCAGGAAGCGAGGCAAAAGCCATGGAGGAACACTGCTCACTGACTTGCTCTTCATGACTTTTTCAGTCTGCTTTCTTGTACACTCCAAGACCACATTTCCAGAGATGGCACCACTCTCCTTGTAGGTTGGGCCTGCCCACATCAATCATTAATCAAGAAAATGCCCCATAGTTTTGCCCACAGGAAATCTGATGAAGACATTTTTTTTTTCAATTGAGTTTCCTCTTCCCAGTCTTCTGTTTGGTTGACAAAAACTAACTAGTACACATGGCATGGATGACCATTATGTAGACTGAGGGCTGTGCTGTGGAGTACAGCTGTCCATAATAGAATGACTGTGGGCCATTAGCAGGAGGCTGGGGAAGCTCCTCAACCCTTGTTTCTCTTAGCAGTCACAGGTTGGCATCTTAACTCATTTTAGGGAGGAAGAAAGGGAGGCTAATACAGACTCAGGGAAGGCTGCATTGTAGCCAAACCCAGCACTTGGATCAGAGTCAGCATGGGTTTAGGACACTGCACTGTCTACCCCACCACATGCATGTCCTGAGCAGCCCAGTGGACACCCGCTGGACAGCAGAGAGTGCAGACCCTTCCCCAGGACAGAATTTCACCTGTAGAGGAGACGAATACCCGTGAGAAGTGTGGGGAGCTATGAGGCAGGGGAGTTCCATGTGAGAGTTAGCACCTCTTGGTCCCAAGCTGGGTGGCTTTGGTTCCAAGTGGCCCGAGTCAAGGAGTATAAGTAATAAGGTCAGTCCCTTGGTGTTGACTTAAGAGTGGATATCTTTCTTTTGAGAATGAAGACAGCTCACTGAGGAGCATGGTATGAAGAAATGCTTGGGATTGGGGACCCACTAGTAACCCCAAGATGGGCCTTTGTGGGCATGAGGGAGCTATGAACAGCTCTCTCTGGATGTTGATCACTGAGAGTGTGGCCAGGGACAAATGTCAATCTGTACCATGAATAGATGTGTCTTGTGAGTCCTGAAGAGGGCAGGATGTGAGGCTGTATTTGGAAATATGTCTCTGGGCATAGGGAAAGGTTGGGTTAAAGAGGAAGCTGAAAGCTGGGTAACCAGTGGCATGCTCAGAATTCTAAGTTCCCCAACACAACAGAAAGCCATGGCTTGTCTCAGTCTCCTCTTGAGAAATAAGCTGCCTTTCTGGACATGGCTGCACACTCACCTTCTTGCTGGTCCTGGCTGGGAGTTAGTGACTATCTCCAACTAAGAAAGCTAGCAACTGCCGAGGTCTTGAAATCTAATAGCAGCCTAGGATTTCTGGTGCGTGTTCTTGTTCAATCAAGCATGGGAAGTGTTCTCATGACGGCAAGCTTGCTGTTGCCTGCCAGAGTAGTTCCAGCTTCATTACTGTAGAGGCAGAGAGGGGCATGCTGTGCTTCCAGCCCTTGCACCCCATGGCCAGGGGGGTTGTGGGTTTGGCTCAGAAGCTTCCTATGAGCCCAACCCTTTATGCTTTTCCACTTCCTCATTGTTTACTTATGCATACCTGTCACCCTATGTTCAAGCCTTGACCTAACCCAAAAGGATCCTTACATTTGAGTCATTCCCACACCCCTCAGTGGCTCTCGCTGTCCTTTCTCTGGTCCAGGTTTTCCTAAGTGATGGTTGACTATTAGTTTATCGAATCCTCTCCTACATTTCTGTACCAGAACCCAGCAGAATTTGGCTGTGTGTACGTAAGAGAACCTGAGTATCACTTGTCTAAGATGGGCTGTCTTGGAACCAGGGCTACAGCATCAGCTCTGGGCCCCCAGATTACATGGACACTAACCTCAAAGGCATAGTGTGCTGAGTGCTTCTGATCTCTACAAAGCAAGACTACACACACACACACACACACACACACACACACACACACACACACACACACCTACGGTTATTAGGGTGAGAGTTGCTTTGTGAGAGCTGCCTTCCTCTGGCAGGTACTTACTAGATAGGAACATTCATCTGTATTTCTACCATGCTAACTTACTCTGAGATCACTGAACTCTGCCAAATGGTGTCCTCTCAGGCCTGTTTTCAGATTTACCAGGTCCAGGTGGAAGTTTGAGAACCAAGGGTCTGATCAACAGCTTTGTGGACATAAAGGAGGGTAGGTTGCCCATGCCTAGTGAGATACATTCATTCGGAGTCTGGGGAAGCCCAGGGAGATGCTTGAACCATTGGAAGCTGTTACTCATAAGCTTGCATGTTCCAGTATATCAGGTGTTGTTGGTGACCAGCCCATCTATGGAACAGTCCTTGAAGGGAGGGATGAGGATTAAGAAATAATACATATGAAAGATAGAGACATAAAAGATAACACCTAGTGTAACAGATGTAAAAGGAAAAGAGACACAGGATAGCTTTGGGAGGGCTCTGGGTCAGTACCACAGTTGCCTCCAGTTTATTCCCAATGGGCTTTTTATACACGAGCAAGGGGAGAGGCAGAAGACCTCCCCGTCTCAAGGTCAAGGTTCAAAGTACAAACAAGTGTAGACTCTACCTTAATTTTCAGAACACCTGGTAACTATGCCTTACAGCAAAGCATCTTGTAATTCTGCCTTGAAGTATAAGACACCTGGTAACCATGCCTTTGGCCAAAACATCCTACTCTGCAGCCTTGTGGGGCAAAGCAAACTCAGACTCTGACCCTGAGTCAAGATGGAATAAGGCCTCACTATGGGGTCTCTGTGGGCCTCCACAAAGTGTGGTGCATATCCTGTGAGCATATTCACAGAAGTGTTAGGGACCTGAAGAATAGCTCAGGTGTGTTGCTATTAATATAAGGACCCCAAAGACTTCAGGCAGGTCCTCTACTCCATGGTTAGGCCAGACAGGTTTTATCCCCTGTGCATGCTGTTGGACTCATGGGGCAGTTCAGTCAAAGGTGGATTGTGACACCTGAGTGTGAATCACTGTGCAAAGCAAACATCAGACACCAGAGGAGGCTGCTCCCCGAAGCAGAGGGATAGAAATGTGTGGCTTTGGCATCCACTGGAGACTGCCACACATGAAAGTGGGGACCCTGTTCAGAAAGAAGAACTCTTGAGTGACATTTTAGGGGCCGTGAATAAATATCACATGTTAGTGGTGGTGCTCAAGAAATAGCCCCGTTCTGAATTTGTAAAGTGAGATCAGCTCTAAAGGCCTTTGTAGTTTGTCATTTAATTTCTGTTTTCTTCCCTGTGGTTTGTATTTCTGAAAAAGACATGTGAAACTTGGGCTCAAGGCATAAAAAGACTCAAGCAAAATGCGACATGGTTGAGGTGCTAAGGGGTCTCCGAATGAGATAGGCTCCTACACATGTGGTTCATTGGGCCCCAGGGGCTTCACCATGATAAAACCAAACTGCTGAGGACTGGATACAACTCTGCACTGTGCACGAGATTTTGGCAGTTTTCCCAGAGTGTCTGTGCATCCAAGTCAGGTGTTTGTGTTCTCTGGGTTTCATTTAATCCTTCAGTGACATCACCTGCACAAAGGTCTTAGAACGCAGTGATCTTCTGTGATTTTTTTTTTTTTTTACATCACAAATTCAGCTTCAAGCATCTTTCCTGTACTGCTGCCTTTGAGTGAGACCCACGTGAAGGAATCCTCAAGGAATGTTTAGTCACATCCCTTCCTAGTGAGAGGACAGCTTCCACTATCAGTTCCAAGATAAGACCTTCCTTCTGTGGGAAGAACTCTCTCCTGGTGACCTGCCTTGACATGGTTTATGATTGACAACTCCTGTGTTCTTGTTTTGCTGAGTACAGCATGGTCCCATGAATCAGCCTATGGGACACTTGCAGAGGTCTGCTGTAGGCTCACTTGAGTGCCACTGTAAGGGGTCAACAGTCACTATTGAATCCAGACATGCTGTGGAATTGCCCCCCCCCGGTCTCCTGAGGGGCAAGAACTATCCTGTCCCTGGATAGGGTTGGTTTAAATATAATTTAAATGTGAAATATAAGCATGAGATATTTAAATTGTCCAAAACCAGAAAGAACCAACATTAGTGCCTCACTAATGACTGAGGAAGGAAAACCTTCTTACTCATGTCTCCAAGCTCAGCAAGTCAGAATCCTTTTATTATTTTTGTTGTTGTTGTTCTGGGAAGCATAGAAGGCTAGGAACATTGTCTCACTAATGTGTGAGCTGAAGCCCAGTGCTTGCTATACTCAACCGAGGCCGATCTCTGACCAGAGAGATGGCGCCTTTCTCACACCCCATCCTACACTCTGCCCACCAGTAGGGCACACCGATGGGAAACTCAGAGCCTACCATCTGCCCCGGAGGCAGATGTTCCTTCCCTTCTGCCCCAGGGAAGCCATTCACTGTTTCTTGATTAAATGGCACTGGGTCACAGAGACATAATTTGTTTGTTTATGTATCAGTGTGTCACATGTGTGTGGAGGCCAAAGTTCAGCTGTCAATCTTCAGATGCCATCTAGACAGGTCTCTTAGTCAGCTGAAGCTTCTAAATAGTCAAGACTGTCTGGCCAGTGAGGCCCAGAGATCTGCCTGTTTCCAGCCCCCTCCTCAGGGTTGGGATTACAATCAGGGACCACCATGCCTGGTTGTTTTTTCTTGGGTTCTAAGAATTGAACTCATGTACTCAAGCTTGTGTGGTAAGCACAGTACCAATTGAACTACTACAATCCAAATCACACAAAACTCAAGGCAGTGCTTCATTTACTTCTAGGGGCTGATGTCCAACCTTGGGAGCTCCACTATGTCCTTGGTGGCCTGGTGTGTCTGTTTTTCCATCAGATTCCTCACTCTCATTTCCACGTTATATCTTGCTGTCCATGTGCCAATATGCCTTCTTTAGCATATTTGCCACTTTTTAATGTGCTGATGAATTTAAAACCAGTTTGACGAAGAACATCTTGTGCATGTAGTAGTACATCTTGATCAAACTCATTTGAATTGAGGATGGATGGGGAGATGGAAACCTACATTCCCATCTACTTCAGGTGTTTTCCTTTTGAGTTGGGAGCCATGGACTGAACCGTGTGTGCATCTCTATGTCCATAAACCCGAGAAGCTTGTAAGGAAGTCAAAGATCTCTGAAAGTTGACGTGTCGGTCCCTTTGCTATTGCAGTGAGAAAACACCATGACCGAGGCAACTTACAAAACCAAGTGTTTAATTGGGCTTCTGGTTTCAGTGGGTTGGAGTCTGTGATGGTGGAGGGAAGGCATGGCAGCAGGAACAACTGAGACCTCACATTTTTTTCACAAAACCACGAGGCAGAGAGGGAACCATGGGCATGGCATCAGGCTTTGGAAAGCTCAAATCCCATGCCCAGTAACACACTTCCGTCAACAAGGCTACACCTCCTAATCCTTCTCAAACAGTTCCACTAACTGGGGACCAAATATTAAAACATCTGAGCATATGGGGACCATTCTCATTCAAATCACCACAGCTGTGTTGCCAGAGGTGATGATGGAGCACTGCCTCTCTGTTACTGTGGAGTTGTGTTCTGCTATATTCTGTTCTGCTGGCCCCAGTGGGAGCTCTCCAAGGTCTCAGCTGGATTCTGCTAGGAGGAGGATGACTGACAGTTTCTGCATTTTGCTCTCTGAGGCTCTAGGTAACCCTAGGCATTTCTGAGTATTAGCTGTTGGAGTGGCTTTGTCCCCTAGATGGAGCCGTGTGCCCGCGTTGCGAGGCAGAGACAAAAGAGGTTCTGCACACACTGGGGCAAGAGAACAAATATGTAATCTGCTCTGGCTTGGTGTGGAAAACCCTTCACTATCTGCACAGTGGCCTTGAGCCAGGATCAGCTTTCTTGTGGGGACTACTCACTACTCAGATGCACAGGGACACAGAGATACAAACTGTCATTGGCTCAAAGCAGGGGCAACATCAGTTTAGAGTGTGATGTGTCTCAAGGTCATGGCTCCTATGGTAGAAAATCAATACTGTGACTCCTGAAGATCTGAGGGCAACTCTTAGAGGTATCAGGAAAAACATACAATGGCTTAGAGTTTTCATAGAGTGAAATTTTTGGCACTTTAATTTGTGGCAAAAAAAATTTCACTTATTATCTTGTAAACACAAACTCTCAAAGGACAACTTCAGGCTTGTCACACTTTACTCAAGGGGTGTGTGGCTGGTGGTGGGAGGAAAGGCATAGAGTTGAGCTCAGGGGAGTAAGGCTGCATCTGTGGAGGCATTTGCTGTGACAGTGCCAGCTGGGGTCCCCAGGAGATGAAGGCGGGAGTATGTGCAGCTCTGTGGGCTCACATTGGGGCAGGGGCTGGATACAGAAGAAAACCTGCGTCTTCATCACAGCACTTGACAGTCTATATTAAGAAATGAAATTCAGAAAGAAGCAAAGACTTGGGAATTCTGTCTGAGAGGCCTGACAACAGCTTTCTGGAGGATCGTCTTTCCAGGATCTTGAAAGATGTGGAACTACTTCCTGGATTAACAAAGCGGGGTTGGGACATGGCAAATAGATGTCCATCATGTGCCTGGGAAGATCTGGTATCTGGGAATCTGTGGGGGCTGAGGACCATGGTGGCACCAGCGTGACAGCTTACCTGCTAATGGGACAGGTGAGGAAGGATCTAGTGGAGTGGCATTGCTGGTGCCTCAGGGTGATGCCCTCCTATGGAAAGTCAGCCCTACACCTTGTGTGTGAAGCTGATCTCCAGGGAGCGACAGTGAACAGAGATGCCTGATTAATGCTGGAGAGAAGTGGAGGACAGCGGGAATACCACAGTAGAGGAAGGCATGGAGCAGGGCAGGTAAGACCCTCAGATGACTGGGACCAGCTTAAGTGGGTGTCCGTCAGGTGTGAGTGGAGGGACATTTAGGTGTGTTGGGTTGCAAATGGTAAGCTAAGCAAACCTCACTGAAGCAGAGATTCCTTGTGATTTGGGTACCAAGAGGAAGAAAAATGCCTCTTAGACTCTTTTCCGAAGGCTGCAGTATATAATGGGAAACTTAGAAACCTGGGACTGCTTCCGTGACAGGCTGGAAGAGCTAAGTATAGAGAAAGAATGCCTAGGTTCAGCTGGAGAAGAGCCTCTTGCAGTGTTGTTACTGGTGTTAGGTATCACAGTGTCTGTGCAGTCCAGGAGGCTTCCTGGAGGAAGGAGCCAGCCCATGAACATCTTTGAGCACAGGATCCCATTGCTCCTTGGGTGACCATGTGAAGTCTCTGTCCTGCTGGTGTTCAGATCCAGAGAAAAGACTCAGCACTCTGTCCCTTCATTCTACTTCCTCACACAGCCCTGTGTAGGGACGAGGTTCTTGTTCTGTGAGAAAGAGTGTCAGTGCTAAAGGGCCACCACCCTGCTGTGGTGGACCTGTCACTCATACAAATGAAGGATATGTGCAGGACTGCAAAGGACAGACAGACAGACAAGGTCCATGAACTGGACTCTTTCCCCAGACACTATGCCACCAAACTCTGATTGCCATATTCATGTGGCAAACCAATCCTCACTCAGCCTGTACCTTAACTGCACCACACTTGGGTGTTTGCAGCTGGAGGACTGCACACAGCTCACGGTGAGGGGACAGGATAGTTCACAGCAAAGGGAGAGGACATAGCTCACAATAGGGTCACAGGACATAGTTCATGGTGAGGGCACAGGACAGCTCACACCAAAGACCAGAACAGAGTTCCGAGTGAGGAGCTAGAACACAGTTCATAGTGAACAGACAGGACAGCTCAGCTCACAGGGACAGATGGATCACTCAAAGTTTGAGTCTCCAGGTGTGCACAGGATGAGTTCACACTAGGCAGAGTGCATCACGCATGTTTGTGAAAATCTCAAAAGTTCCTCAGCAGGTCAAGAAAGATGGCCTTGTGGCAGAGAAACAGCCAGAGGCAGCAGCTCTTTGGGTGTCTGAACTTGTATGTTCCACCTCAGGGTTTCTTTATTATATACTTATTATTTTATGGATTGCACTAAAATTCTTGGTGCTTCATGCAGTATAAACTTGTTGTGCAGCTACCAATCACGGTGATGAATGCTAGTGAGCTTCTGGATCAGAACTGTGTCTCTGTGCATGTGGTTTGTCTGCTCTGGCTGTGAGACTTGTGTGTTTGACTCGCAAATGTGCGGTCGATTCAAGTTTACATTATCATGTCAGGTAGACTAGGCGGTGCTCTGCTATGGTTTTCTGTCTCTTATGTAAATGTCCTTTTAGCAGTAAATAAATGCTGTGTAAGTAATTGTTAAATTGCTTCCTGAGTGATAGTTCTGTGACTTTGGCACTCAGGGCTTACCCCTTGCAGACTGTGACCTTTTGAGATTTCAGAATGCAGGATTTTGTTTGCCGGGATCATGGCCCCCGATTCCGGAACTACCAGGCGGGCCAGGTTGCTAATCTCCCTTTCCTGATCTGGCTCTGGGGCTCGGCACTTAGTTTCAAGCTCAAGTAGACTCTGGTTATCATGTCATGTCACTAAAAACCAGCAGCAGTCAGGTGGGGTGTCCACAGTACTGCACCCTGCGTCTCCCTCCCTGCCTGCCTGTGCCACAGCTGACCCTTTCCATCACCATGCAACAAATGCCCAGTCATCACCTGCGAGCCTGGTCCAGCTGCCTTGTCGATGCTTCCCTGGCCTGCATCACAACTCAGCGATGAACTTTGCCTCATCTTCACAACCCTCTTGGGTGCCACCTCTGCTTCCCTCCTAAAAGTTCTCCCTCCTACTCTTCCTTTCCATGCCCGTGTCTGCGGCCAGCTCTTCTCCATGATCCTGTCCTTCAGGGTCACCAGTGGCCTTCTGTATAAAACCAGAGTGGGTTCTGGAGTGGATCACCGTCCACTTGTTTGACGCTCCTTGACCTCCAGACCCTCCTGTGCTCCGCTCTTTTCTGGTTGTTTCTTACTGCTCAGCCTCCAGCTCCCCGAGGGTCTTGATCTCCACGTTTATACAGTCGCTCTCTCCACCTTGCTGTCATCGCTGGTGAGGTGAGTCCCATGTCAAGGCTTTAAATGTAACTGTTAATCTCTGCCCAGCCCTTGCTCCAAACTCCTCTTTCTACATGCTCCTCTCTAATTCCTCGGGGTGCGTGGGAGGCAGGCCACACTCAGCTGGCCCAAGCCGGAGCCTGCTTTGGGTCCCCTGCTGCTCTCCCTCAGGCTTGGTGACTGAGCACAGTTAGCTGTGCATCACAGAGCCCACGCCTTGCCCACCCACAAATCCTACTGGGTCTAGTTTAAAACACATCATAGGCTAAGTCCCACCTGCCTACTCTGGCAGCACGCAGCTTAGGATGAACCGTGCATCTCTCACTAGGATCTCCCAGTTTCTGCCTCCTGCGGGTCATACTCTCCTATTCAGCCCTTCCTCTTCTCAACCAGCAATACCTCCAAGTACCCTTTGAACACATGGCATGTCTCCCATCACTCCTAAGAACCAAATGTATCAGTGTCTTCTTTTCCCTCTCAGGAAAGACAAAACCTTTTTAGAATCCTAGGACTCAGTATGGTGCCTGCTGAACTTCCAACTAACTGCCTTCCCTGGTGCTGTGCTCAGTGACTGAGACTCCCTGTTCCCCCTAAGTATCAGGGCAGCTTGACCACAGGGCTTTTTTGGAACTCAACACCTTTCTCAGCAAGGCCTTGGAATACCTGCTCCACAAGAGCCCTAGTCCTAGTCCAGCTACTATGTGTTTTGTTACCCCTGGCATTATTTCCTACATGACTTTATTCAGCATTTACCTGCTGCTTTTTGCTCATTTTCCTAGCTAGAATATTGTCTCAGTGGGTCAGGGATTTTGTTAATTTTTACTCTGATGCAATATCCACTTATTAATTGGGCAACATCATTAGCACTTAGTAATAGTTTTGCATTTTATGCTGTCAATAAAAACTTTAGTATGTGATAGTTTCGGTAAGTCATTTAGCTTTCCTATTTGAAAGTACAACTATCTTTATTACATAGCTCCCATTTAAAATTTGCAAATGTAAAACAAAATGCAATGTACACTCTGCATAGATGCATCAGTCATATAAGAGTCATGATATATTTCATATTAGTTTCTTTCTGAAAGCCCAGGGTTGGCCTTAGAAAAGGTGTTGGGTTGGTACAGAGTATGATCATAGTACTCACAGAATGTAACTGGTATGGACAGTTATTAGTCTTAGATATAAGAGCATCACCCACACCTCTGATAAAGATTTTCAGAGTAAAAATACAGAATGTGGAGGGATCTGCCCTCGTATGATCTCATTTACTATTCTCTGATAAGCTCAGTAGGGTCAGCCAAGCCCAGCTTATCCTCTGAGTTTTCCCAGCTGGAACACTAGACTCAACTTCCTGGTGCGCACTCAAAGGCTACTTCCTATTCTTTTCCTCTGCACACTGGCGTCCCTGTTGCTAAGGGAACAAGAGCGGTCTCGATGTGGAGGTCAGCTACGTGAGTCAGTATGCACAAAGCTTAGTTTGTTCTGAGCGTGCATCAATTGTAAATTTATTTTCAGTCGTCAGGTTCAAATTGCAATTTGATAAATACCATAAATAAATTGGTATTTATGTTTTTCAATGTGTTTTGAAAGATGGGTGCACTGTGAAATGTCTGGTCTGTAAATATCAACATGGCTTGCTTATGTATTTACTGTTTTTATGTGATGAGAACATCAGGTTTACTCTCCCAACAACTTTTCAACATACAGTAATCACTGTGAACCAAGGCATGCTGTATATCATAGCTAATCTCTTGAACATACTCTTCCTAATAGGAGCTTTATGCACCCTTGATAGACATCAGCCGTCCCCACCCGCTGCTGACAACCACCTGCGGCCTCCCCCTGAGAGTCCCTTTTTCAGATATCCCTCCCTAAAGAGACGTGTGTGCACGTTCATTTTTGAATGTGAGTGCCTGGAAGGGTTCGCTCCACCTAGATGGTCCTCAGTAGGGCCAATGAGGTGGCTCAGTGGGTTAAGGTCCTTACTGCCAAGCCAGACAGCCTGAGTTCGGTCTCCAGGATCCAGATTGTAGAAGGAGAGGACTGACGCCGGCGTGTTGATGTCTGAGCTCCTCAGCGTGTGCCACACACACAGATACGCACACTAGGTAAATAAACACCAATTTTTAACAAAGAAAGGGCTCAGTAAACACCCACTGCGAGGGGGAAGTGAGATGCCCAAGTGTTCTGCAGGCAAACCCTCGTGACTAGGATTTCTGCAGGTCTGAGTGCCAGAAAGCAGTCTTGTGGGCTAACCCAGACTTCACAGGGCTTGGGGCGGAGTTATTTTAGAGTGAAGAGAAGTATGAAACTTTTTGTTTTGTTCAAAATAGTTAAGGAGGGGTGGATGGGGAATGCTAGGAATGTGCTATTTGATTTTATTGAAGATTTTTCTGTTTAAAAAAAAAAATCCTGAAAAGCGGGCCAGCAGTGAAACACTGTCCATTCAAGCACTCATTAGCGGCAAATAGAATAAAGTCGGGCTGTTATTAAAAGAACATTATTTTTGAAGCATAATGTGAGTTTAATTACCTCTATTTTCCAACTGCTGTCATTTTGTTCATTTTAAATGCAGTCTCTAATTCGGCATGATGGAATCCGTACATTTCCTCTGGAACTCTTTCTGTGAAGAGGGTACATGACTAAGGTGTGCATCTTACATGCGTCCAGTTTGTTCTTTTAACTTGAATTTCTGCCCTGAATCCTCCTACAAACCCTGGCTATCATGTTGTTTTGCAGCTATAGATATATAGTAGAGAAGGGGTGATTCAGGCCTCTTCCCGCTGGAGGAAAAAAGAGTGAGAAGGAACTAAAGAGGACCTAAGCAAAGGCAGACATAGGATTTTGAGGCCTTCTTACATGGTACATGTGCTTGTTCTTGGTCTCAATAGCCTGGAAAGGCTGCCAAGATTTGGGAGTGCCTGTGGGTGTACGAATAGTAACCCAGCTTCTGCCTACAATCACTGCTTGCACGGGTAGCCTAAAGCCATCTGGCAAATGGCAATAGAGTGGAATCTCCATCTAGCTTCCTATTAACAGAATTGCTTATAGAATGAGAAATCTGGTCTGTTTAACTTTCTGCTGAATGTGGATTTCATCTCATATTCCCATGTGTTTCTACCCAGCCCCTTGGGTTATGATCTTGTTCACAGTAAGTGCTGTTAAATGTATGGAGAGGTTCAGAGGCTCTCCTGGCATGCACCTGATTTCTGTCTCTATTATGTGATGGCATAAGTTGTTTTGAAAATTTATTTTTGAAATTAATTCACATAATATAAGAGTCACTTGTTTCAAATATCAAACTCATTTTTTTAAAGTATATTTACAACGTTGTGCAACCATCTGCACTATCAAATGACAGATTTGATCACTATTTTTGATAACTCCAACAGAAATCTGGGACCCATTAGCAGTCACTGCTGCTCTCCCTGCCCGGCAACTCTGGCAGGCAAATCTACTTCCTGTATCTACAGAGTGGCACATTTTGGATACTCTGTGTTGGATGCGTCCTATAATAAATGGTCTTGGGGTCTGGCTTCTTTCACTAAGAAAGTATTGTAAAGTTAATTTATGCTCTAAGATACATTCATAGTTGCTTATTTCAGGTACTAATACACCATGCTTATTTACTCATTCTTCAGCCAAGGGATATTTTTGTTTCTTTTTCCCCCCAGTTATCCACAGTGCTGGTCTATATAAAGCATCCTATACACGCTTTACTTTTTCTTGGATAAATAACCAGCAGAGGAATCTTCGAAGTTCTGATGCAATTCTGCTTCATTGTTCTGTTTCCAAGTTGCTTCCCATGGCAGCTGCATCAGTTTTGTTCCTATTGGTAGTAGATGAAGTTGGATTTCTTTATACACTAGTAGCATTGGTTAGTGTGTGTCTTCTGTCTTACAAGCACCCTGGAGAGAGTGGGGTACCTTGCTACACCTTTAGTTTCCCTCTCTATAATGTCTGTATATGTTGACTGTCTTCTCATATGCTTATCGGAGATTGGTTTATCATCTCTGGAGAAATGACTCCAATCTTTGGCCATAGATAGTCTTTTGTTATTGAGTTGTCAAAACTTAAATATTCTGGATATAAGTCCCTTATTATTTATAGAAATTTCAAATATTTTCTCCCATGTTGTGGGTTTTTCTTTTGTCTTCTTGATGGTGTTTTTGCAGCATAAGAGTTTTGAGTTTGCTGAAGTCTAGTTCCCTTGCTTGCTTGCTTTTTGTCCTTAGTGCTTGGAGTGCCCTGTCTGAGAACTCCCTGTTTAACCTCTATCCACAAGGGGCAGCTCTTGTGCTGTGTTCTGAGGTCTGTAGCTTGTACACCTAGCCTGCCTAAGTTCTTTTTTTGAAATAAGTTATGTGAGTCTGGGACGCAACCTTCTTTTCCCTCCCATGCTTTTCTAGGTGTTGCAGAAGTGCTTGTGGAAAGAACACTCTCTTCCCTTTGGATTGCTTTGACATCTGTCTTAGTTCGCTCATCCTGCTGTGTTGGAATTCCCAACTGGGTTGCTGTAGAAAAAGCACACACTTGCTTTTCACAGTTCTTGAGGCTGGAAGTCCTAGACTAGGGCACCAACAGGTCCAATGTCTAGAGAGGCCTGCTTCCTGGTTCATAATGATGTCTTCTTACCTTCTTCATGAGGTGGAAGGGATGAAGAAGCATTTTGTCCATCCACAAGGGTTCTACCCTCATAGCCCCATCACTTTCCAAGGGTCCCACACTTAATAAAGTCATTTTTGGGGATTAGGTTTTGCTGTTTGACTTCTGGGAAGTATAAACATTCAATACATGTCAGCTTTGATGTCTTATTTTTTTTTAGCTCTGGGATTTATCCCACAGATCTCCATGACCTGTGTAAGGGGAAGCAATTTGGTTTTTCTTCTGTGCTAAACATCTGAGGCCATGTGGGCGTTTGGGGGCAGATTGTGACCCTCTGGCTTGATGACAGTCCAGAGGCCAGATGCAGGGGTGTGAGGTCAATTAGAAACTGATTTTGAGCAAGTGGTTCAGCTTCTGTGGCCTGGGGTCCTCCCTCTGAAGTGTCAGACATCTTTGAACTCGAAGTGGGGGAGTATATGAAAAGCATATGAATTGCATACATGTTCCTATGTGACTTGGTCCTGTGAGGTTATTATACCCGTATCATGGACACCAAAGCTCATGGAAACTGTGCAGTGGTCTTAGCTACAGCAAGAAAGCAAAGAAGGTAGGATTAGAATCTGGTTCCACTTACAGAGCCTTTGTGCTTCTTATCCTAGTGATGGTACCTATGATCTTGCTCCTGACCTGTCAGTAGTGTTGGCTGAGCCTCTTCTGAAGTCTTTAAAGTTCCCCTCATCTCCTTGAAAGCTCCTGTGTTCTCTGAAAACATCTTGCCTCTTTACCTAGGATGATTCTAGCTATTGGGACATAGTAGTGAATCCATTCTGACTTACTTGGCCGAACAGCTTAGATATAACAAGCACAAACCAATGCTTTCATTCAGGCACTGAGGGGCTGCCTAGCAGGAAGAGGAGGTCACATGACCCACATGACCCTGGGCCTGGATGGGACACCAGCTAGTTCTGCTATGCCCACAGTAATGCCACCATAATAAGAAATCTGGGAATGAATTCTTTCACCTCGTGTGTCTCTCTTTTTCTCTATAAAATAAGGAACTTGTTAGATATTCTCCAGGGGACTCTGACTTTAAAATTCAATCTGCCTATAAATATGACTAAGTGATTTCACAACCATATTTAAAACTACAAGAGCAGACTAAAGGGTAGGAAAATAGCTATGGTTCTACAGTTGGAGTCACAATCGGAGCTGAGTTTCAAGAAGTGTGGTGAGTTACAGAATATCCAAGCGTCATCAGTAAGAGGCTGACAAAGTTGAATGTCACTGACAAACTCCTTCCCACTGTGGGATGAATTCTCATGAAGTATACGAAAAAGTGTTTTAAGGGTGGAGATTTGGAGGATGTCATGAATAACCTTTAGGAGACTGTTGGCAAGGCACTCCATTGGTTACAGACTAGGTATCTTCCTGTTTTTATTACATGGGTCTTTATAGTTTTCATCCATTAAATCACTCAGGCAAAGCAGTTTCTAATGAATTGTGAGATGTGTTAAAAATGGAAGTGCCTCTCCAGCTTTAGTGTCTTCAGAGCCCGCTCTCCTGGCCGCTTCCTTCTGGGACTTGCTCCATAAAGTCCCCTCAGCTGAGGCATCTTCAGATGCTTCACTGTGTGCTCAGCAAACAGGGCTTGAGTGTCTTGTTCTAAACACTCTCCATAGCTCATCATGGAGATAAAACTGAGTCTTCCTTCCCTCACTTGTAAAAACCAAGTTTGTGGGTTTTTTCTGGTTGTATAAATATTCCTTAGCTTATGAAGATCAGATATGCAGGAAAAGAAAATACTTTCCTGTTATATATTCTGTCACTACAAAATGATCGCGAGAGGTAGTTTGCTAGATTTAATTTCAGAATTAAAAATAACACAGGCAAACACATGATTGTAGATATATGTGCACACAGGCACATGGACCTGAACACACAAACACATGAATGTAGACATGTGTATACAGAGACAAATACATGAATATAAACACATAAGTACAGGCATATGTGCACAGACAATTGCATAAACCTGAGTACAAGAACACACAAATGCAGATGTGTGTAAACAGAGACACATTCATGAACATTAACACATACACATGAATACACACACACATGTACACAGATCCATATATGCATGAACTCTGACATAACTCATGTGAATGCAGGCACTGGTAAGAACATAGACCCAGCCACATAAATACCAACATAATTGGACATAGGCCCACGAACATGAACAAATACATGCGTGTAGGTATAGACACATGCATGCACAAACACTGGTATAGCCCTCATGAATGTAGACACATGCATGAATATAGATACAGACACATGAACACATATGTGTGCATATAGACACATATACATATGAATACTGAACATGCACATATGAATGTAGACCAAGCTTAGGCACATACATGCACAAAGACTGACATATAGCACATCGCACAAATAAGGTCACATGTGAATATGAACACACATGATGACGCATGTGCGCATATACACCTGACCATGAATGCACAAATGCAGACATGAATAAAAACACTCAAATGCATGAACACAGACATTCGCAAACAGTGCAGACCTGCACACACACACACACAACACACACAACACACACACACATACACACACACACACACACACACACACACGAATATTGATGCACAAATCCATAAAAATGTTTTTTTTTCAGAGAACAAAGAAGCTAATAGTATGTGTGCAGTTTCAGGCATCTTTTAAAAATTAACCTTAAGTTATACACATAGACGTGCAAATTTTCATGTACTTACTCTATGTGAAGTTAATGGTTATATAATGTACCATGTACATGGTATAATTTGTAAAAACCAGACCTCTTGTGTTGTAGAATATTATTTTAAGGTTTGTTACTTTTGTTTATGTTGCATTTGTTTAACTCTGTGAAGCTGTGTGACTTTGCCTGTCTAAAACACCTGATGTTCTAATAAAGAGCTGAACGGCCAATAGAGCAGGCGAGAGAAATAGGCGGAGCTGGCAGGCAGAGAGGATAAATAGAAGGAGAAATCTGGAAGAAATAAGAAGTAGTCAGAGAAGGAGGAGGACTCCAGGGCCAGCCACCCAGCTACACAGTGAGCCACGGAGTAAAAGTAAGATTTACACAAGTAAGAGAAAGGTAAAATCCCAGAGGCAAAAGATAGACAGGATAAGTTAAGTTAAGGAAAGCTGGCAAGAAACTAAGCCACGCTAAGTCCGGGCATTCATAAATAAGAATAAGCCTCTGTGTGTGATTTATTTGGGAGCTGGGTGGCAGGTCCCCTAAAAAAGAGTAAAAAAACCCAACAACATCTTGATATTCAGGCCATTTCCAGCTTGCCCTTTAAATCATCTTGGGGATTTTTGTGTTGAACCAGCTCACCATCAGGCCTTTCAATGGAAATCTGTGGTGGGATGGCATGAAATTTCTCTCATTTCCTGATGGGTGTCATAGGCAGCCTATGAAGAGAGGTGGAATCTGGCAGCAGAGGGGCCTTGTGCATGTTCAGTGTGCTGAGGACTCTGGACCTCTGTTGGGTATGTTTCCCAGGTGAGGGCTTCACTCTGAATGCACGCCACTGCTGCTGGGCTTGTTACAGGATCGTTGTTTCTTTCAACATGCCAGAAGAAGAACTCTGTCAGTCCATCTCATCAAGCCTGTCTTGTTTTTGGTTGGTGTCTGCAGTCAGGTACCTCTCAGTAGCTACACTACTATCACAGAACATTTTCCTTGTCCCTTTCCTTACCATACTCAGTTGTTATGTTTATTATTATTATTATTATTATTATTATTTTCCCCAAAGCTAAGAACTTACTTTTGGTAAGGTATGACATGAAGTGCCATTAATATTCATGGTTCAATGTCCTGCAACCTACAACCTAGAACACAGTGAGAAAGAAATAACATTATAGGTTATTTCAGTGCAAGGCAGGCAGCACTGTAAATGGGCAGTGTTTGCCCCAAGATTTAGGAAAAGAAATGGGAACAGGAAGGACCATGATATTTTGAGTAAATTTTACATTGTAGACATTGTGTGGAAGAGTTGATTGTGACAGTCAGTCACAAGACCAAGACAGAGAAGGCATTCTGACTTGGGCTTGGAGGATGAGTGCATGAAAGAGGATGGCATGGGCATTTCCTGGGCATGAAAGAGGATGGCATGGACATTTCCTGGGCATGAAAGAGGATGGCTGGCCTTTTGTTACTGACCCGGCAATTTGAATAATTTACCTAGGTAATTATAGGGAAGCCTTTCCGGATGTGTTACATATAGTGGCTTGTTTATAAATGTGCTATATGGCTTCTTCCAGAGGGTGTAAGAATTCTGAAAGTGCCTTAAACGCACTGAACAATAGTAGAGACTGTCAGGAAGCAGCGACTATTTATAATTAATGCATAGTTGCAATGTTCAGACTCATTTTCTTTCCCCAAGTGCCTGTCTATTCAGAAACCAGGCAATGAGCAGGTTAAACAAATGTATGAATTTATCATGATCAATTTATATATGGTCCTAATTAACCTATTTCCTAACATTTGTATCATTGTAAAGGTAATTGATGTTCACACCTACACTTCAATTAATATGCATATATATTTACAAACAAGAAAATGTGCAATTTTTCTATGGTAAAATGATACTGCATGCTTTGTGATTTAGGTTTGCTTGGAAGAATCATGATGGGAATGGATAGTATGGATCCTGATGGACTGGGTTGCACCTGGAATGGTGTCTTGTAGACTGGATTTCCATTTGGAAAAAGTGTTACTCAGTGTTTGATTCCCTTGGGTCTCTAGTATGTAAATTCCTCTCCATAAATTTGCTATGAACTGAAGTTTGGGTAACATACAATAAAGTATTTCCTATGACTCAAAGTTAGAGAGTCATGGACTTAGAAGGAAGCATTGTGGGAAGTGTCAACCTCCCCAGAGGAAGAATCTGCAGGGAGGGCGTCCTTTAAACCTGGTTCTGGTCTCAGGTAGCTGGGAGTCTTTGAGGGCAGTCATTTTAAAATACAGGAAGTGGAAAGTATTTATGTAACTCATGGGGAGAAGGACTCAAGAATGATGGTTTTATCTTGGAAAAATCACTAAGCAGAGACTTGATAGCCATAGAAATTTGGTGAATGTGTATCGTATCAAGAAACAATATAGTTCCTGGATGTAATTGTCAAGAACCATAGTCTCATAGCCTCAGATGTTGGATACTAGTTGCCCGTTGCTATAGCAACAAAGCAAGTAGCTGTAGCAGGATAGTAAGCAAAAAAAAAAAAAAAAATATTAAGAACTCCAACTTGAATATTTAATTTCTGTTCCACTTTTACTTTTAGGACCAATGCTATTGGGTTTACGTTTTTCAAAAGAAGGAAAGTGGGTTGTTTTTTGTTTGTTTGTTTTTTAGTAATTTTACTTTGGGGGACCTTTTTATGGAATGAACTGTGTGGTAAGTTCATCAGCAAACTTGCTCTGACTCCTGCTCCTTTTCCTGTTCACTTAATATTAATATTACTGCTTGACCCTCCAGCCTCCCCCGACAACCCCACCCCCCCAATCTCTCCATGGGGAGTCAGCAGAGCCTGGTACATTCAGTAGAGGCAGGTCTAAGACCCTCCCCCTGCCTCAAGGCTGTGCGAAGGCAGGAGGAGAGAAGAGAAGGATCTGTGATTGGTATGTAAAATGAATAAAAATTTCTTTAAAAAAAAAAAGAATAGTTTTTAAAATTGAAAAAAAAGGGACTGCTTGGAGCTGTCCACATTCGAAGTGCTGAAAGTGTAGCTGAAGATGAGCACCACTAGTTTTTGGAAAACTTCCCTTATTGGTGCACGTTCTGTTTTCAGGGTGGGAGCAGACACATATTAAACATATTCACACACTTAAATATGTGCATCGAGTTTTGAGTCATGTGTTCAAACCCAGTATTTTATAGAAAGTTTCACCTCTTTAAAATCTGTTATTAAATGAGTTGCCTTGGATCTATAGTTAGGAGACTATGTTACAGTTCTATAAGGTTTCGTATACTCCATGGGTTTCTTTATCAGTATATAGTTACATAGAAAATACATAGCAGTTGTCATTACTCTCTCCCTCTTTTGCACTGAATGATTAGATAATGGTTAAATGCTCAATTTAGGTTAAAAAAAAAAGCACTGTTGTCAGCAGAAATGAAATCATTAGTAATATTTGAATTTGTGGTGTTTGCAGTGTTGTTCTGCTGCTGTGTTGGTCAAGTTTAAAAAAAACTTTTCTAGGTATGGAGAGTGAGGTACTTCCAAATGACCAAATTGCCGGGCGGTGGTGGCACACGCCTTTAATCCCAGCACTCGGGAGGCAGAGACAGGCAGATCTCTGTGAGTTTGAGGCTAGCCTGGGCTACCAAGTGAGTTCCAGGAAAGGTGCAAAGCTACACAGAGAAACCCTGTCTCGAAAAACCAAAAAAAAAAAGAAAATCCAAATGACCAAGTTACTGAGGAGAAGCATCATTCACCTAGACTTCTTATTATCAAATGTTTTCATTAATGCTTTTATTTGCTTTAGGAAAAAGTACCAGAACAAAATAACAACAACCTTCTTAGCCAATAACACACAAAATAGTTTTCTCTTCACTAAACAGTAATTGTACATACAAAATTAGATATAGTTTCTTCCTGTAACAGCAAATGTCAAGATCACATGCACAGAAAATGTTACTCATGTTATTAGAAACATTTCAGATGTTTACCACTATCATTCTCCCCAAAAGCATTGTGCTAAGAATTAACCCCACGAAATAGACATCTTAGTAAAATCAGATCATTACAGCATGTGTTACTTGATCATAGGATGCATTTTAGTGCATACAGTAGAGACAAGTTCATTAAAAATTTTATCTCCAGCTGGGCCTGGTGGTGCACACCTTTAATCCCAGCACTCAGGAGGCAGAGGCAGGTGGATCTCTGTGAGTTCGAGGCCAGCCCAGTCTACAGAGTGAGTTCCGGGACAGCCAGAGCTGTTACACAGAGACACCCTGTCTCAAAACAAAAACAAACAAACAAACAAAGGGAAGAAAAAAGAATTTTATCTTCAGCTTGTTGAACTAGCAAACTGATTTATGTTTTCACCTTAACTCAGGACAATAATTTGGAATCATCCAATGCCTTCCTGGTGTTTTTGGTCTTCAGATGCAGGGAGTGGCGATTTGTTTGTCTATATAAAAGAATATTTGGAAAGGTATGATGTGGTCATGTTGGCAGGCTCTGGGGTGAATGGGGCTCTGATTGATATACCCGAGGAATCCCACTCACATCATACCTTAGTCTGTACCTTCTGGCCAGGTCAGGCTGGGTATTAAGTTTGTCTTTGCCATATAGTAGCTCCACAAGTGGCATTTTCCCCATACAGCTCTGATTTTCCCCTTGGAGAAGAATACTGTCTGCTCATATTTGCAACAAGTGAATTAATGTGGATATGTTTCTGAATTTCCAAGTGCATGGAACTACCAGCTCAATAAATAAGTACTAACTTCAATCTCAACCTTCTGTCTTCATTTTCTTTGAGTCACAACTATAACTACCCTTGAAGAAACTGAAGAGAGATGGTGTTTGGTAGTCCTAAGAACCTGTAGATTCACACTCTCAGGTTGACAAGCCCTACTCCCTACTGTAGAAAAATATCTTGGAGCTGTGGAGCTATTGTTGTGAAATTTCATGCTTAGAACCTGTGAAAGTCCTTAATATGAGACTAATTTTGATACTAGGACACTCATATTCCTCATTATGTATGCAAGAAGTTAAGATAAATTGAGCTGGCCATTAGCCACTGCTGGTAACGTAGTAGATCACAAAACACAAATAATTTAAAATGTACTCTGATCATCACAGGTAAAGTTGACTTACATATGCAACGTATGTTAACCAAATATTTAAATGCTGTATGTATTTTCAAGTTTACCATATTATTATTTATTATTCTTTTTATTGTATGTAAGTAAGGGGATAAATCTTAATTGGTTAATTATTCTCTCCCTGTATAGATCTAAAAGGCATTGTCCTAAGACCCATGTAGTTGATTTAGTGTTTTTTATTTACTGGTTGTGCTGGCTCTTGATTTCTCATATCTGTTTCTGAAAGAAGATTAGGAATCTCCATTCTGAGCATCAGTGCTGCCTTTCTGGCGGTGCAAACAGGGATCAGGAAAACCAGATCCTCTGGGGCGATTTGCTTCGAGTGAGATTTATTTGCAAGCAGCTTGTGGCCTTTCATCTTTGAAAATTGTGAATATGTTCATTGATACCAACAGGAGAGGGTAAAATGTGTTGCCAGAAAAACAAAAAGCAGCTAATCTTTAATTTAATGTAGCAAAACAAAGTACTTGTTGAGACTTCGATGCTTCCGGCTACAGAAAATAAGAAAGGTGTTGACATTCCAACTCTCTTGTTTACCAGCTTGTAAATCCTTCATTCTGGATTAGGAACCAGACACCAGCAGTTGCATAAAACATGAGCACATGGTCTCCTTCCCTTGTGGTTCTATGTGAATCTCTGATTGTGAAGTCTACTGATAGCGAGCTCCAAGGAACTCAGAGGTTCTTAAGGCTGGATCTTTCATACCCTTGTTCAGGCTCCAGATGAGGATTGCCTTGCACAGGGGTGGTTGGCTTGTGACCTAATTTACCAGCAACCGGTGTTGGTTTTTCATTTTGCCTTTCCTCCTAGGAATAAGAAATTAACATGGGTGCTTTACAGGGAGGTTGTCACCTGGGCTGAGCTGTAAGAAGCAGCTGAATTCTTGATGAAACCTGCCCTGCCCCCATGCCACAGCCCTGTACATTAAGGTAGGCTGCTCCACTGAATATCTAGCTCCAGAACTCACTTTGAGCAGTGAAATCCATCCATGGAATACTGTGAGTAGCTTTGTGCAGTCCTGAACAGTGATTTCCAAACCAGCCTTGGGTGAAGTCTCAACCATCTGGAGGTATTTTAGCAATGGGAATTAGGTAAGCAAAGGGCAAAAAAAGGAGATTTAGCCGGGCAGTGGTGGCGCACGCCTTTAATCCTAGCACTCGGGAGGCACAGGCAGGCGGATCTCTGTGAGTTCGAGGCCAGCCTGGTCTCCAAAGCGAGTTCCAGGAAAGGCGCAAAGCTACACAGAGAAACCCTGTCTCAAAAAACAAAACAAAACAAAACAAAACAAAAAAAAAAAAAAAAAAAAAAAAAGGAGATTTACTTGGGTGTGGCCATACTGGCTTCTTAAAGTGAGCTAACAATTTCACAGTCATCACCTGAGCTGGCTGTTTAACTGGTCATTGACCAGCATGTCCATACTAGAGCTGTTTGGAGTCACATCTAAGGGAGACAGGCTAAAACCCCGGCTACTCTTTGGTGATATTTTAAGCCTACATCTGACTACTGCTTTGGAGATCAAGGAGCACTCTGGGTGGCTCTGTGCAGACTCCTAACAGCTTTGTCGGGTTCCCTGACATAACATGCACTTGTGTCTGCCTCAGAAGGGACAGTGAAAACTGTCCAAAAGCCTGGAAAATACCTGGCAAATCCGTAGTTAGTATCTCGTGGTTATAGCTGGACTAGATGTTTAGAGAAAGGGAATGTCTGAGATGTGGGCAGAGCTCCTGTTAGGGGGGACAGGCCAAGGAGGTCTCAGAACTCCTCACCATGTCCCCATGAGTGAGTTCATATACACCTGGCTTGGTCTTGGAGGAACCCAACCTCAGCAATGCCACGGCTCTTCTCCGCTGTGCTTGGTTGGCCCTGCAAATACCAGGTGCCTCAAGCCACCCTCGTTACAGTGATTTCCTGATCCTTCTCTCTGGAAGAATCCAGTTGTTTACCAGGCCTGCTGTGCGGCGGGCCACCCTGGTCTCTGTTTTCTGTATGGGATTGTGTGTTGGACAGGAGCGTATTAGTTCTAGAACCATGTCTGATCCAGATGGCTCAGCTGTGCTTTGGTTTCTTCTGCTGTGGAATGCGATACAAATAGTTCTGTCCTCTAGGCTACCCGGAGGCAGATGAGCAAACCACATGGTCCTGCGGACGCCTTAGTACAAGGTGCCCATTCCTCTTCCTCATGGACGGATGCTCCTCTTCCTCCTGGCACACTTAGCAGATTTGCTCTGATCTCTTCTGTCCTCTTTCCCCACCACTTGATAGACAACCTGTTGAGAATAAAGGCAGCAATGTGACATCCTGTTTCCTGACCCAAACCTCACCCTATAGTGTCATCCTTACCCCATGCACCCTCCAGTGTCATTCTTATCTCAGGCTCACTCTCCTGTGTCAGCTTTACCCGAGGCTGTACCCTCCCCATCCCATCATTACCTCAGGCCCCACCTTCCTAGTTATGCACCACCCCGGAGCCCACTCTCCACTGTCATCCTTAACTAAGACCCCACTCTCCTCTGTCAGCTTTGCCTCAGACCTACCCTCTGCTGTCATTAGAAGCTCAGGTCCCCATTCTCCCATTTCATCAGTATCTGAGGCCCTATGTTCCAATGTCAGTATTATCTGGGATCCCTCCCACTCGTGGAAAACTGGAGAATGGACTCATTACCTCTAGATTCTGGGCAATGATGAACTACCAGGAGAAGGTGACTCCCCAAAACAGAAAAGTGCTCCAGCAGTCAGCAGGGCACGGAGGACCACGGGGTCATAGCACTGCTGTTTGCTTTGGACTTTGAGTCGGTTGTTTTGATGACTGGAGCCTCTCATCTTGTGGTATTCAGTGAACCAGGAGACATCTAGACAAGAAGGAGCCACTGACAAGACATTGTAGTGGACGAAGGGTCGGTACTAATTCTCCCTTGGCTCTGGAGGTCAGACTCTGAACTTGAGGGGGAGGCTGAGGGACTGGTTTATTCTGCAGGTTCTAGGGGTCCATATACCATGCCTCTTTCCAGAACTTCGTGGTCACTGGAGACATTGGCATTCTTTGGCTGTAGACCCATCAGTCTAGCCATCAGTTAGCCTGTCTTCACGTTGATGTCAGTGTTCTGGGATGCCTGTCATTGGCCTTTGCTAATTAAAGAGTGATCTCGTCTCAAGATCCACAAATTATGTCTACAAAGACCTGTTTCCAAATAATATCACCTTCTGAAGATCCAAATAGACAGAGATTTGCAGGGTGGGGTTGGGGGAAGGCATTTAGCCTCCTCCAGTGGTTGAGGCAACATCCTTGCTGTGGGACATGAGCACATCCTGTGGCAGGCAGCCGAATTTCCCCAAAGAGGCCTTCAGTGTCGCTGAGAGGAAGCATGCCTATAGTTATTCCTTCCAGTACCCTGGTCTGGTGCTGAGGCAAACTGAAGGAGGCCTGGATTAGTTACTGTTTTTATAGTGAATATTAAAGCAGGGTTTTGTGAGTTGTGGGCGCTTCTCTGCCCCGAGTGACCACAACACATCTTCCTAATGGGGTCCAAAAGCAAATTCCCTCAGACCAGTAGCAGCACACTACAACTTTGCAGCTTAAGTCATGGAACCACAAAGTGCTTTTCAGGAGCATGCTAGCCTAAGTTGGTGTAAACATGGTGTGTCCTGTACAAAGCCAGTCTTAGGAGCAGCGAATTGTTTGGTAGAATCCGTGACTTTTTACATGTGAGCTGTTTGGGCCTCTGGAGTAGTTTGCGGAGGTTTAGGGAATTTATTTATTTATTTATTTATTTATTTATTTATTTATTATTTATTTACTTACTTACTAAGACAGTGTTTCTAGGCTCAGCAACTAGTCTCTTATGCCTGGTCTTCACTAGCCACTATCTCTGTACACCTGACAGTGGAGGAATCCAAAACTCTAATAAATCCAAACTCTTGGGTTATTCTGCATGTGATTTTAGAGAAGGTTACTTTGCTAAAGTGAGGCTTTAGGTATAGTAGTTTGGCCACATAAGACTCTCATCACCTTTCCAGATCCACCTCCTGTCTCCATTGAGGAGTCATGTGTATAGTGTTTGCCTCCTGGGGTGGAGTCTCTGTACTTCAGAGACCATCAATAACTAAATGGCCAGACCTTTGTTGTGAATACCAAAGATTATTTTCTACCAAGAAACCTCCAGTCAAAGCAGTTATAGGGATGTAGATATGCCAGGGGTCTCTGACCTGCCCTCACATTCCCCATCCCTGCCTAGAGTTGGCTCTTATCTCTGTCAGCATACCGAAAGACTAGGCTTTCCTTTTCCCCTGCAACTTTTCAGATGCCAGGGAGTGCAGATTCTTTGCATGAGCTACTCATGTGGACGGGCCTCTCTGAACACCCTGCCCACTCACTTTTATGAAGACCTGTGTCGTCAGCTCGGTGACGCTCCGTAGGAAGTTGCCCATTTATGGCTACTAGAGCAAATGATATCATCACAATAGGTGGCTCCTGTCTAAATAGGGATCGTTTGTGAAATGAGATTATAGGCATTTATCTGAAAGAGCAGGAGACAGAGCACCTGCTCTCGGTAATTGATGTCCCGGAGGGATAACACTGCACTCTAATCAAGGCGTCCATCTCCATGGCTAATTTTGTTATGAGCAGAGAGCTTGCCTTTTCCGCTCAGTGCCAGGCAGCCCCCATATCCACATGGAATCCACTCCAGATCCATGTTTTCTATTACGCTTGACTATATGGGACATGCATAGCGATCCTATGCCTGCCACCGTGCTGCTGCAGTGTGCCTGTTTTGCAGAGTGCTGTGGCAGCCCAGTCCAAGCTGAGGCTGCCTGGAGCTGTGACCACTCACTTGGTCACCCTGGCCTCCTCCTTCCTTTGCAGCGAGGTTGAAGTGCCCCTGCATACACAGCTCCCCATCTGCCTAGGAGCTGTCGGCGGCGCTTCACATTTGGATGCTGCAAACCGTGCAGCAGGAGTCTTGCTTTGGTAAGTCAAGGATGACTCATTTCTTACTTTTCATGTCTTGGATGTATACTTTACTAGTGCCGTGGCCTCTGGGAAATGATACTTAACTGATCAGCACTCGACCAGCTAACCCAGTAGCTGCTTACCTCTCTGTACTTTGCAGCATGTTCTTTTTTCTTTCTTTTTTTCTTCTTTCTTTCATTGCCCTGTTTCATAGACCTGGTTTGCACTGCTTTCATAAGTGAAATACTCATGACTTGGTAAACAGTAGTGGCAGCCAGGAGACTAGCATCACTGCAATCCAGGGAGCCTCTTTCCTGCCCTGGGGGACTTGGGGCAGATGGTCTTGCACAGCAATCCAGGACTACAGTATCGTCATTATAGACAGACAAGTTCTGTCTTCTTTCCAATTAACGATCATTTTGATAACCACCAAATACTGGACCAGTCTGTAATGCAAGCTCTGTTTTGGCTGGCTCGCCTTTTTATTTCAGCCAAGATGTGGCAACTGGGCTGTGGGTTCTGTGATCCTCTGGAAATGAGTAAATCCCGGGACCAGAGGTTATTAAACCTGTGTTTCATGGGCTGGCAAGAGAGAGGAGCCTGCGGAGAGGGCTTCCTTTGTGTTGCTGAGTGCACTGAGGGGTTCTGAGCTCTTCCCCGCTGCACTGAATAGGATGAAAGGGAAGAGAGAGGTGCCGGGATGGGCACCTGCTGGGAAGTGCTGTCTCTGCCTGTCTTTATAGCCAAAGCCCCTTCCAAAGCACTAATTTAGTGCTTACACCAAGTAGCCCTCCTCTGCTTGGTGGGAGGAGATGGTGTGCAAGTGCCATGGAATTGCTGAGGCTTTGGAAGAAGCATGCTTTTGGCGTGCACAGTGTGACAAGGAGCTCCGAGAACCCACCAGTCAGGAAGGATTTTTTTTTTCTTTTCTTTTCTTCTTTTTTTTTTTTTTTTTTTTTTTTTTTTTTTTTTTTTGCAGTGAGGCACTGAGTAACTGGTACAGCTGTTGTGGCTGGCCACCAGCCTTGGGCGAGCGAGCCATAGGGATGAAGGCGGCGAGGTATGCCTGGTGGAGTCTCTCCCCACATGCTTCCTTCTCACTGGGCTCCGTTGACATGTTTCCTTTTGTTTTTGCTCTTCCACGGGAAAAGATCCACACACCTCTCTAAATAGGACTGCCACATCTGGCCCCTTTCCAGCCCGTCACTAGAGAGACTTGTTGTTGCCTCCGCATCTGGGTGACCACTGGCTGCACAAATTTCTCTTACAAATGGCTGAGTTATCACAGGGAGGGCTTGCACTCTGCAAAGGACTGAGCATGTCCAGAGAGAAGCTGCCATTGGCTTCTCCGTTTCCAGGTGGATATTGACTGCTTCATTCATAATTTCATCCCCGGAGCTCAGGTCTGTCATCCTTCAGGAGCTTAATATCCAAAGGCGATTTTGTAGCCTTAAGTCTATTCCCATACTAGGACCAGTCACTTGGACTTTACCCAGTCTTGTGAGTCATGCTTTATCGAGCAACAAGTATTTTATTACCCACAATCACCCGTCACCCTTGCCCTTCATCCGAGGGGGCTCACAGGATGGCATGTGACATCCCAGAACCGCATGGATGTCCCAGCCTTTGGTTGGATTTGTAGCCCAAGTTAGAGAATGCTGCTGGGGGTAAGCATAGAGAGATGTTTAGATCACAGCACAGTTAGACCTCTGCCAGAGAAGCAGGCCACAGTCTCTTTCACTAAGTTTAAACCCTGCCTTCGCATGTACAATTATTCCACGCTAAGTGTCTGTAGCTAATGAGTACTGTTTTGTTTTAAACCAGATCACTTCAAAACATTTAAAGCACAAAGTGGGACAGTAGAAATGAAGTGCTGCATTGTGACAGCGTTCACTGGGAAACATAACCACGGGATGCGTACGTAGGTCTCTGGCGTGACAGCTGACAGACGTTTCATAGCCAAACTATGATGCTGTGTGTTGAAGGCCATTGTGTATTTTCTGGACAAACTTTAGTTCACTCTGAGCCTATCAAACATGGCTTCAAAATCACATGTGGTTTTTGTCCTCTGGAATAGTGTCATTTTTATTTTAAATAAAATCCGGCTTTCGTTTTTATTTTTAATTTCTGAAATTTCTTTTGTGGCATGTCTGTGTGGAGTGGTGTGTGCGTGTGTATGTGCAGAGGCCAGAGGGTGACTTTGGGGGAATGAGTTCTTGTTAAGGCAAGGACTGTCTTGTCTCTGCCAGTGCATAGGGTACTCCAGGCTAGCTGGCCTATGAGTTTCTGGCCATTTTTCCTGGCTCCACATTCTGTCTCCCTGTGTGAGTGCTGGCATTACACATACGTGCACATCTAGCTTTTTGCGGAGGTTCTGGGGATTGAACTCAGGGTTATCAGGCTCGTGGGGCAAGTGTTTCTGCCTTCTGAGCCATCTTTCTTGCCCTACTTTGATTTTCTGTTTCTCCATAAGCGAGCGAGTCTGTCAGTGAAGTATACAATTCTGTGAGGGATGCAGTCAGTGCAGGCCACTGAACTCCCAATACCCTTGACTGTGGGGGGACAGAGCTCTGCAGTCCTCTGTACTGTGTTAGAAATATGGTCTCTCTAGCATCATCTTTCTCTCTTATCTTTCGTCAGACTGCCAGAAGCATGCCTCGCCTCGCCTCACCCTACACACACCTGGTCCCTGACGTCCCGCGTAGATAGTCTCTGAAAAGAGCAAGGACTCCTGGGTACAGACGTCAGAGGTGAAAAGGCAGTTAGGAAGGATGCTGGCGATACTGTTGGTGTTGAGCCTTGAGATAAAACCAGACACCTACGCACTGTGTGTTTCCAGCCAGTGTACAGTGCGTGGGATATTTCTGAATCAATCACACCTCCACATGCTAATGGTGAGCTTCCTTTATGCACCCAGCAGTTGAAAACACAGTTCTCTACCCCAGGCTTTGTGTGCACAGTCCCCATTGACTTGATCTCACACTTTGAATCAGGAAGTTGTTTACAGAGAGGCAGCTGTTACCTGAAATTTGATCATTTTATTCATGACGGGTAGTAAGATTAACATTTTTTCATATGACTAGCATCGAGAATAAAGTCATAACATTTCTTCGTGAAGAATGGCTATTGTGAAATTGCTTTCTTGTCCACGTATGTTGGTTAAAAGTATGCTGATTGGTAAAGGGTGAGAGTAAAACAGTTTTGCCATCTTTTTGGCAATACTCTTTCTCTTTTGTGGAAAAACTCTCTGCATCTTGTTGTGTGGCTTTGGAATTTAACTTTCTTTAGACACTGGCCCCTGAGTTGCAATTGCATGCCTTGAGGTTGTGCCTCAGTATTGATCACAAAACTGCACATGCAGCCTTTCATAGGTGGTCATAGGAAGAAGCATTTGCTCGTGTCTTCCTTCTAATTCAGTATCTCTTAGGCATACACAGCCTTCTCAGATTATCATATGCAGTGGGCCACCATTTCTGGTTCCCTCATTCTTGTAAATTCTTCTTCCATAACAGAGATGGAGAACTCTGATTGCTAGAGTCCACAAATAGTGCTGTAGGCTGGGGCTGGTGATAAGGCTATATGGATAACGGCACTGGACCCCAAGCCTGATGATCTGAGTTTGATACTTGGGACTCAGATGGTAGAAGGAGAGAACTAACTCTTGAAATTTGTCTTCTGACCTCCACCTGACCTCTACATGTGAGCTGTGGCATAGATACGCAGATACACACACACACACACACACACACACACACACACACACACACACACACACACTACAGTAGTATACACTAATATATCTGAATAACTTGGACTCCAGGAATTCCAAGATACCTTCTTAAGCCATTTGTGATTTTTAGTCTAAGAGGACACTCCAGGAAGAGCTCTGGTGAGCATGCGGAGGCCTCCTTGGACCTTTCCTGAGTTCCTTGCCCCAGTCCTATGCCTAAGAGTATGACTTTGCACATAGATGGTATTCCTGAAGTGCATGCACTTAGACCTGGGTGACTTGCTGGGTCAGGGTGCAGAATGGGTTAATAAGGACGACTCCCTCCAACCTCTCATCCTTAGCATTTGGTCTCTGCTACCGGGGTGGGGGGTGGGGGTGCATCCTCTGCAGGAAGCAGATAGTAGGCTGTCCCCAGACTGAATCCTAGTGGGATGTGTTTCAGCAGAGCCTGTCTTAGGGTTTCTGTTGCCATGATAAACACCATGACCAACAGCAACTGGGGGAAGACGGTGTATTTCAGCTTACAGCTCCCAGATCATTCCATCACTGAGGGAAGTCAGGGCAGGAACTCAAGGTAGGGAACTGCAGGCAGGAACTGAAGCAAAGGCCATGGGGAGATGCTGCTTACTGGCTTTCTAGGCTGGCTTTCTTATACAAATCAGGGCCATCTGTCCAGAGGTGACACTTCCCACAATGGGCTGGATCCTTCTACACCTATCATCAATAAAAAAAATGCCCCACAGGCCAGTTTTGTGGGGGCATTTCTCAGTTGAGGTTCACTCTTCCCAAAGGACTCTAGCTGTGTCAAGTTCACAAAACCTAGACAATGCTGGGTCTCTGTCACACTCCCAAATAACCACCAACATGTATACAGTTCTTTCCTCTGGTCTCCCAGGCTTCTTGTCTACAAACAAAGTGGCCTAGAGTCCTTGATATGTTGGTCTGGAGCCTAGCTGCTCTGGCATCTGTGTATATAACCAGTTCTGCTTTTTCATGTTTGAATTAGGTGGGTGAAGGGTATATCTTGATCTTTTTCTTTATAGTCACAGGGTAGAAGGCTCCAGAGCTGGGCCTCTCCCATCGTTCTGAGGGCAGGGTGCTGTGACCACCTGTTGACTACGTGTGCTGCCTGGTACATGTACCTTCTGGCTCAAGTCAAACCCTTTTTAACTTCCCGTTACTCTAGCTTATTTCTTTCCAGTGCTGAGCAAAGTTCTATTCTCCAGATGGATATCATTCTGCCATTCATCCACTAAAGGATGTCCAGTTGGAAGTCCCATACCAAACTTGTGTTCTTGACATGTCCAGTTTTGTAAGAGTCTTCCAAGATGTCCCTCAAAGTGACCATAGTCTTCTGCATCCCCATAAGCAAAGAAGAGAGTTCCTGTTGTTACAGACACCCACTAGCATAGAGCAGCTCCACATTCTCAGATTGGACCCTTCTCCTGGCTGTGTGGTCACAGCTAAGGTTGCATCACTTGACAGCAGGGTTTCCATGTTCATTGCTTGGGCAGTGTTTTTCTAATACTAAAGGGGAGATTATAGTGCAAGGAAGTGAAGGGAGGAAGCCGGAGAGGAAGAGATTAAGAACGAGGAAGGGGAGAAGGTCCAGTGGAATGGCTGCAGAGCTCCCATCCCTGTCCCCACTGTGGGATCTTACCCCTGGCCAGAGGAACTGCCACTGCTCCTTCTGACAGTGAACCTCACTAGTCTTGAAAGATGCTACTCCAAGAATGGGGCTTTTGAAGTGGATCTAAAGCAGGGGGACTATACAGTGCCAAGGCTCCACATAGGTTGTTATCTTCTTCAGGTGTTTCCTGTCTTGGTTGGACCCAGACCTTGAATGACTCACAGAGTATACCTACTGGAAATAAAGTTCTGCTAGCAAAAACAAGCCCTAGGAATGCCCAGCTAGAGTATGACGGATAGGCCTGCTCTGTGCTGCAGACACACACATTTGTTGCCGCTGACACAGTGACAACATTTTTAGTTGCTAGAAGAACGATGCAGCCCAGACGGATATTTCTGGAGGAGCGATTGGTCCCCTATTCACATTTTCTAGGCCAGTCTTCTTGAAAGGACCGGCTGGAGGGCAGGTGAGGGTCAGCAGAGACGAGCTGAGCACATGCTGGAGGAGATGGAGCTGCTGATTTCCCCATCTGGATCCCATGAAGAGAGAAACAAATACTTATATACTAGGTCCCACCATCCTGCCAGTAGACCAGCAGTTCTCAACCTGTGGGTCACAACCTCTTTGGGGGTCAAATGACCCTTTCATGGGAGTCGCATATCACGTATCTTGCAGATCAGACATTTATACTGTGATTCAAAACAGTAGCAAAATTATCGTTATGAAGTAGCAACAAAAATAATTTTATGGTTGAGAGGTCATCACAACATGAGGAACTGTAAAGGGTGAGACCCACTGCAGTAAGCTGTAACACAGGTACATTGATGAAAAACTAAGGCAAAGGAAACCAAAAACGTAACTTTTATTTTTATTTATTTTTTTATGCTTTCTGGGGAGAATGGTGGAGAGAGACTTAGTCATACATTGTTTTTGTCACCTCCATTGTTTACAATTTCCTTCATTTCTAAAGAAGACAATGGATGGGAAGATAGCATCTAAACCCTTTCACTAGCATGCAGAAGGATATGTACATGAAGCTGCTGCTCTGTGCATGCACAGGCCATTCTGCTGCTCTCCAAGGGCCGTCTCTGCTCTGGTTGTGCCCATTTGCCATCATGATGAGGCTTGTGACAGTCACTGAGCACCAGCATGGACCCTGGTGCAAGGTGATTGGTCCTTCTTTGGACAGAGCTCTTGCTCATATTCAGAGGACACTTTGACAGTCGTTTGAGGGGCAGTCTGGGGAAGGTGGAACTTGCTGTCAGCAGGCTGCCTTGAGGACTGAGACCCCATGCTTGGAAAGCAGGTCACAGTTCCAAAGGGACTATTCCTGCTGGGCACGCTGTGTTGATTTCTTATGGGTTGTACCCTGGTGCAGTTTAGAAGGAGAGAATCTAGGTGCTCTTCTGTGGTTTTCGCTTTTGTTTGATGATAGAAACATTCTACTGTAGATGTTCCCAGAACCGAACTAAAGCCAGCGCACAGCTCACAGGATGCCTGAAGGAATCTAGCAGGAATGCCCACCGGAGGGTCCCTTCTGCTGGCAACTTTCAAGGTGACTTCTTGGGTGTCAAGAAGATGATCCCACTGCCACTCATATCCAGGTGCAGCTCAAGGCACTGATGCAGGCAGTGTCCTTCAGCTCTGACTTAGGGAGCGTTCACTCAGTGCACTCTGACGCCCTTCCAGGTCACACACACAGGACGCTTGTGTTCCCTCTCTGCTTCCACTTGTTTGCATCTGATTTCTCTTTTCCGTTAGCCGTGTTTACTGAGGAGTTCTAGTCTTTAGAACCGAGCTGTAAGCATGTGTGAGCATTGTCCCTCTCCTCCCTCGGTCTGCACCGTGCTGTCCACGGTGTGCACTTTAGATTCATTTTTCTAGTATGTATGCCTCAGTGCGTGGGTGTACTGTCAGTGAAATGAATATGCATGTGTTTTAATTTTATGTAGCCTGTGTGACTCTCATTGAAATGAAGATGTTTGATCAGTTTTTGTTTTTGTTTGTTTTTGTTTTTATCAAGGAAGGAGCTCTTCAAAACAGTAATGTGCTTTTCAAACATGGCCCCAAAAGACAAGCAGGGCCACATGGTATGTGAGTCCCAGGAACCCACTGAGAACTTGTTTGGGTTCGAATACTGGCAGACTCTTTTGTCTGTGTGTGGTGTCTCACCAGCATGCTGTCTTTTGGTCAATCAGTGCTGCCTGGGCGTTGGGGGCAGAAGTGTGTGCTGGATGCCGCACAGATCTGGAATCAGATCTTCCTTGAGACAGTGTCTCATTCTAGTTCCATCACATTCAAAATTAGTCCTTACACCCAGCAGCCTTGAGGCACGCATGCATGAAAGGAAGATGCAGTAGATCGAAGTAAGCTTCCTCTGTGAGAAAACACCGTTGCAGAGACTGTGAGGTACTCCCCAGACCTCTTACTTTGATGGTGTTCTGAACCTGAAACCCAGCACCTGTTCTTCCCACTTCTCCTCCATTTCTGTGATGACTATTGGAGAGAAGTGGGGACTTTCATTCACTCGTTCTTCATCTACAGCATTCATGAGTTTTTCACCTGTTACCATATGTGATTTTAGCATGGAAATCCAACAAGATTTTGTTGAACTATTCCTTTGGTGTCCTTGGATGTGAGAAAGATCTTTGAAACACAAAAGCCAGACCCTCATTAAGGTATTGCCAGAATACTGAACCTCTGTAAACTTCTCTCCAAGTGTCCTGCAGAGCCCAGTTCCCTTTTCCTGGACACTCAGTGCTTGTTGGATGGATCCATAGTACAGTTTGACCTTGTTCTTCTTTTAGTAACATGAAACTGGATATATCTATTAACTATCACACTCTCTTGGAGGAAGATATGGTTCGTATTAATGCACACTATCATTCTATATGCCTTTGGCTCCAGTGAGTTTTATGTAGAATAGAGAATTTCAGTGTCTGATGTTAAGCAAGGGGCCTCTGATGCAGCCCTTCGTGTTTCCGAGGTTTCCCTGTGGATTGCAGTTGAGGTCATTTCCAAGGGAATGCTTCTGCCTTCCGGGCTTGAGGACTTCCTTTGTGGTGTGTCAGAGTTTCTACTCTCAGCCCCCTGACCTTTATTCACCTCTCACAGAAGATGCTCTCACCTAAGTGGGGAAAGCTGTGAATGGCAAGCCACAGCAGTATTTTGAGTTGAGGAAATTTCTAGACCTAGGTGCATTTTCAACCTTCTAGACCGAAAAATGTGTTAGAAGCAATCCTCCCTGCATTGACTTACATTTCCTTTTACAGTGTATTCTAAACACTAGAATTTAAAACTGCATAGGATGTAGTCAGCTTGCTTGTTTGCTTTATTAAATGATATGGTACTATAAAGTTTCACAGATAACATGATTAATAAATGGTCATTCTGTGTTTTTTTTTTTCCTCCGACAGTTACTTAAGTGCTCAGACCTTTGTTGCAGTGATTGTGTTAACAATGTTTTTATGAGTGTCACAGTGTTGGCGTGGGCACAGAGCGAGTAACAACATTGGTATTAGCTCATGATCTCAGAACGGACAAGAATTGATGTAGACGAAACAGAACATGTTCCCTTCTCAAAGACTACTTGTGTGGAGGTCAGAGGGCAACCCCTTGTACTTATTCTCTCCTTTGCCAGATGGATCCTGGGGATTCAATTCATTTGTAGGCCAGCACCGTTGCCCATTGAACCATCTCCCTAGCCTCAACCTGCTGGTCTCTATCTCTGGAGCTTTGCTTTACCTAGAATGTCACCTGTCAGAATCAAATGGTGAGTGGCCTTTTTAGTTTGGTATCTTTTGCTTAGTGATATGGATTGAAGGTTCCTTGGTGACTTTTCTTGGCTCCGAGGCTTGTTCCATTCTCTCCGTGGCCAGTGATTTGTTTATCAATTGTATTAGTTACTTTTCTTTTTTCCTGTCACCAAATACTTGTCCAAAGGGACTTAAGGGGGGATTTATTTTGAGGATACAGCCAACCATGATGGGAAGGGATGGTGGCAGGTGTCCCTGTGGTGGTGTGAGTATGAAGCTGCTCACTCACCTCTCAGTGAGTTGGGAAGCAGAGAAAGAAGTGATGGTGCACAGGTGCCTTTCTCTCTTTTTCCTTTAGTTCAGGACCCAGGACAAGGCATGCTACTGGCTATGTTAAGGTAGGGATCTTCTCTCCACATTTCCTCTTGGGAAATGCTCTAACATCAAGTTGACAATGAAGAGTAACCATCACATCTGTGTACTCATGGAAAGCATCTTGGTGGATTACAAATTTGGACAATTATAAATAAAGCGACTTTCAATATCAGTGCATGGGCTTTTCTGTGGACTACCATTGTCAGCCTGTTTGGGTAGAATGTTTTCAGTTCACTTGAGTAAATACCCAGGAACATAGCTGCTGGATAGCGTGGCAAGCATACGCTTAGGTTTTTGAGAACTGATTATTTTATTTTCTATGTGTGGGTACTTTGCTTGCATATATGGCTGTGTACTGTATGTTTCCGGAGCCTGCTGGGGCCAGAAGCAGGCATAAGACTCCCTGAGACTGGAGTTATATATGGCTACAAGCTGCCACATGGGTGCTGGGAATCAAACCCAGGTCCTCAGCAAGAGCAGCCAGTGCTCTTAACTGTTGAGCCATCTCTCTGGTCCTGTGGGTGGAATCTTGATACCAGGATGAGAGACATTTTTGCTATAAGCATGACCTTGTGGCAGTCTGAAGAACACTTAGCCATTGTTTCCCACATAGTTGCGAATTTTTCCTCTTGTGGTTCTGCAGATGAATATGTGAACTTCTAAGAGGGAACGTGTGTGTGGGCTGTGGCAGGAAGGGCAGACTGAAGTGCATGCTAAGAGCCCGAGGCAGGAGTGTTGTTGTGACTGACCAGTGAGGTTCTCGTGCTGTGGCTAGGACAAAAGCACCTTTGAAAGGTGTAGGGTTTTTGATGAGAACTCTTTGGGTCTTTGTTTTCCTTGTGTCCAGCTTGCAGGCCAGCAGACTGTGGGCCTCATGTCGTCTCTCATCCTGAGAATGCTGTCTGCTGCTTTCTCCCATGGCACTCTTCTCTCTCAAGTGTCCTGTTAAAGCTCCTTCAGCCACTTTACCTTTAGGACTCTCGTAAAAGATGTTCTTCACGGAGGTACTAGTGGCGGTTAGGGAATGCTGGTAGCCTGTAGGGCTTTGTGCTCAGTCTCAAGTAGAGCAGGCTTTCTGAGGCTAGAGAAACGGGGTGAGGACAGAACTCTGTCCTTTGTGCTGAACACACAGACTCTGTCCTTTGTGCTGAAGAGGGTGGTGATCAGCACTCTCAATGGGCTCCATACATCTGTCTCTGACTAGCTCCCTCCTTACAGGGATGAATCATGGATGCTGTTTCTCTTTTTTCTTTTTTGGTTTTTCAAGACAGAGTTTCTCTGTGTAGTTTTGGAGCCTGTCCTGGAACTCACTCTGTAGCTCAGGCTGGCCTCGAACTCACAGAGATCCACCTGCCTCCGCCTCCCGAGTGCTGGGATTAAAGGCATGCACCACCACCGCCCAGCATGGATGCTGTTTCTTTTTTCTTTTCAAAATCTTCAAGAGGCAAATCTATGCAGGGCAAAACTGGGGAAAGTTCACTGACATAGTATTCTGAAGAGTTACCCAGTTAGTTTGTTTGGGTTCTTTTGTTCTGAAATTTTACTGCATTAAATAAGGCTTTAAGGGAATAATCCATTGCCTGTAATTCTTAGAACCGAAATATGAAGATGGAGAGGACATCACTATCCAGATAAGTTAACAATATAAAGTGACACATGTATTATTTCATCAGCACATAAAAGTGTTTTGTTTGGTATTAATTCATTTAAATTTAAAATAGACGTTGGGCATGGGCCTGTAATTCTAGCTACTCAAGAAGCTGATGCAGGAGAATCAGAAGTTCAAGGCCAACTATGTAATTTATATAGTGTGATGCTATCTCAAGAAAGATAATTAGAAGGTGAGAGGGTAGCTCTACAGTCTATAGTGCTGAGCACCTGCCTAACATGTACAGGGTTGTATGATCCACTCCAGTACCACAATAAATAAAAAAATAAAGTACAATTTCATTTAAGTGATCACAAACTAAATTTTCAGTAAGTGATTGTTTCACTTTTTTTTTTTGCAATTTATATCATTTCATTTGAACTTGCCACATTTCTGAATACCCGATAGCTTCTGAAATAATGATGAAGGTATTAGTGATAAGACTATATTTACATCAGAGGATTATGGGCCATGTTGAATATGTTAGTTTATATGAGCTACACACAGATTCCTACATATGGCACAGTGGCATAAATATGCATCCTTAATCGTTGCTCTGTTACTAAACTTTTGGTTTATAGTACGTTGAATTTTAAAGAGAAAATGCCTACAGTTTCTTATCCTTTGGGGTCACTTGTTCTACTTACTCATTATTTATGGAATCTTTCCTCTGTGGAGGATGCTCATTGTACCAGAACTTCATAACATTAGGAACATTCTCTAAACTTAATGTCATCCATAGTGCCAATGCGACAACACCCAATGAACATGCTCTGGTCTCTGTGTAGTGCATGGACATCAAGGCGGTTTCTATGTCTTGTTTCTAGTCATACCACCCTCCTCCAATGAGTGATGTCAGAAGAGGAAGCCCAAGACAGAGTTTGGTTGGTAACAACACACTTTTACCACTGTGAGCTCTGTAGTTCCTTTGCCCTTAAGTTTGGACAGTGTGTGCAGTTCAGACAAACATCCTCTTGTCCTTGATTAAAAACAAACAAAACAAACAAATATGCTCTGAGGAACTATCACTGAAATGGTTGATTGGAACCCCCATGTGAAGTGTGTTCATCATTTGAAAACAGTATTCCTGTTTTTAAATTAAAAACAGGAAAAGTGTTTTTCAAACAGTTTGTTTCTCTGCCTTCTTTAACTTAAGCTCACACATTTCTACATTTCTTTTACTTAAAAAAAATATTTCAGGCCTAAGTATGCTAGGGCATTCATGAGGCAGAAACAGGAAGTTTGCAAGTTGGAGATCACCCTGGGCTACATAGAGAGACCATATCTCTGAAAACCAGAAGTAAAATTAGGTCTAGGGGTTAATTGTGCCATTCTACCTGAGAAACAGTGACTCTAGAACACCCATGGAGAAAAGCTTATGTCTGCTCCGAGGGAGCTGTGGAGGGAGATGTAACAACACTCTCAAGGGCAATTAAATCCCAAAGAAGATGCACCTGTCCTGAGAGACTGCTTGCCAAAGAGCCAGCATTTGGCATGAGTGCCTGGGCACAGCATGGCTGCAAGTGGTGTCAGCCTGTTTTGCCTGGCATCCCATCTTTTGGAGAAGATCAGGTTCATAGGTTCATATCTATGGGGTGCTGTGAGGCCAAGCACCTGGGACAGAGGAAGGACTAGTGATCTCTGTCTTCCAAGCTGTTGTCTGGATGCAAAAGCCGGAAAGGACAAACATCTCTTCAGTGGAGATCATCAATATAGCTGATTTTATCTGGGAAAAAATGTAATTAAGACAGATTATTGTTAAAGCCATTGAGTTGGGTAGGGTGAGATTGAGTGATATTGAGTGATTGGGTGATATTTTTCCGAGTTTCATTCACTGAGAGAAAGTGGGGCTTGAAGTATGTTGAAAAAGTAAGGTACCTCAGAGTTCACTACAAAGGAAGATCTAGCTTTACCATGACTGATCACTTGGCTGTGAGATTTGACTCTTGAGTCTCAACTGTCAGTCTAGCCTCCAAGAGACCAGTGGAAAAAAAATACCTTCCCTTCAAAAAGAGCCACTTTAGACAGGAGCATGCTACATTTTAAAAGGAATTTTCTTCATAAGACCCAACTCAGGGGATCCTGGGAGGCACACATTGTTCTCTAGCAAGGATTGGACTGTCATTCTCATGCACATGTCTCTACTGACCAAGGCCAAGGGTGCCATGACCTGAGGTGGTTCTTTGTAGAGTCTAGTCAGCTGCCACTCTTCATGTCATACTGGTTTATGAAAAGCCGATATCATGGGAGACATGGAAGTCATTATTTTTATGAGGCCTGAGTTGATATCATCGTTTTAAACCAAATTTTTCTAACCTGAATATTTGGATTGAGCTCATTCATTCCATGAAGTGTATTTTTGCAGACATTTAAGGTATGAGTTGAGTGATGGCTTTTCCCTTCTAATTGTACTGACATCATGAATAGGGAGAATCAGGGTGAATGGTCAGCCAAGCTGGAGCAGTTTATACTATAGTGTTATGAAGTAGTCACCAATAAAGAGATTGAAGAGTTCATTTCCTATGCAAGCAGCAGCATGTGACTCAACAGTTACACAGTGTGGCAAAAGTTAGACACCAAAGCCATGAATTTGCCTCCACAAGAAAAGAAAGTTTTGTTTTACATACAGTAGGTTGTTTTCTTAATGTAAACGGTGACTCATGTCTAAGGGGCTGATAAAGGTCTCTCCTCTCAGTCTGCCTAAGTGTGGTTTCAGTACATGGTGAAAGTGTCTTTCTTTATGACAAAATAAAACAAAATTTCTATGTCATGAAAACTCATTGGCCTTGCCAAGGATGGAAAAACCCATTAAACACTGGTAGCTTCCAGAATGTTATAGGCAGGGATTTCTGCCTGCATTAGCTGATTTTCTATTGCTGTGATTAAACACCATGGCCAAGGAAGGATTTATTTGGGATTACCATCCAGAAGTATAAGACTTGGTCATGTTGGGAATCAGGGGGCATGGCGGCTGGAGTAGCAAGCTGAGGGCCCACATCTTGAATGCAAACAGGAAGCAGAGAGCAAACTGGGAGGCAGGTGAAGCCTTCAGTTCTTAAAGCCAGTGACATATTTTCTCCAGCAAGGCCAGACCTCCTCAGCCTATCCAAACAGTGCCACCTACTAGAGACTGACTATTCAGATCTCTTCGACGATGCAGGACAGTGACTGCTTAAACCACCACACGGTCCATCCACCATCCAGCATGCAGACACATCTTTTCCAGACAGTGCTCAGGTCTGGCAGTCTTTGGTATCAACATTCTCATCTGCTCCATTGGGGATCTCATAAGTTACCCCATCTTGGCAATTTCAACCTCTATTTGCCTCCAGCCTCTTGTTTGGGTCTGTGAGTATTCTCAAGAGCTTCTGCCCAGAAGTCCATGCCACTCTGAACCTTTCTTCTCTCAGATTTGTTTTCCAACGAAGCTCCGTTTCCTCCATTCTTTTGATCCCTTGTGAGGTACTGTGCCCACCCTCTCGGGTTCCTGCCTCAGCCCTCGTTTTTAAGGGCACAGCTCCATCTCATCTGTGTGATTTCTGTGGAGTGCCAGGCACTTTCTTGAGTTACTAAGTTGGTCACATGTATCACGTCCCTTCATCCTTTTATTCCCAGGTGAGCACTTTCCAATGTCCTCTCGTCCTCTTTGTCATTTGTGTTCTCTCTCATCCGATCTCATTTCTCCAGCTGTCACCTCAGTGACTTTCATCTCCCAAAGCGGGACACTATCCTTAACGTGTCTGTGCACTGTCAGCTCCCTTCCAGAGTCTGTGGAAGTTTTCACCTTGACTATCCATCATCGCACGAACACGTTGCTCTAGGCCAAACCCGCATCCTCCGCCTTCAACCCTCCGCAGCCTGTCCTCTTCTTGTAGGTACCACCTGCAGATGCTTGGGCTGGGAGCCCTGGGTCCTTCTTGCCTACTCTCCATCATCCGTCTTTCCATCTGTCCTTCAGGCACCTGCTGATGGACTGGCCATGTCTTGTCACCACCCCTGGAATAGAGCCCCACTTCTGCTGCTGTCCCTGTCTCATGGGTCTGGTCCTTCCTGTTCTAGCTCTGCCTTCACATCGCATCCCAAACCAGCTCTCTGCAGCAAGCTTTCCCCAGAATCCCAGCTCCAGCATCACTAAAGGCTCTTCTCTCATCCCAGTAGGGCTTGTGAATTGCACACCCTCCACACAGACTTTAGTAAATGGCTTGACCTCTAAATTCTGTGGTCCCAAAAAGTTAACCTATACTATCTGACTATAGGGGCTCAAAGATCATACACAACCTCATAAGCAAGATTAGACAGCTGTTTCCTCTCTCTGTGCTATTGTCTTCTGCTACTGTCTTTGGGAGTTAAGTCATGAAGCAGCAAGACACAAGGGAACAGCTGGATGCTGAGTCTGTGGGTCTGTTTTTGTGCTTGTGTGAGAGTCTAGGCAGGGAGATTGATATGGTGTCAACACAGACTGAAAGAACTTGAGACACAGCCTTTTGGGAGTCTCTTGGGACAAATAAGCAAAAGAGCCTGTGGCTTCCTCCCTGTCTTTCCCGACAGTCTCTACAGTTGCTGCAGCCAAACCAACCAATGCAGAACCAAAAGTTGCACCCTTAGGTCTTACAGATCTTGGGACTGCTTTTGGTTTGCACAGGTATGGCATGTGTAAATAAATGACTTCTTTCCCTAACCAGCAGCTGCCTGCTGGTCCTTCCTGAAAAGTGGATGACCACAGTTGGCCAAAGCATCCCTTCCTTCGGTCAGGAGTGTCCCTGGGCCTTGGGCAGTTGTATCTGTGTTTGGTGGTCTTTCCAGCTCACCCCAGGTCTCTGCACTCTGGCAGCACTTCCTCTTGGTTGAGTCTGTGGCAATGCCAAGGCCTTAGTTCAGAACATGGGTTGGAAGTAAGTATTTTGCAAATGTTCTGAAAACTCAAAGGTATTTACTGATTTGTAGACAAAGTAATTATACCACTCTTATTAAACACTGGTAGTAACTCAGTGAGGAAGAATGGATAGTATAAAAGAAAAGGAACAAAACTCTATTAAGGATTTTATCATTTACCACAGTAAGTCAAAGGATATTTACTTTAAAAGAAATAAGGGGAGAATTTTGGAAAACACTGCACAAACACTTGCTCCATTAGTTTATAACAAACAACCTGTTTGTTGACCTTGACTATTAGAACATAAAGATGATGTTTCCACCCAGGGATAGTCACAGACACTGCACTGTATGGCTGTGTGGCAAGAATGCTAGGGTGACCACAGGAAGTTGTAGCATGGATCTTAACAGGTTTTATTAATAAAAACAAACCTGGAGTCAGGTACTGGGGTCAACGCTGAAAGATCAGAGAAGCAGAGCAAGCCAAAGCCACAGCCACCTCACCTCACCAATTCCTCAGCTGATCCTGTTTCCTCAGACTGGAAGCCTCTGTGTCCTCATATCCGAATGGATCTCAGCTGAACTGCTTCTCGAAAGCCTAAAGCTTAACCAGCTTAGTTCCTGGTTTTCATGCCTTATATACCTTTCTGCTTTCTTTCATTACTTCCTGGGATTAAAGGCTCTTGTTACCATGCCTAGCTGTTTCCAGTGGGGTTTTGGACTCACAGAGATCCAAATGGATCTCTGCCTCTGGATTGTTAGGATTAAAGGCATGTGTGCCACCATTTTCTGGCCTCTATGTCTGTCTAGTGGCTGTTCTGTTCTCTGACCCCAGGTAAGTTTATTAGAGTGCACAATGTATTGGGGAATGCAATATCACCACAGGAAGTGGCAGAGAAGGAGGGTGTCTACAAGAGGTGATCCTTTCTTTCCCTGGGACATGAGTGTGACCACTGTTCTGTGACCTCTAAGCTTCAGTTCTTTCTTGGGATGTGCTGCTGTTTTCCAACCAAGATGCTTTGACCAAGCAACCAATGCAGAGGGATCATGCTTGTTCCCAGGTCCCCTAGGAAACTCAGTGTTACAGAGCTAGGCTTGAGCACTTTTAGTGCCAGCTGGTACAGTAGGGAGGCTGGTGGCTTAGCTTCTTGCTAATTAAGCATTTCCTGGGCCCCAGGGAAGACACTGCAGACTCCAGGCCTTGAGTTCCAAGGTCCAGTTTCTGCTGGTCTAGGCTACTCCAGGAGCTGATATTTTGCTTTTTCTAGTTTGTTCCATGACATAAGGGTTTTGTTTTGTTTTTTCATAAAAATGCTAAAAGGAACAAAAATGCAATATAATTCTCTCTTCTTTGAAGGCTCTGGTTAATGGAGAGTTTGTATGAAAGTGTATTTACTCAGGTTGAAATCATCTTCATAGTTTCTGTGGTTTTTAAAGATGTTGGTTCTCTGTCAGGGTTTCCATCTGAGCTGGTCACCATAGAAAGCTGCTTTTCTTTTTCAATCCTAAATCCCTCACCAAAGTGTCAACTCCTGTTCAAAGACCTGGTATGTACCAGTCTTCATGTTCCCAGAGTCAACTTTGGGTGTTTGTCTCAGGGTAATGTTCAGAATCTGCAATCTTGAAACAGAGAAAGCAAAGATCTTCTATGTGGTTCTCTTTGAGTCTTGCAGTTTGTTGCTGGTCTATAAACATCACTTTCTGAAATACCACCCCAATCCTGCCCCAGTACCACTCCAATCCCACCCCAGTCCCATCCCAATCTCGTCCCAATCCCATCTCAATCCCACACCATTCCCACCCCAACCCTGTCCCAATTTCACCCCAATCCTGTCCCAATCCCATCCCAATCCTACCCCAATCCCACCACAATCCCACCCTAATCCCTCCCCAATCCCACCCCATTCCCACTGAGGCAGTGGAACTTCCACAGGGAGAGATGGAGAATGCATGTGACCCTGGCATTTGCAGCAGACAGAAACCCAGCCTGTCTGCCCGCCTGGAGTTGGCATGGGAAGTAAAGGTTACCTTTTATCAACCATGGCTTGTTTCTTGTTTGACTTGGTAACAAGATAATCATTGCAAAATATGACTAATAAAGACATTCACAAAGAAATAAAAACTTGCCTGCCACTACACACTCAGGCTCGAGACAGTGTGCAGCCACCATGCACAGGTGGATACACACACTTAAGTTTTACCAAAGGGAAGAGTGTAAGAGCCAGAGAGGATGGAGGACTCCAAGGAAATAAGGCCCTCTAAATCAACAGGATGAATGCACATGAACTCATAGGAACTGAGGCAGCATGCACCCGACCTGAACAGGTCTAAGCCAGATGGGATCCTAGGGCTGAAAGGAGAAGTGGATACATGTCCCCATCTCCAACCCAGAAGCTATCACCATGAAATGAAAAAAATTAGTTTTCTATAAGGGGAGAAGAGTTTGTGTCCCTGGGGAAACAAACTATTCTTAAAGGTAGGCTTTATGCCCAGCAGTAGACGGCCAACACAAAACGAACTCCATGGCATCCTTGTCTCATAATGTCATGTCAGGGTTTTTGTTTTGTTTTGCTTTTTTTCTTTCTTAGTTTTTCTTATTGTTTTATTTTATTCATACATTTTCTCTCTTTTTATCCTACAGTTTCTTTGCATATATATTATGGCTTTAAGGATTTTTAAATTTCTTTCTTTCTTTTTTTTTTTTAAAGTGTTTTTATGAGATTCCTGAGTGTGGTTGAAATGATTCCCTGCTTTTGCTTCTTTACCTGTTTCTTGTGCCTTTTTGGGGGGAGCGGGTGGGGCTCTTTTCCTTCTGTTTGTTTTGTCTTATTACAATGTGTTAGTTTTTATTTTATTAACCTTTAGAAGTCTGTTTGTTTTCTAATGAGAGACAGAAATGCAGTGTGTCTGGATAGGGGGTTGGGGGTGGGAAGAGACTGGAAGGAGGGGAGAGGAGGGAAGAGGAGGGGAACCGTAATCCAGACATATTATGTGAGGGAAAAATCTATTTTAAATAAAAGGGGGGAGGAGGAGAAAACAATTGGGGGAAGTTTAGTATTAAACTAATTTGTTACCAACTTTTACAGTAATTTTGGAGAAGTTTGGAAAGTTTTAAATAAATACCTCTGAATCAAAAGAAAGAAAGAGAGAAAGGGGGAGAGAGAGAGAGAGAGAGAGAGAGAGAGAGAGAGAGAGAGAGAGAAAGAAATGCCAGGACACTTAGTAGGAGCTTATGTTCTTAAACCAGCATCACCTTTCCACACTGAACGGAGACCCATGTTGTAATAAATCAGACCACGGAGGAATCGGGAGATGTTCCGCCAGCTCTGTGGATGGGGTTCAGGTTGTTGGATCTGCCCCTTCTGTGGCCGAGTCATGGTTTGCATGCTGTGTGACTGGACTGTGATTGGCATCTCTCACACGGTGAGGTCACAGCTGAGCCTCCTCCACAGATTGGCAGTCTGTTTTTCTTCCCATTCCTCCCCTGCTTGCGCGTGTATTTACCCCTGTGCCCCCCTCTCTGGCCTTAGCCAGAGCCTGGCCCCTTCACTGACCTTGGTGATATATAGTTCATCATCTAGGGCCAGGTCAGCTCTTAGCCTCCAGAGTCCATTTCTTCCCCTGCTCTCCTCTCTATTTCATTTTCTATTTGTCTAATGAGATCACTATGGTACTAGAGCAGTATGGCTGACTTCCCCCAGAACCAGAGTGTTCTAGGGTCTCTCTTTTCACTTTGGAAACCCACATGACCTGCTCTATCAGCTGACTCCTGTGAGGACATCTGCACCAGGCTTTCTGTCCTCTTTGAGCAGGGGTGGGTTAAGGGTGCTCTTAACCCCCTGAACAGGCATCTCTGGATGGCTCACAAGACATTGTCCAGTAGGAGTGGTATGTTCATCCTGCCTGGCCACACAAGCCCTGTCAGAATATGAATTTTTCAGACCCCCTGAGGTGTGTCAGAGCTTTTGAAATGGATAACCAGGAAGTTGCCTGACCATAAGATGAGAGAGTCTTTCCCTTCTTTCTGGCCAGGTGTAACCCCCAAAGGGTCTAGAATGGATGCATGTAGTTCAAGGCTGAGGCTTTGTCTAGCAGGTCTCTGAAAAGGGAAAGGGATGTGGTATGGTCACTGTGGCTACCTCCACCAGTGTCTCCAAGTGGGCCTGGCTTTAAAAAAGTCCTGTGTTCCTCCAGGGATTTCTGTAGCCACGGCTGCATCATGAGTGGCAACTATCTGGTACCACAAGAGGTTTCAGATCTCGTGGATACAAAGTCTTTGAGAAGATAGGACTTGGATTCTTGTGGGGCTGGAGCCCAACTGGCTGTGAGGTGTAAAGGGTCTCTATTGCTGACGGCAGGTACCTGCCACCATGAGGAGTCATACAGGACATGGTGGACCTGGAGACCTTGTAGGTCAGAGCACAGAGCCTGTAGGATGTGGGTAGATTGATTTTAAGGAATTCATCTACACAACTGTGGGGACTGTAGAGGATGAAGTCCATGAGGTGGACCACAGTCAGGATCTCTGGAGATCTGACTTGTGGCTCAGGTTTTAACACAGTGGGGGGCAGACTCCTCTGGGCACCTCAGTCTTCTTCTCTTATGACTTTCTACTCACTGATTTGATGAGGCCCGCCTGCATTGTGGAGGGTCCCTTGCTTTCTTCAGAGTCTGCTGACTTAAATGTTAATCCTATCTGTAAAACAGCACAGCGACATTGAGTTGCTTGGCTAAGTGTCTAGGTAGCATAGTCGAGCCAAGAGGGTGCAGCAGGAACTATCACAGGAAGAGGCTCCCTTCTCCCAGCCCTGGGCTTTTGCATCGGAAGAGGGATGGGACCATGGCCTCAGGGATTGTCTAAGGACACCAACTGGAGGTGCCATCAGATGTGGAGAGGAGGGCTGAGGTCCAAGAATTATAGCACAGATCTTGGATGTGACTCTCATGGTATTCAGGAGTGTTTGTGGTCCTGACCTGCTCATTCCTTAAGAGAGGCCTTGCTTGGGTCTGCCTTATCAGGCGGGGACCCCCAGATACAAAAGCCTGTAAGAACTTGGTGTAGGGGTGTTTCCAATTGTGATTAGAGCTTTCATCCACTGAAGGCCCAATAAGCTCAGGCATTTTCACTTTATGCTTTAAAAATGCGTTTTCTCCAGTCCGCTGTAGGAGTGTACACATTTGTAAGGTGGCTGGTGATTAATTGCAGGCACTGAGAAACAAATGCTTGTAGTGAAACCAAGACAGAGAATGAATAATTAATTTTGTTTTTTTTCTGAATAAAAGGAAAACCACCATTAACTACTTCCCCCCATTCTCTGCTGAGGCTTCTCGTTTTCAGTCCCCTGACAGTGTGTTGCGGCTTCCAGTTTGTCTCCTTTCTATGGTGATATGAAGCGAGATGCAACTCGAATTCGTCAATTCATTACATCACACAGCTACAGCATGATAGACATGCTCATAATTCCAGGACTCGGGAGGCTGAGGCAGGAGGATCATGGAATTGAGACTAGCCTGAGCTACAAAGTGAGACCTCATCTCAACCCACCTACTTAGCCTCTAAGCAAGCCATAGGGCTCCCTTTGACATTGGTCCAGAGCCTTCACAAAGAGCTTTGCATTAGTGTCCATGGAGTGTTCTTCCATGTGCACGATGGACTCCTCCTTCCCTTTCTCTAGGCCCAGTTGCCAGGTTCTCCTTCGTGTGGGCATGATATCAGATGCAGCGTGTGGATGTTGAGACAGCAGGACCAGACAAGCACAAAATATGCTTATCTAGCATACCGTGAGTCTGGGTGTCTGTCCTTCATCTTTGGGGTTTTGTTCTTGTGGATGCGAGTAGGAACAGCAGAGTCTCTGTAGATGTGGCTCCTTACATGGTAGCAGGTGACCAGCAGTTTGGAACTCTTCTTCTATGGAGGCTGTGGGTCCCTTCTGTCACTTCATGGCGAGATGAGGGTCCCACCATCCTCAATTTCTTGGTTTTCTTTAAACAGTGTACTCATGACTGTACCACACTCCTTGTTTAGGAGTGTCTGGGCAGGGACCCCCTTTGAGGCTGGAGGTTCTTGGGATCTGGGTGGGACCATCATTCTTTTGGACTGTAGCTTGCAGGGGACTGTGCGGGATCAGCCTTCGCTTTAGGACTCTCTCGTTCCTGGAGGTCAGGGCTCTGGTCTCTGGGATTGTACCACTCTGCTTGCCTCTACTTCTTGTCACTGTGCATAGGGCTTGGTAAGGCTTTGATTTAGTCCTTAGTTTTCTGGTGGTCGCTGAGTCTTGCTTGCTGTCACTCAGTGGTGGGAGAGTGGAGCCTCTCATCTAGGCCCTCTGTGGAGGTCAGGAAGTCACTGGTGGTGCTCGGCACAGTCGGTCAGTGAGAAGGCTGCTTCCTAGTGTTGTGACCAGTGTCATTGTTCTCAGGACAGAGGAATCTTGAGCTGAAGAAAATTCTAAGGAAGCCATGCCCTTTCCCCCCTTATATTAAAAAGCCTTAGGACTCTAGAACATAAGGTAAAAGAGCAATAAAGTACTTAAGACATTAATAAGAGCTAATTAATTTCTCAGTATGACTCTTAGGGACGTGAGGTCTAAGAAATGTTTGCTGAATGAATGCTATTTCCCTGTCCCTTGAGGGCATGCTCCAGCCCACACTAGGAATGTCAACAGTTTTAGAAAACTTTGCATATTTTGAATAAAGTCAACATACATTTTGACAATCAATATCTTCTTAGTAAGTGAAGAAAATGTCCAATAGAAACAGTTCAAAAACATTGGCTTGTTTAGAAATGACGTTTCCCCAGGAAGTTTCCCAGACACTGTGTTCTGGGTGTGTGGCTCACAACTGGGGCTACTTTCTTGCTGTGCGAGGGCCCGCTCTCCTAGGCTGGGTAGCCAGCTCAACTCGGTTGCTATTTCTCGAACTCTTGAGGAACACATGGACCACTTAGCGAACTCCAAGTTGTCTGTTAGTTGAAGGCCCCTGTGTGGAAAGTTGGTCAACAGGCTGCTGTTGGGTCACAGTGTCTAAGAAAGTCTCTTTCAGGCCTGTACCTGGGAGCTTGGAGCATGTGTCAGGGCAAAGGGTGGGGAAGGAGCATGGCTTGTTCCCACTCAGGGGAGGAGCCGACTCAGGCCTGTGGACTGAACAGGAACCTGGCTGGTGTCTCTGTGGCTCAGGGCTGTGCCTGGTTTTGTTCTGGCTCTCACTTACCTTTTGGCCCTCTATGTTGCCGCCTCTTTTCTGGCCATTTTGATAGCTTGATGAGCACAGGAGCCCATCCATGGAGGGCCATGTTCACTTGGAACATCGGTCTGGCTCCTCCCCATCTGTCCTGAAAATTCCACCTTGCAATATGACTGGTAAAAATTATTTCTAGGGGTTGTTTAATGTCCAGACCACAGAGTAAGGACTCCTGTCCAAGGGCTGGTAGCAGACTGTTTGTCTGTGACCAATGCAGTATGTTGACCCAGCCAGGCCCAGTGAAGCTCTTCCAAGCCAGTGAATACCTGCCTGCACATCATCTTGTTGACATGCCCACTGTCAGCACACTCTGAAAAATACCCTCATATTTTCCACAGTCATAAAAGAACACCCCTGCCCTAAAAGCATGCCTTTGGGGAAGAAAAGCTGAGGGAATGCCACAAACAGGTACCATTCACCCATCATTCATGTGGAAAGGGATGTGTTTCAGGACTGGCTCCTCTGGAGTTAGCATAACTTTTAAAAAATAATATTATTATGACATTTGAAAGAGATTCTTTGAAGGCAGAAACATTAAACAGAGTAACCCGAGTTCTCCCAATCTTGGCTTCAAGCTTGGTAAAGCTCTTCTGTGCCTGTGTCTTCTTCACTGGGTTGGCGGATTGTCAAAGCTCCTGCAGCTGCTGTCTATTCCTGAGGAGGGCTTCTGGGAATTCATATTTCTGTTAGGAGTTTGAAAAACTTCACGACGATGAAAAGAAAACAAGGAACAATTTCTTTGTTGTATAGTGATCCCAAGGTGAAGAGTTGAGTATTTGATCATCAGCCACCATTAGGCAGTTTACCTCTAAGTCTTGTTCATTCAGCAAATCATGGAGGCCGGAGAGAGCTAGTACACCATGCTGGGCCTCCTGCAGGCTGCTGTTCTCATCATAGCCTGTTCACGGGGCTCTGCTTCCTTAAGGAATGGCCGTGTGTCCCCTCCCAGAAGGTTAAGAAAGATCTCATGATTGACACAGTTGCTCACAGGATGTTGAAGCAGCCCCGAAGGGTAGAGAGTGTTTTCTGCCATCATACCCTTAGCTCTGCACATGCAGTGAGCAGATGGCTTGTTTGAACTCAGGTGGTCCCCTCGTGGGAAGTAGCCTGACATATAGTACTAAAATGTAGTGTGCACAGTATTTATACACAACGCAGATTTTTTTTATGTCTACCCAGTATTTCAGTATTTTCAAGAGGATTTTTCTTAATTTTTAATAATTTCTTTTAAACGTGCCTAGACATGCAGGCAAAATGTTATTTCAATGAAATAATTTCATTATTTCAATGAAAACACATTGCTTATACTATGCTGTGAAATTTACACCAGAAAAATTCAGATGTAGAAGTAAACTGAAGAGTTATTTGAAAGAGAAAACTTCAGACCTCATTATGGACAATCATGGTAAACTTGTGTGATTGTTTTGGGGATATATCACTCCCTGACCTCACTGTTGACCTCAGTGATCAGTTAAAAACTAAGCACAGAGCCAGGCAACCAAGATATGCAATTGAAAAGTGATAGTGATATAAAATATAAAAAGTGATATTAAAGCTGTATAAAATTAGACTAATTTTGAAAAAAATGGATTCCAATTTCTTATAGGTGATGACATTTAAAATCAGTTTCTTAAGGCACATTGAGTGAATAGACCACAAAGCCAGTAAGTTCCACACGGCTCCAGTCATAGGCGGTTCTAGAATGGACGTAGGATAGTGTTGCCAGAGGCTGAGGGAAGAGTGGGGAGTTAGGGCTTAATGTGGCAAAATTTCAGTTTGGGAAGCAGAATGTCCTGGAAATGGATGGTGGCATGACTTCACATGTAAATACAGTAATCACCACCAAGCTGTACAACTAAATGTAATTTTTATGTTTTGAACACTTTACTACAAAAAGAAGAATGTTCAACAAACTAAAAAAAAAATCTACATATATAAAAATCCCAATAGCAAAAGTCAAGTAAAGTGATTTAAAATGGGCTGCACACCTCAGGAGATAGATATTTATCAAAGGAAAATGTAGAAATGCCCAACAGGTGTATGAAAACTGCTCCACATCACCAATCACCAAGGAAATACAGTCAGAGCCAGGGTGAGGCATTGTCCCAGCAATAAACGGCAGTTACTAAATGGAGAACAGGTGTTGGGGAGGCGGAGGGGATGAGTCCTTACAAATTGCTGGCGTGACTGTGAATCAACAGAGTCTTGTGGACACAAGGTGGTGATCTCCCAACAATTAGACCGGCACTTCTATGTGACCTGGCACTTCCACTAATGTGTGCACACTCAGAGGAATGGAGTCAGCCTGTTAGCTCAACACCTGCAGTCCATGATCACTGTCAAATAACCCACAATGGTCAAGAAAGCGAAACAACCGAAGTGCCTATCATCTGGTGAATGGATAAAAACTATAACACATATGCAGATGAATACTATTCAGTCATCCAGAAGAATGGAATCCTGTGTGGCTGGAACCCGAGGATGTGATGGTGAGCAAAAGAGCATGATCTCGGCTGTGTAATCTCCTCACAGACAGTCCAGAGTGTTATTAGTCAGGGTTCTCTAGAGTAACAGAACTTACAGAGTGAATCAATCTCTTTCTGTCTTCTCTCTCTCTCTCTCTCTCTCTCTCTCTCTCTCTCTCTCTCTCTCTCTCTCACACACACACACACACACACACACACACACACCACACACGGGATCTATTAGAATGACTTACAGGGTGTGGTCCAGCTAATCCAACAATTGCTGCCTATGAATGGAAGGTCCAAGAATCCAAAAGTTCTTCTGTTCATGAGGTTGGATGTCTTAGCTGGTCTTTATTATGCACTGGAATTCTGAAGAAGTGGACTCATCTAATACCAGTGAAAGAATGGACTTGCTAGAGAGGCTAGAGAAAACAGGCAAAGAGCAAAATCTTCCTCCTTTCATGTCCTTTACGTAGGCTTCCAGCCAAAGGCCTGGCCCAGATTAGAGGCAGGTCTTCCCACTTCAAAAGATCTGGATTAGAGATGAGTCTTCCTGCTTCAACAATCCAGATCAGAAGTGGATCTTCCCACTTCAGATAATCTAACAAGCAAAAATCCCACAGAGGTGTGCCCAGCCATTTTTGGGTTTTAGTTAGTTCCAGATATAGTCAAGTTGACAACCAAGAATAGATGTCACAAGGGTTAATGGTGATCACCTAGGCAAAAAGAGAGGGAGAGGAGAGATAGGCCAGTGGGTGATAAGTTTCAGTCAGACAAGAGTGACAAGTGATGCCATGGGCATCAGGGCCATTCTAGATGCTGATAAAGAACCAGAGGGAAGAAAAGAAAGGATTGAACGTCTTTCCCATGAAGACGTGGCAAATACTTAAGAAGACAAGCCTGTTTGCCTTTAAACATCACATAATGTATTTATACATCAAAGTATCACATGGATGGCAGGTCCAGTGGTTTACCTATAGCCTCCTAATACACAGGCTTGCTGGTGTCCATGGCTTGCAGCTAGCTTGGGCCAAGTAGGGAGACCTCAAATGAAATCGCATTACTTTTCACAGAAATGAAGAGTTTTTATATTTTGTGTTAAAGATGTTTAATTAAAAATTAGCCCAATTGAGTTGGTGCCTAGCTCAAGCCTTTGCTCTCTTGGGCTAATATCTATGGTACTGGAAAGTACTCTGTATACTACCAGAGAAAAAAGATAAACTCCAACCCAACTACAGACTCGTGATCTGCAATGATGACCCATCTGCAAGATACGCTGATGCAACAGTGGCACACAGAATGTGGGAGCAACCAACCAAGATCTGAGATGCGACCCAGGCCTGACACTGATCAGGTAGCTGAGAACCTGAGACTAGATAGGCCAGGGGCCTAGGGGAGAGCAAATACTACTGCTCTACTAAAGGAACGCAGCAGAAATGACTCCTGTTGACATTCTGCAGTACTCACAGATCAGCGCCTTGCTCGGCCATCATCAGAGAAGTAGATGAGAACAAATACAGAGACCCACAGCTAGACAATGTGCAGAGAGTGAGAGACCTTGGAACACTCAGTCCTAAATGGGATGTCTCCATCAAATCCTTCCCCTCAGGGATCAGGGAACGCTGTGGAAGACAAGGCAGAAAGAATGCAAGAATACAACTGATGCACATAGTCTCTGAGAGCACTCTGGATTCTCAGAGGTGATGGCAGCATGCACAGAGCCTGCACTGGTCTGCATTAGATGGGGTCCTAGAGCTGAGAGGAGGAGTGGACACAGGTCCCCATCCTAACCCAGATGCTGTCTCCAGTTGATAGCCAATGGCCAATGAGAAATGAGTTTCCTCCATGGAAGTCTCACTGGGGAAACAAATTACTTTCAAGGGTAGGCCCCATGCCCAACACAAAGTGAACTCAGTGGCATCTTTAGAGGTTCTTTACCCCATAATATTGTGTTCGAGCATTTTTTTTTCTACCTTACAGATCCTTTGCATATGTAGCATGGCTTGGCTTCCAATTTTGTGTTTTTATAGGATTCCTGTATGTGCAAACATGTGAGTCTCTGCATCTATGTGTGTTTCTTTTGCTTTTTTTTTTTTTTTTTGGCTCTTTTTCTTCTGTTTGTTTCTTTTGTCCCATTTTGATTTGTTTTTGCTTTATCTTAGTTTATTATTATTATTTAGATACCTGTTTTCTAACGAGAGACAGAAAGGGTGTGGATCTGAATGGGAAGGGAACGGGGGAGACACTGAGAAGTGTTGGGGGAGGAGAAACCATAATCAGAATATATTGTATGGAAAAAAATCTATCATTAAAAGAAAAAGTAACATAACCCTACTATAGGATGATATATGTGATTTGAAATAAATGTATGTGATTTGTACTAAAATAGGATTAATAAGAGCTTAATGTCATATGTGGTCTATGTATAATATTTTCTGTGCATAGCAGCATGGAATCACACAGAGCAGCTGAAGTATCATCACAGGGTCAGGGGAAAAATATAATACCAATCTCAGGAAATTCAAGCTGTCAGCAATATTTCAGAGAGTGGATCATTGCTTTTAGCATTGTATATTTATACAAGCTTGTAGACATGTTCTTCTGAAGACTATACATACATTTTGTTTGTTTTCTTTCTATGAAATTCTGAAGGCATTGTCAGGAAATGCAGGGCCAGGCTCTCTGTTTGATTTCATGTCACTAAATTTTACTTTGTGAAGTCTCAAGCTGAGAATGAAGTTTAAATTTGGTTTGTGAAATTGTTCAATACCGGAGAATTGCCCCTACCATTCATTCAAAGTGAGCCCCCAAGGGGCCTAGGAGTGCCAGGCAGCCCTCAGCCAAGTCCTTGGTTTTTTTCTCCTCCTATCTACAGTGCCACTGCCCAGGAATACTGTGTCCTGAGGGGTAGAGACAGGTGCAGAGCTTATATTTATTGCAAAAGAAAACCGCAGCCTCAAGAAAGCACACATCTCAGTGCTGGGTCTGCTGTGTACTGACTGACTGTGGCAAATGGGACCATCCATTGGCTGCATGGCCTTGTAAATGGAAGAAGAGCTCGGCATGCTCTGTCTGCAGCTGGAGGGGGTTGGCTATAACAAACCCAGGCTTAGCTTTGCAGATACTTCTCTGCACAATTCCCTGTGTGTCCAAAGCTAGAGACAGAGGAATAGGGAGCAGAAACATACCCTTGGCAGGACACTGTATAGGTCTTCATGGTTTTCCAGATCTGTCTCTCAGGGATGCACAGGAAGAGGAGATGGCTGAGGACAGAACTAGAATCTCTGGGAAGTTGCCTATATCCTTGCCACACAGAGCTGGCTTCAGTTATGTTTGGTGGTGTTGAGAGCCATCAGAGGGACGGCTCTTTCTCAGTCCATCCCGACCTATAACTCTACCTTCCAGGATTTCTGAGTATGTTCATTGCTAAAATTTCTAGCCAGACTTCTTACATTCAAAGGCTTGCTAATGGAAGGTGCATGCTGTATCTCAGGGCTTGTGGAATTTGCGCAGTTGTGAGGGAGTGGTTGTGAGGGGTAAGATCACAGTGTATGCCTGGGCACCATGGCCCACTGTTTAATAGGGGTTGTATGAGGAAGAATCTGCGGTGGTTTGAAAGAAAATATCCCCCAAAGGGAGTGGCACTATTAGAAGGTGTGGCTTTGTTGGGCTAGGTGTGGCCTTGTTGAAGGAAGTGTGTCGCTCTGGGGGTGGGCTTTGAGGTCTCATATGCTCAAGCTGCACCCAGTGTCTCAGTCCACTTCCTGTTGCCTTCTGAACAAAATGTAGCCAGCACTATGTCTGCCTGCATGCTGCCATGCTTTCTACCATGATGATAACGGACTGAACCTCTGAACTGTAAGCCACCACCTCAATTAAATGTTTTCCTTTCAAAGAGTTGCTGTGGTCATGGCGTCTCTTCACAGCAATAGAAACCCTATCTAAGAGAGAAGCTAAACTAAGGCAGTACATGCAAGACCTCTAAGCATCAGTCATCCACTCTTGGTCCTTTTCCTGGGTTATCATCAGAGTGTGAAGGCACTTGAGTTAGACAACACAGCCTGTCCACGTGGCCTGCTCACCCCCACACGAGTGATCACAGAACATATGCACGAATCTGTCCTTTGTGCTGCAGGTTGGGCCATACATAGAGGACCGAGTCTCTGGATGAGGGAAGTCATTGTTGACAGAGGAAATCAGGAGCAGGAAATGGACATCTGGATCTTTATCACAGAGCCTCAGGAGAGTGGCTAGAGCTCTGGGCAAGAACTGGGAACAAAAGGTGGAGGCTGTTTATAGAAAGTAAGAGAGCAAGTCTATGTAGTTACTGAAAACTTTTCACTTGTGGACAGTCACAGCAAGTGTAGGCTGGGCAGATGGCTAACGGGCTGAGTGAATAAGACAGCCAACTCTTTCTGGGGGACTGGAACTCATTACTTAATGGGCTTTGAGAGCGATGGACAGCATATCTCACATACCATCTCCCCTATTGAGTTTACACACCATCTATTTTACTCAGGGCTGCTCTGGGAGTGAGTCACCCACTTTACAGACAAAGGTGTATTTAGGTCCCCATGCTGATAGGTCTCATCAAGGAGATTGAGGTCCTGATGACACGGGACCCCAACACGGCTAACACCCCTTTGTGTACTCTCTTGCTGTTGCTCTGCCCAGTGCTTGCTAGAAAGGAGGCCTTAGGGAGCTCTCACACCTGCTTCTGCCTTGACTCCCTTAGCCAGGCTTCAGCCTGCACCAGAGAGGAATGGAGACTCAAGAGAGCCCTCCGCTCGCAGACTCCCAGAGGCGGCAAACGTTTTGAGCAGACTGCTCTCGCTGCTCATCTGGTACAGAGGTAGAGGAGCTGCAGTTGGCTGTGGCCTCCAAATGCTCCGACTAGTACCACCCTGCCTAGGGCCACAAAGAGGAGGATGGAAAGAGGAGATGACGTTGACTCCTTGGGGCTGGGGCATGCAGAGCATGTGGACTGGGACCCGCGGCCACACAATGGTGCTACCCACAGCAACACTCATACTGGCACTGTCTCGGGATTTGAGAGGGCTGTTCCACCATCAACTTACCTCTTATCCCTTCCTTCCCTTAAGTGATTCAGTTTACACTGCATGGCTTCATCCTCTCTGTATATGGACCTCCCCTTTCATCCAGTGAGCTGCTGATGGACTGTAGCTGATTGCTGTCTTGGCTATTGGGAGGGACAGTAACCCTGGGAGAACACATATCCCTCCATACTCTGTTGCCAGTTCTTTGGACTATATTCCCACAGTGGGGATGCTGGCACATAAGGTAGTTCTATTTTTAACTTTTTGAAGCAGCTCCCTCCTGCTTTGCATGGCAGCTGCATCCTTTAGCAACCGTCTTCCGGGCTCCAAGAAACCACACCCCTCACAACACCTGCCTGTTATCTTTTAAAATAGTCACCCCACTGTGGTTTGGACCCTCATTTCCCTGTTCCCTGATGGGGAGTGATGCTGCTGAACGTGTGTGTATGTGTGTGTGTGTGCGTGCGTGTGCATGTACACACATATATACAGGCATGTGTGCTTATGCATATAGAAGCCAGAAGCAGGCTTCAGGTGTTGTTCTTTAGGCACTATATTCTTTTCTTTTTTTGGGGGGGGGGGGCAACAATCTCTCAGTGGCTCAGAATTCATAGATTAGACCAGGCTAGCTGGCCAGTGAAGTCTAGAATCCACCCATCTCAGCCTTTCCCATGTTACGATTACAAGTGCATGCTACCATGCCTTTTTTTTTTTTTGACATGACTTTGAGATCATATGCTTATAAGACAAGCACTTGACTGAACCACCTCCCCAACCTCTTCACTTTCTTTTTTGAGCAAAGAGGTGCACAGGGAAGGAGGCATGCATGGGTAATGGGACAGTTGTTTTCTGCAAGTGACTTTTTTGGTGAAGGATGAATCTGATAGGGTAGATGATAATCGATTTTAATGCCTTCTGACCAGATATGTTCAAGGGAGACTTTGGAGTGAGGCCATCTACACTCCTCAGCACTGAGTCTTGAGGCTGTCTGCACAAAGCTCAGGGACACACTTCCTCCTGGAAGAGTCCTGCCAGTCAGTGAGTGAGGACAGACAGTCCACTGAGTGCATCAGCTCACGGCACCCAGACTTGCCGTCTACTCAGTATTCTACCAGAGTGGATTTCTTGACCTAGTCAAAGTGCGAACATTTGTGAGTTGCTAACATCAGTCAAACATCACAATGCATGTGAAAAACAGAAACTAATGATGTGTTTATAGCATGGTGGTGGAGACACCAGGGCTGTGCACCTCGGTGACCTTAGTACTTTTGACCTGAGATTGAGATTCAGTTTTTCTTGCCTGTGAGACAGGCATGGAAAGGGGCAAGGATGCCACAGTGTTGCTCCTTCTCCAGCGATGGGAAACTGGGTATGGAGTGACCTCCTTGTCTCTCTCTGAGATCCACCTACTGCCCCTGTCACCCCTCATTCCAGGTGTGGTGGTCCCAGGGTCAATTGATGGATGCACCATAGTGCTTGGCAATCCTCACCATAAGTGTGGACCACTAATGAGTGTTTAGAAAAGGTGGGGGCTCCGGGGAGGGAAGGCCAGGGCATCTGGGATGTGTAAAGTTCAGTTTGCTACTTTAAAGCCACAAATCCTGAAGCCTGGAAACGTGAGGGGCAATGGTAGTTGGATTGGGAGGAAAGGGGGCATTTTCTGTGCAGCAGGACATGTGTGGGACTCCTGGACCTTTTCTCCCATTCCTCTTGTGCTCTCCCCAGGTGACCTGCTTTTTGAGGAACACATTCTTCTCCATTTTTACCTTAATTGTGCCAGCGACACCATCTCCTGCCCACTTGTCAGCCATGGCCCTCTGCTGCCTGTTGACCTCACATGCACTCTGGGAGGACAAGCCACTCTGCCTTCCAAGCCTATGCTGCATGGAGAAGGGGTGTGTGGTCCACAGATGTATTCCTTGTCCTATGGGCCTATCGTGACTTCTTGGATTTCTGAAGAGAATAATAAATCCAGCAGCATTTCTGTTTTCTCTTTCTTTGTTTTACTGATGGTTGTTGAGCTGGTCCGAACTCCAGGGACTCTCAGCCACGTTAAGGACGGGAAGTTTCATTGTGTGTAGAGTCAATATCTTGGCCTGGAAGACAAGGCTCATTAAGCATTTGTTTTGTCCTCAGCCTCCTTATCTGTAAAATAGGGGCGACACACCCTCACAATGAGAATGGGGCAGGCTAAGGAACATCCCACACAGCACCTCAGATATAGAAATGACCAAACCACAGTTGTCTGGGAACAGAACTTGGAGGATGTGAGCACAGAATCCAAAGCCAGGGCTTCCAGTCCCTGCAGCTCCTGGCTGAACATGTTGGGGAATCCCAACATTTCTTTTGCCAAGAGAAAGCTGAAAGACAATCTTGGTGTGCAGTCCTCAGATAAACCCAGTACTTCTCTGCAGAGCCCAGAAAGTAATGAGTTTGAATGTTCCCCGCTGCAGCCATCTGGTCACCCTGGCACCCAGTATTAGGAAGGCAGTTGGGGAAGGCATTCCCTGCCGTCTATCCTGGGTTCATGATGCAGGCCTGTGACACAGTACAGGTCTTTCGGGTGCTTACAGACAGCAAGTATCAATGGTGTAGATATGGAAAGCATTTTAAAGAAAGGCTCATGGGTTTGTACCCTTCACAGATGAAACACAGCCAGGGAAATCATAAAGCACCTTTCCTATGTTGGTACCTTGAAGTTATTGGATTCACTCAGCTCTCCATGATTCAGCTTCCATGGGCCAAGGAGGGGAATTCAACTGCAATTCAAAAGGGCATTCATACTTCGTCCAGGAGTCATGGCTCACATTTCTAGCACAGCTTAGTGTTCTGCTTCTGGAAAAGGCTCCCTTTAGGATCGTTAAGGAGCTGAGCTAGGTTCCAGAGACTGGGGAGGTCACAGCCACGACTTTGTCAACAATCAGGATGTAGCCCCTGCCATGGGCCTGAGCACGGATAGACTGGTACCAGATGCTGCCTTTCTCCTGGTCCCATGCAATTATTGGCTGAAACTGTCCACTGGCTGCTAGTAAAAACCTAAGCCTTCTTCAGGGCCCAAAGCCTGCCATAGGTCAGTGGCTCCATGCTAGATCACAGCAGAGTTGGCACAGGAAGCTGAGCTTGACTGTAGAAGCTGTGGCCTGGACTGTGTGTTTAGAAAAAAAGGAACTCTGAATCCCAAAGATGTGTACCAGCCGCACAGAAGGCCACTTTCCTAAATGTCATCCGTTGTCATTTAAAGCATCCTTCAAAATGACTACACTGGACTTGGAAACTGAAGGAATTTGTAGCTAAATATGTGAGTACTACTTAGTGACACACTTTCTGAGTCTAAATTAAGTCAAAGGGCAGAAATGCAATCTTTGTGAGAGCTTATGTTGGCCACACTCTAGTTGGCAACATCCTTTAGGTAGTTATCTTTCCTTGAAATGACACCAACATCTACAGCAAGTTCACATGTATGAGGGTCTTTACTTCATAGTTGCCTTTTTACTTCTTTGACTAGGAGTATATGATGGGGCTTCTTTAGAGACCCCCTCAAGCATCTTGTAACAGATCCAGTGATCACCTCCTAGTCACAGGGGACCCATAAACACTGCCCTACAGAGTCTCTGGTGTTCTCCCAATCCCTACAGAGTCTCGAACACCCTGCCGATATGACTGAGAGCTCAGAGTCAAATTCCCAGGTGACATGCCCTCCTGGGTAGAGTGCTACTTTTACGTGGAGTCAACAACCTGTGGAACTTGGGCTGCATTGAGCCAGCCACAGAGTCTTCTTTCCCATGGCTTTTATGAGATAATCAGGGATGCACATGGCTGTTGGTATCTTCTACCTCTACAGAGGAGTCCCAGTTCGTGGGGAGAAGAATAAAATATATGACTACATGGACTATTTCTTCCTTTTTGTTGTGGATTATTAGGTCATCTCAAATGCATCTTTTTTTTTTAATATCAAGTTTTGGTGAAGGCCAAAGGATCTTCGCACTCTGGTGAGATGTGAGAATTTTAGTTTTCACTAGGGCAGATTGAGTTTCGCCAATGGGCTGAAAAGGAGAATGCCAACTGGGAGATCACATTCCTTCTGTTGAAGTAGTTTAACTGAGTAGCAATTGAGAACAAACAGTCTTGCTGTCCTTACCATTTTTATTCTGGTAAACATGTTTCTCTTTGGTAAATATATTTATGTATATTTTCCTACTTAGTATGTATATAGCTCATTTCTCGAAAATGCATATGATCGTTTTTCATATCAAGTCAAATCTGGCAGCATTCTCTAAGAGTTTGTTTTAGTGGTTAGAATTTCATGATGCCTTCGCCCCATCTTTCTCGCTCCTTCCTTTTTCTTCCTCCTCCTCCTCCTCCTCCTCCTGTTCCTCCCCCTCCTGCCTTCACCTCCTCCTTTGGGGAGATCTCTTTGTAGGTTTCATTCAGTCTCAAAAACACCATTTCTCTTATTTTCCCTAACCAGCAGTTTCTTTCAGATTTGATGGTAAAGATTTGTCAGGTTCTAAATTGAACTGGACGAGCCCAGGGACGCCTACATTGAGAGCAGCTATTGAGAGCAGGGCTCTGCAGGGAGATTTTTCCAAGGTTGGCAGACAGATAGAGACCCACAGATTCAGTTAACATAATCACATACCTTGAAATCATTGTACAGGCTGGCTTGGGGGTCACTGAATCTTCTAATATATTTAAATAACTGCACAAACTTTTCTGTCTGAGCTATTTCAGAGTTCAGAAAAAGGCATTGGCTCTGAAGGATCGTTAGAACCACACTGTGAACTGTGAACCTAAAGGTGCCTCCACTAAGCTTTGTCTACAGCAATTTCAGCTGAACATGACTTTTGTGTTCCCAAGTGTAAAGAAAGGAGCAGCAAACAATGATTCATGTTAACCTAAAACTTACATGGTAGCTCTTTTTGTTTCTTCTGTGGATGCTTATGGGGTGACATGAGTTTTCTGGACCACAGACTGTGTTATTCCTAGAGCCCCCTTGCCACAGGAGCAGCCAGGACACATGATAAGCACCAAATGTATCCAGGAACAGTGAATACTCCATCTGTATCCCATGGGAGAAGACTTTTAATCATGGAAGATTCTGGGAGAAAAGCATTAATGAGTATCAGTTATTAATACAGAAACATGGGAAGATGGTATGCACGACCTTCAAGCTTTCCAAAATAGCTTAGAAATTATCATCCTTAAAGAAAACAGTAATAGAAATATCTCACCTGTGCCCATGGATGTGACCTCTCCATACTCCCTCTGCTTGCTTCTGGAACATACCTGAAATGTGTACCTTTGCCCTGAACACTCATTAATATCCACTTACATGATTTCCAGAGCCAATGTCACACTCTTAGCATCCAGGCTCTGTGTTGCCTAAATACTGTCTTATAAAAATAAATTTCCTCTGAACACATTTGAGTAGAGTATGTTCCCAAGTAGATTCTCAACAGGTCAATGTTACTTTTCTTGCCCTTTCTAGAGATAGGATCATGGCACAGTGTGACAACACATTGTGTTCCTGGACTTCCTGTGGAAGACTAGAGGTGGGCCCATGCATCTAGGATGGGTCTCCCATGGTGCAAGCACTGTGGATATCAATTCAGTCCAGGTAAGATATCACAGATGCTACTATTTCTGTTCTGAGCCTGAATTTAAGATGATGCCGGAAGGAGGCATCATCTTAGGATGAGAAAAGAGTCAATGATGGAAGAGTTAAAGATTGATAGACCAGATGGAGTTGGCATATATTTGAATAGAGAGTGCTCTGAGTCCTACCTTGCCCAACTGAGCCATCTTTAGTGTGAATGACTATGGCAGGGCACAAGCTTTCACAACTGCATACCTTCATTCTAGCAAAACAAATTGATTTTAAGAATATGTATATCTTTGGAAACTTTCCCATAAATAAAGATGCATTTGTATTTAGTTGGAGGCAGGGAAAGGTAGAGAAGCAGGAGACCACAGGGAGCAGTTCACATCATCCTGGGTGCACTCGTGTTCGTGAAAAGAGGGGGAGGCAGGAGGAAGTTAGATTCCTGGTGCTTAGATACAGCTTTGAACATCATCACTCTATAGACAGGGTGTTGGTGTAAGGAAAGAGAGGTTCCCTGGTCACATTTGTAAGAATCCCTTTTGAGAAAATAACTGGGGGCTCTGAGCAGTGATAGTGGGGTATTCAGAATTAAGCAAGAGGGGTTCATTTTAGGGGCTCTTAAGGAGGAAGCTTGACTGGAGTCCTAGACTTGTACCTCTCATGAAGGTCTCTTCCCCTGACCAACCCTGACCCTCTAAAGCTCCCCTAGAGGATATAGCTGTGACCCTAGGCAGGTCAGATAGGTTATGGCCTAAGACCTTTCCCTACCCACCTGACCTCAAGGGACATAGCTAAATTCTAGAGCCTTCCTTCATTGGCCATGAAAGAAAAATAGCACCATAGGCTATTCTTTCCTGTCCCCTTTCTCTGCAGGGCAGCATTTTTTCTGGCTTAAGACACAGCCTTGAAAAGGCCACTCTGAAAATGTCAGGGCCAAAAGAGGGAGCAGCACGGCACCAGGTCTTTGTAGCAATGTGTGAGGAAAAACACTTATTTTTGTGTGACTGTTTGGATGCGGTAGGGTGGACTCACAATCGGAGATTTAGTGAAGAGTTGGGAGTGGTAAGAATAGAGGATGAGAATTCCTGTTTTCTACTGATGAGTAAATCTTAAAGAGGGTTTAAAAAACACCATCAACCACCAGCCTCCAAATAAAACAAAGCAGCTCTTCGTTTTTATGTTTCTGCCTTAATTTTTAGCGATGTGCTAATGTGTATATCTAGAAGTATGCCAACATTGTGAAATGCCTGCACTGAATGACTCTCTTCTGGGTTCTCACAACGCTCATTCTCACACCGTCCACTGATCACATCACAGCATCAGAGCTAGCTATTTCTAAAGAGCTGGCGGGGTAGTCTTCACCTGTTTTGGGTCAGTCAGTGCTGGAAGTAAACCATGAAGATGTAACGTATGTTGACATGCTTGAATACTTGAGAAATATGGTGGCAGGCTGGCCTGTATGTGTGTGCCTAGGGACATCAGTGAGCACTGGAGAGTGCTCGCAGTTTGAAAATTCTGTTAACATACAAAGCAATGTGTTTTAGTAACAGCAGATTGTGGCAGATCAAAGTCAAATCAGAATTCTATTTCATGGGCCTACCTGACATGAAAGTTCTTAAAGTTAGAATTTTGTCTTTAATGTTGCTTTAAAAAAAATAAAACTTGATGTTGTGTGATATTTTGGTTGTGTTCTGACACATCAAGCTTGTTTGGAGTCAGAGGGCAGAGCTAGCCACTAGCTGACCATAGAGGTGTGGAGGACTGTAGAGCGAGGAGATAGGAAGTGGTAAGGCAGGGCTGAGAGAGGATCTTGACCCTTTTGGGTGGAGGAACCGGAGAGGTAGGAAGCGACTGTGGCTGCTTCCTGCTTCTCTGATCTTTCTGGTTCTTACCCCAATATTTGACTCCTGATTTCTTATTGATAAGATTCATTAGAATAACGCTTCAACCTAATTAAATATTAAAGGCAATTTTATGCTCTTCTGGAACTTGGGAAAGTACCGCCATTAACATTTGCAGGTGTAATTCTGAGGAAATGTCAAAACTCCCAAGGGGACACAGTGGTGACACCACTACCAGAGGCTGTGCCTCATGGCATGCGTGTCTCCTGGACATCTGCTGAGACCAGCTGAATTTTTTAAAAGTTGACTAAGCCATCCTGTCTATGACTTGTGGGCACATTTCCCTATGGCGCACAGGCACATGTGCTTTCTTATGTGTTGATAATGGTTGGAGGGAACATTCCCGCTGCCAACGGGCACAGCCAATCAGGAGCAACCAAGACCTCTGTATAAGAGTGTGGACATCTGTCCCCTAAGACTCTGACCTACTAACCTGCATTTGAGAAGTGAAGTAATAATGGAGCAGGCCATACTCTGCTGCTGACGATCTCAACTCACCTTTGTCCCCGAGCACTGTGGGGAGCTCTTTCCACTGGCTGCATGAAGGAATTTTTAAAAACTAGTTTGGCATAGAACAAACCTTTGATCAGCAGACAGCCATAAGCTCGTAACTTTAATTTATGAAGGACTGTTTGGAAAAGTGGATGCTCAGGTGGTATGGATATTAACGTTGGGTTTTGTTTTTATGATTGTGTATATTTACTTAGTTTTGACCATTCTTACTCAAAAACAAAAAGCAACTCACAGACATGCTAGCATCTCTTCGGAAGACCACGTCTCAGAAGACACAAAGCAAGAGTAGAGGGACCGTCAGGAAAAGGCCAGGCCATGAGACTTGGCTCCCCAGCAGAGTAGGGGGCGGCGGCTCAGGTCCATGATTCATAGTTTCTGCAAGATAGCTTCAGATACTGTGCTTTCTGTGGCTCAGGTACAGTTAGTCTCAGGACAAGAAGGAAGTGCGTCCCTGAGTTTCCGTGGAAGACTAAAATACTGTGAGGACAAAGACAGCCCAGCAGTGTCGCTGTAAGCATGGCAGCCAGCTGCCCGGTCTTCCAGGCAGGTGTCCCAGCCTGTATGGGAGGTCTCTCGTAATAGGACACTCAGAGCAACCGTATCTGGGAGAAAGACAAGAAATGCAGTATGTAGGTGGACTCCACAGCAGGGAGGTTGGGGATGAGGAGAGGGACCAGTTGAGCACCACAGGCTGCCCTCCCGAGCAAGTACCCTGGCATAAGTACCCTTGAGGACTGAGTCCTGATGAGGCCTCAGCCTGCTTTGATTTTTCCTCTCCAGGTTTCTTGGTATCTTGGTCTCTTTTCTGTTGCTGTGATAAAATACTGTGGCGAAAGCAACGTGGGGAAGAAAAGGTTGGTTTTCGCTCACAGCTCCATGTTACAGTCCATCAAAGCATCAGGAGCTGGAGGGATCAGGTCACGTCCAGTTGATAGTCAGGAGCAGAGAGCCATGAATGAGCCATGAATGCATGCTCAGCTCATTTTCTCTACTTTATCGTCTAGGATCTCCTGTCTGGGGAATAGTTCTGCCCACAATTAAAATAGGTCTTCCCACATCAATTAATGTAAATCAAGATCATCTTCTACAAGTATGCCCAGAAGCCTTCTCTTGGATGATCCTGGATTTTGTCAGGTTGATGATTAACACTCACCATCAATACTTGTAATCTTGAGACAGCTTTGTGCTTACTTTTAATTATGTAAGAAATAGGAAATATGTTCATATCAAAAAATAATAAAGAGCAACAATACAAACCACACGAAGAGACTTAGAATCTGTCACCTGTACCCTAGTGTCTGAGAGGCCATGTCAGTAACCACTGCTGAGGGCAGCCAGTGGGTCTCAAACACGGGAAGAGGAAGCTGAGTCAGCTTGGGGCACCTAGACGCAACACTCAGCTCTGGAGGTGGAACCCTAGCAGATGCGGCTCCTGGTAAGGGCTGTGTCCTGTCTGCCTTGGTGTCGGCATCGCTTAGTGTTCCTTTATGTGAGAGGCTGTGGGTCTCAGGACACTGATCTCACCTGGGAGCCTACCTCAGTCCCTCCCATTATCCTGTCACTCCCCTGAGGACTTGTCTATACACAACTCACAATGAGGTTAGGGCTTCAACCTACAAACTTGGGGGCACAGACATTTCATCCACAAAAGTGACTTTGGTGGGAAGCCATGCTCCCAGCATCTCCCTGTAGACTGCTTCCCTTAGTTACAGCTGTTTCCTTTGATCTCTAGCTTTTTCGTTACTGGGGATATGTTCTGAATTTCATGCACTTTCAAAAACACCTTTGTGTGTGGGGCTTACATGTTCATGAATAAGGTAGGAGCACAGTCTTGATTGTTGTACCGTGGGCAGCATCCACATTGTTCTTTAAAACAGGTTCTCACGTCGGGCAGAAGCTTGCCAGTTCAGCCACACTGCTGGCCAGTGAGCCCCGTGGATCTGCCTACCTCTGCCTCCCCAATGCTGGGGTTATAAGTGTGTTACCACCACACCAAGCATTTCTTTATGGGAGTTCTGGAGACAAACTCAGGTCCCCAAGCTTGTAAGGCAAACGCTTTGCCAGTTGAGCTCTTTCTGCAACTAAGGACAATTTTTTTAAAGTTGTATTTTAATTCAGGGCCTCTCTGTGTAACTCTAGCTGCCCTGGAACTTGTTATGAAGACTAGGCTGGCCTTGAACTTGCAGAGCTCCTCATCTCTCTGCCTCCTGGATGTTGGGATTAAAGGTGTGTGCTACGATGCCTGGCAAGGAGAACTTTTATAAGACTCTCAACTTGTCAATCAAACAAAGCATCCTTTTTTTTTTTTTTTTATTTTTATTTTTTATTTTTTTTTACTTTTTCACCCTGTGTCTGGAGTAAACCCAGCAGGTCCTTCAACAACCCACTTCAGTTGCCTGGCAAATACTCAGTTTGGAAATTTTGTGTCACAAGTGAGATTGTTGTCAACTTGAGAGTATCCATGACAGAGCTGTAGAGCGTACTGGCCAATGGTCATTTGAATGGTCTAGTAGAAGATGCCTTGGCCACCACCAGTGGAGAGATGGGGGCAGGGGTCTCTTCAAGGGGCAATGGCTTCCATAGCACCTGCTAACGGCTAACCCATCAGCCTTGGTGTGGAAAGATCCTGTGATATCTTAACAGAGGTAAATTACAAATAAAGAATGTTTTTTCACAATTAAATTCTGTAGATACTTTTTTTTTTAACTTCCATTTTCTTGGTGATGGTTTTTCATTGCAGTATCTCACCTCCTTTGAACTAACCGAAAACTCAACCTCCTGAACCACCCTCGAGCTCACAATGGGTGAAGGGGAAGGCTGTTTGTTGACTGTGGATCCTAATAGTTTGAGGGTGTTCACCTGCCTTGTAGAAAAGAGGGCAGGGTGGAGTGTCGGTAGTCAATACTAACTGCTGTATCTCCTTGGCAATATGTACTTGTGTAGCAGGGATGTACGCACCTCTCTGAAGGATACCACGACTAAATCCATCTTTCTTAAAACCAGGAACCTGTGCTTAGGTGTTCATTAAATCATGCTGACTATTGATAGGAGAAATCATCTTGAGAAATGCATGTTCATGCATTAACAAAATGCACCCTATCCTTTTCAAAAACGTTTAGCATTGTGCCTGATAGATTATTATATTCTGAGAAAAATTAAGTCCAACTTTATCTAGAATAGACTATTTTACCTAAACTATGAGCTTAAGTAGGAATTAGAAAGGGCTAGATCCCCAAACTTTAACCAATGAGTCGTATAATTAGAAGTCAAATTTTATTTCAGCATCAATTTCTAGTTCAGCCAGCATCACAAATATTAGAAATTAATGTCAACTATACTAATGTACATAAGACAATTTAGAGAAATCTGAAAATAGGATTATAGAGAAAGAGAAGTTTGTTTGATTAACCTTTAATATGATTTTTAGGATCAGAGAATCTTCCGATGAAATGATTATTCCCCGTTCACTGAGAGTCCCCTTCCCTGACGACGTTAGCACCTTCATCTGTGAGACATTCTTATGTTTCCAGTACAGTTCTCGCTGGCATCATCCACAGATTTACAAGTACAGGTGCTTCTTCCAGGGAGAGCAGTGGAGTGTTTGGTTCAGTTTTGTATGAAGGAAGGTCAGGCTGTATTTTCCAGGGCACATCAGCAAAACATTCAGCCCCAAAAACAGTTTCAGAAATTAATGAGCATCTGTGGGAACGCACACCTGAACAAGCAAGTGAGGCCAGCTGACCCGCAGCTGTCAAAGCTTACCTGGCTTGGGGAACCAGAATTGGCTTCCACAAACTAGGTAAATGTGACTAACAGTGCACCCGCAGCATTCCTACCTGGGCTTTGGAGAACTTGTTTTTGGCTGGTTGTGTAATACCGGACTCTAAAAGAAGCATCAAGATGCTTCGGAAAATGAAAAACCGCATGTCTTGGCTTGAGACCTTCTGCTACCATTGTTTTCTTCCCACCCTGCTTGGGTCTGTGTGCAAGCATTGTGGGCACCGTTTTGTTCCCACCCTGCTGGGATCCGCATGTAAGTGCGGTGGGTGCCATCTGGAGACCGCGGTTGGAGAAAGGCACCTCTCTCTATAGTGACCTCTCTCCGTAGCACAGGCTTACCCGCACAGGAACAACCGCTTCAGAGATACTCGTGGCCAGCCATAGTCCTGCTAGAAAAGCTTACATGGAGATGGATGTTCATGAGGATGAAACAATTAGAGAGAAAACCCTGCCATGCGCTCTGGGAGCCAGCGAGAGTCGTGGTGGGAAAGACTGTTTAGTCATTTAATCAGAAGCGGTGGCTCTTCAGAATTAAGAAACAAGATGAGGATCGGCCTGTGGTTTGCCTGTTGTTGCCGACAAGGGCTCAATGAGCCATGTCCTTCCAGAGTCCCCATCCTGTTAGAGAACTCCATCCACTCCCTGTGCTTGAGGGGTTTTCCCAAATTGCTGTCACCGCAGGAATCAACCTTCCTCTTGGCTGCAAGGAAGCATCCAGTTTAAAGTAACTGCTGAGAAGAATGGGGCAGCCCTGTCCCCTGGCTATTCTCATGGTCTTCATAGTGCTGGACTTCGTGAATCTGCCTGCAGTTTCTGACCATCCTCTTTACAAGCTACGGAGACTGCACCAAGCCAGACAAGTGTCTGCTTCTGCCACATACGCCCAGTCTTTTGACATTCTAAGCTACAGAATTCAAGCTCAATTGTCATGTAACTGGAAAAAAAAAACCCACATCCTCATAATGTCTTAAGTAGTTTGCAGTTTTTGTGTATGGCAACATTCATAGCCATGCTCATGTGGCCTTATACAGCCCATGGGGCACAGGTTGGACTCACCTGCAAGTCAAGACAGTGTGAACAGTATCCAGAAACTGGTGCCTGACTCCAGGAGGTATGGACATCATCCAGCACCATACCTGATTCTAGATAGTGTGCGTAGCACCCAGCACAGTGTCTGACTCTAGATCAGTGGTTCTCAACCTGTGAATTGAGAGCAGGTTGATATGCAGGATAACTATCAGATATCCTGAGTATCATATGTTCATATTATACTTCATAACAGCAGCAATATTACAGTTATGAAGTAACAATGAAATCATTTTATGGTTGGGGGGTCACTACAACACAAGGTTCTGTATTAAAGGGTCAAAGCATTAGGAAGGTTGAGATCCATTGCTATAGATGGTGTGGTCAGTGCCCAGTTTGGTGCTGACTCTGAATAGTATGGATAGCACCCAACATGGTGCCTTGACTCCGAACAAACTTGAACCTACTATCCCTAAAGTTTTCTTATCTATGTTCAGCATATCAAATACAGCTCCCTCATGCTCTGTTGGCAGGGACGCAGAAATCCTTCCCAGCTAGTTGGTCAGGGACCCTGAATATCCTTTAATGCATGGCTCAAGCTGGAGGCTGATTAGGTCTGACCCAACACCCACCCCACCCAACATGTTCCTTCTGCTGCCTTCTAATGCACCCTATAGGGAGGAAGCCAGAGCCTTCCTTACTCAGTGAAGGCTGTAGAGGGGATTCTATAAACATGGAGGCAGTGTGCAGGACTGGGCTAGTCTGGTAAAGAAAGATAAAGTACAGCTGTGATGGCTGCTCTGTGGACACCCCTGTTATAATTAGTGAGTACAAACTTTCCCTCTGCTGCTGAACAGGCATTGCTCTATGGAGAAGCAGATCCCTTGGATGAATAAACACTGCCAGTCATCAGCTCAGCCTATATCTGTCCCTAAAGGTCCAGAGGCCAATATAGGGTTCCTTATGTCAAAAGAAAAGAGGCCAGGAAATTATAGAAAATGTCAAAGTTCATTAAAGGCATAAAAGGAGACTCTGGGATATTTAACTATAAAAAAGAGAACTAAATAAAATTCCTTATGAATTATGTCTTTAAGTGGAATCCCACGTTCTGGGAAGAAATCTGTTAATTTCTTTCTTTCTTTCTTCTCCCCCCCCCCCCCCCCCCCCCGTGGCTGAGGTTTAAGCTGCAGTCCACCGTCCCTGACTTGACTTGTTTTCTCCCCATTTAAGGATGAGAAACGTCCACTTTTCCTTGTTAGTCACACTGTTCTGTGGGAGTAAACTTGCAGAGCGATTGTTGAAAGTCACAGGCATTAGCTGCAGCCTCCCGACTCACCAATCACTGACCTGCAGCCTGCTGGTGCACTCACTGTGCATTAAGACTCCAGTTCCCTTCTGAGATCCTGTGCGCAGAGGGTCACGGGAATGCACATGGCATGCTGGTGCTGGGCCTTGCTATTTCCCTAGATCTCCCTCCACCTAAGATCGCCTTAAGAAAAACAGAAATCACAATCACTGCCTGGCCCATTCATGCTGCCATGACAACCGGCCGCTTACAAACAGCTGACATTTATTCCTCATACTTCTGGAGGCTGAATGTCCACAGTCAAGGTGTGGACCTCAGTGCCCATTGAGGGAAGTCCCTGGATGGTGCCTTCTGCATGGGGTTCCTTTTAAAAGGTCACTAAGCTCTCATGACTTTATCACTGTCCAAAGGTCCAGCTCCTAACACCATTACTTGGGGATAAATATTTCAACATATGAATTTTAGGTACCTAAAGAGTCAATTCATAGATAGCATGAAGTTCTTAATTTGTAATTAAGTCCATTGCAAAGATATGATCTATCAAGGGGCAATAACAATACCTGGGTGTGTCTCACCCTGAAATACCACTACCTTTTGTAACCCTCACTAAAGAGTGTCAAGATGGCATTGAGTGCTCTTTCATGGCCTGGAGGAGCCAGACATGAATCTAAATACCTTAAACTTGTGACACAGGTGCCTTCAATGACCCCACATTACAAGAAAGGACATGATGGAAGGGTCCCTGGGGGCTGCAGAGCTAGCACACGGTGGATCTAGCTAGCCTTGTACCTCTGCAGACCTGGAGTTGGAACATGTGTGAACCACAGTAATATTGCCATCAGCCCAGTAGGAAATGGGCTTTCCTCATTTTTGTATAAGGAAACCAAGATTCAGACAGGTATGCTACACAATCAGCTCAAGACTAGGAGCCTGGTCACTCTCTGTACTTCTTCACAGGTGTGCTCGGCTTGTATATACTGGTTGGATCACAGCCTTGTTGCCCCTTGCCAGACCTTGTCTCTCAGCCACTGGTCCACATGTCCATGTCCTCCTATGGGCTTCCCCTCCATCTAGAAGATGAATACTCTAGATGTGTCTTCCCTCAGACCCTTCCTCTTGCTCTAAGGACATTTTTTCCCTCACCATGGAACCAGCTTGGGAACTCAGCACCAGGCCTGAGGTCCTCTGCCCCATACTTCCTCACCCTTCCAAGACCTTCCAAAGCCCTGGATCCCTTGCTTCCCATGCAGACTTCATGGTCACTTTTGGTCACCTTGCTGAATTCAATATGTGTCGGGCATAGAAGGCATAACTGTTGGATGTCCTGGTAGCCAGAAGTTTCAGGATCTTTCTGTTGAATTGGTTTTGGATTGAGGTTTAGTGGGGATGTGTCTTGGTTTCACTGGGCCCATCTTCTTGGATGGTCCCAGGCTGTGCAGTGTGCTGTGGACAAAAGGGTAGAGGAATACAGCTTCCTCTTGAGGAATTGGAGTGTGAAATGGTAAAGATTTCTAAAGAGTGACAAGAGGTAGTGGTAGGGAAAGACACATGCTTTAATTGAGCCTTGACAGGTGAGTGCATTTTATATGAAACTGTCTTAAAACTTTACAACTAAATTTCTCAGCCAAATGGGATTTGGACTAAGGAAATCCAATAGACCGATTTGCTCTGAATATTTGAAGAGCTTGGCGTGAGCAGATGAACATACTCATAAGTTCAGTGTCCAGAAGAAAGGCAACATTGCTGGCCAGTGATGGTGACGTGAAGGGTAAGGGGGTCAGTGGGACCTTCTACAAACACCACCAGGAATTCAAGCCTAATGCAGATTCGGCCTAAATTAGAATGTTTTCTGGTGGTCTAGCCAGACTTGGAACAACCTTGGTTGTTCTGGATTAGAGGAATGGTAACTGAACAGTACCAGAGCTTGGCACCCCCAAATCACATTTGGGGATATATTTGATGGCAGGGATTTAATAATGAATATAGAAGGAACTTGGGTTTAATATTGAATGTATATAGACAGTTGCTCAACTCTGAATATAAATACTAATGATACAAAAACTGATGTTCATGTTTCAACCTTACATGATTTCTGTTCTTTTTAATTTTCAAGATGATCTCAGAATTTTCTAAAATGAACTCATATTTGTTTTCATTTAATAAGAATGCTATGAAAGCTACATGTGGAAATATTAAAAATAAGTAGCTTAGTCTTGTTTATTTTAAAGTAATTTAAAAATATGTATCTTGAAGTATGTTGCTATTTCCTAAAGGGTTGAGAAGTTTTCATATTCTGTCTACATATATTCTTTTGTTGTGGTCTTGCAATTTGGACAATAGCTGTCACAAGGAGTCTTTTTGAAGGCTTTGAATAGAAACTTTATTTCTTTTTCTTTCTTTTTTTTTTTTGGTGTTTCGAGACAGGGTTTCCCTGTGTAGCTTTGCGCCTTTCCTGGAATTCACTTGGTAGCCCAGGCTGGCCTTGAACTCACAGAGATCCTCCTGGCTCTGACTCCTGAGTGCTGGGATTAAAGGCGTGTGCCACCACCGCCCGGCGAAACTTTAGTTTTTTTAATTCAAGGATCTGAAGATCTTTCAAGTTCTGAGAGATGGTCATATAGATTTCATGTCTACCAACTGAATAATAAATTAAGTGTTGAGTGGTGGGTTACCAGCAAATTGATGGGATACATCAATTTTTACATCAAGTTTTCTTTCTTTACTGAAGAAAAATGTCAAATAAATTATTAAACCTTGAGTTCTGAGCCTTACATATCTCATAATTTTAAATCTAATAAGAAACGAGTCTGTGGACTTAGTCAGCAAATCCCCTGGATATAGAGATTGACAGAAAGCAAGCAGATGAAGTCCCACACATGGAGATGAAAGGGCTCTGATAGATGATATTGGTGAGTTCCTTGGACCTGGAGTTGAGTGTCTTTTGTAAAATTGCCGTAAGTAGATAAGATGTGACATTTCTGCCTATCAGAATGAAAAGGGCAAATACCGGACTGTGCTTTTTCTCAAAGCCCTATGGGAAATATTTGGGTGACATGCTGCTATTCAAGGGTAAGGTGTGTAGTGTCTGCTCTATGAGCCATTAAAATCTGTCACCTGCACAGAAAGAGAGGATCTCTACCATTTCTGTCTGTAATGCTGAAGACAGAAGGTGTTTAGTTCTAGTGAAGCATGGGAAAGTCAGGAGGCAGGAGACTGTGATGTGTGGGAGGGGAAGGTAGAGGACATGAAATCAAGTGAATGGGAAGATGGGAACATTTCCTATAACGGAGCGTTACCACTTCTGTCCCCTCCTGTGGATACATCTCATTTGAGTGAATTTCTTTTTCTAATTGTAGCTGAATTGACAGAGACCCTCTTCCTGCACCGTGGTTCACAGGTGGCTCACAATGCCTTACTGTACCTGTGAGGACAAGGCAGGTGCATGGGGGTAGAGAGGGGACCTCGAAAATTCAAATCTACTTTTCATCACCATTCCCCATTTCACCTGGGAGTCAGGGCAAGTAATTTCACCCACCTCTGTCATGGTTCCTCACACAAAGATATAAAGATGAAATGCAGGGTAGCTTGAAGGGACAAAAGGGTCCCATGAACTACAGTGAGACATGTCCTGACACAGGGCCATCCTCCTCAGCTAGATCTGTAGATGTGCACAAGATGGGCTGGAAGGGAAGTCCCCCAGGATCTCTGCATTGGAGTCTTCAGCTGCTGGGACTCTTTTTCTTCATGGCACCATCAAATTCTTGTTTTGAAAGGAATTGTGGATTTCTTTCATCCAGACCCACAGATGGGATAATTCTCGCTTGTTGTAGCACCGGGCTTAAGGATGTGGGAAAAGAATCTAAGTGTGTAGTTGATTGAGTGAGAGCCACCAAAGCTGTGCTCTGGCTCTCGTGGTGTGGGGGCCTTTTAGTTCTCCTGGTCCCATTGATACACTGGGTCTCACAAGTGTTCGGCCTCCCACTAGCACTCTGGATCCTGTGGATCCTCCAGGGCCCATCAGTTCTCTTGCTCTTGTTAATACTTAATAATCTGGATCCTGTTCATTCCTTTGATCCCACTCAGACTCTGGTTCTCACTGTAACTTCAAGCCCTCCAGGAGTGAGGCAGACATTCCTCCTTCCACGTGGCCCCAAATGTGAGCATGTGTGTGATTCTGTGAAGGACGTGTGTATATGTGTGAGTGGGTACACTGTGTGTTTCATTCTGTATGGTGAATGAGTGTGGTATGTGACCGTGTGTTGACTATATGGAGAGTGTGTGTATGTGGTATATGTGAGCATGTGTGTGATTCTGTGAAGGGTGTGTGTATGTGTGAGGGTGGGTATACCAAGTGTTGCACTCTGTATGGTGAATGAGTGTAGTATGTGACGTGTGTGACTCTGTGAAGTGTGTGAAGTGTGTGTGTGTGTGTGTATGTGTGTGTGTGTGTGTGTGTGTGTGTGTGTGTGTGTGACTCTCCTCAGGAAAGTCCAGTGTGCAGCGCTGGTGACTGTCTACAGTGCAGCTTTTCTCATGGTCAGTGGCTCCGTGTGGACGGCCTGTGCCAGTTCAGCCCCTGCTGTCACCTTGCACCCACTTACACGGCCGTGATCACTGTCACTGAATTATCTTGCTTTAATAGAATCTTTCCTCTCTGTGGTGGTCTTTGTGATCTCATCTCTAAATTAACATCAGCTTTCTTTTTACGTAGCATGCATCCCTGTCCTCTGGTGAGGAGTTTGTGACTGTGTGAATTACTGTGGAGACAGTGGCCACCTTTATCATGTTGGGCCATCACTGGCTCACACTCCTCCACTTGGACATTCTGACATGCCTCCTCTGTCATTCATTTCTTCATAGTCTGCACATCTTCATCAGATGCACTGTCGGCATTTGAATTTGTAAATGCCATCTAAATAAAAATGGTGCTTTTGAGGGCTGGAGAGATGGCTCAGTGGTTAAGAGCACTGTCCGCTCTTCCAGTGGATCCAAGTTTAATTCCCAGCACCATATGGCAGCTCACAACTGTTTGTAACTCCAGTTTTAGGGCATCCAACACCCTCACATGGCATACATGCAGGAAAAACACCAATGAATGTGAAATAAAAATAAATAAATCATTTAAAAAGTGGTGCTTTTGTATAAATAAAATGGAATTTAAAAATAATTGATTGCAGCCAAGCTAACTATCCCCTGCCACATCAGTGACCCCTGGAGCCATACGCCCACCCTGCACCAATTGGGAACAGCCACAAAACCTTCAATGTACAATCTGTCCTGCCTGCAAGATGTGCTGGGGTAATGGTAGTACAGAACTTGTGGGAGTGACCAACCAATGACTGGTCCAACTTGAGACCTGTGCCCCAAGAGGGAGCCCATACCTGACACTGCCTGGATGGCCAGGAATCAGAGTTCCAGGGCATCTGAAGCTCTCCTCTGGTGCCAGACATGCAAATAGTGCACAGAATGCATTCAGTTCTGCAGCATCTTGGGAGATGACAGATGTGTAACAGATATCATTGTAAAAAGAAGTACATGGGGGTCTGAAGTCTGGAATCTGTGCTGATAGGATCATCCCAGTGTTACCCACCATGGATGTCACACAGATGACAAGGGACACAATGAAGAGGACACACTGATTATGGCCTGGACCCCAAATCCTGGGAGAGAGAAGTCAGTGACTTCGGTGTCGTTTCCTTGTGTCATGACTATCAAGAGTCTGGAGATGACAAAATAAAGGAACAAAATAAGAAAAAAAAAATCTTTCATCAAATTTAAGAAAAGTCCTTATTTTTCACTCCATTCTTTACTTTGATATCCATAATAAAGACTCACAAATGGGGAAAAAATAATTGATTGCTTACTGCTGTTTTATAGAAATAAAATTTTAACTTTGTATGTTGATCTGTATTTATATGCTAATTTTAATTAATATTTTGTAGATTTCTAAGATTATCTACAGCCATAAACACAATGACTGTAAGTGCCCATATTGATTGATTGATTGACTGATTGATTGATTTAGAGTGGTGTAATTGGAATTTTCTTTGGGCCGCCAACTAGCTCCCAAATAGACACAGAGACTTACTATTAATCATAAATGCTCGGCCTTAGCTTAGGCTTGGCCTGCTAGCTCTTTAACTTAATTTAATGTGTTTCTATTCATCTACATTTTACCTCGGGGCTTTTTACCTTTCTTTCATTCTATATGTCCTATTCCATGTGTGGCTAACTAGTCCCTGGTGTCTCTCTGGCATCTCTTTTTCTTTCTTCCTTTTTGAGCCTAAATTCCTCCTCCTACTTACTGTCCCTGCCTGGAAGTCCCACCTATACCTCCTCCCTTGCTATTGGCCATTCAGCTTTTTATTAGACCCATCAGGTACCTTAGGCAGTCAAGGTGAAACAGCAACACATCTTTATAATAAATTAAACAAATGCAACACATCTTTGCATAGTTAAATATTCCACAACAGAGTGGTTCTGTAAGTTTGTCCAGCTTGGTTGTAGTGGGCAGGACTCCAGCATTGGGCTGAGTAGAGATCACTATGGAGGATGTCAAGTTGCAGCCCTGAGTTCAGGGAAACTTCCCAGTGTTTCTGTGTTAAGAAGGATTTTTGCCCCACAGTTTTGTGTACACACACACACACACACACACACACACACACACACACACACATACACACACATCTTCAGATAAGAAAACTTCTCTCTGCTTGTAGTCTACTAAAAGTTTTTTGTTTGTTTGTTTGTTTTTCGAGACAAGGTTTCTCTGTGTAGCTTTGGCGCCTTTCCTTGAACTCACTCTGTAGCCCAGGCTGACCTCGAACTCACAGAGATCCGCCTGCCTCTGCCTCCCAAGTGCTGGGATGAAAGGCGTGTGCCACCACCACCCGGCCCTAAAGGTTTTAATTGTTAGTCAATTTTTATCTAATGCTTTTTCTTACCACGATGCTTATTTTCTATTCTTAGTTCTTTAATACAGTGTTATATTGACTTGGTCTTTGGGTGACAAATCAGCTTGCAGCTCCTGAAACACAACACAGTATCTCACTACTCTTTGTACTGCACTGTGCGGTGTCTGATAATGCTCCAGAATTCCGTGTTGTTACATGTGTGCTCGGTGCAGACTGTTTCCTAAATCTTTTTGCTCAGTTTTTAACTAAGATTACCCTGGCCTCAAAGTGACTTTGGGAAGCAACCCTTTTGCTCCACTCCGAAGTTCTTGTGATCACCGTCCTTTATTCTCAGAGTGTTGCAACTGTTCCGGGAAGGCGTTACCTCCACCCCGGTTCCTTCAGGTGAAGCTCATTACTTCTCGAGTCAGCTTTCTCTAAGTTGTGTTTTCCAAAGGCTTTCTCCCCCGCCCTGATCAGATTTGTAAATTGGGATTTTTTTTCCCCATTTTTTTTTTCTGTTCTTGGTCTCTGGCAAGTGCTCTGTGTCTATCTAAAAACAAAATTCTCCTCCTGTTCTCTGCTTCATGGTTCAATAATATTCATCTTTATGTTTCAACTGAAAATTTCTAATTAGTGCATCTGTTTTATCAAATGTATCTTGTTTCTTTGTTTCAGATTTGTCAGGTTTTAATCTGCTATGTTGAAGTCATGTAATGGGACATATAAATTATATCTGGGCACATTTCCATTTTGTTGTTGTGAAATAACCTCTATTACCTGGTGCTATTGGCCTTAAAACCTACTTCAACATTAAGCCTGCCAAGTTAGTTTGAGTTGGTGTTTGCATGGTATTTCTTCTTTTATCATTTTATTTCCAAATGTCTCTGTTCAAATATTTAAGCCATTGTGTTAGTTACTGTTTTCATTGTTGTGAATGAAATATCTGACAGAAAAAAAGTTGTGGTAATTTTTATTTGGTTCATGGTTTGAGGGGATACAGTCCATCATGGTAAGAAGGCATGGCGGCCATCATGGTAAGAAGGCATGGCGGCCATCATGGTAAGAAGGCATGGCGGCCATCATGGTAAGAAGGCATGGCGGCCATCATGGTAAGAAGGCATGGTGGCCATCATGGTAAGAAGGCATGGCAACATGGTAGGAAGGCATGGTGGCCATAAGAGGAGGCAGAGGCAGGTGATACATGGTCAGGAAGCAGAGACTGAGGGATGCTGGTGATCAGTTGCCTTTCTTCTTGTTTCCTTGTTCAATCTGGGCCTCCAGTCCATAGGGATAGTCTTCTAAACTTCACTTTAAAACTTTCATAGATGACACACCTAGAGTTGTATCTCCTGGGAGGCTCTAAATCTAGTCAAGTTGACAATGAAGATGAACTGTCACATATCAAAGGGGGCTATTAAATACAATGTTGCCACCTTGTTATTTAAACTCACCATGTCACTTCTCTTATTTTATTCCTGTTTTTAATGTATTATTTCTTTGCATGCCATTGTGATAAGTAGGAGTTGTTTTTACTGTTTTTCTTCTCTGGGATGATGTGTGGGCTTCAGTGTTTCTCTTTAAGCGAGTCTCTGAGGATTCCTGTCTCCATTCTTGGCTTAGACACTAGCCCAGGTGCAGCATTTTTCTCAATTTGCAGACAAGCTAAATAAGACCTTGGAATGCTTTGAACCCCTTCCTGCATATGTCCACCTTTTGTTTAGTTGTAGATACTAATCATGCATGTTTCTGATCTTAGAAGACGGCACTATCAGCATTTTATAGGTTGCTGTTAACTTGGATGCTCTTACCTTGTGCCTACTTTTCTCCTCTCTCCATCTATCCCATTCCTGTGTGAGGAATCATCATTTACCTTTCTTGAAAGACTCCCCTGAACTTTACTCTGTGGCTTCCTGACTGCACATGTTCTCACTTTCTCTTTGCCTAGAGGCATCTTCTTCCTGCCTTTGGTGGGGTTTTCCTTGGGCCATAGGAGTGCAGTGGCCATCTTGAAGATGGGGATCCTCTGTGCTTACTGTCCTTGCTCAGTTGCTGCGTTCCTCTGGCTTATGTTGCTGCCTGTGACTTGCCTGTTTTGGGGAATTTTGCCACTCTTCCAGCTTGGTTGTATGTCCATCCTGTGAGGATCCAGGGGCCAGGGCCCAGGGATTCTCTGTTCTCATGAACTCAGGGCTGTGCAGGATTTGTCTATTATACTCAAACTTCTCCAAGGTCTCAGGATAAGGTTGGGGTTGGCTTCTATGGCCTCCACCCACAGCAGCCCTTCAGGTGGTTCTGCCACAGTTTACCTTCCTTCCCACACAAATCTTTGGCTTTTCCCTAGATGTGTCGTTAGACTAAACTATGGGACTTGTTATCTAACACCTTAGTGGTCTTGTTATCTAAGGGTTAATATTTTCCTGTACATTTGAATACATTTCTATTTCTATGAGAAATTTGTGGCATTTCCTCACCATCACCTCCTTCACATGAAATTATAGTCCACTTCTAGTGGTTTTCAAAATAAAAAGCAGTAATTCTATCTTGTTTTAATTTGTGTTTCCTTACGTCCCCGAGGTGCGGTGTACGCTGCAGTCATTTCTGGCTCTTTCTGTCCTCCTGGAATTACAGTTGTAGACAGCCATCCACCGTGCTGCGGGGGTCTGCCATTTTCTCATTGTATTCTAAGAATTTCCATACATTGTTGATGCTAGCATTTTATGTTATCTTTAGAAATGTGTTTCCACTTAGCTGGACTTTTGCCTTTTCATTATGTAAATACTGTTTTTGACATATTGGGATTGTGATATATTTTTAACTTTCCCTCTGGAACATACCATTCACTTGCTAAATACTTAGAATGTAAGCATTCTGAATGGAACGTTTTACCTCAGTGAAGTGCCATTGAGTGTTCAAATGGAATAAAATACTGTTGGAAGCTGCATGTAGTGATTTTTATTACAGTTTATTATCTAGTTCTAGGAGAATGGGAAAGTCTGTATTCATTTTCTCCCCAAGCATTATTTTATGATGACTAAAAAAATACCAAGCTGGGGGTCAGGGAGAGGTTGGTACGGCAGTCAGCTGAGGGCTCAGGGCAAGAGGGCTGTGTGGCTGGCTCCAAAAGAGCCTTCTCAGGAGTCTGTACAGACTTCTCAGGACTGAGGTGGAGGGCGGGAGAAACAGGTTTTCAATCTATTTATGTCTTTGCTACCTTCCAAATACTAGCTTCTAAAGCAGCTTCCTGCCAGCTTCTATCATTAATTCTAAAACCACGTGATGTGCTTGCCTAGTCACATCTTTGTCCAGAAGCTTCTGCCATGTTCTTTCATGGATCAGCACTTACTCTGCACTTGGCTCTTGAACGCGGAACTTCAGAAATGAATTATCATGCTCTGAGGAGGCTCGCCCACCCTAACACAATAGGCTTCACAGTGACCCTGGTCCTTAGAAGTGCAAGCCATTCTAGAGAACGTGAAGGAAAGTGTACCTGCTTTGCTACTTCAATGTCTTTAAAAGACTGGTTCTCAGGATCACAGCATAGACATGCTTCATCTCATCCTTCCTCCTTCTACACAATTTATGGACAGCAAGGGATGACACCAGACAGGACAGTGAATCCTTGTGGTTCAGAAACATCACTTTTCATCAATGAAGGCAGCTTGTTAGGGTTGGCTCTGCTTCAATCAAACCTATGACATCTCAAGAGCCAACAACACAGCTCTTTTGACTTTGGAGCTACATGGTTTGTTTCCATATTGTCGCATAGATGTAGGCAGGGCAGGCACTTTATGTTGTCCTTGGAGTATATGAATAGAAAGGCCCTCATGACCTTGTCTCTGTGTAGAGCTGCCCCTACTTCTAGGACCTAGGATGGTGCTCTGAGGAAGCCGATGAGGGTGATATTGTCTGCATTAGTTCACCCCTGCCATCCTCTTTTCAATTTCTGCTTCTGATTAAAATAATTAGCCAATACCATGTGAACGCCTCAGACCATGTTATTTCCAGTGTGTGTGTGTGTGTGTGTGTGTGTGTGTGTGTGTGTATGTGTTACGCATTCGCATGTGTATGCATGTGTGGAGGCTTAAGATCAGCATTGAATGCCTTTACTAGATTGCTTTCCAGCCTTATTTTTGAGACAGGCTCCCTAACTGTACCTGGGGCCCATTGTTTCAGCTGGGCTGACCTGCCGGGAAGCTTTAGGGATCCACTGTGTCTGCCCAACTCCACACCTGGGATTGCAAGCATGTGAGAGGACACCCAGCTTTTTGTGTAGGTCCTGGGGATCTGAACACAGGTCCTTGTGCTTTGGGGGCAGGTCCTTTGCAGACTGAGCTATCTCTCCAACCCCCAGACCAACTTTTCACAGGTGTGTGGGGAGTGACTCCAGGAGAGCTGGCTCGTACAGTGTCCTTACTGTGAGGTTGGGACACCGCAGGCACTTAGGACAGTCATCGTTAGGTCACCTGGGGTGATGCCACAAAGTGACAGACTCGCACCTGTTAAGGGTTGGGTGAATGCATCTAGGGCTCTCCTTGGCACAGTGTTAGTGAAAGAGAAATCCTTCCGAGTGGCACTGGGTCCTGTGTAAATATTTTTCATCTTCTTTCTTCACAGGCTGCCGCATATTCTCAGTGATTTCATTTTCGAGCAGTTTCATTTTTTGTGTGTCTTATTCAAAACTAATTTTATTTTCTTAAAAGCATTTGAAAGGGAAAGAAGGAAATAAACAAGCAGAGAAGGGAAATAAGGGGAAATGTGCGTTCTGTGGACTACCACAATAGCAAGCCGATGGCTCAATTAAGATGGTTTAAAGATTGGGTACATCAGAGAAATGTGGAAGGGTGATTTTAAATGACTGTGAAAGTCATTCAAGCAAAATAAAAACTCACAACAAGACAAATGATGTTGATATTAGGTTTAAAGAGACAATTTGCCCACAGGGGACTGTGTTTATCAACTCCCCACACAGCCCAGCAAACATCACAGCAATGGAGGCCAACCAGGAGGTGGGGAGCTGGCATTTGTCCCCAGACAAGTTCATGATTCTATCTGGATGATACATTTATTCTGACCCATCAGCTACAGGGTGTCACCCATCAAGGTGTGAATTATCTGTGTAAAGAGCACCTCCCCTGTTCACAACAAGGCAGAGGAAAGTGACCAGAGCCACACTTCTGCTCAGGCAATCTTCTGTTTTCTTCCCTTTTCTGCTTGCTTACTTCCGTCTTTCATCACAGTCACAAGAAAAGACAGAAATGGACTTACCAGCTAGGAACATCCCAGTGCCACCTCTGTTTGTGCGAGCTCAGGGAGATGGAGAAATTGATCTTAGGACTGGCTTTTCCTTTAAGTGTATGATAGTAACTTGCTGGTTGTCAAAACTGGGGAATCTCCAGAAGTTTAATTCTACCCATTACTTCTGTCATTTCAAAATACCCTATCTAAAAGAAGTTGTACCTTGTATCATAATGTTCATTTTAGTTGTTCAAGGTTTGAGTGCAGGAAATCAATTTAGGGAGAATGTTGGCATGTTGACTTCAACCACCTTGAGGTCCCAACCAGCTCCCGTTCCCTCCTTCCTTGGAAGACACTGGGCCAATGGCAGAAGTGGCTTCTACACCAAGGCTTGTGGTCAGATACCCCGAGGTAGCAAGCAGCTCCGGGCTTCCTGTCTTGCTTCTGAGATTAGGATACATATGACAGTGGCCAAGTTATCCATCGAAGACCTGAATCTCGACTGACAGTCTGTTCCTTCACATCTGCTTCCCTTTAGTATTTACTTTGTCATTTGGTCCCCAAGGACCCTAGGTAGACAGCATGATACAGTCTCTCACTGGTCCCCAGCTGTCACAGGGATGCATAAAGATTGTCCTTTCCCTGCTTAATCTTCTTCTTGATTGCAAGTATCCTCCAGTCTTTCATACATTGTGGTTCCTAAGACAGGAGCCCCCAAAATACTGGGGATGCCATTCAGAGGCAGAAATATCAGCATGTGGACCCCTGTCCTTAGCCTTTCCTCTGATGCTTGGAATAGGATGCCAAAAGCTATGTTGGGCATCATGTGTGGTCTACAAAGTGAGTGAGAAAGGGTGACAGTATACAGGGGCCTTGGGGACCTGATGCTGATGATAAAGTCTTGCTTAGGATGGAGGAGAGATGAAAAGGTAAATGAGACAAGTGAGTTATCACATGCTACATCTCCATGCCTTGGGGACAAGAGTGATGTTAAGCCTGCTTCTCTCTATTCTAAAGACACATTCAGACCCAAAGCCAAGAGAAGCATGGCCAAGATCAACTGTACTCACAGCCATGAGGGAGCTGCCTCTGTTCCCTCTTCTTCTCTGCTTGTATGGAGAGTTGGAAGCTAGATGTAACATCCCAGGATTTTACTAGGCTCAGCAACTCAGCTAACCTGTCAGTCGGATGTGGCAAATAAACTAGCCTGAGGATCAGAGGACCGAGCCAGCCACTAGATTAAACAAAGAGGCCAGGCAGTGGTGGCACACACCTTTAATCCTAGCACTCAGGAGGCAGAGGTCCATCTGGATCTCTGTGAGTTCAAAGTCATGATGGACTACATGAGATTGACTCAGTCTAGGAGAGAAACAGAGCCAGGCAGTGGTGGCACACACCTTTAATCCCAGTACTTGGGAGTCAAACGCCTTTAATCCCAGCACTTGAGATCTCATGCCTTTGCTACCAGTATTTGGGAAACACACACGCCATTAATCCCAGCACTAGGAAGGAAGTGAAATGTCTGGGCAGAGAAAGACATATAAGGCATGAGGAGACAGGAACTAGAGCCCTTTTGGCTGAAGACTCAGAGGAATTCAGTCAGACGATTCCTGGAGATAAGATCTCACCTTCCATTCGGCCTGAGGATTTGGAAGTAGTGAAAAGTTTCTCCAGTGGCTTGTTCCTTTGTCTCGCTGATCTTTCAGCATTTACCCCAATATCTGGCTCTGAGTCTTTATTATAAGACCATTTAGGATTCGTGCAACAGTGGGGTGACAGGACAAAGTTTTGTCACTGTAATGACATACCCAAAGTGCCCCGGTCCTGGGGCGAGGGTTGACTGACCTTAGCTGTCCAAGGGTCCACCTTCGTTAGAGTGTTTGCCTTGTGTGGAGAGGTGGACATGGTAGGATTCATGGCTGATGATGTTTTCACTGTGGTCTGTGCTAGATGTCTCCTGTCCTCCTCCATAGGAGAAAGGCCTTCCCTCTCCTTGGGATGCTTTTCTTGACTACAGTGCATCTTGAAAACACTAAGGTCACTCAGAAGAGCTCCAGGCATTAAGAGTCACAACTGTTGCTCTTGTTCTGACAGTAGAAGGGGCTTTTATAGCCAAGGATGTTCAATCCCCGTGCCTGTACCTGGATGCTCATGCATGGCCTCCCTTGCTATCTAGCTTTGATTTTGAGCTCATTGAGGGTACTGGGTGGTCAAGATCATCTTGTCTCCTCCGATGCCACCCCACACAGGTGCCCTTTACAAACTGAGCACCCTTGCAACTGGATTTAGTCTATGTTTTGGAATAATGGTTCTTACCTCACTAGATTTGAGGTCAAATCTGGTGATTTTCATGTTTCCAGAGCAGTGTTTTACCAAATCCAAAGACACAGCCCACTGGATTGGTCAGAGGTGACATGTACCCCCTACTTCTGAGTACTGGGTACCTGCTGGCCCCAAATCAGGGCCAGTCTGATTCTGATACGGGTGTACTAAGAGGAACAGATGAAGCCTGTGAGGAGTGTAGACAGAGGCAGTAGTGCTTAGCCCTCTCCCTCCTGTTCTCTAGGACACCAGTATGGACAGCTAAGCCACACCAGCCTCTGGAACCCATGTGGATACATCCACTGCTAGGATGTCAGGGCACACAGCTGCCTATGGTGATATTTTATTTGTACTAAAATGTGATTTGTATGTTAATAAATAAAGTTGTCTGGGGGTCAGAGCTAATAGCAAGCCATTGCAGAAGCTAGGTGTTGGTGGTGCACGTCTTTAATCCCAGCACTTGGTAGGCAGAGCTAGGTAGATCTCTGTGTGGTCAAGGATACAGCCAGCATTGGAGACACACGCCTTTAATCTCAATACCAACCATAGAAGACCTGGAGGTCTGTACAGACAGGCAGTGACGAGGCGGTCATGTGGTTGGGTTTACAACCAATGAGAAGGCAGAACAGAAAGTCTATATAAAGACAAACACACAGGAAGTAGGTCTCTCTTGGCTGAAGAGGATCGCTGAAGTAGGAAGGGTAAGGCTCTTAGCTCTGACCTCTTGGGCTTTTATCTTTACATTGGCTCTGTGTTTCTTATTTAATAAGACAGTTACTTCTACAGCTGCCTGCTACTGGTCATGTTGACTTAACTCACATAGTCATGCTCTGCATGTGAGAGAAACTTTCTGTTCATGTGTATTGAATTATTGCCTTACATGAGTGCCCACAGATCAGGGCACAGTGGAAACACAACAGTGGCATTGTGGACATTGGTGTCAGCTTCCTAGGTCCCTGAGAATCACATGGACTTTGCCTCATGTGTCAATCAAGTGTCCCCAGGCTTTCTCCCTATACTCTGTTCTTCCTCCCCTTCTTCTAGACTCAGATACCTCTGCAAAAGAGAGCAGGAGAAATTCTTGTCACCTGCTAGATTAGAGCCAATGTTAATCTCATCCAGACTCAGACGGCTGCCTCTTCTCTTGATTCTCACCTGCCTCTCTGTGGGGCGTAGGGAGGTGGGGAAAAGTGTGTTTCCTGGGGCTTGAGAACTAGATCAGTAGTTAGGAGAACTGGCTACGCTTGCAGGGGACCTTGGTTAGATGGAAGCTCACAACTGTCCGTAACTCCAGTTCTAAGAGATCCAGTGCCATTTCTGACCTCCATGGATGCTGTATGCACATTGTGCACAGAATACATGCAGGCAAAACAACCATACACATAAAATTAAAGTATGTAAGAACATACCTTCATTGCATTTTTGAGAAATTTGCCAGTTTGCCAAAACAATCCAAATGTCATATAAAATAACCTCTACATCCTTCATCTATAACCATTCCCTGGACAGAATCCTTGGTGTGAGCGCTCACCTCACCCTCTTTTACCTGTCAAGGCTATCACAACCCAGGCTCCTGAGTCGTTTGTGGATTTGATGCCAATTTTCTAAGCAGGGCTGGCCATGTCTTTGGTTCACCAAGGATCTGCCAGGCCCAGCAGTAATCAGTACATTGTGCTTTCTGAACACATCACTTAGCTAAGCACATAGGTGCCTGAACTACTGCCTTCATGTCATGCTTAAACTTGTCCTCCAAAGCACTTTGACCATATTGTCTCTTTCTAGGGTGTGGTTTCAGAGGACCTCTGTCCCTGTCTTCAAAATGTTCTACCCCGTGTGGAACATGGCACTAGCATAGTGTGTGTGTGTAGGGAAGCCTTGTACAGCTCCCCAGTGTCTAGGGGAGCTGCTGTGAGGTGGAGGGTCCTGTGCAGATCCCCAGCATCTAGGGGATCTGCTGTGAGGTGGAGGGTCCTGTGCAGATCCCCAGTGTCTAGGGGAGCTGCTTTGAGGTGGAGGGTCCTGTGCAGATTCCCAGTGTCTAAGGGAGCTGCTGTGAGGTAGAGGGTTCTGTGCAGATCCCCAGTGTCTAGGGGAGCTGCTGTGAGGTGGAGGGTCCTGTGCAGATCCCCAGTATCTAGGGGAGCTGCTGTGGGATGGAGGGTCCTATGCAGATCCCCAGTGTCTAGGGGAGCTGCTGTGGGGTGGATGGTTCTGTGCAGCTCCCCAGGGTCTAGGGGAGCTGCTGTGAGGTGGAGGGTCCTTTGCAGATCCCCAGCATCTCTGGGAGCTGCTGTGGGGTGGAGGGTCCTGTGCAGATCCCCAGTGTCTAGGGGAGCTGCTGTGAGGTGGAGGGTCCTGTGCAGATCCCCAGCATCTCTGGGAGCTGCTGTGAGGTGGAGGGTTCTGTGCAGCTCCCCAGTGTCTAGGGGAGCTGCTGTGGGGTGGAGGGTCCTGTGCAGCTCCCTGGCATCTGTGTTCACTTCACTTGGCAACCTTAGACTTCATTCTAAAAATGTTCAGCGGAACTTTCCAAAAAAGCCTCTGTGGCAGCCGGATATTTAAGGTAGCAGATTTGTGATGCAGTGTGGGCAGGTTGCTAGGCAACTGTGACTCCTCCAGGTCCAGCCCTAGCATCTCTAGGCAGAGAGCAGGGAGGGGCATGGCCTGACTGTCACTCCCTGGGCAAGGCAGAAAGCTCTGTTTGGGGCACACATAGAAGCTGATGTGACAGGGAGGTATCTCAGCATGTGGACAGAGGAACATCCTGAGGCCTTGGTTTTCAAGGTTGTAAAAACTCTGTCGCAGGCTGTTTTTACAGTGAGAAACTTGGCTGGCTCCTCTGAACTCCCTGTTGTTCAAAGAGCCACACAAAGGCCTCTGATCCTTGAGGAACCGTGTGTGCTGGGAATCGCTGGCTCCAGGAAGGGAATGCCAACTCACAGGGCTCACCTGTGCCCCTGGAGTCAGTGCCCCCTCCATGGCTGACGTCAAGCAAGGCTCCCACTGTCACCAGCTGCGGAGTGAGGGGATGGTGAGTGGGTATTGCTGTAGCTTCCCATGACTTGGGACGGCACAGAGGTAGCCTGACTGAGGGCACAGACAGGAGGAACAAACAGGACAGTTGCGAGGTCTGATGCTTTGCGGATTGTGTCTGCTTTAAATATAGTTGCTCTCATTGTAACTCTGAAAAATCCAAGTGTTAGTCATAGCTCCACGTGACGCTCAGCTGCTGAAGTTCATGAGCATTCAGCCACGGCTTTCTGAGACAATGTGCACTGACCGTAGTCACTGGTAGGAGGGAACCCCTTGCCTTCCTTTGAGAAGGAAGACACCTTCTATACACACATATAACAGAATCCACCCACGTCAGTGCATAGCGGCCTCTCTTGTCCTAGGGCTGCTGTGACTATGTGGCCTAGTCCAGCTCCCAATACCCCCATGGTACGCGTGAGAGCAACTGGTAGCAAAGAGACCTGGGACTAGAGGGAAAGCACTATCTAAGCCGCACCTCCGTGCGAACACACAGGGGAGGAGGTGCTGAAGGATGAGGCTGGAAGACCAGGAACAGCGGAGTGTCTCACCGCTGCCTGCCACTTACCTGTTCTGTTACCTAGAGTTCACATCTACCTCAGACTGTCCCTGTGTCATGTGACTGGGGCTGCCTCCCTTTTTGGTCCTCTGCAGTGTTACAGACTAGACATCGGCATGTTTATGGCTGCTTTCTATCCCCTGAACCTCGGTGGGCTTCTGCCGCTGAAAATGTAGCGTCCGTGACCCTGCAGCTTGTCCCATCCATTCTCACCATTGCTTCTCCCCTCTACCTCAGGGTGTCCTCAGAGCAGCCCTCCTGCTCTCTCCATCTCTGGTATATACCCTCCTGGCTTCTTTAGACACATGTCAGAACGTGCTTCTGGAGTCTCGCCGTGCCTTCCCCCTGCTGGCATAATGGAATAGGGTTTTGATCCCTGGATAAAGTGGACATTGAAAGTTAAGGCACCTCAGCTTTTGAACAGTAGACCTGTGGAGTTCCCTATTCTCTCATCCCACAAGCCAAAATACTGAGTTTCTATTGCCCCAAGCTTCCCTGACAAGGTTTTCTCCCACAACCTTGCACATTGCCCTCCCTATGGTCACAAGCAGCCTCTCTGTTCACACACTCAGGGACCGGTTGTGTCTCTCTGGCTCCAGGCAGGATGCTGTACGTATGTTGTGCATGTCGAGCACACAGGGCTACACTGCCCTCCTCCTTTCTTCAGGCCAGTGCGAGCCTGATCTCCTCTAAAACAGTAAGTGATCTAGAAAACAAAGGTGACTGGAAAATCAGAGGTTTTTAACTGAGGTTTCCAAGTTTACAAAACACCAGGGAAAGAATCTGTTCTTACTTCTGGGGATATTCTGAGAACCATTCTGTCTCTGTCTTTGTCTCTGTCTCTGTCTCTCTCTCCTCTCTCTTTCCTTGTAGCAGGCTTTCTTGGACTTCCAGCCCCCAAATCATGACATGGAGACATTATTAATTGTGAATGCTCAGCCTTAGCTTAGGCTTGTTTCTAGCTAGCTTTTGTAACATGAATCTTTAAAAGGTCTTATTAATAAAAACAAACCCAGAACCAGGTATTAGGGGTAAATGCTGAATGATCAGAGAAACAGAACAAGCCACAGCTAACCTCACCTTGCCAATTCCTCAGCTGATCTTATTTCCTCAAACTGGAAGCCTCTGTATTCACATCCAAATGGATCTCAACTGAACTGCTGCTAAATGCCTAAAAGCTTATCAGCCTATAGTTCCTGGTCCTCACGCCTTATATACCTTTCTTCTTCTTGCCATCACTTCCTGGGATTAAAGGCATGTGTCACCATGCCTGGCTGTTTCCAGTGTGACTTCGAACTCACAGAGATCCAGATGGATCTCTGCCTCCAGAATGCTAGATTAAAGGTGTGTGTGCCACTATTTTCTGACCTTTATGTCTATCTAGTGACTGTTCTGTTCTCTGATCCCAGATAAGTTTATTAAGGTGCACAATATATTAGGGGACACAATATCACTATAAGCTTTATTTTAAAACTTAAATCAACCCATTTCTATTAATCTATGTGCTGCCTCAAGGCTCATTTACGTCATCTATGTACTGTTCATCCTGCTTTCCTGCTTCTTCCATGGCTGGCTGGCCCCCAGGTGACTGGCTGGTTCCCCTTTTCACTCTGCCCATCAGCCCCACCTATCCCTCCTCTGTCTAGCTATTGGCCTTTCAGATTTTTATTAGACCAGTCAGGTGCCTTAAGCAGGCAAGGTGAAACAGCAGGCAGAGCATCTTTACATAGTTAAACAAATGCAACATATCTTTACATAGTTAAACAGATAATCTATTCTACAATGTTTCCACTTTTTGTCTAAATAAAAAGGAAAGGTTTTAACTTTAACATAGTAAAACCATATATAATAAGAACAATTATCAAATAAAAAATTACATTTACAATATCCAGTCCATTTGCATTTGGGAAATTCAGATAAAACACTCCACTATGTATCCTATCTTAGTGAGTGTAAAGTTTTATACCTAATTTACTTTCTATCATAACTAACAGAAACTGTAACTATAACTATGTAGTCCATCAAAGACCCCAAAAAGATAAACTATTACCTGAGTAAACAAGAAGTATAGTGCAAGCTATTTCCAAAACTGTAGAAATGACAGAGACATCTGACTGCCTGGACAGTCCCCCAAGGTTATTCTACAATGTTGCGGCACCATTTTTGGCATACAGGCCTAGAATATCTGGCAGACTTTTCAGTGAAGCAGGGATTTTTAAGTACTGTCCCACCTTGCTTTAGCAAAGTTTGGCTGTACTTTCCTTTATGTCCTGCAAAATATCTGGCAGACTTTTCTATGAAGCAGGGATTTTGAAGTAATGTCCTACCTTGTCTTGGGAAAGTTTAGCAATTACTTTCCTTTGTGTCCTGATTATTCAGTTTGGATGGTATACTGTCAGCAGTCAAGGCAAGGACAGTTTCTTGCCCAAATGACTAGCTTTGACACAATGAAAGCAAATTCCATATAGAGGTTCTTTGATTCTCATCATCCTTTTATGAAGTAGATTGGTACTGCTAGAGCAGACAGGTCTCGCTGTCACAAAAAAGCCTTATATTATTAAACATCTTAAATGCCATATTCTGTAGGTCTCTGAAGTGTTTGAAGATTACCTATCTATCTAAAATATATCTGTTTAACCTTGAAGACATAACTAATATGACTACAAGTTTGGTTATTATAGATGACTAAGCTACTAACCTGCTTTTCTTAATTATACATTACATTTTTAAATGAGCCAAGTAAGCACAATACCCCCCATAAGTAGAAACATATATATAGTGTAACAAAAATATCTTTAAATTTGTATCAATATACCAAAATCCATACCAATATAAAATATTTGAGGTTAATAGTTGTCTTTTTATCCTATATTCCTATAGCCTCCCTAAACAATGACAAACATCTATAACCCACTGAATGACCAAAACCCACCCATCCCACCTCTTGAGAATGTAGGTATGTTGTGTTCTCTAAACTACTTCCTATTGTCTGGGGGTGACGGCATCTTTCGGGACCCTGAGAAAATTGAGATCATGGTCAAGTCCTAGGAAAACTAGTTGTAACATTTGTTGTCCAATCTCAGAACTGTTCCCATACAGAGGGATCAGTATATATGTTACCTGTCGTGTAGTTTTTCTTGGTTTATTTCTTTGTCTGTAGCTAAGATTTTCAAGAGGTCTCCTCCAATCAAACCTTATCTCTAGTAACCTTGAGGGGAATCCACAGCCTATTTCCTGTAGAAACAAAAGTATAACCTCTTCCCCCATGCAATACATTTTCTGAATTCCATTTTAAAGTCAAGACATCCCTAAAGTATCTAGGCTGGTTTAATTCAGCAGTCCCTCTTAGAAACCAATGGGTTTTTTTTTGTTTTTGTTTTTGTTTTAGCAGCTGTCATTCACTCATCAGCATTAAAAAAAATTCACAGTCAACACATCACCACACAGGGTCCAGACTCCCTGTGTATTTCCCATATTTACGTATCTTTTTTCCTTTATAGTACTTTACTCTTAAAGACTTTATTATTTTTAAACTATTTTTCCTATGACTGTCTATACCAATTTTCTTTCCTTTCTTAAGTGCCTACATATATTTTTAAATGCACTGTAGCCTGTTTAGAGTTTTTTTTTTCAGTCTGGACCTGCTTTACTGTACACCAATAGCATTCTCTCGCTGTGTGAGCCAAATCTTAAACTGCTAAGCAGCAGCTAGGCCCTCCACCATGTGACTCTGACATCTGGCTCTGCCCCACTGGGGTCTGAAAGATCTGAGCTTTATGCCCCATGGGCCTGGCCATGAGCTGTGTTTAACTGGGGGCTGCATTTAACCGCTCCAGCTCTAGGAAGTTGGTGCCTGCATTTTTACTTAACTTTTTGTTTCCACTTAACGTGTGCTAGCTGTATGGCAGAGCCACGCCTCTATACACTGTGAGCACTGGGCTACTGGAAGCCATGTTTCCCCCCCCATCTTTCTCAGGCCATACATAGAAATATGTGCCCCATGTTGGGTGCCAATTATAGTGGGCTTTTTTGGACTGCCAGCCCCCAAATCATGACATGGAGACATTATTAATTGTGGATGCTCAGCATTAGCTTAGGCTTGTTTCTAGCTGGCTTTTTTAAAACTTAAATTAACCCATTTCTATTACTCTATGTGCTTTCTTGAGATGTATTTACCTTATCTATGTACTGTCCATCCTGTTTTCCTGCTTCCTTGTGTCTGTCTGTCTGGTTCCCCTTTCCTCTCTGCCCACCAGCCCTGCCTATCCCTCCTCTGTCTAACTATTGGGCATTCAGCTTTTTATTAGACCCATCTGGTGCCTTAGGTAGGCAAGGTGAAGCAGCAACACATCTTTACATAGTTAAAAGATGTAGCATAAACAAATACAACACATCTCTATATAGTTAAACAATGATTCTGCAACACAAACAAGTGCAACTTATCTTTACATAGTTAAGCAAATATGCTTTTCCACAACACTTGCTCTCTCCCTCCTCTCTGTCAAATATGCTGCACCTGCTTCAGAGATACCTGGCCATCTCTAACTTGCCCACATCCTTCTCAAAGATTCGGATTCATTTCATATCTTCCTTACATCCCTTCTACTCATCTTCTTCTCTTTCCACTGTGTTCTGTCCTCTCTTTCCTAAGTGGGGCTCCCTTATGACCAGGTGGTGATCAACGTGAATAGGGAATAAGACTATGAGGTGGTGATGCTGGCTGAGTGGACAGTGTGTGCCAAGTCCTGCTTTCAACAACTTTTGTCCTCGGGGACAGAGACACGCTACTCAGATTATTGCCACATGACAGGAACTAGTAAGGCTTTGAGAGATTTAATCATGATGCTGACCAAGAATTGTTGGATTAAAACCCTGTCAGCCTCATGAAGGGTGTCCGTAGGCAGCACTTGGCCTACTTGTTCTGTGGAACTTGGCAAGGGCATCAGTCTTCATAGGGTTTCCTCTTAACAATGCACAACAGATATTAATCTGCAGGGACTGTAGAGTACATGAAGATGTATCATCAGTGCGTGGAGGGGATCTAGAGACCAATGCCTCAGCTGTGTCTGCAGATATAGCTCTCATATTTTTACAGCTGGAAGACAGAGGTAGAGGCACTCAGCTCTGTGCTTTCTTGGGCCTACATTTCCCCTTGCTTCCCCACCTGCTGCTCCTGTACACTCCTTGGGCAAACTCAATAGCTATTTGCTGTGCCTCTGCAGTTGAGATGCACTTTGCTTTTCTTCTCTCTGTAAGACACACATGTCATTCTTCCCTTTCTGAAGGATCTTCTTCTGTAGGAGCACTTCACCATCTAGAAACTTCTGGGAAGCCCTACACTCCCCTCGCCTCAGGCCACCTGTAGGTCAAGGGTCTTACAGGCACTTACGCATAGGCACTGCTCACATTTTGAAAATCCTTTCTATCTCATGTGAGCAACGACTTCCTGCATCCTGTTCTACCTGGGAGTTCCTTGAGACCTAGACCTACTGGGCTTGTCTTCATCCCCACCAAACAGAATGTGTAGCTCATCCCAGCAGGAGCTCAGGAAATATGTAATGATTGAACACGTACTGAGTGAAGGAACAACTTAACAAGGAGAGGAAAGAAAAGACAGAGCAACTGTGTCCCAGAAGACAGAGGCAGGAGGGATGAAAACACCAGGAGTTTGGGTATCATCAGAGACTGTTCATCCTCACAGAGGCTAACCAGGCTCTGTTCTTGGTGCCTGCTAAGTGCTTTTGGCTATATCTTGATGAGGACATTGAGAAACCCTCTTCTATAGGGACCCCAAGGCCTTCACTTCTGAAGCTCACTTGGACTGTGGCCTTCAGCTGCCACTATTCCTTCCCAAATCTGCATGATGTGAAGCTCCGTCTCTGTCAGGGAGCAGCATTCTCAGTAGAGTAAAGAACCATTTAAAAAGAAGGCAGCTCGCTCTCTCTCTCTCTCTCTCTCTCTCTCTCTCTCTCTGTGTGTGTGTGTGTGTGTTGTGTGTGTATGTTGTGTGTGTGTATGTGTGTGTGTACATACTCATGTAAAGCACTGTCTCACAGAACAACATTCAAGGTACTCATTAATAGTTTCACTCTAGGCTGACTATTCACCAGCTCCTCCCTCCCTTTGCTGGTGTGAATTACACCACACAGGCTTCTCAAAGTCCCTGCAAGGACAGTTTTTTTTTTTAAAGAAAAAATATAACAGTTTTAATGGGCTTAATGGTCTTTTCCTCCTCTTAGGAGGTAGTCTTAAGTTCTTAGCACGCAAAGCCAAGAGTACTTAGTAAGCAATGAAGAAAGTGCAGGTGTCTCCTACAGATACTGTTCCGGGTCAGGCAGTGAGTAACAGTGAACTTACAGGTTTTCTGTTTCATTCCCCATATTGTGCCCAGGACTGAGCTGAGTGTTCATAACTTGTCCTCAGGTTGTCTAAGTTCAGCATGGTCCCTTGGCTAGGGTTGTACAGGTGATTGGTGGCAGAGCCAGGAAAGACGAGACTGCTGAATGCCAAAGTGCTTTTCCTAAACTACGCCGCATAGGAGATCCTTTAATACAAATCTTCGTTAGAAAGGCCGACCCATGCCCTGCGATTCTGGGTCTGCATGTTCCAGTTCAGTGGTCTTAATGAATACTGATGTGCGCTCCTTTCATACAAGCTGTTCTCAAGCATCTCATTGTTTGCCCTCATAGGAGCCCCACGGTGCAGGTAGAAGCATCTTTCCATCTGTCATGAGGACAACGAGGTTGACTCTAGGCACAACAGACTGTTAATGCAAAGGGCTAAGTTTTTTTCTGCTTCATCATCTTTTCTTAAAGTCTTACCTTTCCATCTCCCCTACTTCCAAGGTGGAATGGAGGTCATTACCTCCATGTTACTCTGGTGTGTTATAGTTTCTGGGGCACTTGATGGTGAGTGATTGTCAGCTGCATTTTGAGATGTGTTGCTATGTGCTCTGGCCTGTCGAAGCTCTGGAGCATCACTGGCCATCCAGGAGCTGCTCTGGCTTGCTCTGCAGGCCAGCTGCTGGGGCAGTGACACTCTCTTTGTCTTGGAGATGCTCTCACTATGATCCCTCTTTGGCTGGAGACAAACAATGAAACATGCCTGAAAAATAATAATAGTTCCTTAGTACAAACAGCACATGACAATGTATAGAACATGCCAGTGATGCCCATGCAAGCACACCATGGTCCTCATGGCTCCAGACTGTGTTTAAACTGGCCAGAGGATGGAGCTGAGGTTGTGTCCCTGGAACCATGCAAGCGGGGGAGCCCCCGTGTTGTAGAAGACAACACTGAGTGCCTAAGAGCTCAGACTGCCACTCATGTTGTGAGCTGTGACTGCTGCCCAGGGCCCAGCTGCTATGAATTCATAGCTGTTCATGGAACGCTTCCATTACCAAAGTCAAATTTGATCAGTCTAAAATGTCCAGTTAACTAAGTTATATAATTACTTTGTGGCCAACACATAACTTTTTGAAATTTCTTTTTAAAAGATGGCAATGTTTAAAACTACTGACTGTATCATGCTGCAGTACATGGAGACAAGAAGCAGATGCTCCCTCAATATATGTATACATATATATGTACACTTATTGCATACATATGTAGACATATTTGCATCACATGTATACACACACCATGTGTGGATATGTGCATACATGTATGTGTTTGCATACATATATGAGCTGTCATTTCCCTCAAAGTACCATGCATGTCAACTAAAACACTTCACTTACCTTGTATTTGAGAATGCCAGCTTTTGCTTTGTCCTTAACAATTACTAGTACTATATTTTGAATGATTTTTAATTTTAGTTAAAGCACATGACTGCACACTTCTGGGGGTATGTATGAATGACTTTCTAAAAATATTATCATGCCTAGGGATTGTTCCTTTTTTTTTTGGTGACTGTTGGACAATAACCACAAAACAATTGGCTTTGTTATAAGTTGTCCTGTTTTGCCAAGTTCTTTAAAGGCACAGAAAGCTGCCTATGTTCCTTTTAACCTGTCAAATATGGATGAAGCCAGCTCTGCCCCTTGTGAGCAGTGCAGAGTGGTTCAGCACAGACTCATGTGGTCACCACTGGTCCAGAATCATACAGACCCCTTTCGAGATTCCCCACACCTTGGCTCCTGTACAGTTCATTTTCTTGTGTATTGATCACTTTAGGGATCACTGTAGTGGGACCCTAACTTCCCATTTCCCAAAGGACATGTGTAGAAGGTCGAGCCTTCCCCATGGAGCTGAGGTTGACTAAGCTCAAAGGCAACTTTCATGGACTGACTCTGTTCAAAGGTATGGAACTTTCTGTGAGTGTGTTTCCCTTTGTCTGTCTTGTATGAAGCAGCGGACACACACAGTGAGTGATATCAATACCAGGGCCTGATTCTGAAAGACTAGACCACTCTGTCCCAGGTGATGAGGGAGGAAGCAGCCCTGCTACTTGAGGTCTATCAGAATTGTGTAGGACTTTAAAAAAAAAAAAAAAAAAGGATGTCTGTACTGAAAATACACAGAAAAATTTAAGGGTTAAATTTTCGTTAAAGTACTGTCTACTTGAGGATTTAAAAAAAGTTATTATTATCATTCTTGTTCCTGCTATAGAATCAAACTACCACTTTGTGTGTCTGAGGCGACTCCTGTTTTTTTTTTTTTTTTTTTTTGTTGTTGTTGTTGTTGTTTTGATCCATTAAGAAAATGGTTGTAATTAATCAATGTGTAGAAGGTGTCAGGAGAAAGGAGAGTTCTGTGAAGTTGTTTTCTTTGAGAGTTGGTTTCCTCTGTGAGATCAAAAGCACAGCTCAGGCTGGGTTCCTGAGACACGCCGCTTACCTCACATCCACCAGCATGCCTGCACTGTGCTTTAGTTATCTGAGGTTCTAGGGCAACATGTTGTAGTCGAAAGTTTTGTCCAGTCCTGCCCGGCCCTGCCGTCCCACAGCCACTTATAAAATAATCACCCAGAGGCTTAATATTATTTACAAACTTATGGCCATGGCCTATGGCTCAAGCTTCTTGCCAGCAAGCTCTTATAACTAAACTCAGCCCATTTCTATTCATCTATATGTTGCCACATGTTCTGTGGTTTTACCTGGGTGCCATTACATGTTGTTCCCTGGATGCTGGGATGGCGTCTCCTCTGCCTCTGCCTTTCTTCTTTCTCTCTCTCCAGTTGGAATGTACCGCCTAACCTTATTCTGCCTCACCATTGGCCAAACAGCTTTATTTATCAACCAATCAGAGCAATACATATTCACAGCGAACAGAAAGACATGTAGTGGCAGCATGTAGTAGTCATTAACCCACAAGCCAGCACGTAGTTTATTTGCTTGCTGTATCTACATTTGTGTGAGAGAAATGAAAATACCAGTTTCTGTCCAAACTGCCTCAAAATTGGCGTAGTGGCTACTTTAGCGATTCCAGTCCTGTGTCCATCTGTACATAGTCAGTAGTTGGGGGACTGGTTATTGAGTTATATCACAGACTAAAACGGTCCAGCAGTGTATTCCAGGGACTACTTGGAAGATGAGTACCCCAAGCAAGGCTCACAGGCCCAGCCCTGCGGCAGACCACTCTACAATTGGCCCCACAGATGACCAGGGTTCCCCTGGTCAAGGCAGCCTAGAATGCCATTTGCCACCTGCAGAAGTTAGAATGAATTTTAAAGTGGGCACAACCTCAGAGCACTCAGAACATGGACACACCGTGCACGTGCGGGAGTGTGATGTTTTTCACATTGCTCCTGACAGAGGTACTTACATAGTGTAAGTCTCAACCAACAGACAAACAAAACAACAAAACCAAAGCAAGACCACCACCACCATCAAAGACCTGTGGTCTCCAAGGCCCTGAGCTCACATAAGCTGGTCCCAGAAGTTTGAATCAACATTAAGAGTCAAGCTTTTACTTAGAAGTTGGCGGTTCGTGCAGGGTGAGCTCCCTTCCCTCCTGAGCAGACCTGCTGGTCGTAGACAGCTGGCTTTTCCCACCCTCTGCCACTTGACCCGCAGTTTGCAGCTTCCTGTGGCATCAGAGGATGGCAGGACCCATGGGCCTGGGGTGGAAAGGGGTTGGCTCTACTCCCAGGCTTTCTCTCGTGGAAGGGCATGTGAGCCTTTCTCTGGCCTTGGAGATTTTCTTTAGCCCGTGAGGTGAGGCTCTGGCAGTCATGGCTGAGCCGTGCACTGAGGAGACATGGAAGGAGCAGTGAGGATTTCTTGTAGATGCCTTTGCTTGGTGCCCATCCTTTACAGTTTTGTAGTGACCGCTTAGCTCTTACACAGACCCTGGAGGGACGGCTCTTCTCCATCTGGCGATGCTAGCTTGTACTTAAGTCTGTGTGCTTAATAAGGCTCGCTCCAGAAGAGGGGGGATCGTAAAGTCGCCATGCTACAAATGGAAAGGCTTGAAGACACCCAGAGCCCCTCCCAGGTCTTTCCAGGCATGCTTATGTGGCAGGCATGGCAGGCACAACGTTGTCTCTGTCTTGAAGTCTGGCAGGTGCTCTGGTTTCAGGTTGATTGAGTCTGTTGTTTAAATCTGATCTTAGCACTAAGGTAAGTGCAGACCTATATAATGTTATCATTTTTTCACTTAATGAATTATTGCTTTATTCCCCAGAGCCATAGCAAAAATAGCCAGCTGAGCCCCTTGGTAGATATTCTCTGTAATTGTGTAGCATTTCAATGCATTTTAAAAATATATCTAATTTGCCCCTAAGGTACTTAAAGAAGGAGTAGGATGTGGTGGTTGGTATGTTATAGTAGGATTGGGTTGCTGTTGTTAAATTATCATCTAAAAATTAATAAGAAGGGTCATGCATTTATTATCAGTTTTTAATGTTTTTATCCCTCTATCTACAGATGGATAGATGGAAAAATAGATCATGGAAAAAGCCATTATCTATTTCATAAGAATAAAAATTGACCATCAGTTCAAATAACCCACAGTGAGATCCTAACTAACAGGCATTTGTTAAGAGTGGTAGGAGAATGTGGTGGTTAGTATCAGCTGTTGACTTGACAGAGTCTAGATTCCCTTGGAATGCCTATGGGGATGTGTTAGTTGAGGCGGGAGACTTTGGGTGGTACTGTTCTGTGCCTGGATTCTGGACTGTGGAAGTGGAAAAGGGGGAGTAAGAAACAGTACCTAGTCATTGTTTCCTCCCTTCCAAGTGCGAATGTGACCAGCTGCTTCAAGCGCCTGCTGTCCCGACTTCCCTCTCAAGATGGACTGTGCCAGTGGACTGTGAGCCAGAAAAACAAAAACAAACAAAAAACCAAGAACACCTGTACCTGTTCAGCTGCTTTCACTGGAGTAATTTTTATCATAGCCATGAAAAAAGAAACTAAGGCAGAATAAATGGTAGGCGAGTTTACATTTTCTTAGGCCAAGGAAACAATCTTATTAGGCTTCCCAACTTACCTATCAGAGGTTGTATCAATAACAGAGATCAGAAAACTAAAAGGCCTGCCAATCTGTGGGGATCTTGCCAGAGCCTAAGCTCGCTGGTGGCAGTGGGAAACATTTTCCTGAAAGTTCCATGCAGTGGCCCTCGGCTGCTTGGTCTAGATGTGCCTGCAATTTTCTAAGAAGATACGTACATCAGTCCTGGTAGAGCCTGGTGAGCGGGCAGGCCCAAAGAGCCGAGGAATGAAGCCCATCCTGCAGGCCATAGCCAGCATCCCTGTGACTGCCTTAGAGCCTACACAGTCTACCAGATAGAGTGTCCACATAGACGAAGCCCTTTCCTAGCTTGTTTCCTGGATCCTGAAGGAGGCCATGTAGGGTAGACATGGCTTTAGTTTCTATGGGTTTATAAGCAAACTCTCTGGTGAAACACATTACAAGTGTTTCATCTCCCAGAGCTGGCACCTCAGAAAAAACTTAGGTCAAGTCAACCGTGACTTAACACAAGCAGTGATTCTGGTCTTCACTGTCCAGTTTCTACATCTTCCTCAGCACACACCAGCAGAACATCCTGGAGGGAAGCCTGGGGACCTGCATTTGCCGTGCACACCATGGCTGGGTCTTTTGTCCACTACTGTGCACAAACCTGTGTGCAGGACTTTCAACAGGATTAGGGGAATTGGGGAAGATGTCGAGTAGAAGGTGGAGAGCTGAGGAGAAACCATCCACTTGCAGCCCATGAGCATGTCACCCTCTTAACTAACACAGCAAATATTTGTGCAGTGTTTGCTGTGTCTCGGTGTTGGTCAGGGTGGGTGAGTCTAAATTCATCAGAGACTCATTTCTTGTAGTTCTAATTTGAGCCTTGACTGAGATACAACTGACATCAATGATGGCGACATCTTAGATGCCGGCCAAGAACTGGATTACTCTAAAGAAAAGTAGTCATCTTACAGCAGTCTGCTAACTAAAAGTATACACGTCATTCATTTGTATCGTTGGGAGTAAAGATCAAAAATGTAAGAGAGGATTACATGGGTTTTAAATTCACAGTATGTTCCATATGATGACATTTAGTATAAGCAATGTGAGATGTGAACACATGCATCGAAATCCTGTACTAAGGCTTGAAGAGTTGACAGGGACTTTGTTGTATCCTTTATTTTATGGTTTGCATCTGTCATTGAGTATCTAGTAGCTGTGTGTAGAGACCCAGGAACAAAGCTATAGAGCTAATAGGTGCCGGCCCCTATTAATACCACACAGTGGGATCTTTGTCAGGTGGGGGTCCTTGATATGGATTCAAGCCTTTATGTAATAGCTGCCATCCTTCCAAGGACACTCCAGGGAGTTGCTGGGAATAGGGTTCAGGATGACTGGTCTTTTCATATAGCTGGACAAGAAGAATCAGGCTTAGACTGAAGGCTCTGTGTAGCCCTCGAATGCTCCTACTTCAGGGATTGAGATGAACAATCTTTCAGATGGGATCCTGGCAATCAGATGAGATCTATACAGTTCCATCTTGCTGACTCTACAGGCCAAAATACAGAAATACATTAAAAAACCTTACTATTAATTTATGTCAGATACAGTCACTCTCCAGGGAGTTCTGATTCATCGGGTGGGAAATGAGCTAATTGGGAGAAGTGTGATCCTGCCACAGTGCAGTGGTGTCAGGGGCAGCTCTGTTCTCCGTGACCTTCTCCTGGACCCTGTGAGAAACACATGTGATATGAAAACTGTGGGAAATTATGACATCCTCAGTTCTGTAACTAGAGGACATTCATTCTGGAAGCTTTTCTAGTGAAACCTAGAAGTGGGGACCACCTTAGCAGAGGGATAATGGATGGTGGCCTGTAGCATGAATCTTAAAAGTTCTTATTAATAAAAACAAACCCAAGGCCAGTTATTGGGGTGAATGCTGGAAGATCAGAGAAGGTGAACAAGCCACAGCTACCTCACCTTGCCAGTTCCTCAGCTGATCCTGTTTCCTCAGACTGGAAGCTTCTGAATCCTCATCCAGAATGAATCTCAGCTGACCTGCTGCTCAAAAGCCTAAAAGCTTAACCAACTATAGTTCCTCATCCTCATGCCTTAAATACCTTTCTGCCTCCTGTCATTACTTCCTGGGATTAAAGGCGTGAGTCACCATGCTTGGCTGTTTCCAGTGTAGCCTTGAACTCACAGAGATCCAGCCGGATCTCTGCCTCTGGAATGCTAGGATTAAAGGCATGTGCTTTCACTGCCTAACCTGTATGTTTAATATTATGGCTGTTCTGTTCTCTGACCCCAGATAAGTTTATTAGAGTGCACAATATTTTGGGGAACACCACAATATTTTGGGGAACACAACCACCACATTGGCCCCCAGGCTAGGCCAGGCCAGGCCTTGACACCTCTCTATCCCAGTGTGCTGCAAACACTCTTTTTGTTCTGAGTCTATTTCTGCTAATGGTTCTTATCCTGACCGCCTCTCTCTGCTGCCAGGTGAGGAAAAGGCCTCATTCATCAGGGCCAGCCCTAAATCAAGAATACCCTCATCTGTCTGAGCTCTGGGGACAGAGGCTGAGGACAACGCCTAGTTTTTACAGTGTGTGGTTACATGTCTTGGTGAATTTGAACTGTATTCACTCATTCATCTATTCATGAGATGCACCTTTGAGTGTTCTCTGTTGCCATGGTAGTAGAATGTGGCGGAGTAGAAGGTGGTCCCGGACTTCATGGGGTTGGTTGGTCAGCTGATAGGTATAGTTGTTAAATAATCCTCATTTTCCCCCAGTTACTTAAAAGTATGGTTTTAGCTGAGTGATTTCCTAAGTAGATTTTTATGAAAACATTATTATTATTGCATTTTTCACAATTTTAGGTCTTGTTACTTTGAACTTTCTTTTGTGGCTATTATTCCTCCAAAGCCCAATTTCCTCCACATTAAAATTTAGAAAAAAAAATCAATCATTTTTATCAAGAAGGTTAAAACTTCTGATACTTGAAAAATAGCATTTTGTTAGGTTCAGGTTTAGCCACCATCAGTTATACCATTTCTTTCCTTTCTTTCTTGAATTATTGTTGATTTTTTTTCTGGCTATAGTTAGAAGGAACTTGGCCAACCTATGAGAAACCCCAAAATTTTAACAGTAGGTCGGGGGTTCTTTTCACATGGCTAATTGGTCCAGTATGGCGTCGTTTTTACAGCAAGCAGAATAGTCATGAGATTTCATTATCTTTTGATTGTCTTTACTTCACTTATTTTCTGCTTCCTGATGGCATTGAATCCTCAGTCAATATCACGTAACAACTTCAGTCTCTCAGTTTAAAAAGAAAAAAAAAGCCTCATTTGATCATTCTATATTGCCAAGGCATCACACTATATTAAAATGTAGTTATTATTTATCAATTAAAAACCAGTGTCAAAATAAGTAAAGTGCATACCCAAGAAGAAATGGTTCCCAGTAAGGGTAGTCGTGGCTCTGTGGTCGTCCACGAATAGATATGGATAATGGCATTTAAATAAACAGTGAATTGTAAAATAAAAAAGAGTATTTCTCCAAGTACCAACGCTTTCTGACTTCTGTAACCAAAGTGAAAAATGGAGGGAGGCGGTAAGCAGATACATAAAACTCACAAGACTAAGTTTCACAAGGGCTTTGGTTCCATGGGCCTTGTCACCAAACTGCTGGGCCACAGCCGTATCAGAGGAAGTGTGGAAGTGACGGCTTGCTTGGATCATACATACCATTAATTTATTTTTTATCTAAAATATTTTTCTATACAATATCTTTTGATCATATTTTCCCTCCCCCAACTCCTCGTAAATACCTCCACCCCCTACCCACCCAACCTCATGTTCTTATTCATTCTCTCTTTCTTTCTATCTCTGTCCCTGAGCCGTCTCCCCTCTCACACTTTCCCACTCTCATGATCTCTCAAAAACAAGAAATGGAAATCAAAACGAACAAAAAATATCAAAACACAATGAAACAAGAAGTGCGTAAAGACAACAACATAGAGTCCGTTTTGTGTTGGCCGACTCCTCCTTGATCCGGGCCTGCCCAGGGGTCTTCGATACACCCAGTGATTGTCCACTGGAGAGAAGTGCTTTTCCATCTCCCAGCAGGCACTGATTGTGAGTAGCTTCTCGGCTAGGGGTGGGACTTTGTGTCCACTTCCCTTCTCAGTGCTGGGCTTTGTGTCTGATGTGAACGTGTGCAGGTCTCGTGTATACTGCGCAGTCCCCAAGAGTTCATTTGTGCCTCAGTCCTGTTGTGACTAGAAGAGGCCATTGCCTTGAATTTAACCACCACCTCTACATCTTACCGTATTTCCTCCTTTCCCACATAAGTCCCCAAGCCTTAGGAAGAGGGTTTCGGTGAAGGTACCCGTTTAGGACTGATTTCTCCAAAGACTCCTACTCTCTGTACATTGTCCAGGTGTGGGTCTCTCATGCACACCATGTAGCCAACTAAGGTGCTATCAGTAGGAAGTCTCTGAGAGAAAGTACTAAGTGAGGGGCCTTACACTGGATGGGCCATGTGCCATAGCTGCTCACAAAGCAGGATTTTATCAGTGTTAACTATAGTGCTTAACTATGAATGAATTAAACTCTGTTGTGGCCCCAAGGAATCCTAAGCATGAATTAGAAGCTTATTTCTAACAATCAGATCAGCATAAACAGCCCCAACTGAGTTAGTAGTTGAACTACACTGACCAAATCTTAAGCTTATTTTAATGATAATGACAGTAAACTTCTTTAGGGCATGGCTTCTTAAACTTTTTCCACTCAAAACCTTTTGCATGAGGAATTTCTCCATGATTACACACACACACACACACACACACACACACACACATATATGGGAATATAAGATAAATTGAAAAGCCAGTCACTGATCATAAATCATAAAGAAATTTATTTTAAACTAAGTACTTGATGTACATGAAATCTTCCTGTTTCTCCTAAGTGAGGTGGGCACATGGATAGCATCCTTCCAAGGAACACTCCCACCCCACAGCACTTTCCACTTCTCATGGGGACAGAAGGAAGCAAGAACCAGGTAGGTCCCAAATCAAGCTGGACCCACATTTCCAAACCCAAGTAACCAAGCAGCTCACTCAGAGAGATCTCAGCACCCGAAGCAGATGTAAGTCATGAGCTGCTTTCTACAGTCAGGAAGAATCGCTAAGTCCTCATCACCCTTGTTCATATTAGAGTTGTTATTTTTTAATTAGCATTTCCTTGTCTTGACATAACTATAATTAATAGAGCCTCATCTATCATGCATGTAGTCTGAGAGTGGTGCTTTCTGGGTAGAAGGTGTGAGCACCACTCCCTAAATGCAGAACTGCAATGGTTGCCTTCAGAGTCTGTCTCACATTGGTATTTATTTTCAAATTCTTTGCCAAAGCCATACATGTATTTATATTTCCTCCATATGTTTCCAGAGGAGGCTTTGCCCAGGGGAGGTATTACATCATATGCCTAGCTGTTTTATCAAGTTTACAGACTAAAGAGTGTGTAGTCCCCAGCCTGGGATCCTCTGTTGATTCAAAGCCTCTTGCATATCTGTCATCTCTCATGAAAACTGGAGCCAAGGCAGGTTCGCCACTTCTGAGCACATAGTGTCACTGTCAACCATGAGGAGTGCTTTGTCATTGTGTTGTTTTGTTCGCCTATGTCTTTACCCTTAGAAAATAAGACAGCAAACCTTAGTCCATCTGGGCTACTATGGCAATAGACCTTCATTTGGGTGATTTATAAATCATAGAAGTGTGTTGCTCGATTTATTCTGCAGGCTGGGAAGATTAAGATCAAGGAGTCCGCTTGTTCTGTGTCTTGGGGAAGGTTCCTTCCTAGTTCTTAGATGGTGACATCTCACTGTGTCCACATGTGGAGGGACATGGAGCTCTCTGAGGCCTCTTTTCTAAGAGGTCTAATCCCACTTATGAGGATTCTACCAACCCATGATGTCCTCTCCTCCCATTGGGCTCACTTTTGAACTTCGGGGCTTGGATTTCAGCACTTGAATTTTGGGTTCCTAGCAATAGTCGGACCACAGAAAACTGCTTGTATCAGCTGGTGCTAGTGAATTAGGGCTTGTCTAAAAATGTCTGTGAGTAAAGGTTATGGTTTTGACCCGTTTGGTGGCTGCCTCATCATTCACAGGACACAGTGCATTTGACCCTGATCTAAGGGCCATCAGAGTGTCATTATGATGGTCAACAAGGCCTTCCAGAGAATCATTAGCACCTGAAGGCTGACCTGCAGGCAGTGAGAGGTGATTTCAAGAAGGTGTGTGTTTGCTCAAAGATGAACACTCAAGCTGTTTCTCAGCAATGATTTCTCAGGCTCTAGTTTATCAGGGTTGGTAGTGAGGCCAGCAGGCCATTAATTGTTTCTTTCTCATCAGGACAAAAAATAGACTTCCACAGAGTGTGTGGTGGCCAGCAGCAGATTCCCCTGAGCTTGTGTTTAGCAAATTCAGAATCCATAGTCCTCATTCTGCTTCACCCCGGCATTCACCAGAATAATGGATGACCTCAGTCATTCACAGCTCAACAGAAAAACCAATTACTGATGAGCAGAGGGGGAGTTAGAGAAATACAGATTTTAGGGACCACAAGGTGTTTCCTTTGCTGCTCTTTGGGCTTAAGCAATAGAACTAGAACAATAGCAGGAACTTAAATTTACATTCTGTGCACCAGGAACAGATTGGAAATTATTCAACGTATGTATCAGCTCAGGTGACAAGTCCTGAAAACCTAGTGACTAGCAGGCAGAAAAGGAACATGTTCCTTGGGATATAAAGATACAGTCCTGTTGGAATAAATGCAATTAAAAATTTAAATATTTGATGTTTATACTAGAGAATCGAAGTGAAAACATCATATAATTTATTTTTATTTTAATGGAGAAACATTCGCAAAGAGCTGAGACTTCATCTTTTATTCCTTTTAATTCTGTAAAGTTAAAAAATAAATCAAAACAGATACGCCTCTGCAGTAACATGAGCTCCCCCCTTTTCCAAACTAATTATGATCTAAATGATAATTTTTCTCACAGTCAGATTTGATTTTTAATTAACTTATCATTTGCATACAGTAAAATGGCCAGGTATCTAGTATTTAGATCCTCACTCTACCCACACACCAGCCAGGTACAGACTTTTTCACACTCCGGAAAATTCCCTGTGGCCCTTCCTGATTAAGCCCTGAGCCAGGAGCAGTCTTCTGAGTCCCCTCTCCATAGATGATCTAATTATGTGTCATATATGTAAAGTAAGAAACAAGATGCCTGTGGTGTCCCTTGTGGTCTGTGGGGAAATTCATGTAGGAGAGGACACACTGTTTGACTCTTAGCAGTGACAATTGTCCAAATATGCAATATTGAACATGAACAGCTGTGGCTTTCTGAGATGGTCCCAAACAAGCAGTGAGGCGGGCCTCAGGATGAAGATTTGGCAGGGCAGGGCTGCAGTAGAAGATGGGTGGTCATCTATGAAGAAGGCATAAATAACATGGTGCTTCCCTGTTTCCAGGGATGCTCCATGGGAAATACCTTCCACCTCACCCCTGTATACAGACATAGGAATGCCATAAAATATGTGAAGATACAGTGGTGGACATTTGAGAGTACAGTGATGTGGGCCACCTTGGGTGGTAAAGGACCATGAAGGAGCTGAGGGACTCTTGCATGATATAGGTGGAGAGTGTGGAGGGCTGGGAGGGGAGGGCTCCAATGTCATGGTCACCAACAGAATAACTATAGCGGGGAAGATGGTAGATTTGTCAGCCCCAAACAATGTATTTCTAGATGTCCATTTTATCAGCGCTTCATGTCTTTGAGAGTTCAGATATTGCTATCCGATGCACTGAGCAGCCGTGGTGCTTTTCTGCCACAAAGGCTCCTGCAGTCAGGCTTGTTACCCAGTCATCATCGCAGTGTGCGGACAGGTACAGCAGTGTCCTCGTCCTGCCGGGTAGGGTTGGGACACAGTGCTCAGCGGTTCTTGGGGACAGTGATGATGTAGGTGGCGGGAGGTTTATAAATGTGCTGAGCAGGTGCCACTGCGCTCCCAGGTATTCTTCGCTGTATAGTAACACATTTTCTGGAATTCTTAGGGGGATGTGCAGGGGAGAAATGGAAGGAATTAGCCGTGGAGCATCCCTGGTGACAGTTAAACCCTATGCTCTTTCTGACTTCCTTCATGGATGCCCACCCATCTTCTACTGCAGCCCCCACTCAGTAAGGAAAACATCATCCACATGAGCACAAGTTCCTCTTCATGGTGTGTCTTCGTGGATGGTGCTGTTTTCAAATTCTGAGTTGAACAGCACAGTACACCCATCTTCTACTGCAGCCCCAGCTCAGTAAGGAAAACAAACCCCCTTTAAGTCATCATCCACATGAGCACAAGTTCCTCTTCATGGTGTGTCTTCGTGGATGGTGCTGACTGTTTCCAAATTCTGAGTTGAACAGCATAGTACACAACACGTTCTGTAAGCTATCAGGCACAGAGGCCTGCCTGCCTGTATCATCCATGGAGTGCACCATGTGCCCCAGGATATTTAATCATACATCTTTGAGTCATAAAATAAGAACAATAACTCCTACTATTTAATGATCACTAAAAGATCGTATGTGTAGAAAACAGTGTTTGGCAGGTAGAAGATTTCTGAGGCTTTGACTGTTGTTGATAAGAAATTCCCTGATGTATTGGTATTGGGTGCCTGGAGACCTTAGGAAGCTAATGTTTGGTTTCATTTGAACCATTGGTTTTGTCTGAGTTGCTCAGTCATCTCTCTATGAGGGAGTGCCCACTGTTCACCATTCCAAACTATTCTACAGCATGCAGTTTAGAACATTAAAACAAGGCGTGCTACCTACCGATGGCATGTTGTATATCACTATTTCAAGATACAAGCCGTGGGGAGCATCTGTGGAAAATGTAGATCAGTGCTCTGGTGTTCATGCTGGGAAAGGAGCTTGAGACTCATCCCGAGCGGCTGATGTGCCGCACACGGCTGGTTGTCTCTGTTCTAGAGATGACATGGTGCCACCAGAATAGCTTGGGCTGTGCTGACTGTAATGTAAAAATAGTCGTAATAACAATGCTGGGATGTGCGTGGTGCTTCCTCCTCCTGAAATTTCAGAGCAGCTCCCAGGAGGCATGGTGACTCACTGACAAGCCGTCTGGAGGGGATTCGGTGTATGCTGCTTCCCTTTTCAGCGAGTAGTTGGACCATCATCGTCAGCACCGTGTCTGAGGTGCCTGCATCTGGAGAGACACCCCTGTTACGCATGGAAGAGATGCTTTGAGATGCCCACCTCCCACACCCTCAGGATGTGCCTTTCTTAGGAACCACTGATTTGTCACTCCAAACTATTTAAAAAAACAACAACTCCAAATATAGACGGCAGTGCCGGCTCTTAGTCATCCAGCTCCACTCACTCCTCTAAAACAGCTCTAACCATGTGGATAAGTCCTGCCCAGGCTGGGCTCGGGGCCACTGGGAATTTCCTTTGTCTGTTTTGAAAACAAGGACAACACTTACTTATCTGGATGAAGCACAGAGTTACGCCCCACTTCAGACTTCCACTAAGAGGAAGAGCTAAAGCCCCTCCATGACAGAAGCTCCACAGTGCATAGGCTCTGCTGATCAGTGGCTCCTCCCACTAGCAACCTCTGTCTTTGCCCACTGTTCTTTTTCCCAGTGGGCATGGACCCTCATTCCCCAAAACTGTGGGGGATGCTCTGGAGTTCCCTGAAGTCCAGAGCCAGCTCAAGCCCTGTGCTCAGGTATTTTTTGCCAGGCCCAAGGACAGTGACCTCGAATAGCAAGTTCCCAGTCTGTTGTTGACAGCCAGAGCGCCTCAGGCTGCCACCTCTGGAGTGTCATAAACAGTACTTATGGATGGGCTCAGTAGCATGGACGTTCTTGCCCCACCATCAGGGGGATCTTAATCTTGTTGACTAGCAACATCTCTGGAATGTGTGGTTCAAACCATCACACATTCACTCTGTGCCGCTCTGTGAACAGGGGTCTCCTTCATTTCCTGTGTCTTCTGCAAGATTTCTGCCCTTAAGGGAAAACTTGGACCATACCCATTCATGTTTAATAGTCTGTAGCTTCCAGTGTCCACACGTTGCCTACAGTAGAACCTAATGTCGAATCACACTCACCTGAATGTCATACCATGTGTGTGGACTCAACTCCAGTCATGCAACAGAGGTCTATCAATCACCACGAGCTCGGGAAAGCATTTCATTTTGGACAGCCTGTGGGTGATCTGTACGGCCACCTGAAGCTTTTCTGTGGCACTCCTTCTGGCAAGCAGGTGTGTTGGCACAGCAGCTTCCTCAGAGCCCTTGTGTCAGAAACAAGTAGATCCACCTCGGCTGAGCTGCTTGCCTCCCAAAGCTTGTGTGCAGAGTGAGGTAGAAGATGCTCAACTCTCAGAAGGATGGAGGAGGTGGCCAGTTAATCCTTACATGGAATCCCTAAGCTCCTATCAGTTGGCAACTGGAAAATCTGGTCTCTAGAAAGAGTGATGGCCTTTAGCAAGAAGAGCATCATGCTATGTGTGAATATGAAAAAAGCTGGAGGGCGCTAGCCTAACTTATAGATGTCAGCTAGAAAGATAAGTAAGTGCCACAAAATTTGACTCATACATAAAGCCTAAAATGTCTAACTCAGAGAAGTAAAGACCACAAGCTGAGAAAGGGAAAGCTTCCCCCAGGGGACACACAGGGCTTAGTTAACTGGGAAGTAACTTCTGGGGACCTACTATGCAGCATAGTTGTGAATGGTTAGTAACTGCATTCTTGAAAGTTGCTGAGAGTGGATTTTTTTTTCAATGCTCACCAAAATGAAAATGAGCTAATGAGGCCATGTGTATGTTAATCAGCTTGATTCATCCACTGTACGATGTGTACATACTTCAAACTATCATGCTGTAGACTGTGAATACGAGACTTCCTGTCAATTAAAAAAGCTGATTCACAATTACCACTGTGTTTCATACAAGGGCTGTACTTTTAATGTTAAAAATACATTTAAAACATTTTTGTTTTATCCAAATGAAAATGCATACACTACTGATATGACTGTTCTTAAACCCAATAATTCCTTGATCAAAAAAGAGAGGCAATGGATTAAAATGAATGCTTGTTGAAAGAGCCTAGCTCTTGGCCGGGTGGTGGTGGTGCACGCCTTTAATCCCAGCACTTGGGAGGCAGAGGTAGGCAGAGCTCTGTGAGTTCGAGGCCAGCCTGGTCTACAGAGCGAGATCCAGGAAAGGCGCAAAGCTACACAGAGAAACCCTGTCTTGAAAACCAAAAAAAAAAAAAAAAAAGAAAGAGCCTAGCTCGTTGCCTGGCTCATCAACCGCTGTTTGGTGCGTGGTCCCGTGTGTGTGGTTGAAGGTCACAGCAGCCCCCGGCCCAGCTCCTGTGGTCATCAAGTTCCATCGGAAAGAGAAAAGCACCTCATAGCACAGGGTCCTCAGTCACCTGAGAGCCAGCTCTCTAGAGCCACTAAAACTAGTGCTGGAGACATTAATACCCATTTGCTCATGGGAACCTGGAGTTTGGGCCCCACGCTGATACTGGGACTATAGTTTTAAAGTTCTCTTAGAACAGATGTCTGGCAAGAAGCAGTGGCCTTCAGTGAGGTGTGGGGTGAGTTTAGAGTTCTGACAAGGTGCAGAATCAAGGTGTTGCATTGATGTGTGATGCAGATCAACATGGCCATATAGACTGCTATATAGAAGACACATGACCATTTGTAAAAAACTGAATGTTGAGGGGATGGTACTCTAGAAGAAGGAAAATGGATGACAATGCCTATGGAGGGTTAAATGACCAGAGTGGAGAATGAATGAGGAGTTAGCTGAAGAAAGTTCAGGGCCCTCTATGATTTGTTATCAAGGCTGTACCCATCAGCTGGAGCACAGTAGGACACCAGGCACAGAACCGCCACATCTTGTATTCGATTCATTCTGAACATGAGCTCTTGAAATAGGGGTCACCTTATCTGGGGCATATGGTGAAGGATGCTCATCACAGAAGCACTTTTTAGACAGTCACTATGATGTGAGAGAGTGGGAAATGAAGGCACAGCCTCAAATCATCTATCATAATTAGATCAGGAAGGCCTGGGGCTGACCACTTCTTGTCTAGCCTAGCAGCTGATTCTTTTTAGAGACTGTGCATCTACTTGGATGTTTGTTTTTTAAGTTGTCTCAAATTCTTTTCTAAGTAGGTATTTTTTTATAAATTTGACATTTATTTTACATGTGCACCCATCCACACAGAAGTGCACACACACACATTCACACACACACACACACACACACACACACACACACACACACACACACACACGCACACACGCACACACGCGCACACACACACGGTGGGGGTCTGGAGTCTGTAAGTCTCCAGATACTGTCCTCATCAGAGCCCTCACATGTTCTTTTTCTGCCATGTCACATGCACTGAACCTCTTTTTAACTCTAGAGTGGATTTGGGCTCCTCTCTGGTGCCTGAAGACAAGACGGGTAGTGTCCCTTTAGGCATATTCACTTAAATACAGTGTCAGAGTCATATACATTGAGTTTCAGCCTGAAGATCAGCAGCTTCTGCTGCCTCGAGTCCTGTGTTCTGGACCGGAGAGACCTGCATCCTTGCAATAGGGCACAAGGAGACAGCTTGATACAGAAATTTGATTGTCATCAGCCAAGTCTGGTGACACATCGGTGTGTTTTCAAATACAGGAAAACAAGGACATTGTGTCCAGTGACCTGAGTCTCTCAGTGTCTCAACAGGACAATGCTACATCCCCATCTCAAGGATGTGCCAGCTGAACCACCTATGTGGCACCAGAGTCTTGAGTGTGGCTCTAGACACGGAAACAATGATTGCACCAACTCATGATTTTAACCAGAAAATATCTATTAAAAGAACATAAAGTGTAACTGGGGATGTGACTCAGTTAGTTAAGTCTTTGTTATTTAACATGAAGACCCGAGTTTGACTCCTAGAACCCATGAAAATAAAAGCAAGGTGTGGTGGTATGAACTTGGGAGCCTAGGGCCGAGGAGGCAGAGACAAGTGAATTCCTGGGGCACACTGACTAGCCAGTCTAGCCTAGTGAAGCTCCAGGCCATTAAGAGACCTTGTATCAAAAATTAAGGTGGACCAGACCTGAAGAACAGTATCCAAAATTGATCTATGTCCTACATATGTGTATAGACACATGTGCATGGATATGTACATGTGTATACAACCCACGTGAACACACACACACACACACACACACACACACACACACATATTCAGTGTGGGAGAAGAGAACATAAAACATGGTGTAGAGGAAGGACTGGTTGGGCAGAGACCAATCAAAGAAGAAGGAGGTTGGGTCAAGAGGGATGTGGAAGGCTCCTCCTCCATAGTCCTTCTTCCATGGGTGTGGCTACAAGAATGTACTACATACATTACATTGAACTCAAGACATGAGGACCATTCTGTACAATCCTACAGGTCTAGGTGTGGGAAGGCTGGCATCTTCTGAAATTGCTCCCATGCTTATAGATGCTATCTTTCCCTTGTATATTCATGTGGTATCTCTCTCTCTCTCTCTGTGTGTGTGTGTGTGTGTGTGTGTGTGTGTGTGTGTGTGTGTGTGTGTGTGTGTGTCCTCATGAGGACCCTGCTCTTGTCTGGGTAGATCCAGCCTCTGTCTTTAACATCTGCATTTTCTCAGCCGTCAGAAAGACATGGGCACGCCAGCCTGTGTCACTAAAGTATTGTGCTTGGACTCTTGACCTGAGCATTACTCTGGAGTTTGAACATGTTTCTTCCTGAAGCCAGCTGAGAGGTCCTTGCTCCAGGAAGCAACAGGGCTGGAGTCAGCCCTCAAAGCCAGCCAAGCAGGCAGCATCATTCCATATGGCACAGCAGTGTGGCTTTCACACATAGTTTATTAAAAACAAAGAACATGACCTTGGGTGTGTGTCAACTCCTCAACAGAATAATCAAGAGGCTGTCAGGCAGAGTGCATCCTGCCTGTGCTTCAGGTAGTGTGAGGGATTTGAATCACTGAGAGTTAAGATGTAGGAAGTCATAGTAAACTGTGTCCATCTGATCACATGACAGCTCTCAGAGTCCTGGTTCCTTCACAGCCATGCCTAGGGGATCTGGCTTCCAGGGAGTGGGGAGAAGCATCAGTGTACAGTTAGTCTCTAAAATTTACTGGAGTGTGAAGAAAAGCATACCGTCAGATCTCTGCTGGCCCATTTGCAGTTCTGTGCCTTCCTTATGCTCCTCACTGAAAGTCAGAGAGCGCCTCAGCATCTGGCCTGTGTTTGCCACTCTATTGCATTTCCTTATAATTCCTTGTTATCCCAAGCCAGAGTCGTCTCTCCTCTGTATCCTCTTACTGACTTCTGATGGCACTAATAGGAACGCAGGCTCTCTGCGGGAACTAGGAGGGCATGATGGATGGGACTCTGTCTAGAATGGCCACAGATCCTTCTGGCCTCTGCCACACTTGCTCTTCTTCTGTCATCTGGACTCCGGTGATGACGGGGCTGTGACCAAGAAAAGCATAGACAAGGGAAGCTGGGTGTCTCACTGAGTCCCTGAGACTAGCTGCCAAAGCCACCAAGCTTTCCATGGAGAGTGACAAGTGCAAGTGTGAGTGACAGCTGCCACCCTCATTTCTGTGTGTAGTGTGTAAATGTGTACCTACATGTGTGTGTGTGTCATATAGAGCAGCACCCTGGCTGCTGTGAGTCAGAGGTGCTGTGGATATCGCTCTGTATAAATAAAATGCTGATTGACCAGTAGCCAGGAAGGAAGTATAGGCTGGACAAGCAGAGAAGAGAATTCTGGGAACAGGAAGGCTGAGTCAGGAGATACTGCCGGCCGCCACCATGAGTACCAACATGTAAGACACTGGTAAGTCAAGAGCCATGTGGCAAGGTATAGATTTATAGAAATGGGTTAATTTAAGATAGAAGAACTAGATAACAAGAAGCCTGCCACGGCTTCTTGTTTGTAAGCAATATGGGTCTGAACAGCTGCGGGACTGGCGGGTGAGAGAGATTTGTCCTGACTATGGGCCAGGCAGGACTGGAGAAAACTTCAGCTACACAGAGGAGAAATCCATTTTCATTCACACTCCTCCATCCTGTCTAATCCCGCACCAGCGCTGCACATCTCTGTCAGCATCCACTTTGTAACCAGAAATCAAAACAAGAGTGCTTTCTGTTTCAGATTCACTAAAGCCTCAGTGTTGAAACCCTGCATTCGGTGCCATCATATTCTGAGCTGAGCCTCAGAGACCTGCCACCTAGGCTGTTTGAGTGCCTGCCTGTCTGGCCTCATTCCTCCCCCTCCCCCACCTTAGTCAAAGCATGGAGTGTGAAGGACCCTGGCAGAAGCTAAGAACTGTGGTCTGCAAGTGAGGTGAAGTGTGCTTTGTGATGGGGCAGACAGACTCCATAGAGGGGAAGAGGTGGAGGTCCTGCCTCAAGCCACCTATGGGGCAGGCACACCTCACACCTAATTTGACAGATCTACTGCTGCAGTAACGCTCTGGTCAGACCCTGGGACAGCAGAACTTCAATGAAAAGTGTTTCCCACAGTAACAAGACATTTCCCACAGTAACCAGCCTGTTGGAACTGGTATGTAGAGCAGAGCAGCTATAGTATGACATGTGTCCCCACACAGACTATGATGACACAAGAGTCCTCATGAGCTCCTCTTTAGTCAGGATAGAAGGGACAGAATTGAGCTAGGGGGCTGATCCTCACAAGTGACCTGGGTGGATAGAGGACCCCAGTGATAAATAGTTCTATTTGGATACAGAACATACCAAGATCATCTAGTCAACATCCCACAGAGGAAGGCCACAGAAATATCCCCGTGAGGCTTGAGGAGCTGCTGAGGATACAACCATGAAGAACAGCAGAAAGGCAGTGAAATGCCTGAAGGAAGAGAACAGCAAGAGAAGAAAGAGAAATGTTCTAACCTCTCTCCAAAGCTATGCTCAGGACCCAGCCAGGCTAGGAGGAGATAGGAGGGTACACAGGTGCATATAGGCTTCCAGATGGTCTTTCCCCTACTGAGGGTGGCTGATGGGTGGTCTTCTGAAGAATGCATGGAGAAGAAATGGCAGGACACCTTGAGGTATGAGGGGGAGAATCTTGCCACATTTTATATCCACCTGTGTGCCAGTCGCACCAAGATTTTGGCTTTTGACATTGTCTTATAGCTTCCTTGAGTGTCACTTCCAAGGATCAGTCTGAGTTCCAATGCTCTGAGTGGCATCTTTGAGCCACATCTAAAGGAAATATTTGCACATATGGGAAGCCCAGACTTCTCACTATTGAATTTTGCAAAAATAATTCCAGCTGGAGGTCTGCCTTTTCCATCTGGACAAGTCAATCAATTAATGTCAACAAATCAATTAAAGTTTACATGGAAATTACCCTGGTGGCCATGGAGGGCTCGCCTGGGAGTTTTGATCCAGCTGGCTATTAACAGCACCATCAGCCAAGTTAAGGAAAGTACATGAGCAGGGACAACTAGCTGATCCCCACACGAGCACTTGAGGCTGTCCACACGTTCATGCCACCCAATATAGCTTCTGTTGTTGATGATGTCTTCATTGCACTTTGATGGTATTTTCAGTGAAAGCTCTTTGAGGGTAGTTATTGCTCTCCCCTGGAGTGTTTGTTATGAGTAGCATGACTGGCACCTGGGCTGGTGTCATCATGCCAGCCCCAAGAGCACCTCACTGTAGGACCTCTAATCTCTACTCTCTGCCAAGGTGGCATGCTTATCCATATGGGGGTCTGGGGCAAGCGAGGCTACAGAGTGAGGTTTAGCCAGCTCAGAACGTTTATGCGTGGGTGGCCTGGTGTATATGGGTCTGAGCTCTGCCCTCCCAGCATGCTGGATTGGTTTTTCCACCATGGAGCTAGCAGTGACTGGCCCCAGTGAACCGGTGAACCCTACCATTCACCTTTCTCTGAAGGTGAAATTGGGCAAAGAGGCGTGGTGGGGAACAGTGGTTAGGCTTCCTCGGCATAGAAGTTGGCAGATGCCTCTTGATTTACGTGGTTTGACTTAATGACCCTTCAACTTTCCCACGGTGGAAAAAACAGTAGGAACTCAGTAGAGTTTGGAGTTTTGATCCTTTTCGTAGCTGGTGATATGTAGTGTGATAGTCTGTCTAATCTCTGCACTTGACAGTGGCAGAGACCTGCAACTCTCCCTCAGCCATGTAAGTCTCCAGGGGAAGATGCTCTGTAGTGTGTTTTGCCCTAAGCCTTGGAGGTCAGCGGGCTGGAGGAGATGAATTTTCAACTTGTGGTATTTTTTGTCATGGATGGAAAAGTGCTTGTCCCTACTTTCACAGCGAAGGAGCGTGTCCCTAACACGCACCCGTCCTCAATTTGAGTCTCAGGTTTTCTGCTTAAATCTTGCCTTACCTTGAGCCATGTGTAATGGTTCATATAACCTTAAGTGCTCAGGAAGCCGAGGCAGGAGCATGGCAAGCTGAAGGCTAGCATAGCAAGACCCTGTATCAAAACCAACCAAACAGTAAGCGAAATCTTTTATAAAAAGATCACATGATGGGACAAAGATGATGGTCACCTTTCCTGATGGCTCATTGTGGGAAGGTTGTTAGTTCATTGGAATACTAACACTTTTCCTGGAAATAATTTTAATGCACACACACACACACACACACACACACACACACCATAAGCTGAATTATTGAAAGTAATTCTGGCATATAAAACTTTATAGAAATGAAATTGTAATGCCTTCACCTTCAGAAGGAGTAATTGGAAGTCTGGCTGAACAGATACCGTTTAGGAATTCACTTTAATAAATGAATAAACACGTTGTAAGATTTGAGCTGGTTAAGACTTTCCCTTGTAATACAGTTTGGCTCTCAATTTATATAGCAATTTCTCATTGTATTTATATTGTAGAAAATGGATTCTAGGCTGTAGAAATGAGCATAGGTTATATATTATCATCCATTGACATGGGACAGAATAGATAAAAGGATACAGCACAGACACACACTGTCAGGGTCACAAGGGTCAAGGAGAGAGTCCAGAGCTCTCAGGTGGGCCAGCGTCACCATCTGGATCAGAGGCACAGGGACTGACCTCCTTAGAAAGGAATTGAGACCTTAAAACAATGATCTCCAGGGTCCTTGCACTGTGAGGCCAGTGGCCAGTCCCTGTCTGGTAGAGGAGTGTGGTAGTTTGAATGTAATTGGCCCCCATAAGCTCATAAGGAGTACCACTATTGGGAAGTATGGTCGTGTTGAAGAGGTGTGGCTTTGTTGAAGGAAGTGTGTCACTGTGGGGGCGGCTTTGAGGTCTCTTTTGCTTAAGCTTTGCTCAGTGTCACAGTCCACTTCCTGTTGCTTTCTGATCAAGATATAGCCAGCACTATGTCTGCCTGCACACCGCCATGCTCCCCACCATAATGATAATGGACTGAACCTCTGAACTGTAAGCCACCACCTCAGTGAAATGTTTCCCTTTATAAGAGTTGCCGTGGTCATGGTGTCTCTTCACAGCAAGAGAAACCCTAAGACAAGGGTGCCGCAGTAGAGAGCTGCATGCCCAACAGCCCTCTCTCACACACAGGATTTATGCCTGCAAAGTTTGGTTTCCAGAACCTTACTTGGAATACAAGCTTGTGGGATAGAGTACAAACTGTTGTGATAAACACATGGCAAAAAGTTTTAAAGATAAGATATAGTGGGTGTCAGCAGACCAGAGTCATTGCCCTTTATGACATGTGGTTCCATGACACCACTCCCCACCAAAACAAAAACAAAACTAAAAAACCAAAAAACCAACCAACCAACCAACCAAACAACCCTGGTGGAGATACTATGTAATGAGGTTGAAGTTGTGCATTTCCTTTCTGGCAAGATTCCACTTTATTGGAAAAACTGGAGAAGCCAGAAATGACCCCTGAAGAAGAATACAATGTGTAGGAAAATTAGACCTGGTGAGACCATGGGGGATAGAAACCTGAGACAAGGAATTGACTTTCCAAACTGTCTCTAGCAGGCTGAGTGGAGATTGAATTCAACTGACCCTAGACCCCTGTGCTCAGTAAGGGAGTCTTGTTTTAATTTCCTCTGTGTATTTTGGCATCTTTCCTCTGTGTGCCTCAGTTTCCAGCAAGGATTTATTCCCCATCTTCATCCTCTTCAGTCCAGAATTCTGTGCTTCTATCCTTTAATGTGGCTCTCGTCCTCTGGCTCCTCATTTGTCCCTGGTGCTTATAAAACCCGTTCACTTTACCTCCTCAAGGGCAGTGTCTAGCAGTTGTTCTGAAATGATTCATGGTGCCTCCACTCAGACCACACTGCTTATTCATCATAAAGCCATCTATCTAGATTCCTGCTCCCTGGGGGACAGTGTCCCTGAGACTATAGGCCGTTCTCTTGCCAAGTTCCACATACCGCTGACCTCCTCTGATATCCTGTGACCCTAGGAAAAGCTATCGTACCACACTGCAGCACCCCCCCCACCTCAATGATGTCATTTCATTTGGACCATCAACAGCGAATGTGGGAGGAGTATGCCTCCAAAGTGTGTGATGCTTAGCTGCAAAACCCAGCTCCTTCCTAAAGACCAGATGAAGTCAGACAGCTGAGTTTGAGCGCACACACACCTTCATGCCTATTTATAACCTATTGCTGATTTTGCTGAACTGAGCATAGGGAGGTCTCAGAGACAGTGTGGCTGGACTTTTTTGTTCGTTGAGTATGAGTGACGTCCACTGCCGAATCTGCAGCGGTGGGTGATCAAATTGCCTTCCTCACTACCCCCAGGTGGTGCCCTTCCCCCCAAATTGGTAAGTGTGGAGCTCTCTGGGGGCCTTCTCCCCTTTATGGAAAAAAGTGAGCAAATGGGACAAGCCTTGAGAAGGATCACTTAGAGGGAGATGGTGAGAAGCAGAGGACAAAAGTGACTGTGAGGCTGGAGCCCAGTGTAGTGGGGAGCCATTCTGTCCCTGCCAGTGAGAGGAAAGTTGCTTAGAGTCAAGGGAAGCATGATCCTCCAAGGAGAGACCTTTGTATTGGTCAGGACTCTCCCAAGAGCAGAGCCAAGGAAGAGTCCTACGTGCATATATGTATATGAGTTTCTGGGTACATATATATTAAGGAATTGTCAGTTCACAGAATTGTGGAGGGTTAATATGTCCAAACCCCATAATGCTGACATCTTCTCAACGCTGAAGATAGCCAGTATCTCAACCGTAGGCCCTTCAGTTAGGAGAAATGCTCTCTTGTTGAAGGAGGGGCATTTGCATGACTGGATGTGACCCACCTTAGGACTATTTATTATGTCTCCTGATTGAAATGTGAGTCTTGTCCATAAATTCTCTCACTTACACATGCCAATAATGCTTGACCGATTGTCTGGGCCACTTGGGCCTGATTAGATTGACATGTAAGATTCACCCTCAGTGTCACCCTACCAGTGCCTGCCTGTCCCAACAAAGCCCCGAGAGATGCAGACATGGCCAGGAGCAGGCACCTTCTGCTGGTTCTACTCCAAGGCTCCATTGCCACACACAGTGCCTGATGTCCCAATCTAGTTGAATGTTGACCCAGGATCAGGAGAAAGGAGAGAGTAAAGGTACAGAATAGAAGGGAGAGGGAAGCCCCAAGGTACAGAGGATCGATGAGCATGAGGTAGGTACCCACAGAGGCACAGATCTCATTAGCTCAGTGGCCATGTTCTGTAAGGTTCCCCTAGGCACTCACTCAGTGGCTATGTTCCACTGCACCTAAGAAGACTCGGGGTATGTCCTACAGCCTCTGGCTACAATGTTTTTATCAGTGGATCGATAGGTAGCCATATTTCTATTTAAATATATCATATTAAATATTTCCTCTTGATTCGTTAGAATCTAATTCCCCCAACAGCACTGTAACTCACACTGACAAAGCTCCTCCCCCATACATGCTTTCTCTATAGAGCATATTGCAACCTTCCTGATCTTAGTCACTATGCTTGGGGGCCATTTGAACAGTGTGGATGACAACCAAAAGTATCAGCATGGTACTTAGGTACTTAGCTATCAACCAATGAGACACTTCACCCTGTGGGGACTAGAGTAAAGGTAGAACATCTTGTTGGCCCTGAGGGCAGTGCCTTCATGGTGCTCTGGCATGGAGGTGGAACATCATCTTGCTGGTCCTGTTTGCAGTGTTTACACACTGCTCTGGCATGGAGGTATGGCATTATCTTGCTGGGCCTACTGGTAGTGTTGGCACAGTGCTCTTTGGGTTGTTTCCATTCTCATTGGGTCCACGAGAACCAGCATGGAACTGTGAGGGTGGGCAATGCATATTAGTGAGTGGTGACTTTGGCAATACAGATCCTGCAACTGAGAAGGACCAGCTGTGTCTGCAGAATGCGGTGAGCAGGCAGGCTGCAGATGGGGAGCCCAGGACTCACTGGCCATGACAGAGGAATAGAATAGCAGAGTCAGTACCTCACAGGGATGACACACATTTTACAAACATGTGCCTTCTATCACATGTCCACACCTACTAGATACTCAGCCTCATCATAGCCAGCGGGCTCTGAACAAATGAGATCTACAATGGAAAAATCTTTGTCTACATATGAGAGCATGAAAGCCATCATTGCCCATGTAGCTGAGTCATCTGGCTCCGAAACCACCTTGTCAGGACACAGATGGAGCCCTGGGTACAGACCCTGGGGTGGGCAGGATGGTGAGAAAGGGCTGAGTTTGTCACTTGTCGGCATGCTGTGGTCACCAAAGGACAGGCATTTCTTAGTGGTTATTTTTCACTTTGGTAGATGCTTATGACCTCTGGTCATGTCGGTGGGGTCTTCTCTGGAAAGGGAGGGAAGTTCCAACACTCTTTGAGCCCAGTGCCTCATCGTTCCCTGACAGAAATGTCCCTGTCTATACAGCATGGAAGAGTGCAGTGTCTGCCCAGTCTGGGCTCTTCCAGAGCTCTGGGTACTTCTACTTAGGTCTCAGAGTCCTTAAGCCAGGGTGACATGACCTGGTCATGTTCTTAAAGTTGAGTGCAGATGGAGAAGGAAAATGAGGCCTGAATGACAGGGTCTCGAACCCAGGGTCATTGTGAGTGTTGTGTTGTGAGAGCAGCTTCCCCAGGTCATTGTGAGTGTTGTGTTGTGAGAGCAGCTTCCCCAGGTCATTGTGAATGTTGTGTTGTGTGAGCAGCTTCCCCAGGTCATTGTGAGTGTTGTGTGAGCAGTTTCCCCAGGTCATTGTGAGTGTTGTGTTGTGTGAGCAGCTTCCCCAGGTCATTGTGAGTGTTGTGTTGTGTGAGCAGCTTCTCCAGGTCATTGTGAGTGTTATATGAGCAGCTTCCCCATGTGTGAGGCAGAATTATGCTCCCTGTGTATGGAGGACCAGCCCCCACACTTATGTACCCCAAGAACTCTTGAGGAATGAGGGATAAGAGACTTAGAAATAGAGAAGGGAGGAGAAAACAGGATAGACTTGGGTGGGCCTGGATCCTTATCCACTGGCCTAGAGCTTTATTCCAAAGGTCTGTTTATAACAATACCAAGGGGTGGAGGAAAAGACCTCCCCCTTGCTAGTTACAGTCAAGTGTAGCCCCTTACAAATATCTGGTACCTGGGTCCATGGTCCAATCAACCTCTTATGCAGTCTTGCTGGGTACAGCCACTAGGAAACCTAGTGGGCTCCAACACATAGGTCACCTTCATCCTGAGCCCAGAGCCCAAGAGTATACTACCCAGGGTTACTTGGGTAATCAGAAGGCAGGATGACCCTCTGCACCCCTGTCATCGCAAGGTCATGTAGGAAGAAGCTAGAGTGCAGCTGAGAGAACTGGACTGGAGGGACAGGAGGGACAGACATCTCTGGCAGCTTGGAAGATGAAAAGTCCCTTGAGCCACTGTGGGAAAACAGCCTGAAGATGACAGGTTTTACTCCAGAGACCCATCCAGAACTCTAGGGCTTGGAATGGAAAGCAGCTGCTTGCTGATTTGTTACCCCTAGGAGAGGGGAGGACTTCAGAACGCACGGAAGTTTATGTCAGTTGAGCTCTTGGTCCAGCAGCCGATCAGAGTCTGATATGGTGCAGGCCAGGTAGTTAGTGACACCGTGGCTTGAAGTGGCAATAGTTTATGTTACTCAAATCCCCTTCAGCATCCAGTGATGCTCACAGACTGGAAAATGGGTATAAGTGTGCATGGCATATATGCTAAGGTGTGACTGTGTATGTGTATGCATGCACACATGTGTGTGTATGCCTGTGCCATAGGCCGAGGCCATATGAGGAAGCTTCTAGCAGTGAGTCCCCAACATGGTCCCAGCACTGAATACTCTTCCACGAAGTGAAACCTTAGCTTTTTCAGATAATCTGAGAGCAATCCTATTTCCTGCTATGGGGTGGTAACCAGAACATAAATCATCCAGCTATGACTTCGGGCTTTTTGGATGGTCTCCACATGTTCTTCACATGACCGTAAGCCCATGGAAATGCTTTTTTAAAAAGGTCAATGGGTCAGGTGCACAGACACTCACTTCCCCACAGATGTCCACAGAGGACACCTCGAGGCTTGCAATGTCACAGAGCACTAGCAGGGGATATGACTTAGTACTTCAGAGCACAGGTGGCTTAAATCCTATTTGACCACTTTGTGAGGGCTCAAGGCAAGACACCCCACCTAGTCTTCATTAATCAAGACAGAGGGTTGGATGGGACAGCTTAGATAATTCCTCTAGGCCCAAGAGGCAGATGAATTTTTATTCTGGGAGGTGCTCAGGAGAAAGAGCCAGCAGTGCAGTTGCCCAGTCTGTGGGAATTTGACCAGTTTATGATGGTGTGTCGTCAGAGGCCTTCTGACCCTTCTAGAACCTCACAGGCCTTCTGGCCCTTTGTAACCTGTGGTAGTAGGTGGGCTTACCGACCCATAAGCAAGAGAAGGAGCCACCGACCATACACTTAGGGTCTTCACTGCTCTTCGGCTGACTTGGAGGACCAGGTCTTCTCACTCTCTGATGTCTTACCCCTTCTCTGCCTGCCTCATTGGCTCCCGGCTTTGAGAAGACCAGCCATTTCAAATTCTGTACCAAGTAAGGAGATAACCTGACCTGGGGCAATACAGAGAGACAGCTGAACCTGAGTGGAGGAAGCAGTGACCGGCAGTGGTCAGGGAGCTCAGTCCAGCCAGGAAGTCTAAGCTGGACTTCGAGACAGGTGTGTAGGGAGGGCCTTCACTCTACCAGTGAAGCACTGGGGACAGGATGGGGGAGGCAAAATGTAGGCTGGAACATGCAGGTCTGGGTTTTTTGATAATTGGAGTCAATATATTACAAAATACAGAGATGACAGACAGACAAGAGATGTTTTCCGTTATTTAACTGAATGCACAAGAATCCCCAGTGGACAGACATGTGGAAGAATCAGGATGAGGATGTTGTCATGGCTCTGGCGTGTAGGGTCCACATGAGTTCTCCAGGACAGAGTTATACCCCAAGGACCTTGTAAGCAGATATCCTCCTGTATCTTCAGCTCCCAAGAGCCTGTGTGAGGCCCAGATGGCCCAGTCACTGACCTCACATCTGCTCCGATAACAGTTCCCAAGACATGGAGCAAGTGGAATCAGACGTGGTCCTGAGATGAAGGTGACTGTGCCAGGCATAGACTTCAGCGATGATCTGCTGAGCGCTTAGTGCCCTTCACAAAACATCTGTCTCCTCTAGTGGCAGCTCACAGCACACATGGTTTCTGTTTGCCCCAGTGGTTCAGTTCCTGCCCCTCTGCAGCCCCTCACCCTCAGCGTCACTGCCTGCTGTAATGTCATCAGCTCTCCCAAATGGGCCTCATCATTTCTCTTAGGGATTTTTTTTAGGTCTGTTATTCTGTCAGTAGACATTAATTATCTCCAAGAAAAAGCCCCAGATGCTTCTGTCCCTGGCCTTATGGCCCCAAGCAGATGCTAGCAGAGGCAGATGTAATTTTTCCTCTAAGAAGGCTACCAGCCAGGTCCTACAGCCACCCAGTCGCCCAGGTCAAGAAGGGGTTAGGGCTCAATTTCAAATGCTCCCAAGCTCGGCAGGAGGGAACTGTAAGCATGGTTGGCCTTCCCAACCCATCAGAGAGTCTGAGGTGTCCTTATTCATTCCTGGGTATCCACAGATGTGTAAATGAAGCCACTTTGGTGAGATCTTAGGAGCTGAGTGCCCAGAGGCTATTTTCCATGTCTGGATAGGAGCTGGGAAGCAGCAGGCACAACCATACCCCAGGCTGAACATGAGATCTACTTGGGTCCCCCAAATGCTTGAGCCACTGCTGTCCTGGAAGTTTCCTCACTAGTGAAGGACTCACTGCACCATCCTGTAACTTCTGACACCATCATGTAACCTCCAACACAGAGGGATGTTTATGTTCCATGGTGGTAGGGTTACTGACAGCTCTCCAGGGCTCCTCCCCATTCAGCTAGCAGCCCAATGTTGGATGACATGGTTAAGAGGAACACTGGGTCAGCAGGAGAAGGGTGCTTGTCCCTGCCCACCTATGTTTATCTTACACCTTGAAGTTACATACATGCATATCTTACAGGGATGCAAGCAGTATCAACTGTGAGGTTTATAATCCCGAGAATCCAGGCTTTGAAGGCAAGATGTCTTCTCTGAAGGGCCTTCCTGTCTGCCTTGTGTGCCCCCAGCAGGCATGAGGTTTGTAAAGATCCCTGCAGAGCTGGGTTTAAACGTGCTCTTTCATCTAGTGGCTTCGCCTCTCTTTCTTTGGCTTTCTTTTTCTCATTTGAAAGCACACCCTGCACGCAGAAAGAACTGTTTTTATATCAAAGAAGGAACGGTAACGGAGCCAACAGTTAGGGCTATATAAAAAAGTCTCTTATTCTTGGCCCTGTTCCCAACTCCATCTACAAATTATTTCTTTGTTCTGATGTCCCAGTAATAAAATACCAGTTATTCTCAGATGCAACACCACCTAAAAATTATATTCTCAACTGAGGACCTCTACCACAGGCAAATGAGGTCGTTCACCTGGGATGTAGAATGTTCTTGTAGAGAATATGCACACCCACTTTAACAGTTCTCACAGGTGTGTACATTTCAGATGTCAAGAAACAAGCCAAATACAAAAAAGCTTTCCTAAATCTCCACTTCTCCAGATTTTACATAGTGTCAGATGCCCAAGGATCTGATTGAAATGGAGATTCTGAACCACGGGGTCTGGGTGTGGCCTGAGCTTCCATGACCCCAAAAAGGACCCAGTGGGTGTCAGTGATATGTCAAGACAGCAAGGGGCTGGATATATCTGCTGTAGAACACTAAATTGATTTCTGCTTCCAGAAGCTTTCAGTGGGTGTCCAGACATTGCCAAGTACAGTAAAACATTAAAAATAAATGTCTCTGAGATCAGAAGTTGCCAGGAGAGAATAGCAGCAGAGCCACAGAGGGAAGGAGGCAGGCACAGAGGGACCACAATGTTGGGAACTGTGGAGTTGGAGGTCAATGATTATATATTGTGGTAGACCTGTATTCAAGTCTTCTTAGATGTAGTTAATGGTTGTGTGTCACAGGAGGTATATTTGCAAACTAGGAAAATAGGACAAAGAATATATATGTGTGTTGTGTACATGCATGTATAAAAGCATGGAGTAACAGTTGTTATATATAGTTTTGAGGACAGAGGGATGGGGTGGAGCTGTGTACTAGCCACTAACAAGGCTCTTTCCAGGAAAGTTCATTCCCCACAGCTCTGGCAGGAGATCCTTGACATGTGTTTGAAAACAGGGCATATGATAGATGAGGTGTGGAAAGACAACAATCCAGATGAGAGAGAAGAGGTTCATATGGGAAGTAGAGTGGAAAGAGAGATAAGTTTAGATTTACGAGGCTGAGCTGGATTATGAATGGTGTTGAAAACCAACCCTCTATGGAAGTTGGATTTGGTCCCAGGGCCAACAAGGCTGTGTTCGCCCAGAACAGGGAGAAATGGATGACAACAGTCCTCCAAGATTAATCCAGCAAGGCTGACAGCTCCATTGTCATGGATGGCCATTTATTTGTAAAATGAAGCCATAATTGCAGTCATTAGGGTCTGTGGCTACAGTGTGGTATCAGACTGAGCCGGGCTATGTGTGTCCCTGGTCCATCAATGGTGTGAGCTAAATCCGTGTTCCCACTGACAGGCATGTCCGTCCTGGAAAAAGGCCTGGTGGTCTGTGCACCATTGATTCTTCAAGAGGAACACATTTTATTTTTGTTTAGGACTTAATGATGACAAGTTAGTGTCCTGCCATAGTTGAGCCCAGCTTGGCTTTGGTGTGGAGGTGGAATCCAAGCCATGTATGACTTGTGTATACTGTCTGGCTTTTTTGGGGGGAAAGCCCCATTGAGACCTAGAGTGTGTCCTAGAGAAGCTCTGAGTACTTTTCTGTGGGGTTATATTTGAGCGAGCGTCTGGAACTGAAAAGGGAGACCTAAGGCTGCACTGACACCCAGAGGACAGGCAGGCTCCACTTTTAAAATCTTGACTCCCATCCCTGAAGCACTGCCCTTGTGGAACTGAGCTGAGCTGCAGCCTGTGTGGGACTCTTCTCCCTTTCACTAGAAAGATGGGGGCTTAGGGGGATGTGACCATAGCCATGCTTGTAGGCATTGTCAATGTCTCTGTTTTCATGTGGCACTCTTCTGCCTATGTGGAAGACGGATCCCCAGGACTTTGTTCACTCACAGCCTGAATGAGAGCAAACACAATCTTAGTTGGATTTTTTTCTTTTTCCCTCAAAAAGGAAGGGAGATCTTGAGGATTTTATCTGCAAAGTAAGCAAACAGTTCAGTCAGCCTTTTTAATTAGGATGTCTGTCAGTTTTTAAAATCCTATAAACCACTACACACATACACACACACACACACACACACACACACACACACACACACAGAGAGAGAGAGAGAGAGAGAGAGAGAGAGAGAGAGAGAGAGAGAGAGAGAGAGAGAGAGTGTTATTTGAACATCTTGATGACTTACAGGAGTATTGGGAAGGAAGATTCCTGTGGATGACCATAGCTTCATGTGAGGCACTCTGCCCTCCCTCCAAGTCCTTCAGTGAGGGATGCTTGGTCAAAAGAGTCAGTCATCTTTAATTCAGGCCTTGGACCATCACTCCTACCTCAACTCCAGCTGCTGCTTCTCTCTGCATCTCTGGTGTGGTCTGCGTTTTGGCTCCCTGGCATCTGCTGCCACACCCCTAGTGGAGTTCATAGCCTATGTCTCAGGATCATCTCCTTGGTATCTTTCACAGTACTGCTCAACTTCGCTTCCCCGTTGATGGCCATTTTGGACTTGCTGTTTCCTCCCCTGACTTTTGAATTCTAAAGGCACTACAAGAGAGCCTGCTATTCATTCTGGTACAGGCAGCACCAGCCCTCCTTCATGAAACATGGCAAACAGATATCCCATAATTGCTTGATGAATGTTTTTGGTCATTTGGACTCATGAACACATGTCTGCACTAGATCAACTCCTCCGCTGATGCCCTAGCTCCAGTATAATGGCATCAGGAAGTAGGACCTTCAGAAGGTGACTAGTTGGATGGAGTTGTCAAGGTGACCCCATCTTAGAAAAAAAGTGAAATTGTTTACTTCTCCTCTTCCCTGTCTGTAAGTCACACAATGGCCTTAGGAAATTTTATGTCTAACTTTTCCTCCTGGCCAAGTAGCTTGTTTCAGCTTTTGCCCTACCCCCCATCCATCAGCTTGACATGGTTATTGTTTTATGCTAACTTGTGATCTACCTTCATCTACTTCGCTTCTAGTTTTATTGGTCAAGTGTTTTTTTTTTTTCTTTTCGGTCCGTTCTTTAGGGCATCCTCCTTCCTGGAGTCCATTCTTTGTAACTTGCCCCAGAAAAGTCTCTTAGAAACAGAAAATCGGTTGTATTATACAGATAATTACATTTTGTTTCCGGAACACCCTTTGTCTAGACTCAGAACTTAGAGTTGATGCTTATTTTTCCTTGTGGTCATTGTGCCTGGGTTTCCATGGTTACTATGGAACATTTTATCAAGCCTCCCATTTGTCTTCTATGATCTGCCTCTCAGGCTCTCTCTCAATGTCATTGTCATTTGTAGCTCCATCTGAGCAATGGTTAACAGATCCCATTTGTATCTGAAGAAGTTGTACTTCTTCAGGTTGAAGCCTCAATGTTTTCCAAAGGTTCTGGAAAACCTTGAGACCTTGTTTCATGAATTCTGTCACCACAAGGACTATTTGTAGTGTCCCTAGATTAGATATATGCATTCCTTCTAAAAAGCATAGGTATTAATATGTCTTTCATTCACCAGGCATTTCTGGGCTGCATTTTGCTTAATTTTCAGTGTGTCTTCTAGATCTCTAATTCTTTCTCTAGCCATTTCTAACTTGACATTCTCATCTCTACTGAATATCTTATTCACATTCTTAAAATGTTCAGGAATAAACCACCTTCTTTCCAAGTATTTCTGGTTAATTTTTGGAAGTGTCTATTCTTTATTTATCCTTGAGTCTGTTCTTGCAGCCCAATGTGTTTCTATTTTCATTAACATATGTTTTTGTTTTTTATTTAACTCTGAGAATTCCATACCCAAGTACTGTGTTTACACCAGTTCTACCCCTCCAGTGTTCCCTTCATCAGTGCCCTCACTCCTTCTCCAACAGATGACCTTTTCTTTAATTATTATGTGTGCACATGTGTGTGTATAAATACAACCTGCTGAGTGCATTTAGTATCGCTCATATGTACATGTGTTTAGGCTTACCACTTCAGACTGGATAACCTCTCAGGGGTCTTGTCTCTGGAGAAGACGGGTTCTCCATCTTTCAGCAGCCATTCATTGTCTGTAGCTCTTCATCTTGGGTGGACTCTAGTGAGATTTCTCCCATCCACGCTGGCTAGTCAACTGGTGTTGTCATATACAGGTATTGTTGAAAGTTTGTGGGCCTAGCTTCCTTCTCATATACAGAAGACACTATCTCAACATCAGACGTCCTGGCTCTTACAGTCTTTCCCCTCACACTTTCATGATGTTCCCTGAGCTTTAAGTGTAGATGTTGTGCCATACATTTATCAGTTGAGGTTAGGGCATCACTTTATAAGTTTTCTGCATTTTGACCATTTGTATATCTCTGTAATAATCACCATTAGCTGCAAAAAGAAGATGCAAGAGCTAAATATATCTGGATATATTTAGAATATAGTTAAGAATTATGCTGGTTTAGGAAGGTGACAGTAATAGGTTCTTCTCTAGGGTCCTTGACCTCACCAGCCATGAGTAGATGGCTAGGTTTACAGTACCAGGCACGAATTCCTTCCCAATGAGCTGGCCTTAAGTCCAATTAGACAGCTGTTGGTTACTCACAAGATATGAGTATCACTATGTACCATTGGGGAGATCTTGCCTTCCTGGCCATTGTTGTGGTTTGTAGGTTTTATGGCTGGGTAGAACTATTGATTGCTTTTTCCCTTGCCAGTTTGAATAGCTCTTCTGGATACTATGAGAGATAGTACTCAGGGGAAGGCTTCCAGGTCAGTTCCAGCTCAATTTCCAAGTCCTGTGTCCAAAGTGTATGGTGTCTTAAGTAATAGTGTATTACCTTCAAGTTATGGAAGGCAACCAAGGACAATATAAGTAGCTTATATTATCCTGGAAGTCTCTTAGACTCCCCTGACCAACAACTTGAAAGGGGATCTCCAATGCCTGGCACTGGAGTTCTTCTTGTATAATATATGGCTCTTAGGGAGAGCTTTATCACCTAAGTGGTAAAAATTCACTCTGTGTTATGGTGGTATTTTGTGTATGCTCTAACAAATAAAGCTTGCCTGGAGATCAGAGGGCAAGCCCAGCCACTAGTTAGTCCTAGAGGCCAGGCAATGGTGACACACACCTTTAATCCCAGCAATTAGGATCTCACACCTTTAATCCCAGCACCAAGGAGGTGGAGACAGGAAGTGATATGGCTGGACAGAGAGAAGACTATAAGGTGTGGGAGGAGACAGGAGCTGAGGTCCCCCTTTTGGCTGAGGATTTCATAAAGGTAAGAATGACTGGCTGGCTGCTCTGTTTCTCTGGTCTTTTAGCTTCCACCCTGATATCTGACTCTGAGTTTTTATTAATAAGACCAATTAGGATCTGTGTTACAGTGTGTGTGTGTGTGTGTGTGTGTGTGTGTGTGTGTGTGTGTATACATAGGCATGTATATATAGTATTATATGTGCATGTTTAATGAAACATAGAATAGTATTATTTCCCTATGAAGTTTTTAAACATCTTTAGTATTCTTTATCTCTCCCTTTGTATTGCCCTCCCAGCCCCTTCCCAGTTAAATCCCCCATTTCCCATGCTTCTTCTTCATAGCATCTGTCCCTAGTTGTTCATATTTACCATCTGATCATCCCAAGAAACTGAAGTCCAAAGCTAAATCAGGTGCTTTGGGATCAGAATAACTTCCACTTCCAACAGGACTCTTTCAGCTTACATTTAAAAAATCTTAAATGCCATCATATTATTTTTGTTTCGCTTTTGTTTCACGGTTTTAACCCATGAGAATTCTGAGATCCTGGTTTGGGGTCCCAGATCTCTTCCATGGGAGATTTCTGTTTGCTTTTCCGGAGGTGGGGCTGATGACAATGACAAGGTCTTTGCTGAAACCCCAGCTCAGTGTGCTTGTGGGCCAGCTGATCTACCCTGCAGTGTGAGGTCATCATCCAGATCCATGCCGTAGTCCATGCCACATCACCTTGCATGTCCTGCCGAGGTCATTTAAATGCCCGTGTTTTCTGAAATCTTGTTAGATTCTAAGAATCCCCATGAGAAATCCATTCCGTCATACCGTGGAGAGTTTCACTTGGGACAAAGTTTGAAGAGTTGAAACCAAGCCCCTGAGCCTCTTAATTTCATTCTTTCTGCTGTACAGAGACAGCTCTCCCACACGTTGGACAGTGGTTTAAAAGTAGCAATATCAGTGCTCAGCGGTGACTCTCTATGAGAGTAACTGAATAAATCAATCCAAGGACAGGGTCAGCTTCTCCCAAACCTTACCTTCTACCTCGAGGTTACAAAGAGAAAAGAATTATTGAAGCAAGAAGGATAAAACTAAGTAGCCTTGTGAGAGGAGGGCTTTCTCCAGCCAGGCCATGATCTACTGCTCTGTGATGAGTTCGTTTCAGGAGATTTGGAAGGGATGTGATTGACAGGAACCCAGGGTTACCAGGAAGTGGCCAGCCCCTGACAGAAGGGTGGTAATGAGCATGGCCCCTCATCGGAAAAGGAGGGCAGTGATGCTGGTTTCCCTGGCTGCGAAGTGAAACCACTATTTCTGATTTGGTTTTGGATCGATTAGTGGTTTTTGCAAATCTTTTTTTATAATGAAAATCATAAATAACCATTGGAGTGAATAGGGGAATGGAGAGAGAGTTACTACTTGGGGATATGTAATGACCTGAATCTCTGCCAAGAAGTATTTGTACAGCCATGCTCCTGTGTGCATACATACATACACACATACTGAGTACACATAGAGATTGATGGATTTCAGGTATATATACTTGCAATACACACATGTGCATGCACACCCACACATGCCATTACATGTGCTCTTATACAAATGCATCCACGAGATGTATAGTCTTGTGACGCACATATGTGGTCACACATATGATCATACCCTCCTCATGCACACATGTACATAACTCTCATCCATGCCCAAATCCACTTGCTCTTACATACACAGATGCAGGTATACCACATATAAATGCTTAAAATCCACACATGTTATGCACACCCACACTCTTCACATACACGTGCATATATATCAGCTGTCTATATGAATATAGATATATGCACATACACAAGTGTACACGTATACACAGAACGAATTCCCTGCACAGCATGTTGTAGTACACACACACTCATTTTATTCCTGTTATGAGACAGCTCAGTGTTTACAGTTTCCTGGTTTAGAACCAGGATCAGAAGTACTTATTCAATTTATCCATCTCCACTCAGCCTGAGTGAGACACGGCTGAAGGAGTACATAATCCCCTGCCGTAGAGAGCTGAGCAGGACCCCTGGCAATGCCATCATGATGGCCTGGCCTCCGTCTTGGTTCCAGATGCTTGCCCATGTGTGGAGGGGTATAATAGAGATGACTGGAAAAGTACTGGGCATGGTTTTTGTTGTTTTTTTCCAATCACTTATCTTTCACTTAAGATAAGCTTAGCGTGCCTGGCTTTGAAAGAAAAACAAATAACTTTTCGTCTGAAATTTTAAAAACCCCTTTAATTTTATTTACATGCCCCTGCTGTTTTGAGGGGAAAAGGATACGGCCCATCAATGCAGCAGAAGATCACATCTGTTGTTGCCCGAGCTTTATATGGTTATTACTCTTACTCATTATCATTCTGTTCTCTGTCATCTTCAGAATGGCCAAGGCAGGCTCCTGGCCAATGCCTCCATTCTCTGTACTGTCTCGGGGCTGGGGCGGTAGTAAAAGGCATTCATCAATTACAAGATTCTGAGGCATGCCAACTTACTGATGATCCCTGTGGACTGCCAGTGCTACAGCAACTTCATGAGGACAAGTCCACAAGGTCTGTGAGAATCCAGGGCCTGAGAGTGTCCTGATACGGCCTCCAGGGACCTGCCAGGTCTAGGAATGCTCTCTCTCTTCTCAGAGGCTCTGGATGAGCACTCCCTTTCCTGCTTGAGGAAGGCAGGACAGGCAGGGGTGGGGAGGCGGCTTGAGAGGCTCTCGTAAAGTCAGGAAACAGTTGCCACGTCCTGACTCACAGGAAGCTGAGGTGGATACATAGGATTTTCTGAATCACGTCTTTTTTTCTATTCATACATTTTCCTGTGGCCTTGTGTTCGGATCACGTGCATGTTAGAGGAGAAATGGCTAAATCTCACTAATGTTTGTAGCGCCAGCCCAGTCACAAGGAGTACACAGTCTGAACATTTGTAGTGTGTGGGGATTGCTCCTCTGTGACTTGGTAAACACAACGAGGCAACATGTCCTTCCAAGGATGGTGTCTTGGCCCCTGAGGAGCTGAGTTAAGGCTGTTCTCCTGGGGTGCTCAGGGTCGATGTGACCTCGAGAACTTCGAGCTAGAATGAGCTTCACCTCACTTCTGTGGCCTTCGTCCTCCAGGGAAATGTGGTCGATTTTTTTTTTTTAAAGAAAACTAAGGGAAGCAGCCCCTGAAGCTCAAGTAGGGGGCTGCCACACAGGCTGGTGGTGGGGTGGAGCTGCCACACAGGCTGGTGGTGGGGCGGGGCTGCCACACAGCCAGGGGGCTGCCACACAATCAGGCCTCTGCCTTCTACTCCTACTGTAACCCAGCTCAGCACCACTGGTCCAGAAGGAAAGAAGCCGTATCAGGATGTTCTGTGTTGAACAGTAAATTACTGATTATTTAAACTCTGACAGATATGTGGCCCAGTCACCATGGCGTACCGTTGCCAGGAACCTCTTGCTGACATGAGTTACGGGTTTGCAAAGGTTAGCGCTCGAACTGATGTCATGTCTGTGAGGCCTCCCCCTGCCCCCTCCAGTTTCCTGCTTATGAAGTGGGTGCCAGATGTGGTACTCTCCCTGGAGGAACACGGACTCTTCCTGTGATGGCCTGTGGCCAGCCATCCTCCCAGGTGTCCATCTGCTCTTTTGCTGCCAGAGATTCCCAGAGAGACTCCATTTTCTATTTCCTCCGGTTTTCAAATGCACAGAACAACCCAGTGCTGGAGGAGATAGAGGTCCACAGTGACAGCAGGTTTTAAGCTCGGAGCTGGCGGGAGCCAAACCATGTCAGGGGTTTCCAGAGCTGAGCCTCGCAAGCTCCTCCTGAAGATTCTCTCCAGGCAGACAACAAGGCTTTGGAGGTAACATGAGTGAGCAATTTCCAAGCTTACCTATGTGGATGCTTCATTCTGCTCAAGCAAAAACAGCCTCCACAACAGTGGTGTTTGTTATCCACGAGAGTGCACATCTGTGGAGGACTCTGAAAGAGAGTTAATTTATATTCCACTTTGATATTACACTAACATAGTTACAGCAGTGTTCTGAAATTCTAAATTAAACAGAAAAATAATGGATAGTGACACCCGTGACTATAATCCATCAGACTCTCTTGTACATCTGTGTTGCTTATATGAATGCCCCATACCTCTTAGAGTTTAGTCATCTCAGCTCTGGGTACCACGTAGTTCTTGCAGTTTGGATGTCACAGATCTGGGCTTTCTATAGCTCTGGCAGTTGGGCTGCCATGGATTTGGGTGCCCTAGCAGCTGTCACCAGTGTTCAGAACTCTGTCGCTTCTTCCGTTTTGGTGTCACAGATCTGGGCACTCCATCATTTTTACATTGTCTGGCTCACAAATCCGGGTATCTCAGTTCTTACAGTTTGGGTGTCACGGATCTGAGTGCCCTGTCGTTTTTTACAGTTTGGTGCTGTAGCTGTGAATGTTGCAGAGCGGGTCTGCTTTCCTTATCATGGTTTTATATCCCGTGAGTCCTATAAATGTTTCTGTGTGTCCACTGTCTCTGGGTTTGTTTGAGTCACTGAATCAAGCTATGATTTATTTTATCTTCTAAGTAATACTCACTGTTTGCTGTATGAGTAGTATTCGCCATCTTGGAGAGGACTCAGAGAGCACTTCTTCGTGCAGCCTTGGCAAAGGAAAGGCTTGTTCCTTAAGACACATGTGTGTTCGGAGGCCACTGCCTTGTGTACTAGCCCTGTTTCCCACTTGGCTCTGCTGCTCCTGAGAAAGGACCAGAGAAGGACAGGAAGTCTGTCTTACCTGCAATTGACAACAAACAAACACTTCTTTTCCGTGAAAGCAGATACTCATGGAAATATTTTGAGTGTTTGATTCTCAGACTTGGGTAGATCAATGAAAATTGTGTTGAGCAAATAATGCTAACCTTGGGATCTGGTCAGGGGGTCAAGGTCATCAGTGGTTCTCTTCCATGGGGAGATCTCAGGCATATGGCTGCTCCTCTTTAAACTTGACTTTCCCTCCAGTGGAGCCTGAGCTGGCAAAACCTGCTTCATACAAGTCGAACAACGCCCGTGGAACCCTTCTGTAGCACTTCTTGGAGCTGAACCATTCCAAATATTAGTTCTATTGTATTTTTGCATGGAAACATTTTGAAATCATTAAAGTCCATGGGAAGATGAAGCTTGTAACTGGGAATCTTTTACTCTGAACTTGATGAGGTGCATGCTGGGTTCCAGAGTCTAGAAAGCCTCAGTGTACATCAGTGGGGGTGCACCTAGAGCTGGGTGCCCATGTTTCTCATGGGCATCCCAGAATGTAGACATGGATAGTCACATGACTTGAACCCATCTCCAGCCACTTCTTCCTGTCACTGGCTCCAGTTCAAAGCCATGACCCTCTCTCTCATCGACTCACATTCCCGTTCTCACTGTTAACCAGTCCAATCCTGAAACATCCGGGGGCCACCGTGAGTCAACTCGTTAATATAGCAGACAATTCCCACAACTCCAAGCGTGCTAGTCAGCTAGGCTATGACAGTATACTGTGCCCTGCACCGTTCAATAAACAGTCGTTTGTCTCCTCGCTGTCCTGGGGCTGGAAGTCTGAGACTGAGATACGGAGGGTGGTTTCTGTTCCGGCCTCCCTCCTTGGCTGGTGGCAGTACTGTCTGCCTGTGTCCTCACATGGCCTTTCCCCTAACTGTGTACCCTAGCAGTGCCTTCCGTTCCAATGTGGACTTCAGTCAGGCTGGACTGAAGCTACATTTGTGACCTCATTTGGCTTTGGTGATCTTCTCAAGGCCTGTCTCCAGACAGTACAGTGGGGATCAGGACTGGGACATCAATTGAAGGGACATCCTTCCGTCTGTTACATTGAGGCTTTAGACCTTGTATAACAGGAATCCCGGACAGAAAACAAATGAATCCTCTCTTATACATGCGTATCTTTACCAGATCATTTTCATCCCACCCAATCGCTGTCCCCAAGTGCTGGGATGACAGGTGTGTGGCACTGTGCCTGTCCTCCTTCCTCACACCTAACTCACACAGGTTCCTCTCTTTGACCCTGGTTCCAGACTCCTTAAAGAGAATGTAAGCCTAGCTGCTGACCTTCTTTCTGTACATTGCTTCATTTTATTCCTGTGTCTGTCATTTACAGCTTCCAGGAGGTCATACCTCTTCCAGGACCTGGTGGTAATTTTGTTAGAGAGGAGTTTAGTTGCACTGGCAGTGGTGTTTGGCACATACTTAATGTGGATGAAGGGAGGGAAGTGCATAGGTACATGAGCAGATGTCAGGTAAGAAGAGAGACTGCCCTGCAGATGTGTGGCTTGGTCTACAGTGGCGCAGGCTTGCTGGTCATTGAACCATCAGGCCCCTGTGGCTCACCCCTGCATCCCTTTGACTCACTCTTTGAAGCCACCAACTCCAGAGATTACTTTCAGCCTAGACTATCCAAATGAATTTCCAGCAAAAATGGTCAATAGTTGTTTTCTATTCTGGCTCGCAGTTGATGTAACTTACTGTCCATTTTTCTTGACTGCATTGTGGAGTTGTTAGCCCACAGTTGATGTAACTTACTGTCCACTTTTCTGGAGTGCATTGTGGAGTTGTTAGCCCACAGTTGATGTAACTTACTGTCCACTTTTCTGGAGTGCATTGTGGAGTTGTTAGCCCACAGTTGATGTAACTTACTGTCCACTTTTCTTGAGTGCACTGTGGAGAGGTATCTGCTGGGGCATCCTTGGTCCAACATTGACTCAAGGAGGAGGAAGTATCTCAACTAAAGAGCTGGACACTGGACTAAGTCATATCTACTGAGTTCATGGACAATGCAGGGTTGGGAGACATCATGTTGTTGTGATCTCAAATGTGACAGAACAAGCCTCCCAACACACACACACACACACACACACTCTCTCTCTCTCTCTCTCTCTCTCTCTCTCTCAGCAAAAATACACCAAAATCACCCTGCTACATGAATGCCAGTTAAGCATTAAATAGAATGAAAACACTCATATTAATAAACACCCACTGGGACCATACATTTGTGCTAGTCAGCCTTTGGTCTCAGGAAATCTCTGAGGCATGGGAGCTTTTTCCCACTTGGAGTTCGGGAGACTCACAGTTCAAGCAGCGTGGCTCAGGTGAGGGTGAGGGTGCTGTTCCTGACTGTGTCACTGATGACTGTGGCAGTGAGGACAGAGTCTGAGAGGGAGGGAAGACCACATCACCAAGCTTGAAGGAGGCTCAGGGGTTTACTCAGGCTGCAGTAACAGACCCCTCTGCAATGTCTCTCACCAAGGGACCAAGCACCCTACTCCAGGGTCCTAGGGACCTCTTGAGAGTCTCCCTACCTTCTGACATGGCAACCCTGGGGCTTCTTTTGTTTTGTTTTGTTTTGTCATTGAGACAGGGTTTCTCTGTGTAGCTTTGCGCCTTTCCTGGAACTCACTCTGTAGCCCAGGCTGGCCTTAAACTCACAGAGATCCACCTGCCTCGGCCTCCCAAGTGCTGGGATTAAAGGCATGCACCACCACCGCCCAGCAACCCTGGGGCTTTTGAAGGAGACACTTCAACCTTGTCCCAGCTGTAATAGACTGAACACTAAGGAGGAAGTAAGACCAAGACGATATTCAGGATATTCAGAGTCTCCAGTGAGTGTCTTCTAGAGAAGGGGGTAGCTGTAAATCCACCTGAGTCTTATTTGAGGTGAGTATAAGAATCTCTCAAAGTGGCATAAAGACCAAGTGAAAACCACAAATCTGCATATTGAAATGAGAACTCTCTGTCACCAATCTCCCTGGATCCCGTGGTTGGCAATTTCGGGAAGTTTTGCATTCTGCCCCAGGCCACCAGGTTTTGATGAGCTGTATGAGCTCAGTCACCGACCACGTGCCTCAGATTGCCACCTTCCACTAGGCTGGATGTAGACGTCTACAGATCGGATGGAGTGAGCCCTGGGAGATGTCCCTGCAGCTAAGCTACAAGGAACACCTTGTGCTCACGAATGGCACAGAGTTTGGCTGCCCTTCCTGTGACCTCAGCAAGGAGTTCTCTTCCACTGTGTCTGTTCTCAGCTCTGCCATGGATGTGGATAAGGGACAGATACTAGATAAATGGGGTCCTGTCTCGCCTCTAGGCCCCTCTTGGGCATGGGGCTGGAATGGCCATCAGGAGCAGGTGGGTGGGCTTGTCAAGCCAACCAGAAGATTTCTATGCTTTGTCACAGTAAAGGGGAAATGGGAGAAAAGGAGAGCAGCTCTTTTAGACCTTTGTGTAACTAAAATATCAAACCTCACTCTGAGACTCCTGCATGAAGGCTGCAGGTAGCCAGCTCTGCCATGGGCCCCTGTGACCCACAAGTCATAGGCCTTTCTACATACAGGCTTAGCTGGGCTGTCATCCCCTGCCTGCAGTTGGTGATGGGGTAGGGTGGAGCGTGAGGGCCAAGTCTAGACACAGCTACTCAAGTCTGAAGATGTTATGATTAAATGAGTTACTTTAATGATCAAAGAAAAACATTTTGAAATACTTTCCAGAAAGTAGCTGTTAAAGAGATTTTATTTTGTGTGATGTTGACAGTCTGTTTTCTTGGCTGCATCCGGAGTTGTTGCATTCCACTGGACTCTGTGTGGAGATGGGTTTGTTTCCATCCATACACTTGGAGCCTACACAGTGCAAGGCCAGGCCTGTCATCAGCCACCCTTGTTCATGGCAGGTGGACAGCGCTGATAGCTTTGGGTTGTTTTCTGGAGTCTTCACTGAAGGGTGACACCACTTCTCTAATCTCAGCAACTACAGCATTGCTCATGATGTTCAGTAAGACACTTGAACCAGAATTTCCCTTTTCCTGTGTTTAAAATCTATGAAGTTTCTCCATCCTACAGGAAGCAGGTACTGAGTCAGACCCAACTTAATGACACCTTCCCTAGGTAAGTTACATAGAACTGCCCAGCCAGCGGAATGTATTCCCATGGTCCTTATAGCCCAGGGTTGAGAGTTTGTGTAGCCCAAGGTCCTCACAATTCAGGATCTGTATACCCCAGCCTCCTCACGGCCATGGTCTGTATACCCCAGAGTTCTCACAGACCAAATCCCTGCGGCCCAGGGTCCTTAGAGCCCATGATCTATTCAGCAGAGTCTAGGCAGGCAAGAGTCCGTATTGTGTAGGGTCCATGTGATAGTTAGCCCTGACAGAAGATGGTGTTGAGATGTTCTCAGTCCCACAAGAGAGGTATGTCCTTCCTCTGGGTTGAGACCCAGAAGCACCAACATCTATCTGCAGGCCTTGGGTGAACCTGGGGTGGTCCCAACCTACAAGCGTCCAGTTATCCGTTCATCTGGCAGACAGTGTAGTTATAATGCATTGCACACTCAGGCCCTGAGAGCACTGGCTGTCCGTGGTACATCTGCGCAAGTGTCCATAAACACTCCTGTGTTCTCTTCTGTAAAAACAAGAAACCGAGGCAGCGAGCAGAGGTCAGACTCCAGACTGGCAAGCCCAGTAGATTCTAGAAGCCCTCATTGCTCTTTCGAGGGTTTCCTCTCTGTTTGCAGCCTTTTCGGTTAATGAACAGGGCCCATTTCCCCTGTGTCTGATGAGGCCGAGTTCTGCAGGACGTGAAGCGTCGCTCGTTGACACCGCTCTCGGCTCTTAGCGCATGTGCGGAGGCAGTCTCGACACTGCACACGGGAAGGGGCCCGTAAATATCCGCTCTCTCCACCACTGTTGCCCCAGAGTTACACACGAGAGTCTCTAATGAATTAAAAGCCATATGTTGCTGCTGATGTTTTCCACATATGGCCACAACCCAATCTTAGTGGGGCATATGCGCACCTCCTCCCACAGAACATATGCTTAAAGTGCAGAGCAATCCTATTTCAAGAGAGAAGCCCACTCCTGATGCACTCCCTGCTTCCTTCTCCGTGTCTCCTGGAAACATTAAAAGTAACAAAAATAATGGGGGGGGGGAGGGGAAAGTAACCTAGATCCATATAGGAAGCAGCAAAACCATCATGAAGGAGGTTATGCTCTGGAGCCTTCATAAAAATTGATACAGAACGAGTGGAAATAGAGGTAGAAGAATAGAAATTACCCAGATCAAACTGGGAAATGAGATACGGACTTGGTGAGTAGGAGAGACTCAGGCTGCAGCAACGTTTGCCTCAGCTGCCACCTCGGCATCCCTCTGTCTGTCATGGGTGATCGGAGGTCCCTGGTGCAGGAGTAGGCCTGGAGAGGGACGCTGAGGGCAGAGTCTGGAAGCTGACCAAGCAGTATGCGTGGCTAGAGTTGGTCCTAAGCAGCCGTCGATGAATTTCTGAATCTGTGAACGAGGAGGCTGCTGCACCTCTTCTTGTCTTTAAGAGTGTTTCTGGGCAGGGTGATGTGTGTGCCTGATACACGTTTTGATGAGGTTTCCAAGCAACCTCAGGGTTGAGTGTCAGGGGCAAAGTCTGCCTCACCCTGGGGTTCAGCAGCAGTGACAGAACAGCTTGTCTTAGCCTCAGGTGGGAGAACCTGTGACTTTCTTTATGGTATGTCATGCAATCCTCCTGCCTCAGGCTCCTGGGTTCCTGAATTGGTTTTTAATTACTAATACCTCTATTTAACTACACACCCATATGTCTGTCCATCCGTCTGTCCGTCCATCCATCCATCCATCCATCCATCTACTTACTTACCTATCTCTCTATATACATTTAAATTTTCTCCCTAAACTGCGCCATATAATTCCCATTACTAAGTGATTGTGTTTCTCACCGCTGGATGCTTGCACATCTCTTCTCACCAAAACCTATTTTCCTGAGGTAGAAATAAAAAGCAGTGTCAGAATTCCAGAATAAATTCTATTCTGCGTTAGTTGGGGGGAAAATAGTCAAAACATCAAGGTAAACAAAAGGCCTGATCGAACACAGTTGCCATGTTCCTGCAAGCTCTGTAACCCCAACCAGAGACTGCTGCTTAGGGCGGGGACAGAAAGAATTGCTGTGAACCAATTAGTGGGAGGGTGACATTTCTCTTTCCTCCTCACCATGACTAAAAGTTTAAAATATTAAGGAAAAAAATCCTATTACATAAGAAGGAGTAGTGAGGAAAAGAGTTTCATGGGTGTTGATCTTTGCTTCCTCTTTCCTTTGTAAATATGACTTATTAAAAGGGGCATGCAGCCCACATGCCAGGGAAGCAGACACAGAGAGACACTGGTCCACTTGGCTTCCCCCAGTGATTTTCAAAAGGAAGTGCGAACGTTGTTTTGCATGCCTCTCTATGGGTGTCTGTTCCCCTTCCTTCATTGTGGAGGGGTTTTATGAGAGCACTCCGTTCTGCCAAAATGCAGTGAGGCAATTAAGCTGCTGGTATGCAAGTACTGACTCAGTTGATAGAAGTGAGTGGTTCAGGGGACACTGGCATGTTGTGGAATATTTGTTTAACTATGCAAAGATGTGTTGCATTTATTTAATTATGTAAAGATGTGTCTAAGGCACCCGACTGCTCTAATAAAAAGCTGAATGGCCAATAGTGAGGGGGGCGCGGTATAGGCCAGACTTTGGGGCAGGGAGAGTAAGTAGGAGGAGGAATTTAGGCTCGAAAAGGAAGAAAGAAAAAGAGACACCAGGGAGACACCAGGGGCCAGCCAGCCAGACACAGAGGAAGCAGGAAAGCAGGACATACAGAATGAAAGAAAAGTACAAAGCCCTGAGGCAAAACATAGATGAAGAAAAACAGGTTAAATTAAGAGAGCTAGTGGGACAAGCCTAAGCTAAGGCCGAGCATTCATAATTAATAATAAGTCTCAATGTCTTAATTTGGGAACTGGTTGGCAGCCCAAAGAAAATGCCGACTACACCAGCACTTACCCAGCATCTATACACCTGTTTATGTCTGTAGTCAGATTTGCTTGCAAGCCCTGAGGGAGGTAGAAGAGGCAACTTTGTTACAAGCACCAGGGACGATCTCCTACATCTACTACTTTTCATGCCTGTTCCTCTGTCCTCTTGATGTCAAGATGTGAAGGCAGACTCAAGGGAGGCAGTGAACTAAGGGTGCAGTTGGCATGTAATATGTTGAGGCTTCCTGGTTGCCACATTTAAACTGCATGGTGTCTTAAGAGGCGTTTCACTCCCAGAGGGCCTCTGGTGTGGAAAGAATAGCCAGGGTAGCAGCACATGGCAAAAATATCCCCCGGCCACTTAACAGTTCTCTGGTACCCAGGTCCTTACTGTAGTCAGCAAGGTGAAATACTAAGATGAGAGGGTCAGGTTTGCTTTTCCATAGGAGGAACACAAGTGAGAGAGCTTATTTGTAAGTACCACAGCCTAGAACACACTTTCCTATACTGTCCTAAGAACTCAGATCTTCCAGAAGGTATCTACTTCATTGTAAAGGCCTGTTAGTCTTCTAGATGTTATTTTGCATTTATAGCTACCTTGTGTAAGTATGGAGCAGAAATTAATGAAGCAAATTATAGACAACAGTGAAGCAAAGTATGGCTTTTCAAAAGATTAACCTACTTTAATCTGTCAAACCTTCATTAACTGGTGAAGAGAATGAGGAACAACTCAAATGACTAAAATCTAGAATTTAAAAAAAAGACATACTAACAGCCTTATAGAAACAAAAAGAATTGTAAAGTATTATCCACACTCTTTGAAGAGTGCCTCCAATGCCACGATTTAAAAATAGCTAATGACTTGGACAAACATCCCCTCTAAGAAAATAAATACAGCGATGCAAGTTTGTGATAAGTTGATCAAAATCATAAGAGCAGTGCATCTCAAAACTGCAGTGGGAGATGGCATCACAGGCCCAGAAATAAGCATGAGGGGCAACATGGAGAAGGTGCAGCCTTGGTGCCCTCCTGGGGGACTGTTTGAGTGTTTACCTCTATGAAAACAGCTCAAGTGTTGGCTGTCCATGAAACCAGAAACCTAGAATTACTGAATTTCCCATGAATCCCACACCCACGTATCTGTACAAGAGCCGGAACAAGGAACCTATAGAAGTCCTGCAACACATTTCTAGTCACACCGTAGCCAGAGGTGGAAACTGAGCGTGAGCTGACAGCGGCTTCGCAGCATACGGCACATGCATGGGATGAAATATTATACAGCCAGGAAAACAAATCAGTCTTGGCATATGCTGCAGTAGGGATCCTCAAAAACATTATACTATGTGAAAGGAACCAGATACGAAATGTCCCAGATTATATAGCAGATCCAGAGCCTATGAGGTGATTCTAGCCACCGAGTGGATATGGTAGGGAGTGAGATATGGGACTCCCTTGGTGTGGTTCAACATGTTCAGGAGGAGCAGAGCTCAGGCTGAGTCACACTGGGCATGTGCTAGGCACAGTGTCACTCATACTCACTCTAATGGCAAATAATGTGTTCAGTTTAGCTTACATTTATTTAAAAAAAAAAAAAAACGGTTTGTAAAGAGAATCATGAGAGATGAAACCCAGATGGAACAGATGGATCTCCTCAACAGCCACAAACATCCAAAGAGGAATCTCTGGGCAGCGGTTGTCAGAGGGCATAACACACGAGGTCCACAGGAAGATACCAGGAAGTGTAGCTGGTGGCACTGGCCTTTTGATCAAAGCTTAGGAAAGTAGGTTGGAGGTATTCTCACCACAGCAGAGCAAGTACAGCAGTCAGTGCTGGGTAAGCAGCTCCACCTGGCTGTCCTACATCACACAGATGCACAAGCCTCACATTACCCACCACACATGAGGCTGAAGTACCTTTGACCTCTCTGTGTGGGGCTGATTTGACTTCCTTTCCTCTCACACACAGGGAAGGGATTGCTCTCTCCACACCCCGGCCTGCAGATGGCATCTTCACATTTTATAACCAGCATCCTTGCAGGTGGAAGAGGTGCCTCCTTGGGGTTGTAATCTCTATTTCTCTGATAGTTAATATCACTGAGTGTCTTGTTACGCACTGACTTTTATCTCCTTTGAGGAAATTCCTGTTCAGATCCCTTGTCCAGTTTTCATTGAAGTCATTTGATTTTTACTATTGAGTTTTCTGAGGTCTTTATAAATTGTGGCTCTTAACATGGCCATCCAGTAGTTCTCTCCTAGGAATCTAACAAAAGGCAATTAGTTCGTTGGCTCACAAAGGTACCTGCACTGTATGACCATGACATGAGTCACAGATAGCCCAAATGCGGCCCCACTGTGCATGGCTATCAGCAAAGAAGTGGATGAGGAAAGACACTGTAGTACTTATGTGCGTACACACACAGTGGGGGTGTTATTCAGCTTTAAGGGGAGATCCTACCTTCTGTTCCACTTTGTGCTGGAAATCCTGGCCAGACAGACAGGTGGGCAGAATAAGTACATTGCCCATGCTAGAAGAAAGAAAGCTGCACCTGTCTCAGCCATGAGATAGCGTGGAGACCGTAAGGAATGTATTCTAGCTCGACAAGGTTGTAGGACACAAAATCTCCATGTGAAATCAGTTTTAGGAGGTATGGATCCTTGGTAGAGCATGGTCTAGTGTGCGTGAGGACCCGAGTTAGATCCTCAGCATGGTAGAAGTATCAGATTTCAACAAGTCGTTCTGTTCCTGTGTGATTCCACTGACTAATCCAGAAGTGAACAAAATATGAAAACATAGCAAGAGTAGGTAATAGATACTCTAAAAGCTCAAAATATTGTTGAAAGAAAGTAAGGAAGAATAAATTAAGTCATTGAAAAGAATGATCATGGATCAGATGAGAAAATTGACGGTTATTCACATTAAGTCTATCTGTAGATTTAAAAGTCCTTGTGAGGACCTAGTCTACCTGCATTTCAGAAGTGGACAAATGAAGGGCTGGAGAGATGGCTCAGCAGTTAAGAGGACATGAAGACATGGGTTTGATTCTCAGCACCCACACGGCTGCTCACAACCATCTGTAAGCTCTAGTCCTGGGGAATCAGACATCCACTTCTGACCTCCAAGGATACCAGATACTTTCTTGTTACACAGACATATATATGTAAATTTAAAAAAATTTAAAGAAATGGACAGATGAATTTTCAAATTACGGAAAAATCATAGACTCAAGAAAGTCAAACCATTGTAAAGTGGAGCCCAGAACGTCTGGCAGGTTTTAGATATATGACTTGTAAATATTTTCTCTAATCATTTGGATTGTCTTTCTGCTTTCTTAATGTTATAATTTGATGTATAACTTTTTGAAAATATGATGAATTCAATTTCTATTTTTTCTGTTTTGCTTTTGTTTGCTGCAGTAATTTAAAAAAGAAAGAAAAGAAAGACTCACTCAAGCCAACATTCGGAATTCCCTTTTTAAGGGTTTCATCATGTTGTTTATCAAATTCCAGGTGTCAATCATTCAGTCATGTTTCCCAGCTCACAACTTTTGAAAATATGATGAATTCCCTTTCTGTTTTTTTCTGTTTTGCTTTTGTTTGCTGCTGTTATTTAAAAAAGAAAGAAATGTCAGTTATTGACCTTGGTCAACCAGAGTTAATTGAGTACCTGTCTGTCAACTTTTTGACTACCATGAGGATAATTGTAAGGTCCCCACAAGCTCAATCTGTTCTTGTAACACAGAGTGACCTAACTTTGTAAGTGAAGGTGATGCTTTATACTCTGCATCGTGGTTCTTTACACAGGGTAGCGACTGTGAGTGTCTGTGCATGGCTATAATTCAGACAACACCGATGATACAAATAGCATGATGTACAAACAGGTCATGACTGTGACCAGCAGAGTCTCCTTCAGGAAGATTCACAGTTACTAACCTGTTGGCAAAAATTCTAATACCATATAAACTTTGTCACATACAACGAACAGGTCATGATTATGGCCAGCAGGGGCTCCCTCGGGGAGATTCAGGATTACTGAGTGAGTAACAATCTTGCTCCTGCATCTTAAGTAAATATTTGACTTAAGGGAAACATTCTCATTGTTAGTGCCCTTCTCTGGACAGGTCCCCTCCTTGGGGGTGGCCAAAGCTGTGGGAAAGATCACATAAAGAGTGTAGGGAGACCAAGTGTATGCTCTCTGGCTCCTCTCTGTATCTGTTCCTAAAGGTCTCCTTTTCTGAGGACACATGTCATGGTGGCTCAGAGTCACCCCAGTAAAATGAGCCTGGCCTCGTCTTAGCCATGAGTGTTGGCAGTGGCTTGACTTCCTAAAAGGCTGTGATCTCGGGACTGGACTTGGGGCTCTGCACGTGAGCTCAGCCCATGGCAGCTGTTTTAGTTTTGAAATATGAAACTGTCAGGGAATGACCTGAAAAGTCTCCTTATGATTCGATCTCTGTGGCCCTTGACAGGGGCTTCAAGAGCCTTCATCAGTTCACTGACGGTGCTCACACTTTTTTTTTTATTTTCCGGATTTATTTATTTTTATTGTATGTGTACGAGTGTTTTGCCTGCATATATGTTTTTGTACCATCTGCATGCATGGAACCCATGGAAGTCAGGGGAAGGCATCAGAGTCCCTGGAAGTGCAGTTACAGATGGTTGTGAGACACCATGTGGGTGCTGGGAACTGAGCCGAGGTCCCGTGGAGGAACAGCCAGTGCTCTTAACCACTGAGTCGTTTCTCCAGTCTCGTGTTTGAATTCTTAATACTTAGCGCTGTAATTCCAAACCTCTAAGACTCAATTCTGTTTCGTTTCTTCCTTGGAGCTCTACCCACGCACCCAGTGAACATACAGCTAAATCAAGTAGACTGTGGCTCACTTTAAGGCGGTTGCCACTGTCCTCTCCTTGAGGACCCACCGACGGCGGGTACTCTTCACCCTGGGCTTAGTCCTCTGCTGCACACTCTTGTTTATCAACAGAAGTGACGTTTCACGGTCGCCGTTCATTTCTCCAGCAGGAATGTGATTTTGACTTAGGTTAGTAGAACCTGTCTAAGCCATGGCAGTGCAATCATGGAGGCACCGTAGTGGCCTTGTTTACCTTGTGTGTGTGGTTCTATGTGTATAGTTGCACATGTGTGGGCACCTATGAGTAAAAGGGACAACCGCAACCGCAGCTGTCTTTCCTCAGGAAGTGTACACGTCATTTTTCAGAGACAAGGTCTCACTGGCCTGGGACTCACCAAATAGAGTTGATTGACTGGTGAACCCTGGGATCTCATCTCCACCTCCTTAGTGCTGGGGTTGCAAGTATTTGTTACCATCTCCAGCTTTTTTGTGTTTGTGCTGGGGCCTGAACTCAGCCTCACTTGCAAGGTAAATGCTGTACCAACTGAGTTACTTCCCCATCCCTAACCTTGTTTACTTCTAATATTTGAGACACGCACACCCTTGTCTGGTGAGTCCCTGCATACCACTGAGAAATAGACACACATGCACTTGTCACACTGTTAAAATGACTGATTAAAAAATGGATTTGGTGTCCTGATGTACAGCCCCTCAGTATCAACACTTCTTCTCTTTTAAATAGTTCTTCATGGCGGGAGGCCATCTCTCGGGGCACTGAGGGCAAAACTGTGCATTGAGATGTTGCTTTCATGATTGACATTCTACAATAATTTGACATAATGGGATTTAATTTGTTTGTAGATAAACTTACCTAAAGAGATCATCAGGAGAACAGAAATCTCATAGCTTACATAAGCAACAGAAAATTAATTAACATGGAAGTGCTAATTAGTTTCTCCAATTTGTGGACTTGTGAGAGGCTTCAGAGATGGGAGGGGGCAGAACTGGGAATCAGACACAAGAGCCTGAGATCAAAATGAGGGGCTGTGGACCTGGCCGGCTGGGCAATGGTTCTGCCTCGCTCTGTCTGTCTTCCCCTACCTGCCCCTGGGGGTTGTGCTCTGCAGAGTTTCTCCCAGGCTTTCCTGTAGAGCTGACTCCACTTGTGTCTTCTAAACATTCTATCTCTGATGTGTTGTCCTACACCCACTCCACATCCTCAACATAATTGTCCTGACTGCAGAATTAAGTTTTCTCTTAAACGAGCTCCCCTTGGAGCACTGTCCCAGTTGACATTGTGTAGTTGATTCTTAGGATAAATCCTTGTCTCACCAAAAGGTATACATACTCCAAGAGGAGGGGCCTCCAGTGAGTGGGTAGATGGATGCATGGATGGTTGAATGAATAAATGGATGGAGAAGCATTTCCCCTGATGCTTCAGGCATAGTCTTAAGCAAGTGCTTCTCTAGAGGGATATTTCTGATCTGCTGGACAAACTTGGGTCCTTCTTCCCCCATTTCCCTACACCTTTTAATTTTGTTCTACTCTTTGTGTGTGTGTGTGTGTGTGTGTGTGTGTGTGTGTGTGTGTGTGTGTGTGTGTGAGAGAGAGAGAGAGAGAGAGAGAGAGAGAGAGAGAGAGAGACACAAAGAGAGAGAGAGAGAGAGAGAGAGAGAGAGAGAGAGAGAGAGAGAGAGAGAGAGAGAGAGAGGAGGTTCTACTTACTTCTTGTGGGTCGAGGAAATGAGTGTTCATCAGTAGATGCTGAGGGGAATAAGGACCAGAAGCTCAGGTTGTCATAAATGTCTACTCTGCTATTTTGTTTGTCGGGATGAGAAGCCATCACCAACAGGACAGCTGATGCCCTTCTGCTCTTCAGGGTGTCTGTGCATGTGATGAGCACCTTGGTGCATCCATACGCCCTCAGGAACCCATACTCTTGCATTGAGGTCATTATCTGCATTCAGCTGTCCCGAATCTCCACCCCGTGGGGAGCAGTTAGGGACTGAGGGTGTGGAAGGTCAACAAGGTACCTCTGGAGACATTAGCTTAGGGGTCGGTCACTTGTTTTCCCACATAGTGAGAATTTCCCACTTGCTAGCCACGTGGCTATGGAAAACTGCTTTGACTTTTGCTGTTTGAGGAGGAATAACAAATAACATCACTCAAGTGGTCCCAGGCAGCCTTGGCCTGAGAAGACAGGGCTCAGTTCCATGGCTCTTCTTCGGAGTCCTCCAAGGGATTGACTTCACTGGTGTTTCCTGTTTTGCTTTCATTTTATGGGGACAGGTTCTTACTTTGTAGCTCAGGCATTAGGGACCCCAGACGTGCGCCCCTTCTCTGGTGGGGTTCATGCTTTACTTGGTGCTTCTTGGCCTTGAAAGGATGTGCTGACATGGAGTCATGTTATGTCCCTGTGTCCCCTGGTTCCCCACAGCTTGATCTTTCCCACTGCAATTGTCCCATCGTTATTTAATTACTCCTTCTTCCTCTCATGATAAATTGCGAAGCCTTTTTTTCCCCCTATTTTCCTCCCATGATATGAAAAGCAGAGTCACTGAATAGCTTTTTTTGGCTTTTCTCCATATGGTCTTCTCCATTTCTCTAAATCAGATTTTAAAATCAATCCACACATTCCCCATTTTTCACTGCCAATTGTACAGAGACTGTCCATCCCCACAACCATGGCCTTGGTCATGTTCCTCATCCCTCAGAGTTCCTCATCATAAATCCTTCACCTCCTCTGTCACCCTTTGGACCATCATGCACTGCTACCAGAGAAATCTTCCAATAACCCAAGTGTATTATGTAACTCCCACATAGCCACCCTGGCCTGCTTGATTAAGGCAAATTTCCTGTCATTTCTTCTTTGTGGAAATAAACTGATCACACACCTCCAGTGTCACCTGGCTTCCTGATGTCCAGTTTTCTGTTCTGGATACAGCATAAATTTTTGAGCTAAGCCTACAAATCATGGAGCTCTCTGGTGTGGCTGAAGTCTCTCTCTCTCTCTCTCTCTCTCTCTCTCTCTCTCTCTCTCTCTCTCTGTGTGTGTGTGTGTGTGTGTGTGTCTGTCCCTTCCAAGCATTGCATGGTCAGAACCTTGCATTCGGTACAATGTGTGGCATGCCTAATAAGTGACCATTGAATGAATGGTGGTTACAAATCATGTCACTTAACTATATTGTTGACCAAACTTTACCGACCTGAAGCCAGCTGACTCATCTCCTGGGGAAGAAAGACAAAACAGTTAAGACACAATGAGATTAGAGCATTGTAAAAAGACACTGTTAGAGCTGATTTTCTCCAAGTTCCAGTGTTAAAAACAATCTCAAACAATGGCTAGCCTTTAACATATGACTACTGGCTAGACACATATAAAAGCATGAATTTCAGCTCCTACCTACTGACATAAAATTAGTTCAAAATGGAACAAAGTGTAAGAACTAATATTGTGAAATGGCATAGACACACATTTTTGTGACTGTAAATTATCAATAACAGAATATCAGTCAACTGGTGTCATCAAAGTGAGAAGTGTCTGTATGTCAAAGTGTCTGTGTGTCAAAGTGTCTGTGTGTAAAAGTGTCCATGTGTCGAAGTGTCTGTGTGTCAAAGTGTCTGTGTGTCCAAGTGTCTGTGTGTGTTAAAGTGTCTGTGTGTCAATGTGTCTGTGTGTCAAAGTGCCCATGTGTCAAGGTGTCTGTGTGTCAAAGTATCTGTGTGTCAGAGTGTCTGTCTGTGTGTCAAAGTGTCCATGTCTATGTGTCAAAGTGTCTATATGTCAAAGTGTCTGTGTCAAAGTATCCATGTGTCAAAGTGTCCATGTGCCAAAGTGTCTGTGTGTCAAAGTGTTTTGTGTTCACCATCAATAAAGTGGCATAAAAAGACCTCAGAATGGGGGACAAATCATGTATCTAAAAAAGTCTATCTATAAATTGCAAAGAGTGTCCATAATGTCCAATCATAAAAGGACAAGCCAATCAAATAACAAGCAAAGCACTTGAACAGACATTTCTCTAAGATGCACAAACATCTACTGCATTGAGACCCATGGTGGGCAACTAGGAAAATGCAAACCCAAGCTGTGTAATGCCACTTTACAGCCATTGAAAGAAAGTGATCAAAGAGAGACAGTAAGTGTTGGTGGCACTGTAGAGAAGCCAGAAGCCTAATGTGCCACTGTGGGGGGTGGGGGGGAATAGTGTGTCCACTTTGGAAACATTACATACTAGGTTAGCCTATGACTTGAAAGTCCATTTCTTCTTGTACACCCAATACCCAAGAATGTGTGTGTGAATGTTTATGGACACATTATTCAAAGAGTGAAGCCTATCAAATAACCGAGGGATGGATAAAGATTAGTAAATCCAATCAATGACGTGTTACCTGACAATGAAAAAGAATGAAATACCAATGCATACTTCAACATGGATGAACCTGGAAAGCATTCAGTAAGTGAGCAAAGCCAGGAAGAGAAAACATGTAGGATTCCGTTTAAGTGAAGTGCTCAGAGTAGGCGAATCATATGGAAGTCGGTGGTTTGGGGGCCTCGGGTACAGACTGGAAGTGGTTAAAGAGTATGCATTTGGAACTGGCACATGGCTTGGTGAATAAAGGGATTGGTTGCCAAGTCTGAGGGCCTGAGTTTGACCCTTGAACCCACATGATAGAAGGAGAAGATCAACTCTTGAGGGTCATCTTCTGACCTGCACATTGTGTTGTGGCAATTGTGTGCATGTGCACACACACAAATAAATGTAGAAAACATTAATAGTGTCTGGATTCCTTTTTAGAGTAGAAGAAAAGCTCTAAAATTGATGTTTTAAAACACATCACTGAATATGGGTTTTAGGAGCCCATATTTTAAATGAGTTTATCACGTAATAAATGAATGATACTTTTAAAAATTAATCATTTTCCAGGCAGAGCCAGGAAGGAAGACACTCCCTGTACTGAGCATCACTGGTACGGACAGAGATGGTGGTAGCCAGGTGTGATCTGAGCATGACATAGTTAGGTGGTCTGGAATCTACTCCAGGAGGGCGGAGGTGTCTCTGTCCTTGGTGAGAGGGGACAGCTTGACCTCAGGAAATGAATCTTTTGACATGAACAAGGCGAAGTAATGGCAACACTTCTCATTTCTGCATTGAACCTTTCTGTGGGAGCTATTCCTGCTGTTTTATCCAGTTAGTAACCCACAACTTGAGATAGCACAGCTGGCCTACTAATCGTTGTGATTGATTGGTGTCGAATTCCTGCAGGCATGTTCTGTATACTTTGTAACCACCTTGTGACGTTTGATCTGACTAGGATCTGAGTAGTTTACCAAATTAAATTATAACTCATAAGAGACCCTACCAACTAACCAACTGTGAAGTTGTAGCCATTTTCTGTCAAATCTGGAAATGGGAAAGTTACTTCCCTACCAGATTCAGGAAACACATTAGTAGTTAGTCAAATCCCACCCCTCACACTTCCTCTGTCTTTGTCCTAGACCATGGCTGCCTAAGTCCATGGACTTCTGACCTTGGCTCTTCTCACCCCTGTTCCTTGAAGGCAGCGATGCAGAGCCCCTGGATCCAGAGCTCATACATGCTCTTCTCTCAAGTTGTAAAATTAGAGCGTTAGGAACCCGTATTTAAAGCTAGTATCGGCTCCTGAGAACTGAAGACTTCCCCCAATGTAGCTCTGATTCCAGCTCCAATCTAAAGTATTTTGTAGAGTTAAAAGCCATTTCAAAGATTTACTCTGACGAATGTATTCAGCATAGATTAAAACATGTCCCAAAGACTATATGCTTTTTCAAGAATGTTTAATTGCCTTTCAATTTTATGATGGAATTGGGCAAACTACCCTGAATTCCTAATGAGAAAAGGTGAGAGAAATGGGGGAAAAATGGGTTGTGGTAGGTCAGAAAATATACCTAGAGCTGATACTGTTGTTAATGGGAAGTTGGATCTGGAGGATCAAAAGTACAAGGTATACCTGAGCTAGCGTAGGTTCAAGGTCATCCAGGGAAACCTTGTAAGACTCTGACCCAAAATAAAAACAAAAGTAAGAAGAGGCATGGGAAGCTACCTAAGTGATAGAGCACTTTCCTAGCATGTGAGAGGCCCTAAATCCAGTCATGAGTGCTGAGAAAAAAAGTTCTAAATAAAAAAAGAAAAGAGAAGAAAATAGAAACTACAACTTCAAGTAAAGTTGAAGTGTGACAGCCACTGGCAAGTCCTGTGTCTCCCCCGGAGTCCTCCCTGAAGCAGCAGAGTGAGGGACTCGGGCCTGACAGATAAATAACAGCCTGCACACAGAGCACTAAATCATGCGTGCTGTGGAGTCCTGCGAGTCTTGCTGTAATAAATGAGCACCTGCGACGGACAAAGAAGAAGCCTGAAAAATAAGTGATATTTTGCTGACACTTTGGGAACAAACTAAGGACACGATGGGCGATGACAGGGAACAGTTTTGATGTAGAGGTCCGTGTGAGAAGAGTTATGGCAGAAGGAACCAAATGTGACCTTGGTGCAGCCCGGGGTTCCTTTTTACCCCTGCGACTGTCTGGGTTTTGGGGGCATACCCCAAGCCATTGCATGCCACAGACCTTGGGGGCTATTGGCAGCTTTTACAATTCAAAGTTTTTTATTTTGAGAATAATGAGAAAATTGGGCCAAGTCTCTTGAGATCAGTATTTATTTTCTGTATTTGATAACCAGAAAAAAAAAAAAAAAATATATATATATATATATATATATATATATATATATATATATAGAGAGAGAGAGAGAGAGAGAGAGAGAGAGAGAGAGAGAGAGAGAGCTGAATACATGTTTTAAGAAGCATTAATAAAATTTGTAAGCAGCTGGTGACTGTCCCCTTGTAACTTAGATAATCACAGCACACACATGTTTTTTGTCAATGTGTCTTTCTCTATATTTGTGACATTTACATATATTTAGAAGTCAAGTCCAGCTGTGTATCAGCCAAGGAGCAGGCCCTGGAAACGTCGGGCTTTGCCTGTTTGTTCTCTGAGCCAGGGCCAGAGTCCAGGGATAGAGGACCCCTACTGTGAGATACCCTCTGAGGAGAACAGAAAGGAAACATGACTTCCAGGGGGCTCTGGCGTCACTACAATGTCAGGTGTCAGCCTGACCAAAGTGCTGTCAGGAAGACATGGGAGTGGTTGGTTGGTTGGTTTGTTTGTTTGTTTGGTAGACTTTTGAGTTGTGGTTTGAGAGGTTCCTAGCTATTTGCTGGATACAGGGGTGCTGTGGGATGTTCTGTATGGCAAATGTGTTGCTGATTAGTCAATAATTAAAACACTGATTGGCCATTGGCTAGGCAGGAAGTGTAGGCGGGACAAGGAGGAGAATAAAGCTGGGAAGTGGAAGGCTGAGTCAGAGAGACACTGCCAGCCGCCATGATGAGAAACAACATGTGAAGATGCCGGTAAGCCACGAGCCATGTGGCAAGGTATAGATTTATAAAAATGGATTAATTTAAGCTGAAAGAACAGTTAGCAAGAAGCCTGCCATGGCCATACAGTTTGAAACCAATACAAGTCTCTGTGTTTACTTGGTTGGGTCTGACGGCTGTGGGACTGGCAGGTGAGAGAGATTTGCCCTGACTGTGGGCCAGGCAGGAAAACTCTAGCAACACAGGGGCTATGGGGAGAAAGCTTGGCCTCATTCCTGATTCATCCCTGATTCACCGTGTAGACAGTGCTGTTTCCATGGAGGCTTGGGCCACTCACTTCCTAAAACACCAAATACAGGGAAAACCAGCAACTTAGTTGAGATGATTCAGATGTGGACGAAGCCTAGAGCAATGGTTCTCAACCTGTGGGTAGCAGCCCCCATGGGAATCTAATGACCCTTTCACAAGGGTTGCATGTCAGATGTCCTGTATATTAGATATCTACATTATGAGTCATAACAGTAGCAAAATTCCAGTTGTGAAGTAGCAATGAAATAATTTTATGGTTGGGCATCACCACAACATGAGGAGCTGTAGTAAAGGATTACAGCATTAGGAAGGTTGAGAACCTCTGGTCTAGTTTGGGCTTGATCAGCTGGAGAGTGGGAGGGAATAACAGCTCCAAGTAGGGGAAGTCCCATTGTCCTAATGCCCAGTGCAACCCCTGCATGAATTTGATGGGTTACCTTGATGGTGACTAGAAAGGGCAATGGGGTGCTCCCCAGAAGCTCTGGGCAGACAGAACACTGAGAACCTGGCCCTGATCTTTGAGCAGTGACAGCTGTAGATCCTTGCAAGAGATGCCAGAGGAGGAGGTGGCAGGAGAAGGTGGATGAGAGGCTGCTGGGTCCATCATGGAGCCAAATGTATAACTCTGTCATGATTCGCTGGCTTCTCCAGCCAGCATCTGGGTTAGGAAGGTGAATTTTGGAAACCTTTGACCTCAGAGAATGGCAGCCAGAGCTATGGAACCAAGTGAGTAAACCCGACAAAGGAGTGAGCAAGATCAGGATAGAGATCATGGCCTCAGGAGAGGTTCCTCATGTTGACTTGTGTCTTAGGGTGACTAGTGCTGTGATGAAGTACCATGACCAAAACGGGGAAGGGTTCACTTTAGCCTATGACTCTAAGGTCACACTCCATCACTGAAGGAAGTCAGGGCAGGAACCTGGAGGCAGGAGCTGATGCAGAAGTCATGGAGGGGTGCTGCTTACTGGCTTGCCCCTCATGGCTTGCTCAGCTTGCTTTCTTACAGAACCCAGGGCCACCAGCCCAGGGATGGCACCACCCACAATGGGCTAGGCTTTCGCCCATCAATTGCTGGTTAAGAAAATACCTCACAGCTGTATGTTATAGAGGCACTTTCTCAGGTGAAGTTCTCTGCTTTCAGGAAACTCTAGCTTGTGCCAAGTTGACCTAAGGCTAATCAGGACAACCTGTGATAGCGAGAAGTGGAACTGGGACCAGAAGGCAAGGATGGTGGGCGCTTGCTCAGTGTGTTTCTTGACTATGATTGGGTTAACTGGAAAAGATGGCTATATCTTTGTGGTTTGTGGGTAGGGGTTGGGAAGGGCAGTGGCATTACCATCATTGAGGAGCCTTAGATTTTATGACCGTTTCCCAGAGCAGCATGGCCCATCAGAGATACTGCCACTTCCACCTGTAGGCTGACAGTGAGGCAATTGTGTCAGCTGCCCAGAAGTGGACACAAGGACCACAAGTGTAATTCCTGACTAAATAGCTTTTGATGGACCCTTTGTGCTCGTGAGTTATCAGGGAGGCCAGAATGCAGCTTCAGTTTGATTGCACTTGTGTCGTTCTGGGGTGTCTGTCAAAGGCTGGCGAGAAGCTAGAGTGCTCTGCTGGATGAAATATTTTGAAACTTGTCAGAAACTAGCAGTTTCCTTCAGGACTCCGTGGCTGGCCACAGGCAAGCTGCTAGTCCTCTCCTTCACTGAAGGGAGAAATAAGTGTGCTGGTTGCTCACACAGGAGCATCTTGGGATGGATACAGCCGAGTCATGAGCACCATCCAGTTCTGTAGATAACTGTGGTGTGAAAATAAAATAAAGCATCGATTTTCCTTGGGAAGCCACTAGTTTTGCTGATCTTTAATCCCAGGTGCAGTCTGCAGGAGGGAGCACGTATTTGGATTGAATAATAACCGGATGCTGTTCCCCCCGGAGAGTCTGATAATTATTTAACATTCTTAAGCCAGTCTTACTCTGAGTCAGATAAATGTGCCCCCAGAATCATTCCAGCAAATGAGGCATTTCAGAATCAGTGGTTGGAATGCAGGGGGCGGGGGAGGGCTGTGAAGTCATTCACTGAGGGCCCGACTCTGTAGTGGCCAGTCCGCTTCCCTGCTCCTGCTTTGGAGCCCAGGCACAGGTGCTGTTTGGAGAAGGCAGCCTAACCTCTCTGCCAGCCACTGGGACTTTATACAGTTGGTTCCCATGGCTGTTACTTATTAGAGCCACTGACTTCTGGGTTTACCTTTATGGTGTTTTAGTTCACTTAAAAAGTCAAATTAGGATTTTATTTGCATGCCATCATTACGATGGATGAGCCTCCTTTCACTGTGTTTACCGTAGGCAATGGGGCCCCTCCCTGTCTGGAGCTTCCTAAGGACTTCCTTTCTGACGTGAACTGTTTCTGTGTGTGAGTCCTAAAGTGAGCTTTCCAAGTTTGGTGTTCTTTCTGTCTCAGATAGTGTCCATACAGATGACCCGCTAGTCATCCACACTCAGGCTCTGTTCTTCTGGGAAAGGCCACGCCTACTGCACACTGTTCCGATTAGCTCCAGTTGATTCTACCTGCCCCTCACAGACCTGCTGTGCCCAGTGCCAGTGGAGGATTTGTGGGTCCTGAGAACATGCCTTGTCTTTCAGAGTCCTCGCTCTTACTATGGTATGATTGAGTCTCTCCCATCAGCACCTCCTGAAGTAAGATAAATGTGGCTTTGTAAACCAGTGAATTCTGTCTTTAAATTGCTAACATTTGCAAGTGCTTGGAACACGCCAGGTTTGGGCCCAAGATCATCTCATCTATTTCTAGAATGACTCAGTAAATGACTGAGTAAAGCCTGTTGCATACAGAAAATAGACAAAGTGTAAAGTTACTGTCAAAGGAACCTGCTAAGTGGACTCAAAGTCTCACTCATTTTCTGGTTTCCCTTACTGTGCTGTCCCACAGTACTCGGACCACAACTCTTACCTAGAGGTCGCTTCTGAGAACCTCCTGTTTGCCATGGCATGTAACACAAATCTTAAAAGGTCTTATTAATAATAATAAAAAAACAAGCCGGGCGGTGGTGGTGCACGCCTTTAATCCCAGCACTTGGGAGGCAGAGCCAGGCGGATCTCTGTGAGTTCGAGGCCAGCCTGGTCTACAGAGCGAGATCCAGGAAAGGCGCAAAGCTACACAGAGAAACCCTGTCTCGAAAAACCAAAATAAATAAATAAATAAATAAAAAATAAAAAAAATAAAAAAACAAAAAACCCAGAGACGGATATTGGGGTGAAAGCTGAAAGATCAGAGAAACAGAACAAGCCAGTCACATTCTTACCTCTATGAAATCCTCAGCCTTAAGAGCGAGACTTCCTGTTTACTCTCACACCTTATATACCTTTCTGTGCCCTGCCATCTTCCTTCCTTCCTAGTGCTGAGATTAAAGGCGTGTGTGCTTCCCAAATACTTGGTAGCAAGGGCATGAGATTACAAGTGTTGGGATTACCTAGTGTGGCCTTGAACTCACAGAGATCCAGAGATCTCAGTCTCCCAAATGAGAGGATTAAGGGTGTGTGCCATCACTGTCTGGCCTCTATGTCTAATCCAGTGGCTAGCTCTGTCCTCTGATGCCCAGATAAGTTTTATTGGGGTGTACAATATATCACCACAACACCAGGCTTTTCCTTGCACATGTCCTAAGTGTACGTCAGGAGCATGTCGCAAACACATGTTCACCAGCACACACATCTATGACATACTGGGTTTTATGAAAATATTACTGAATGAACACTGAAGGTTCATTCAGGAGCTGGGAATGTAGCTCAGTCGGCAGATTGCTTGCCTGGCATGCACAACACTGTAAACTGGACATGGCGGCACATGCCTGTAACTTCAGCACTTGGGAGGTGGAAGGAGGAAGATTGAAAGCAAGCCTCGACAATAGTGTGTTTGACGTTAGCCTGAGCTATGCAAGATTATGTCTCCCAACGTAGAGCCCGGAGACGGCTTAGCAGATAAAGGTGCTTGCTGTCAATCCTGACAATCCGGGTTCAACTTCTGGGACCCATGTGGTAGAAAGGAAGGAGTCCTGAAATCTGCCCTACAGTCCCCACACTTGCACTGTGGCCTGGACACACCTTCACACATCCTCGCATAAACACATACACAGTCAAATAATAGATGCAATGTTAAAAAAAAAAGATCAGAAGAAAGAAAAAAAGAAAAACATTCAAAATGAAACTGAAAACAAAGTCCAGTGTTTTGCCCCTTTCTCCTTTTATTTTTATGTTTGAAATGTTCCACATGAGCCAAAAGGCCCTATTGTAAAAACCAGTTATGAGTCACAGGACTGTCGCATTGATTTATAGTTAGGTTCCCTGACTTGTTAGGTCAAGTCCTCTTGTTTTGCAGTCACGTGGTTGCATGATCGTATCGTGTTGTTAGAAGATTGTGTGTGACATAGCCATTCTGCCATGCGGTGACATGGCGTGTGTTATGTGACCGTATCAAACTGAGTTCGTGGGCGAGTGACGCCTGGCCCCAGGTCTCAGCAAAGGCTTTTCTGGCTTGTGGATCTCTGGCTGAATCACAGTTGGGGTCTGCAGCAGTTTCTCACTCCTGGTCTTCATGTCCAGGGGCAGTCAGTCTGGGGCATTGCCTGGGTTAGACAGGATGAAGAAGAACATCGGCAGTATTCCATATACCCACATGTCTGGTCATCACATCTCAGGAGGGATGCAGGGAATGAGAGAGAGCAGGGAAAGGCTAATTAGTATCATCGGCAAGCACCCAACGTCTGACCTGGTGCACCCACTTTCCACAGCCTCCAGACGCCATGCCTCCTCTTGCCATCCTTTCTCTGTCTTTCCCACTGCTGGGGATCACCCTGAGGGGCATCCTGCTCCGAGCAGTGTCTCCTGGGGCCTGCAGAACCAACCGGAACATGGATTTGGATTATAACCTCAGGGATGAGACAGCTCCTGGTTGGCCCTTGCCAGAAATTCTGGATTTGGAGATTACGTCTGAGTCAGCAGCCATGCACAGGGGCTTCTGTGCACTCGGAGGTTCTTTCCTCATGGGCTTGGGGTAGGATAGAGTGGCTTCATCTCTCCAGTCTCTTAAGCCACCACCACCTGCAACTCTCACCCCCGGCTGGCAGGAGAAAGCAGGTGTCTAGGGGCTCTTGCCATGATGAAGCATGGAGAGGGCATGCTTGTTGCTTCCCATACAGAGTTGGAAGGGGCCTCTGTTAAAATATGTGGGTGCACTTAACATTCCTTCTATAGATAGGTGCTTTCGCAATTCACAGAGGTGGTTCCTTCTTTCCTGAGGGATTAAAATAAGGTACTTACCATATGCCAGAGAACAGTGGGTTTGGCTCTGTCTGTTCACACTCCGAAGCTCTGGGAATAACCAGATTCTCGAGGTGCTGCATCTGGTGCAGGTGTGTACAGACACACATGAAATCATGGGCAGATTTCTCAGTCTGTGTTAATTGACCATAACCTTGTAGATTTGTCTCCTTATTTAAATGAGTCCAGTAATGGTGACGAATTCACAGTATATACAGATCAATTCTCATCATACCCTGCATATTTTAAATAGGTGTTCCTTGGGAAGAATGACCACAGACCAAACCCTGTCCTGCTGGATTCCATGGGGGCACTGTTCATCATCATGGACTCCTGTGGGAGTCAACCTTTTGGGCTTGAGGAAGTCAAAGGCCAAGGATGGAGGGCTAGGGAAGGATGGAAGGCAAGAGCTTGCATATCCTTGCTCAGTAACTCTAGTTGGTGGGACACGAGCTGCCATTTAGTAAGGTCCAGTATTGGCCACCCTGTACTGCACCATACGAGTCAAATTCAAGTACATCCTCATAACAGCTCAGCCTGTGCACTGCCTTGCATGTGGCAGTTCATCCATCCTTCCATATGAGGGTAAGAGGAGTGGTCAAGGTTCTGAAAGGTCAGTATCCCTATTGAGCCAGGATCTCGGGTCCCCCTGGCAGGCCAGATGCTGAACCCTCTAAGTAGCCAGTTTGTCTCCCATCTCCTCCTCCGTCTGTGTTACACCCTCATGTAAAATGGTCACTTTTCCTGGTGAGGTATACTTAAAAGACAGTACCATTGCTCTCCCAGTGTCTCCACTGGGGTCTTAGAGTCAGAGGACAGAGTTACAGTGAGCAAAGAAGTTAGCCACGCTGGTTTCCCTCTGCATAGACAAGGCTGGGTTGAGATGTCTTGCCATTTTAGACCAGATCTTATTGTCTTACCCGCTGGCCCCTGGCTTCCTGATTCTGTAGCTGAACCTCCCAGGTGTGGACTAAGTGTGTCTGTCCTGCCGTGCCGCCATTCACCTAGGGGAAGGACCTCCAAAGGTCTCTATCACCTGCACTCTGCTTACCACGTGGCCATTCCCAGCTTATCAGGAATGCTCATCTCTCTCCATCTTGAAACACTTCCCTGCATCTTCCCAGCCCTCCTAACTCAGCATTCAGATTTATGCTCCTGTGTCAAAATAGTCAAGACAATCAACGGATAAAAGGAATGTTTTACTTTGAGCCCTGAGGTGAGAGGTCCGTGCTCGTTGTCCCCATTGCCTTGAGCCTGTAGTGGCACAGTGCTCCATGGTGGAAATACGTGGTAGAGAAGGTGTCTCTCCTCAGGGTGGCCATAGAGATAGGAATGGCTGGAGTCTTAAATTACCTAAAAGAATATGCACACAACATCCGACTTCCTCCCACTAGGCCCTACCTTCTGAAGGTTCTGCTGTGATCCAGTAATGCCAAGAGCAAGGACCCAGAAGCCCTCAGCACTTGGGTGTTCAGGTGGCAGTCTGGATTCACAGTATATCACAGGAAACATGGTACATCTCTCTGTCCCCCACCACATAATGTGCTCCCCAACTCACTCCAGGAGCTTTGGACGTTTGTTCCCACTGGATTCAAATTGCACTTGCTGAAAAGCTTTCCTGGTTTTAGACAGGTTTTTTTTAAATGTTTCCTAATTTGTGCATCTCCATTCCATAGGCCCCGATCTTGGCTGTTACTACCTTGTACCCAGATCTACTGTTTTACTCAATCCTAAGTTTACTCTATCAGGGAATTATGTACTTCACATTTTTTGTTCCCATTACCAGTGTTCAAAGTTCTCATATGGAAGGGAAGAAACCTGTAGTGATACATTCAGTGGAGGTTTTGTGTGTGTGTCTACTTTTGACCCATGGCAGGTAGGTGTTTGGTACTGAATGTGATGCTAGGTCCAAGCCTGGCCCCAGCATCTCTTAGAAGCAAAGGCCCTTTGCCTCCTCCCTAGCCTCCAGCTCATGGCTTCAGTACCTTCTCCCTGCAATTGTCACTCTTTCCCTGCAGCTCCTTTCCAGGAAGTCCACGGAGTCTCTTTGGACTGCCTCAGCAGTTCCCTGCAAGTCCTCACAGGCCAAGAGCTTCTGTGTAGTGTGCTTGGGGCCTCATTATTCTATGCTGGTGAAGTCCTTGCTGTTTATGGGGCATTTCCCTGTAAGCTTTATGAACTTCTCACCAGACTCCCAACTATCAGATGTAGTCAGCACCAGGTTCGAGGCTCATGTAGTTATTCCAGATGTTTCTGGTGGTCATGAGAATGTGACTTGGAACAGTAGAAGCAAGTTTTGGCCCAATGTGCCTTCTCCATATGGACTATTATAGTCCCTTCATGTCTGTATATGACACCTGCATCGGAAACCCCAGAACAATGGAACCAGGGACACTTGGAGTCATTTACTTCAATCAAATTTCAAGGATGTGTTTGATGACAAGTACCATCAAACCTGTCACTGCCACTGTCAGATGCCAGCTGTGAGCTTTCATAGAGACACGCACCGTAAATGTGCTCAGAAGTAATGAGCGTCATCACCCGTCTTTGGGATCTTCTTGGAAATAATATTTTAAAGCCTGAGATGTAGATGCACTAATAATTCAGCTTCAAGTAGCACCTGCTCGAAACTTTTGTCCTGAGGACATTAATAAGACACTGGCTGAGCTGGTACCTCGATTCTGGGGACTTCTGGGTGATCTTGACTTGTAGGTTCGAATTTACTGAAAGCCACCTTGTTGTGCTGTCACAGTGTATCAGCTGGGATAAGGTTAAATCTCTGGGGAAAGATCCTAACCATGGGTCATGGCTGGCGTGGATTCTTGGCATTGAAATCCATGACACAGAGCCAGGACTAAGGTCCAGTTCACATGCCAGGAAAGCAGCGGCATTGACTTCAGGCCCACAGAGCAGGGAAATGGGTTGGTTACTGCTGAAGGTAGGACTGGGTATTGCTCTTCCATGCATAAGGCTGTAGTTAGCCACAGTGGGTGCCCTATAGGGCACATTGCTGCCTTGGGCTCTGTCACTGTTCTCCTGAGGTCTGGGCCCCAGCATGACTGTTACCTGTATGTGCATAGCATTTTGTACCTAGCTAGGCATCATGAAAAGTTCTTGTGGTTTAGTTTAGGAACTTCATGCTCAAGTTGAGGGGTTCCTTTCCTGTGGGGGTGTGTCTGGGCCTGAGTTTGAGCATTGAAAACAAAACAAAACGCTGGCAGCTTAGGTTCTGTGTGTGTCTATGTGTGTGTGACGAATGAATGAGTGAGTGAGTCTGTATGTGCATGAGTGTGAGTCTATATGTGCATGAGTGTGAGTCTATATGTGCATGAGTGCAGAGAAGAGCGCACGTGGTGATCGGAGAACAGTGCCTAGTGTTGGGCCCCACCTTCCACCATGTTGGAGACAGGTTCCTGTTGCTCACTGCTGCATGTGCCGGGATAGCTGACCCATATGATTCCTATCTCCACCCCCCCATATTTCTGTGGGGGTGTGCCGGGATCAAAGATGTGTGTGCTACTGCTTCTAGCTTTTATTGGGTTGTGGGGATTTGAACTCAGGCTGTAGAGCTTACACATCAAACCCTTTACCCACTCTATGGAGCTAGCCTAGCATAGGCTTTTACAGCTGTATATTTCTGCTTGAGATCAGTGAGACAGGGCCACAAGTCAAGACAGCTTCTAATTCCTGGATGCTGGGGTGGATGTTGAAGCTGAAATAGGTTATGTTTTTGATTCTTGGCTTTTCATGTGGCTGTGTCAGCATAAAGGGAGCATTGTCCCACTAATGGCCTTGTGCATATTTGTCGACTACTTCCATGTAAGTTTTAGCGTCTGTTTCCAATGGGGCTCGTAAGTCCCTGTCAGATCTGCATCTCCCCCAAAAAGTGTGTGCAGAGTCGACACATTGCACACTGCCTGCTGCTTTTGTATCACGTGGGTGCCGTAGGATACCACTGGGCTTTCTGCACCCCACTGTGTGTCTTTATGTCGTTGTACTTTCGGGAATGTGTCTGGATACATGCTGAGGTCGCCATGTGTATCCTCCCAAAGTGTGTGGGGGAATGCACAGAAGTCACCATGCCTGTGTACCCCAACATTGTGTCTAGGTGGACACAGAAGTCATCATGCCTTGGGTACCCCCTTACATGTGTCCAGACATATAAAGGTTACCATGACTGTGTATCCCAAAGTATATGACTGATACAGACATTGCCCTGCCTGTGCATTTCAAACTCTCTGGATATACAGGTCACCATGTCCTCTTACCCTGTGTGTGCTTGGGGCAACTGGATGCCCTTATGCTTTGTGTGCCCTATAGTTCAGCCAGAGAGTCAAACTTTGGACCCTCTCCCTGCTCCCCAGGGTTATCTTTGACTTTCTCATGTCCTAGAGTTCTGGGCATGGATTGTGTGTGTGTGTGTGTGTGTGTGTGTGTGTGTGTGTGTGTGTGTGTGTTTTAGGTTAGCTCTGGACTGGAAGCAGTAATCAGTCTTCCTACACTTACATCTATACTATAGGTGCTATGACTTCCCAGTGTTATATACTGCAGATACCATGGTCCTAAACATCTCTGTCCATTCTAAAGAACCAACGGTGGACTTATTTATGGAGAACTTAGTCAGAACCAGTGGATTTTAGTGTCTTTGTTGAGATATGATATACTTTCTGTATCTAAAGATCATCATCATCATCACAACTGCAAGCCTAATAGAACTGTAGTCAAACGATTAGCTGTTGAAAATAGTAACGCCACCATTTTAATTTCATCTAAGTAGCTTGCAAGTGTTGAACACTGTACAGTTATGAAAATGCATTTGATGTGCACTTATGCATATGACAAAGAGGTTGTCATCTTTATATAAACTATAATGTTCAAGGCATTTATTTGCAAGTCTGGGTTTCAGATAAAACTTGCTAAACGGCTCGGTCAGAGCAGCTCTGGGCTAAAGTCTCGGGGACTCTGGGCCGTGGAGCTCCAGTTGTGTGAGGCGGCTGTGGCTGCCTGCATTCACGACCAGTCTGCAGTCACAGTCCTGGCTAACCCTTCTCTCTCTCTCTTCTCTCTACAGAGTCTCAGTGCACGCTTTGCGGAGAGCCAGAGGGTGAGTACCTCACTTCTGCTCTAGTGCGTGGGGCACCGGAGTGTCCCATGCGTTGGCTTGATGGTCACACACTGCTTCAATGGATGTGTGCGACAGTCTTGAAGTTGAAAGGGTATTGTTGGTGGTGTTGATGGGAAACGTGAGTGACACAGAATAGAACACATGAGTGGTAGGCGGGAGTTTCTCTCTGATAAGAAATCAACATGGTGACCCGTTGGCAATATTTTCTTTTCTGTATTGTACTTAGAAATTATAGCCAGTTTTCTCCAGGTAATAGATGTCAATATGCATTTGCTAGCTTTAAAAATATTACCCAAAGCTTCTGATGAAGCTCACATTAAATGAGGCTTTGTGAAATTATTCCTAACTGCTGGTGACTGAACCTGAGGGAATGTGCCCGTGAGAACAAGCTGTCTGTCCTAACAGAAATTTCAGCCAAGTCCTACAGTTGAGACATTTGGGAGTGGAGCTCCTGGGCTGATGCGCTATTCAAACTACATTTTAAAATAGTGAAAGCACATTCACAGTGTTTCAGTGAGTGTGATGAAGAAGAAAGAAAATCCAGGAGCCATCTTGCCCCTATTCGTGGGGACTCCTGAAGCTGGGTTTTGATTTTGTGTTTTAAATAGGCCTACCAGCTACAAAACTAGCCACCTTGGGGCTCTGGGGAGACACAGGAGCTGACTTGGGGTCAGAGTCTAGCCCCTATTCCCTCTCCTAGTATGAGATTACTGGCCCCAGAAACCTTGGGTGTCAGAAGATCAGCAAATACAGAGCTAATCTGAAAGTTCTAACTGGTAGGCAATTTCTTCGGTCTGGTGGCAAAAGAGTATTTTGACAAAGTTTTCCAAATTCTTTTTGCTTCACTAACTGTACAACACAGATTCACCTGTGATGAAGTCTGGTGGTTTACATGAATCTCTGTCCCTGGTCTTTCCAGGATTATAAAAAGTGTGTCCTTCAAAGGGACAATCCTCTGTCTTACGGACACTGTGAGAATCCCTAATTGATTTGGTCCTTGGACACTAGGAGTTTAATCATTTCTTACCATTATGGCTTTTCTGTGTTGTTCCCAGCCTGGGAGCAGTCACTGTGTTCTGGCTTCAAGTCCGATGTCTTTGTCCTCTTTCCCACTTCCTGGTGAAAGTTCCAGTGTGCTGTGAGCCCTAGAGAAGATAGGAAGTAAACCTGTGTCGCAGCTTGAGCAGATTCAAAGGAGTTTCATCTGCCTTTTCTAATAACACAAGTGTTCCGTCTGCTGGGGGTAGTGCGCTGTGTGCTATGTGCTGTCCCCAAGGGCGTCTTCCAGTTCCGGTAAAGCATGCTTTGGAGGTTGCATGTAGGCTGGTCTTGGCTGGAACATTACAGGCAGAGTGGTTGCCGAGAAGGGAGATAGATTCCTTTTGAGATTTCCCAGGACAGTGGTACTGTGTCCAGGAAGGACCCAAGTCTCTGCGTGGTAAGAGTTGTCCCTCCCCCCAGCAACGTTGGAGGGTAGCTCCACATCTAATCCTAGACACTTGAGGGTTCTACCCCATGCCTGTCCTTGTTTAACCTGCACATCACAGATTTTGTCAGCACACGCCACAGTGTGTATTGCTCTAGGATGGAGCAACTTGTAAATATTTAAGAGGAGCCAAGCTGGACCTCATGTAGGAGTAGTTCCAGCTGTCCAAGTGGAGGGACCTGGCAGGTTAGGAGGAACCTCCAGCCGAAGTGGAGGTCCTGGTCTGCATCCTGGCTGCTCTTGCCTTCCTGACCAGACTCCTCTGAGGCCTTCCCAGGGGCTGATTCAGTTGTGCAAATCGAACTGCTCCAAACAAGAGAACGGGAGGAGGGGCTGCCTGGGCTCAGCTGGGCTTTGTTTTTCAGAAGCACCAGCATATGAATATTCATAGGTTTTTAAATCATTTAAGTAATTAGTCTAAGTGAGAGCTGGCCGGGTATAGTGAGTAGAATTCAGAATCAGCTTTTTTTCTTTTTTCTTCAGTGGTGTCTATGCGTTCACTTATAAATGCCACCACACAGAAGGGATCAGAGCCAGAGGACTCTGCAGTACAAGGCTCAAAGCTGGACATGCCTCCTTGAAAGGACCAGGTTGAAAAGCGGCTGAGGGAGCTTCCCCCTCCTGTCAGAAAGCTGTTAAAGCCCTTCCTGGCTAACCAGTGAAGTGGGGAACGCCTATTTGCATTTTAATGGTTAGTTCTTTTGGAGAGAGCTGTTTCTTCGTAGGAATGGAATAATTAGCATCATCTCAGAAGATAGTATCTGTCAAACAAATGAGACTGGGAGCAAAGTTGACTGAGAGGGCTCAGAATTCTCCAGCTGTGAGTCCCTGTAATGACTAAGCCAGATTTTTCAGAGAACCCAACATTTTAATCATATACGAAATGTAGATCAAGGCTTCAATATGCAAATTGCCTGCATGGCCTATATTGTGAAGCTCTGAATCTTGGAGGCTGTGTATTTAATGAGGTGGATATGTATGGATTTGCTATTTGCCACCCTCTTCCTAGCAAGAATAGAGAGGTGGCTCCTCTGTGAACCCTGGAAGTGCAGGGCAACCTGAGTGCAGGGCAACTTGATTATCCCTGAGTCTGCTAGCACTGTCAGGAGGTGGAGGCTCCAGTGTGTTCCCATGTAGGGACCTCCCCCAAAGGAGTAAGCATACTAGGGAGAGTGACAATCTCAGTGGTGGGAATAGCTCACCAGCCTAAGGCTCAAACTGTCTCAATTGCCTTTTTGACTGCTTGTTAGCTCATCTTGACATTTCAAACTCTACGTGTGACATAATCTGTCATTTTAACATAGGAAAATAAGAGTATATCACCCTTTTCAGACTTTATTGGTGGATGTGTGTTAATCTTTGCTTTTTAACACGAGCACAGTAAAAAATATGGATGCTCGAAGGTGCTACAAATACACAGGTTCATGGATTTGTCTGTTTACAGTTAAGGGTTTGACTTGCGAAAATGCATCATGGTGGGCTGGGAGAGCTTGTCAGGTCCATGGTGATGCGCTAGAGATTTCTTAGGCTTGCACCATGTAACCTAATTAAAAAGGAAAACCAAGCTATTATGAAGTAATTTCCATGCGGGCATATCCTAAAAAGTACCAGCATGGAATTTTAGTACAAAGCATTCTCCAACAAGAGCCCTTGAGTGTAAACTTAAAGATGTAGTGGCGGTCATGTAAGTCGACATTTTAGTAATGTTCTTTGTTAGAAATTTCAGCCCAAAGGAAAATTTTAAGTTTTAAAATCATCTCTAAACTCATATGGCAAAATATTTTCTCTCTGGTTTTATCATTATTATTTATTATTAAATAATGATCATCCAAACACACAAAAGTAAACATTTCTCTGAGAATTTTGTTCAGACATACAGAATCTTTTATTTCTGCTCTCCTCCCTTCATAAAGCATGACTAAGAAGTAATGCACTTAGGAGCATTGTACTCTTGATTTTTTAGTACAAGAACTCCAAGATTTTCCCCATAAGTGACTCTGAACAATGGAAAATCTCCCCACTGCTCTTCACCCTCAATAAATGGGTGTCATCAGTCCTGGGGTTTCAAGACTTCTAAACAATGGGGCTAATGAGTCAGGTGCTTTCTGAGAAATGGACACAGAAACATTTCGGTCCCACCCACAGCCCATTCTGCCTCACTAGAGAGGAGGATGTGATTGCTGTAGGTATGCTCTCTTTAAGGGTGTACCTTTTAATTCTGTGCTTTGGATAACAGTGGCCTTTCTTAACTGCTGTTCTTGGATAGTGAATAGAAGATAACCAGCTTTTATTAAGTTCTCGACATGAGCCAGGCACTCCAAAAGAATTAGCGTTGCCTAGGAACTGAGGCCTCTGCCAGCCAGCCAGTCTTCCAGGAACATGGGATAGTTCGTGGTTTAGTGCAAACCTGAAGGAACCTGCTAGGGTTGTGTGGGGACTGGATGTAAAAGTTTGCCCTGGAGGAGATCAGGACTTAGGAAACCTAGGCTGATGCACAAGGTCTCTTTTTCCAATCGATCAAAGCCCAGAAAGGTGCTTCAGAGCACATAGCAGAAATCCTTTCAATGCCGCGGGTGTGTGTGTGGGGGGGGAGTAGGAGAGAGAACAGAGACATAGAGAGACAGAGAGAAAGACACAGATATATGCACACACACACACACACACACACACACACACACACACACACACACACACACACACACAGAGGGTGGGGAAATAAGCATGATCTGAGACTGAGCAATGAAAGACCCGGGGTAAGGATGTAGTTCTCACCACCTGAGCAGATACAATGGCCTGTGCCTTAGAACACTGGGTGGTAGAGACATGCAAACGAGCCCCCCTCAAAGTAAGCCTAGAAGTTTCCCCACCAATGAGGACAGAGCTTTGAAAACACTGGCCAATGGTAGATCGACAATTTGTGTTACATACCTGAGGCTGTTGGTGGAACATCTTGTTCACCGTAAATGGATATCCGAAGCGTGAGTACAACCCTGGTTCTCTCACCTGTGTGGTGAGGAAGGGAAACGGGATGAAGTTCATGTGAAAGCTCTTTCGACTTTGTCGGGACCCAAGTGCTCCGGATCAAAACCACAGCCCCTTCTCGGCAAACGAACCATCCCCTAAATAAGCAGAGACAAGCACGTTATAAACCCTGAGAACATACTGCAGGGGAGAGACAGCAGTAGAGCAGATAACCAAAGCACTAGAAATAGGAGCGTAGGTATCGGGTATGTGTGAAACCACTCAATAGGTTTTCCAAAGGAAAGGAACGTCAGTGTGAGAAGTGGCGAGGATGAAATGATCACAGAACAAAACAGTGAAAAATAAAGTTTGACGACTGGGGGAATTGTAGGGCGGAGCAGGTGGAGCTGAAGGGAGAATTAGTAAACTAGAAAACAGGTATAAGCATATTGCCCAGAGCTCCACATAGAAAGTAAGGAGGTAATATAAAAATGCATGGAAGATGACTACAGAAATGCTATAATGTGACCATGGGAGAAGCTGAGAACGGAGGGGAACAGGGAGAGGATTAGTCAAAGTAGCCAAGGCTAAGATCCCCCCCCCGCCAGCCTCCACCTGGAAATAAAGATGTGTATTGCTACTTCGATCTGAAGGTTCCTGAAATTGAAACCAAATAAATAAAACATGCTCGGACCTCCATGTGAAGTTGAGGAGTGTGGTACAAAGAGATACTCTTGAATAGAGCCAAGAGAACGTACAGACAACAGTCCCCAGGACCCTTTCCCTTCAAGTTGACAGATCTTCTAACACTTCCAGAGAGAGTCCAGGCTGAAGAAAGTGACACAATTCCATGTGAAGCAGAGTAAGAAGAGGAAAAGAGGACTAGAAACAAGGCAGCCACACCAAGTGCTCAGACACTTGAAGCTTGATTTGTTGATAAAAGGATCATGCTCCGAAGAGCAACACCGATTTTAAATGTTCTAATTGACTCAAAATATGTGATAAAGAAAAGAGGATTACAAGGAGAAAACGACAAATCAAAAATTGTGAGGGGAGGTGGCCTTGAAAGGATCCAGGGCCTTTTCGAAGGAAGCTTGTCACCACAGTGGAGAGATGATAAGCAGCCCAGGGGGACCGTGTCACCTGCTCACAGTCTGTCCCATAAGCACTCACCTGACTCCTTGCTCTTGCTTTTGTGAACTAGCAGCTTGGTGACATTTAGCAGGTACTCATCTAAGCACTCATGCTTTTCTTGGGAACCCTTGCACGAATTCAAGCGTCTCTTGGTGCTCAGGTGAGCTTGGATTCCGTGTCAAGGTGGGGTATAGTATCTCTTGATTCACTTCCCTAAGACCCTTCTAGCTCAAAAAGGCATCTCTAAGGCCAGCTGTAAGCCACTGTTTCTAAAGTGTAGGTCAGATCAAACAGTTTTATCCAGGCTCCTCCTTGCCCACAGGGTGTTTTCCATGTTCAAAGTTGTCACCATTTGAACTGGCTTGCCCTTCTAACTTCCCTGGCCACTTGTTAAATGATGCCAGTTCTCTGGTTGCCACATGCTAACCCACAGTTACCAGATGCAGTAGGTATGCCAAAAGCTTTTATGGTGGAAGACAAAAGAACAGAGGAAGGAGTGTGTGTGTGTGTGTGTGTGTGTGTGTGTGTGTGCGCGCGCGCGCGTGCGTGTTTGCAAAGAGCCTTGAGGATGCACAGAACCCTTTGCATACACTACTTCAGCAGAGGTTAGTGTTTGCACACAGAGTAGAGAACAATGGTCTAGGAAAAGATCTCCTGACTGGCACAGTCTCCATGCTCCAGGTGGGTTTTTCCAGGAGCTCTCCATCTTGGATACACCGCACTGCATGGATTCATCCCACTTCTCTGTGCGGTACATTAACTACACATTGCTTCCAGCTTTCTTCCAGCAGTACCTATGGGAGTGTAATGCGTGCCACACACTGAGCTCAGCACAGCGTTTCCAACATGTTTTTTTTTTGTTTGTTTGTTTGTTTCTAAACTGAATACTTCCACAGTACCTGGCCCAGTCCTTCCTGCTTATAGCTGTGTATTTCTGGGAACATGGATATAGCTAGGATACCTGATCCTACTAACAACCAAGGCAATTTTGTAAATGCTACGTTTAGAATTAGTTGAAGCCACAGATTAAATGTGGTAAGATAAAGTGAAAGTGAGGATGAATTGCGCACAGCATCTGGTGTCTGAGACTGGGACAATTATGCATTTGTGCTGAATGATATAAATGCACAAATGAGCTCTGATTTTTGAGTTTCTTTCTTTTTTATAAATAATATCCAGAATCTGAGATGTAGACAGTCAGCTGGCACGATGACTATTTTCCCTCATCCATTTGCTCAAGAACATCATGGCTACTGGGCTAATTTAAATATCAGGTCTCAGGATGGGAATGGTTGTAGTGTTGTCCATTTTCTTGTTGATAGTGCTGTGTCTGATGGTTGCATTTTGAATCATATTTGGGAAATATGTTCAGAATAGGTGATGCCATTGAATAATAAAGAAAAAGTATCAGAGAAACTCCTAGTAATTCATAATAAGCTCTTCCACAATACTCAAAGCAGTGGCCCTGGAGAGAATTTCAGTGCAGGATAGCAGGTGACCTCTGTCTTCTGCGTCAGAGGTTGTCACTTTGGAAGGAAACACAGTGGCCCTTGACATCCCAGGGTGAGCATAAAGCACTCCAAACTCAGCATCGCTTTGCTGATCAGCACAGTTAGCATCCTTGGGAGGAATGATCTTCAGCTCTCAGAAACACTGAGAAGCCGGGTGTACCTGAGACGAAGACATCAGCAGAAGCTCGGTGTCTCATCTTACAACTCGTGTTCCTTCCACTTTTCACCCGAATACTTGATGCATCCCATTGGCAAGTACCATAGCAGGTGCCAGAACTCTTTGAAAATCAAGGAAGCATTTACGTTATAGGTAACCTTGGCAGCTTCCCACAGACCTGTTGGGGGCTCCAGCCTTACCTCTCAGGTGTCTACAGAGAAACTTGGCATCGGTCGCTGGCCTGAGACCCTCTTGGAGGAGACAGGAGATGAAAGAAACAACCCCTGTTGAAACAGTAGAGTTTGGGAACCTCGGTGAAATAGAATTTTAAGCTATATTCTTCCCTGTTCCTCTGTACCATCGTGGGCCCCCTGCCCTTCTCTTCTGCCTTTGGGTAGATGCCCCCTGCCTCTCTTGAATTTTGTGTTCTCTTGACTGCATCTCATAGCTTTATATAAATCACAAAAAAAATTCAGTGGAAAGAGAAGATGAACTCAGAAATTCACAGCCTACATGAAATGCCACAGTGTGCATGGAATGTGCTAGAAAGTCATTCCACATGGAACAAATCAGTTGTAACAGCACTTGGAAGGACAGGTGATGCAAGCCCGGTTCAATCTACCTCTTATTTGCTGTCCTTGATGATGTGTTTGTATTTATAAATTTGGGCTTTAGATGTAGTTTCTCTTTTCATGTGATAGCAGACAGGAGAATCCCTCCTCCCCAGGTCCCATGTTGATATGGAAGTATATTCATTGTGGTGCTTTCTCTCTGATTGTTCCATCTCATTAGCGGTGATATGAGTGTTGAATGATTGAGGCTTTCAGATCTCTCTGTGTGTGGAATGACCTTGGAATGAGAACAGCCCATCACAGAATTATTGGTCTTACCTCCCCCCAGCACCAAGCTAATCTTGTGATCTAAGGACCCAGAACTCAGGCTCTGAGCCTAGAATAAGTAAACCACTCACGTAGACTGGCAAATGGTGACACTGGTGCATCAGGTACAGGAGAATCCTTCTAGTGTGGTGCGTGGATGGTGTTTTTGGCAGTCCAAAGGCAAAATGGATAGATGGCTGGTTTTCTAACATTTGAGCTAAATATTCCTCCCCTCTTCATTGGTGCAGAGAAATAGATACAACCACCCATTTGGTGGCTGCATCAAACAGGGAGCCATGTTCAGAGTGGTGGTTTAACTGTGCCAGAATGGAAAGGCTTTGAAGCATGTAGGCAAAAATGGCGTAATTCAAGGAGAACTGAACCCTGAATCTTCTTTAGGCATGTTCACTGAGAGAGTTCTAGAAATCAAAAAGGAAAGTAGAACATAAAATGTTAGGAAGAGAAAGCCACCAAATGTGAACATTGATTACTCACCTGTTAGGAACTTAGTCACACACACACACACACACACACACCACACACACACACACACACACACACACACACTGGCTTTGCTATAGAATCTCTTCTGTTGTCTGTGTCCTCTGTCGGGACTCCCTGCCTCGCGTCAGAGCCCATTACCTTCCCTGGAGCAGTCACAAGTCCCACATGTAGTGCAAAGAGTTGCACTAGCAGCTGGGAGCCAGTGTTCCAGCTTTGCCTGAACTAGAGACGAGGTACAGAGCATAGCTTCTCAGGCTTCATGTTCTTATTTTAACATTGCGGGGCCGTGACCTTTGGTATTTGCATGTATCTACAGACCGAAGCCTTTATTTTGAAGTTTGTTGGGATTTTTTGGTTATTCGTGTGTGTGTGAGTGTGTGTGTGTGTGGTGTGTGTGTGTGTGTGTGTGTGTGTTTAAAATAATATCTTCATTAATTCTTTGAGAATGTCATGCAATGTGTACTGATCATATTCAACCCCTCCTCTTTCCTCCAACTCCTCCCAGAAGACAATGTTTTGCTCTAGTCCTCTCCAATCTCGGCTGTCTCCATCTCCACCTCTACACACTTTCTTGTCGTCCCCCCCACACTTCCCTTTCTCCCCGTCCCCCCAGTAACCCATCACCTTTAACTTGTACTGTCTGTATACTCCTGGGTCTGAGGCAATTCACCAGAGTGTAGTCAATCTACCAGGAGCCTTACCCTTAAAGAAACCCAACTCTTCCTCCGCAGAAGCCGCCGGTTGTCTCCAGCACCTCAGTGAAGCATTGGAAGCTCCTGAGCCCCTCCTCCATCCATGTTAGAATGGTTGCCTGTCCTGGTCTGCTTCAGGCAAACACAGCGGCTGAGTTGAACAAGCTTGGTTAGAATCCGGCCTTCTCCCTTTATTACCTAAAGACCCAGGGTCACGGAGTCCTAAGAGCTGCTCCACAAGACGGGACACAGTGCCTCTGTGTCAGGGCAGTTTGACAGTTTTAGTGATCAGAGCAAAGACTGGAAATGGTGGGACTCAGTGGCTGCCGTGTTTGATGTTGTTATAAATGTCTCTCTTACTGATGATCAACCAGCTTCAGTTCTTTATTCCAAGCCTGTCTGTTGGACATCATTTTAGGTGTGGGGGGGAAAACAGGTGTGAACAGGACAGTTCTTAGTCTGTGATGAATATTGTCAATATGTTGTTTTAGAAATCTGAGCATCAAATCATGACGTTTGATGTCCAAGTAGATTATATGGATTCTAGGTGGGTTGTCTTTGAATCATACACTTCAAAGCTTCAGGTATGGAAGGAGAAAGATGGATGGATTCTTTTCATTTCCTTTAACACTTGTTATTTCTTTAAGGTGTAGCCATAAAAATATTTTACCTCTGTCTCTCAGAACAATTTTTCTCCTTGGGGAAGAATCTCTCTCTCTCTCTCTCTCTCTCTCTCTCTCTCTCTCTCTCTCTCTCTCTCCCCCTCCCCCTCCCTCCCTCCCTCCCTCCCTTTTGTGCACACACACACACACACACACACACACACACACACACATAGAGAGAGAGACAGAGAGACAGAGAGAGAGACAGAGAGAGAGAGACAGAGAGGTACTATTCAGCACAGATAGGATGAAATCCTGTCATTTATAACATCATGGGGAACCAGGGCAGTTTGTTCAGTTAAATAAGTCAGGCACGGAAAAGAAATATTGCCTGTTCTTGAATTGGCTTTGCATGGCTGTGACGGAGTACCCAAGACTGACTTAAAAATAGAAGATTTATTTGGGCCCATGGCTCCAGAGGTCAGACGGTCCCATTGTTTCTGTGGTGAGGTATAAGATCACAACAGGAGTGAATGGTACTGTGAAAGCTGCTTCCCTCACGGCAGCCTTGGAACAGTGTGAGAGAGGAAGGGGCCCAGTCTAGGATAAGGTGGGCCCTCAGTGACATGCCCCGTGACCTGTTTCATCCTACAGCTTCCATTACATAGCCTATTTAACCATGAATGTTTCCATGAGGTCAGCACCTCCACCCGACAGCTCTCAAAGGCCTCACCTAGAATACGACTGCACTAGGACCCAAGGCTTCAACGCATGAGCTTGAGGGATATTCCACGTCTAAGCCATAGCAATGTGAAAAGTGAAAAAGTTGATGTTAGAAAGTTGAGAGTAGACTGGTGGCCATCGGGATTGAGTCAGAGGAATTGGGGATGCTTGTTGGTTGGAGGGTATAACCTGTAGCTATGAATTTGTTCTTGGGGTCTAATATTCAATGTTGTAATGGAGGTTGACAATACAGGACTGTGTGTGTAGAATCTAAGAGAGGGGACCTTTTGTATTTTCATAACACACACGCACAGGAGGTCCCAGGTAGGGTGACAGATGTGCTATTTATCTTAGTTGTGGCTGTAATTCCACACAATAGACATGGGTGAAACAATGTCACACCATGTACCTTGAATGTGTTCCAGGTCTCACAATTGCTCCTCAATAGAACTGTAAAATTCAAAAGGAACGTTGCAGAGCAGACACATTACTGCATCTGTGCCATGTGTGGAGAGCTGCCACAGCAGGAGCATGGCAGCTGTTTGCCAACCCACTGCAGATTTCTTCCCTGCAACTCTCCTCCCACAGAGTCCTAGAGAGGAGATGCCATCCAAACCTAAGTTTTGACACAATCATGGCTAGAAAGCAGAGTGGAGGATCTCCATGTATGGAGACCCCAGAGGGAAGGTGCTGGCCCCAGACTTGCCCCACCTCTGCTGCGGCAGGGTGTACTAGCAGTGGAAGAGAGGCCAAACAAGAGGTGTGGGCTGTTCTGAACAAGTGCCCAGAGACACCTGAGCAGAGTGTGATTTCTACTTGGGTCTTTCTGAAAATGTCTGGTTAGGGGCTCTGGAATATAATGTAAGATGAATCCTTAGAATCAACCAAACCTACATTGAGAATCTTGAGTGCAGTTTTGATGCTGATTAAAAATTGCTGCTGAGTGATCTAACTGGAATATATATGGAAAGCTGGCCTCATATTACTCTTTAAAATAGTCATGATGATTTTGTGTTTGAATAATAAAATGAGAGTGAATTCATTATGCTCCATTTTGTCAAATCCTGGATAGTTTCTTAGGTATTGTGAGACAAAAATAAAAATGGGAAGTTATACTCACATTTAAGAAGTGTTGTAGCATCCTCATTTTAGGACGAATGTACAGCACATTGAGTTCGAGTGGGCAGCTGCAGTTAGCATGTCTGTTGAGGGTTTTTTTTTTTAAGTTGGGACTATCGAAACAGTGACTTAGCTCATGTGGCCTGTGTATACAGAGCACCTGTGGCACTTGGAGCCCTGTGCTAGTAGCCAAGGGTTTTTGCAAAACGAGAGAGCTAGCAGGAAAACGTCATCGTCATACTGTATGTTCTGTGACATTCTAGGTATTGTGATAAGAGCCCAGGATGCAGCAAGGTGCTCCAACTGTGGGGAGAGTCACTGCAAATCCTTGGCTACAGGAAGGCATTGCAACCCAGGGTACCAGGGCGTAGGAGACTGCGTAAAGGCCATAGCAGAGAGCTAGACTCTGGGAGCTCCACTTGTGGATGACTCTTTAGATGCTGTGGATGCTCAGCCCCATCTGCAACGGGGTCCAGAACCCCGCCCGAGACCTGTAAGCACCAAAAACTGCTTGTAGGTCTCACCCATCCATCTATATGAGCTTGAAGGACGAGAGGCTGCGATCTCATCTGCTTCTGAGAAACCGGCTACTACCCGATAGATGGAGGAATTCTATGAAGAAATACTGTGTATTAAAGTCAGGGCCATCAGACCACCTCTGATAAAAATGTGCTTAACCTTGAGTATTGATCTCGGCACCTCTATTATTATCTAAGGCTTATCCCTCTAGTTAAATGGATAAATAGAGAAACACCTCCACGGAACTGTAGCGAGCTCTCTTTGGAGGCTGTTTCGGTGTCATTTTTGAGGCAGATCCTTAGTACAGAAGCATAGCCCCAGTGTCCAGGAATTGGCCTGGGATGGTGAGGAGGTTTGGAAGGTAGGGGTTTGTGAACTCAAGAGAGCCCTACAGAGCAGGAAGCAGGCCTCACCAGCAGCCGCTACTGCGGCCCAGCATCTGGACTAAGTCCATACTCAGGTGATTAGAGTATGCAGCTGCTACCCCCCTACGTGAAGGTGTGCCCAGTGGGAAGAATGTTCTAGCATCGTCCACTTGGATATTGCACTGAGGCCTTTGCATAAGCATCCCACAGGTTTTGCAGGAGGCCTCTTGGCTCATCTCAAGCCCTTGAAGTTTACTGCATGCACATGCTGGTCTGAATTTGAATTTAATCCAAATCCTCTAGCCAGCGTGGGCGCTCCAGCTTGAAGCTAGCTGCCTTTAATGAAGGGGCTATGCACTGCGTGTTAAACTGAGATAATTCACCTAGGCTGTCCAGGCCAGGGAGCTGGAATTCTGTTCAGAAGGAAGTAGTGTCATCAGAGTGAGTCCCAGACGAACTTCTCTGATGCCAACACCTTTGAATATAGCCACGGCGTGTTCTTTATGACTTTGAATTCAATTCAAAACCTGAGTCACTCAAAAACCGTTTTCCTTTTATGAAAGTCTTGTCGATTTAAATAACAGCTTTGTGGTAAAATCACTTATGGTAATAGTTCACTCAATCCAATAGTGTTATCACCAGTCAATCTACAGTAACAAGACGTCTCTACCGTTATGAATAGTACATTCTTAAATTATGTTTTGAATTAAATTTTCATCCAAATTAACATTTAATTTTACGTTTGCACCTTAAATCTTAAATATACTTGAGACAAAATTATTTAAAATAGGGAGCTCATTTCCTTAAATATAAAGACACTGGAGCGATTTTATACATCATGCACAGACACACCTATGTATCTCTATATGGAGGAATGTAAGAATAAGTCTACACAGAGTAGGAGACAGAAAGATGGTAAGAGCCAGGTGATGGATGGCAACAGAGAAAATAGCCTCTTCCAGATACAGCAGGACTTGTGCACCTAGAACTCACAGAGACCATGACAACAAGCGAAAGATGTGGGAAATGGACACAGAGTCCCACCCCTAATCAACAAGCTGTCTGCAATTAATACCTGCTGGGAAAGGGAAAACCAATTTTCTCCAATGAAGTGGCCCTGGGTATATCAACCACTCTCCAGAGTAGGCTCCAGACCCAGAGTAATTGGCCAACACAAAATGGGACCTTTTGATGACTACTTTTTATTTGTTTGTTTCTTTTGGTACTTTTTGTATTATTATTTTTTGTTTGCTTATTTTTCTTTTTGTGCTTTGTTCTGGCTTCTTTTGGAGAGCGAGAGAGTGAGAGAGAACACAAATTTGGGTGGGTAGGAGGGCGGGAAAGATCTTGGAGGAGTTGGGAGAAAGGAAATACATTATCAAATACATATCAATATGTATTTACTATTTCTATATATTGTATATATAAACATAAAAATAAACATACAAAAATATATGAAGTTTTTTTTTTTCAATTTGACTATGAGTGAGCTCAAATTTGGCTTCTCTACTTCTCTCTGTGTTTTCCATTTGTCTATGGTCTGTAGTTACCGGTGTGTCTGTAATCTGTTGTGTGTATTTAGTCTGTCTATCTCTGTTGCCTGGGAGTTGTGTTTGCATGTCTGTTGTGCCTCCGTGTGTGTGTGTGCCTTTCTGTCTGTCTATCTGTCCTTAACAAAAAGGTTTGCTATGTATTTATTGAACAGCACAAAAAGAACACAGTGTGGGAAAAGGATAAGAGATCCTTTTTATTCAGGATTGATTTATTTTACTTTTAGGATTATAACAGATCACAGCATTTCTCCCTTCCCTTTCTTCCCTCCAAACTCTCCCGTATGCCCTCCCTACTCTCCTTCAAATTCCTGGCCTCTTTTTCGCCGACTGTTACTGTCTGCACATATGCAAATACGTGTATATTCCTAAATATAACCTGCTCCGTCCAGTGAACGTTACTCCTCTGTAGGCTGCCAAGTCTGACCTTCTGCACTCGACAGCCCACTGGTGTGTTCTTCCCTGCCGAGGAGCACCTCTCCTACTCCCAGCTTTCCTTAGTTTCCTGCAGTGCTTTGTGTAGAGTTGAGGCTTCATGGGCTTCTCCATGTCCAGTTTGGCATGTTTATTGGTGTGATCCTTGTTCAGCTCACGTTTGGGTGGCCATGTTGGTGAGACTGTAGGGGTATAGTTTCTGATGTTACCAGGAGACACACCCTCACACCAAACTCCCCGATCTTATCCTCTGGCTCTTAGAATCTTTCCACCCCCTCTTCCTCAATGTTCTCTGAGCCTCTGGTGTAGGAGTGTTCTGGAGAGGTATCCACTGGGACTAGGCTCCACAGCTCTGCATTTTGATTGGTTGTGGTTTTCAGTAGTAGTCTCTGTTGTAAAGAGAAGCTTCCTCGATGAGGTGTGTACACACACGCACACATGCACGCACACAATACAAACACACACTTGTACACACACATATGCATAAACACACAAACACAAGTACACACACGTACACACACCTCGGTCAGGCAGAAGAACCCTTGCCCAGGTGCCTTCAGCTCCATTCATGTGAGTTTGGTCCCTCTCCCTCCTTCTCCCTCCTCACAGCAGTGACATGGGTGACAGAGGTGAGGGAGGAACAAGCCTGCTCATGACCTGGAGAGGAAGTGTCCACAGCCTTGCATCAGCTGGGCGCACAGGGGAGAAGAGAGCGTTAGCCAAATGAGGCCGGGGGCTGGACTGTGCCATCATGGTTTTATGGAGCCCAGTGTGTCTCAGCAAGGGATGGAAACAGAAATATCCACCTCCTTACCAAGCCTTTGAGACTCAGGTATTGTTTACAGACTGACTTACTTTACAGTCCTGTTAATCCACTCACCCAGCTAGCTCCTGAAATGTTATACCTCTTTTTTAAAAAATCATAACTTTTCCACTCAAAAAAACTATGCACAGTGGCCTTTCAGCTTTACCGTTTCAGACCAGCATGAGGGTTCCCTAGGAACAGCAGATTTCAATGAGACACAATCACATGGAGCATGTGAGTCTTGGGCTTCCATTGAGCAAAGTTGTCCTGTTTTGCTGGGGGTTATCTCAGGACAGGGGCCTCTCATTGGTTTTTCCTGGTGCCATATGAGCAGCACAAAGGTATGTATCTTAGGGTTTATATTGCTGTGAAGGGACACCATGACTACAGCAACTCTTATAAAGGGAAATATTTCATTGGGGTGTCTTACAGTTCAGAGGTTCAGTCTATTATCATCATGGTGACACATGCAGGGCAGACATGGTGCTGGAGAAGTAGCTATGAGTTCTACATCTTGCAGGCAACAGGAAGTGGTCTGACTCACTGGGCATGGCTCAAGCATATTATGGGACCTCAATGTCTGCTTCCACAGTGACACACTTCCTCCAACAAGACCACAGCTACTCCAACAAGGCCACACCTCCCATTAGTGTCACTCCTTTGGGGGGGCATTTTCTTTCAAACCACCACAGTGTATTTATGTTTTATTTTGCCCTAAAATGAAATTCTTGCTGTGATTTTTAAATACAGGTTGAGTGCATGAGGACATGGCACTCCAAACATTGTGACCATAGTTCATTGTCTAGTTTTTCCATCTTGACCTTTTAAAGCAGTGGTTCTCAACCAATGGGTTGCAACCCCTTTGAGGTCGGTCAAACAACCCTTTCACAGGGGTTGTATATCCACTATCCTGCATATCAGATACTTACATTAAGATTCATAACAGTAGCAAAATTACAGTTATGAAGTAGCAACAAAAATAATTTTAGGTTGGGGGTCACCACAGCATGAGGAACTGTATTAAAGGGTCACAGCATTAGGGAGATTGAGAACCACTGTTTTAAAAGCATGATGCCACACCCTGCCTATCCCCTCCCCCATCATTTCTACCTTAGTGAACAGCCTCATTCACATCTTGTTTGCCAGTTTTGTTGTTCTTTAAGTGTAGTGTTTATTACAAGCATACATTTGTTTGTTACTTAACTCATGGTTTTCCATTGGTGAACATTATCTGTGTGTCTTGTATTAGGAGGAAATATCATTTTCTCATTAAAATGAATATGATTCAGTTTTCATTAGATAGATTCTGGCATCATGGGGTTTTTAGGAATGTCTCAGCAAGGGATGGATATGTTTCCTACTAAGTCCCATCACACGCCATCCCTTGTGATCTACACTGTCCACTTGCCTGTGAATTGTGAGCTATCCCACAGCGTTAAAGATGCTTTTGAAAATCATTTCTAGTGGATATGTATTATCCCAATTGTATGAGTCTACTGTGATCTATTGAATTAATCCCCTTTTAATGGCTACATAAGCTGGTTCTAATTTTTTTCACTAATATACATTTTACCTTTATGAATATATTCATAGCTTTATCTGTGTGCTCACTCATGATTGTTTCCCCTGGCTAAATCATAGAGATTTAGAAATACAGTTAATTCAAAACATGGTTGCTTTTCCCATAAGTGTCGGCTGCTCAGGAGTCATGCTCTATGCTTTTCCTGGAGAGAAGATGTAGCTATATCCATCTCCCAAGTGTTTTGGAGGTTATTATTATTATTATTGCAAAACTGACTGGAAAGCTTTTTTTTGATGGAATCTGCATTAGCATAGCAAAAATTTAAAAATAGCATTGGGGGTATAGGAATTAAGAAAGGAGAATATATTAATACGTACAGTAAAAGGGCTGGAGAGATGGCTCAGTGGTTAAGAGCACTGCCTGTTCTTTCGGAAGACCTGGGTTCTATTCCCAGCACCCACATTGTGGCTCACACTGGCTGTAACTCCAGAGGATCTGTCTCTGTCTTCTGGCCTCCACAGACATGTATGCAGACAAAATACCCATACACATAAAATAAATTAATTTTAAAAATTATACACGCATTAAATGGTTTGAGTATTTGATGACTTTGTAGAGTCAAAAGGAGATAGTAATTTTACCAGAAGTAAGGTAGATTACAGAAATGATTATAAAATAGATGATTCCTGGCTGAGTCTTGGTTCCACATGATAGCCAGTCAGATAAATTATCTGTATCCAGACAGGGCCAGGTCTGTGGTGTAACTAAGGCCAATAAGCAACAATTTTATCTCCCTCTGGATGTTGACTTCTCCAAGTGATAGAACAAATGTCATATGAGGAAGGTTTAGGAGATATGTCTGGAGAAGGAGAACACATCCTGGAAAAGGGCTCTCAGTTGATTAAGCCTGATTTGTGGCCAAGTCTAAGGAGGAAATGGGCAGTTTAAGGAAACTCAACAAAATCCCCAAAGAGCAAAGGGTTTGCTTTGTCTCCTCTAGTTGATAATAATTTCTCCTGTTTTCTCCAGTTGTGACATGCGGAAGGTGTGGTCTTCGCTTTTCCCATCCACCCAAGCAGATGTCTCTCCCAAACCCCACAGATCTTGATCCATAGTGTGTTTGATTCTCAGGCCCCACAAAGACACAGAAATCAGCAGTCAGGGAGTTGTGTTCTTGCTTCACAGCTGAAGAGTTGGAGAACGGCGAGGCTCCTTTGGACTCAACTCATTTACATGTAGAAGTAAAAGAAGAAATCTATATACTGTCTGTGGTCCCTTCCAGTGATTCAATGAACCAAATTACAGCATGACCTCTGTCTCTGGGGAGACCACAGTCTTTAGGGCTTGGCTCTCGTGTCATTTGCATAATTGTGAACATGGTCGATACTCAATTACTGTTCTTATTGCTAGCTGAAGGAATGATTGCCAGGAAGAATAAATGAATTCCAATACTACTAGATCCTTATGCTAGCAACAAGCAAACAAACAAACACCCTCATGCCATTTTATTTGCTTCCTGGTGTGTGAATGACTTGCTTCTTTAAAAGGCACGTTTAATAAAATTATGGTTTTAATAAAAATGGTATATGTCCTCAGCCTAACCAAGGATTTATTGAAGAAAAGAGATCTCTGTGGAGCTGGTTGTATTTAGAGAGACACCCTCATCTGTGCTCTGTGGTTTGGCCATCAGCCTTTTTGTTTTGGACAGACACCGGCGGCGTTTGATGGACAACTCTAAGAAGATTCTCTAGACAACAAAAACCCAGAGCTACACAGACGCCCTTGTGTTATCCGATGACCTGTTCAGGGAAGGAGAAGGCTGCCGACTGGATGGCTGTTTGGTCAGTCTGGTGTTTGGATAAGGACTGTGCACCTATGTCCTTCACAGTGACAACCCCTGAGCTGGGTTTATTCAGAGGATGTTTCTTCTAGTTCAGACCAGATGGGACATGAGCACTACATGAGGGACATGAACTATATCTACCCCAGAAATAATTTTAACTGCAAAATTTTTCAAAACAAGAACAACACAGTCTTTTTCTAACTGAAACAGGCAAAATTGCAGATAATTGAGATGTCTCCCTGTGGATTCGCAGTCATTGTTTAGCCATTTTAAACTGGGGCATTCCCAACCTCAAAAGCTTTTTGTAAGACAGCTGTACACTGCTCTGATAGTTTTGATCTTAGTATTTGTATGCTTATTGACTCTGTTCCAGAATGTTCTCCAGCTCCAGTTCTTCTACCTATTTAGCAATTGCTCACTGTGAATGAGGCTCTGTTTTAGACTTCATGTTAATATGAGGACATCAATACTGGCCATTATAATTGATTATATCAAGAACTAAACATGTTAGACTTGTCCACAACTATGCTGCAAGAGAGAAAGAAGCATCTTAATTAGTATACAAAGGACAAGTCGCAGAGAGAAATGAGACTTCTAGTCATATTGGTTTTCTGCTGCTGCATGATAACTCACCATAAACACAGAGGCGTAAGACAACACGTATTTGCTGTCCTGTGACTTCTGAGAGTCAGGGGCCTGGCCTAGCTGAGCCCCACCTGTGGCAAGGCTACACATCCTTATCTATAAGCTCAGGAGCTTTCCCTATGATTCATTTCCTCTAAGCAACAAGATTCATGGCCCCTTGCTTTGTTAGCCTGAGGCAGATATTTAGAACAAGTCCACTGACAGGAGAGAGTGTCTTCCTCACAGCAGCACCATCACAGGGGTCACTCGCTACCTTGACACCCCCTGACAGTCACAAGCAAATCCCTGGTTTTCTGTTTGCACTTACACAGGCTGGCACACCACAGAACACAATGATGGCAGCCATCTAGCCCATGGTACATATGAAAAGGTAGCAGGATCAGTAGCTCAGCTGTGGGGAGTGCAGACTGTGGTGAGGAGAGATGCATGGATAACTTTCACGTAGTCTCTACACTTCTGCAAACTCCTGCTCCAAAAGTCCTTAGTGATCTCACTCTGGTACCCACATGGGGTTTCAAGGAATTCACAATCCCTCCCATTCAGTTGATGCCTGCTCTGGAGCTGGGTTAGGCCGGGCTAGATAGATCTTGGCTCCTCCTTCTCTAATTTTCTTGGTTACATCTCAATGAGTCCTGTGACTAATGATTCAGTATAGCTGTACATTTGTTTTACAATCCATCTATACCCCTAGCACCTTTCCATATATTTCCTTAAGATTAAGGGTGGCCCGTGAATATTTTTCTGAGAGGGGAAAAAAAAACTGATTACATCATGATACCTATTTATCTCCACTTGGTAAATGAACAGCAGTTGGTTTTCTCTGTGTCAGGAAAGTGCATACCAATCTAGGTGTTTAATCAGGCAAGTATGTGACTAGAGGGCTTGCCATTGAATAGGTCGTAACTTGGGAGTATTTTAGAGAAGAAGGGATTTGGGAACTCAAAATTGAAAAGGGGCCTTCTTAGGAGTGGTGTTCGATGTGTCTAGTGATAATAAGGTTTTGTCCCATGGAGAACAGCACTTCTTCCCTAGACAGGGGAGTGATATCATCAAGTGTATGGATTACAGATGTGGAAGAATGTGAGATAACTTGGTATGGTCCTGCAGCTGGTAAGGCAGGAGGTGATGGGTTAGACCTTAGCTCAGAGTCCAATTGAGAGGCTGTTTACTGAGCAATGATTCTTAAGCAGCACTGTGAGGGTCCCCAGGGCTCAGGGCATCTTTATGTCTATCCCTATGGTAAAGGTCAGTTTGTTTCTGGGGTCACAGTTTTCTGGGAAAAGAAGTGTTTTGGGTTTGTATCAGAAGCTGTGGGGGAACTGGAGTTTGGAGTCAGATGGCCATAAACTAGAATCTTTGGGCATGAATTGAACTTGCTTGTCTTCTAGGTATAGCTGGGATAGAAGATCTTTAACACTGAGGATTTCCTGGGCTTAAAAGAAATTATAGGTGTCCAGTTCTCCTCATACAATAAGTGTTCAGTCGGTGTGTGTGTGTGTGTGTGTGTGTGTGTGTGTGTGTGTGTGTGTGTGTTGGATTTTTATTCAGTTGGTACCTCAGGTACATATCCCTACAAACATATAGATATGGTTTGTTAACCATGTGCCCATTAGTTCTGAGAAAGATAAAGATGTGATGTAGAGACCTCTGTCCCCTCGTTTCAGGTGAAGTTTTTTTTATTGTTACCGTGACATTGGAAGGGCCCCTTGCTCTGTAAGTTTCCTAGTAGCCTAAAATTAATGATCTGTAAGTATTCAAATGTCTAGGTTCCAAACTGTTCTGTCCTAGGCACAGTCTACCTTAGGCCTGCTTCAGATAGGGACGTTTATTGAAGCGGGATGCTCTGTACTGACAGACTTGGGCTTAACAGCATTCGGCAGGTGTTAAAAGCAAATGAACAAAGTGTTCTCAGGAAAGACTATGGTAGGTGTTCATGAGAGTGAAACTTGCTATACACATGAAGCTGTGTCAGGTAGAGAAGGGCACGTCCCCTAGTGACACTCCTCCAGGACTCTGGCTTGTCGTATTTGTCTACAGTCTGCTCCAGGAGGAGCTTTAGAGCCATAGGAAGGCATCCTGTGCTGACCAGTCACTGCCACTTGAGGCATGCATGTACTTTGACACACCATGACGAACACATGCGCTCCCCACTCAGTACCCGGGATTTGCACTCTCCTATCCCACCCCAGCCACTTCCCAGACCTCTTGTGTTCATAATGAAAAAAGCTGCATGTCACTGGACATTATTTCTTTCTATGTATTTAATTCTAGTTGTTTTACAATAAAGATGTATCCTCCTTGATCCACTGGGAGGATAATCCTTTTTATTGTGGAAAACAGTCACTTGTGACCATGCTGATCCATTTGCTCTGTTATGCTTTCTTCTTGTTTCAATTTTTTTTAATTTTTTTTGTGTGTGTGTGTGTATGTGGCACATGTGTGCTGTTTAGGCTTGATAGCATAGTTGTATATGTGTCTGCGTGTGTGCACATGGATATGTGAGTGCATGTGGAGGTCAGAGGTCAACAGTGGGTGCCTTCTTTGGTTGACCCCCACCTTTAGTTTTTGAGACTGTGTCTCTCACTGAATGTAAAGCTCTTCAGGTTGGCTAGGCTGGCTGGTCAGGGAGAACCAGGGATCTCAGTCTTCATGTTCCTCTCCTGCCCCATCACTGAGGGAGCAGGTGTACGCTCTCACACCTGGTGCTTTCGCGTTTTTGTTGGTTTGTTGGATGTGGATGCTGGGATCTACACTCAGGCCCTTACGCTTATACTTTCCCTGCCTAGCCTCTTAGGCTTCATGCATCTAAAGCAAGTGCTCTACCGCTGTCTAAGGCCTGCCAGCTGTTTCACAGTTAAAAAAAGGATAGCCCTAATGAAACCTCCATTGATCACTCAATATTCCTTCAGAGAAGACTGTCACCTAATATGAATCTTGAAAATGTTCGCAGCACTTTGGCCACATGACTAAACAGATACTCGGGAAAAACTCGAGTACCACTGTGTTTACTGTGGTTCTGCTTATCAAAACTGATGGTTATAGCCAACCCAGTATCTGATAGAAAGGAAATAACTGAGAAGTCATGATCACCATCTGTTAAAATCATACATGGCCTTTAAATGCTATGTTTTGTAACATTTCTGAAAGTTCATGAAATGCCACAGTGCACATTCTGCTTTTAAGTAGCACTGAAACATTGTCCATAAAGCCCAGCAATATTGAAAGCAATGGTCTCTTAAAATACAGCTCTAGGTTTCATAAATTGTAAGTTTACTGTGGCAAGTGTGTGGCTTTCCTGATGATGGGAGAAGACCCTCCGACTGTCAGGAAGGGATACACTGGAACATTTTTGAATCCACAGCTCTCATCTGGGAGACATAATGAAGGGGGTTGCCGTCAATGTTGGTTATTCTTCCAATGCACTGTAGGCTTGTGGCTCCACTAGAGGCTTCCTGAATTGCTTCAGAAAAATCCATTAAAATGCTATCATCTGCTGGATGTGGGGGTACACACCTATCATCTCTCCCCTGGAGAGGCCGGTGTGGGCTATATGGAGAGACCTTGTCTCACAAAAAGAAAAGAGGTGTTATCAGTGTAATCAGGATTCACTATGAAAAGAAAACAGAGCATGTATGTTTGACAAGCATGCTGCCAACTCCAAAATCAGGACATGCAAGTAAGATTTTCTCAAAGGAAAAAGGAGCCCTGTGCAGCCCCTTCTATCAGACACTGGTCAACTCATCCATCTCCTAGTGTCTGCTGCCCCCCCCCATTCATCAACGAAACACTAAATACCATTCTTCTTCTTCTTCTTCTTCCTCCTCCTTCTCCTTTTCCTCCTCCCCTTCTCCTTCTTCTTCTCCTTCTTCTTCTTCTTCATCTTCATATTCTTCTCTCTTATTATTATTTTGGCTAACCAGGTTCCCCAGGCTTAGAAATTTATGCATGGCTGGACCTCTGTTCAATCACTTTTTGTTCTACTTCCCTGACTTGTGGTACTTGGCCACCATTTAGTATGCTTGGGCTCTCTAACAGGCTATACGTAGTGTCAGTTCTACCAGACTTTATATGTAATTCAGTCAAGGTCTAATGTAATAGCTAGGATTGACGTTAGCATCCCCTTGTGCTCAGAGCCATTGTAGATTTCATTCTTGGTGGGATCAGCGTCTGAGGAACTCACATAAATGACAGACTTACAGTGAAACACTCTGATATCTGCCCCAGGAGTGGCCTACCAGAATTCTGTTACAAAAGCAGCTGGGACATTGCCTTTTAAATGTCTTGTGATTCTTTTATTCCCAAATAGTTCAAGCAGTACTTCAGGAAGGACCCTCGGGAGTGAAGGCGGTGTCGTGCACATGGGTTAATCTTGGAGGCCATCTGAGAGGAGCGTGTCTGAAAATAGAAGGTGTCCTACAGGTGACGTAAAGCTCACTCTGCCGTGCAGTGGTGCTGAGAGAGCCTTCTCTCCCCCAGTGAGCAATAAAGCGCACCTGACAGGAGCTTCTGCTGACCCACTCAACTATTTCTACTCCGCTGCAGAGCTCTTCAGATAGTATTGAACACTGTCACTATTTGCCAGCTACGTTCCAGGTCTTGAGTCTATCAGAAAGGCAAATACTCTGCCATGGGATGGGGGCAGGGGTTCTGATTGAATTTACCAACAGAGGTTTGAGACAATCAATCAACCTTAATCCCTTTTAGAAGAAACACGAAGTGGGGCATGAGGAGATGGCTCAGAAAAGTGTTTGCAATGGAAGCGTGGAGACTTGAGTTTTGAGCCCAGAACTCACTTAAAAAGCTGGACTGAAGCATGACTGTGTAGACCATTTAATTCTAGCTCGGAGGAAGCAGAGAGATGGAGAGATGCCAGGGGCTTGCTGGCCGGCCAGTCCAGCCAAATCAGCAAGCTCTAGGTTCAGTTAGAGACGGTCTCCAAAGATAATGTGACAAAAGGTTAAGAAAGATATCTGACATGAACCCCTGGTCCCCACATGCACACACATTCGGGCCTCCCAAAACATACACATTCAGTCCTCCCCAAGCACATACATACATATGTACACATATGTAAAAAATGCAGTGTAAATCACTATTTGTTTGGTTATGTTTTGCTCTGTGTGTGCATCTGCACATACACTTCGTCACACTTGTTTGGTTCTATTAATAGTGGGAGAAGAAATATGGTGAGATATTCGCTGCTCCTTAATCTACAAATTAGTCATGTTGCCTGTTATCTTCCTTTGTAGAAAGCTGTGTGAAGTTTCCTGACATGAAGCAAGGGACTTGGAAGATTCTAATCTTCTCTTCATTAGAGTTGCTGAGTTTAAGACCAAGTTCCCTGGAGTCTTTCCTTCCCTGCATTGATGCAGGGGGCTGTCTGGTATCAGGTGCTGCACCAGGCGCTGACCCCTCTCCACCTGCAGGAAAAGAGTCTCGGGGTTTACATGTGCTTGTACCTTAGGAGCCATCTCTAGGTAAAGCATCTGAGGACTGAGCCCATGGGTAGCAGTGAGTTTTTGTACAGTTAGTAGTCATGGAAATAATCTTTTGTATGACCCACAAATGAGAGGAAATAAAAATCACGTGTATAACTTTACGTGTATAGTGTAAAGCACACTTCATAGAGCATGACTTTTAGTTTGAAACTCGGCATTTGCATGTTGGTCCTGAGATCGGCAGCTGTGTGGCTAGTACTCTCAGGCCTTTTAGTATGGTAGGGCCACCCTCTTCATTTCCAGGCTTCTGTGTGGAGGACTGGTTGTGTTCGTGTATGCAGAGTAGTGAGGCTTCATGGTTGTGGATGTAAGTCCTTCCACATGACTTTGCCCATGCCTGGTATGCCCCGGGACACCTGCTAACTCAGGCTATACCACCCTATTTACACACTGTCCTGCTGCCTTTGAAATGGGCTTCCAAAACTCCACTATGCGGCATCCAGATAGAAGAGCCTCTGGGGTACCAGGTCCTACCACCTAGTGGAGTGGAGCCTCCTGGTGTAATGGGTTGGTAGTACCATCATCGGGCAGGAAGGTGAGGAAAAGGGCAGTCTAGTCTGCTCATGGTCTCTCTCTGTTGCAAAGGGAACTTAGGAAATCTCTCCTGAGACACTTGAATGGGTTCTGACGGTTTTATCTAATATCTTGGCCATCCGTGGTAGTTAAGAAATAACCAAGCAGTGGAGAAGCCATGGTATGATGAGGTGGGGTGACTGATCAAAAGGACTAATGACCTAGAATTTCTAGAGCTACCAGCTTTTGCAAGTCTATCACGGTATGGTAGGGACAGTTAGTGTCAACAACCTGTTCCTTCTAGATAAGAAGGTCACGGTAGACGGAGTGCCAGGCTTACTGTCCTGTGTGACCCGTACAAGAAGATTTGGCCAATCCCGGGTAAAATAATGCTGTGAGTGTGGCAAGGCTGAGAAGGGGAGGGAAACAAAGATGTCCTCTGAGTCCCTAGATAGCTCAGCACTTATGCAGTTCCTGTTTCTTGCTTACAGCACCCCGCAGCTGGTGGATGAGGAACAGGACTGAACGTATCTCCCTCTCCCGTCACAAAGGAGACAACGGCTTTAATTCCAGAATCTCCTGAACGGAGCTGTGCTCCAAACCTCAGCTAGTCAACCATTGTTATGTAACTTAATAGCTTTTGATTGCTGCCGGGGCACAGGATGGTAACCGCACAGGCAATCTGAAGGGTTCAGAGTTTAGTCTTTATGGAAAAGAGAGGTCACTAGATGGTGGCTGCTACAGACAGTTGCCCACATGGAAGAGAGGAGACAGGCCAAGGTTGGCAGTGGGGGCAGGGCTCTAATGCTGGTATATGCCCCTGTGCTTTCTGGAGTGATTTTAGACACTGTGAACATTTTGTATTCAAGAGACTATGTGGTTTGGGCCCTTGGCGCTATGCGTCAAGGTTTGCACTCAGGCTTGGGGTAGCACAGAACTAGTGGTAAACAGGTTTCCAGGGAGGAAAGATCTGCAAGAATGGCATTGTTTTTTCATTAAGGAAACATCTACATTGCATAAAATGTGCTGCCCCAGCCACGCTCTGTTGTGCGGTGTCGTTGTGTTTAGAGTGTGCTCCAGTCACTCCACCCTCACAGCACCTCCCCCAGGGCATCCTTGTTCTTTAAAGACTTGCTCGCTTGAGAAATAGTCCCAGAAGCTGGCTATGGGACAGTCTGGCTGCGAGAAGGCAGAAAGGCACACACCACACACAGCCTGTCTGCTGCCCCTTCCTCTGGAAACAAGGGTGCATCTTGACAAGGAGGTGGCCTTGTCCTGTGGAGTGACCTTTAGAGGTTGCTGCCTGTGGTGGCATGCCTCTTTGTCTTTAAAGCTGGGAGACTAGTGGGCTCCAGGATCCCTGACTAGAGAGACAGATTTTAAGGCCTCAGTCTTTGCAAGTGCACGTTGAAGTTGAACTCCTTCTCCTGAACGTGACAGTGTGCTCCAGACCCTGTGCCCTTCCAAAATGAGAGCTCTGGGCCAGGCTGCTCACACAGGGGAACTACCTCACCACAGTCCACCCGTGCCTTGTGTCCCTTTTGGCTACAGTAGCCCAGCCCTTCCTTTTCATACTGGTTTGCAATGCTGCACCCAAGTCTATAGTATAATTTTACTTCAGGTCCCTCAAGTGTTTGACAGGGGGTCAAGGCAGATGTCAGAATGGCCTATTCCTGAATGTGTAGGTGGCCACAGTGTGAGAGTCCACAGGCTAGGTGAAGAGAAGCTGGCCGCTTGCTCCTGACTGTTGGCATGCTTTGGGGCTGGTGGTGTATGAGTGGCTGCTGCAGACTGTGTGTCTCCTCTGATGGCGTCCATTTTCGTGGGAAGCTTTCTGTACCATCCTTTTTGTGTTGAGCTGCTTAGGGTCTCCCTAGACCCTCAGTTAGAACCCTGTAAATGAATTCCATGAGCGTTGGGGAGATTTTCACAGTGCCTTTAATCACATACAGAACTCTGATTGCTTGTGCTTTGTAACTTCCCAAAGTCACATTTACAGTAAGAGTCAAGGGTATTTGGTAGTTCTCAGCTCTGTTTGGGGACATCATCCGGAAGGAGAGCAGTGGGATTGTCTCTGTGAATCTGCCATAGCTTATCTGCAGAGTGGGTTTCTGTGAAATTTCTCCTGAGAGTCTGCATGAATATACATTTTCTTGGAGCAGCATAAAAGCTAGTTTTATAATCTGTACGAGGTCTTCTGAATTCTAAATCTTGATGGATCCTGTGAAGAAAGAAAGGAGCCTTCTCTCTTGGTCTTAAAGGGAAACTCGAAAAGAAGTAGACCCTGGCTCCCTTTCCCGGGTATAATCAGGTGTATTTATCTAGTTCAGCCCTCCAGGGAGCCAGTGTGGTGAGTGAGAGCAGTTCCTGTAGCACAGGGCTGGGACACATGAACCCATAAATGTGTGACCAATGCCGCCATGGCGTTGGGTGAATCATCTCCAGCAGAGTGTAGGATCCTGTATAAAGACAGAGCACTGAAACCATGTAGATTGTTGAAGAATGCATTTGAAAGAAGCATTTGAGAAGGGTCACACTCCACCCCACCCTCTGTCTCATGGCCCACCTCTATGGGTGACTTCATGAACTTGAGGAAAGATGGGTACTTCAGTAAGGGTATTCTAAGGGGAACAGTTTGAAGATTAGATTAGCACATGTTAAAACAACCGGGCATCTGCTGCAAGCGCCTATTGAAAGGTGGTGGTTTATATCCTCGGGCAAGTCTTAACACTGCTAACAGACAGACATAAGGGAAACCTTCCTCTCCCCTTGCATTTACGATGAAGATTTTCTGAGTTGTTGGCTGTCCTTCTAAAAGTGAAGCGCATTGAAAACCTTAAATCACACACTTCATGTAGGGAATTTGGCAAGCATCAAGGCTACGAGGGCAGAGAGTCACTGCTAATGAGGGTCCTTGGGGACAATTTTATGTCACCTTCTTTGTAAATGATGAAGCAGAAGCAATACACTCTAAAGCCTTGAAGCCCATGTGGCAAAATTGCTTGCTCATTCACCTTTCCTGTGGTTCATGGCTTCCCTTCGAAATGCCCTCATGTGCTCACCTCACCCTTCACTCCTCCCTCCTTCCGTTCCCCACATGTCTGCATTCTCTAACAGGCAGGAATTCTACATAACACAGTGTCTTGAGCTGCAGTGGAGATGCAGGGAGACCTTGCCTGAGGGAAGCATCAAAGACCCAAGGAGGAGTTGAGCCTCGTGTGACCCTGCAGTCTCATGTCCAGAGATGACAGTGTGCTCGTTGAGTGTGAGAAGATACATATAGGGTGACAGAGAGAACAATTAGGTGACGGCCCCTGCTGTGACTCACTCTGTAATCACTTCAGATGTACAATACACAAGATGATTTGGATCACATCAGAACACCGTCCAGGGGACCAAAGACCTCTATGAGAATTTTTAAAATGAAGTCTTCTCTTTCCACCCCCAGGACAGTCTTGAATGGCAGCATAATTCTAACTGTGGAAGCTCATAGATGAGAGATAGCCCTTGAAGGAGTGGTAGAGACTGTAATGTGAGCATACACGGCAATGAACAGGAAGAGTGGGGGTGGGAGTCCATGGGGCTGCTGGCTAAGGTCCAACTCTGGACATGGTTGATTCCAGGGAGGCCAGAGAAGCAGGGTGGGTCAGAGATTATCTCCGTCTGTCAGCTTTGCTGTTCATGGAGAGAGGACTTGCACTCATAGATACCTTTCCATTTTCTGGTAGTTACATGTAGAAATGATACAAAGAACTAGACAGAATTAAGTTTCCCCACCCACAACCCCAATTCCTGAAGGGGCCGGTGTCCACCATATTGGATGATACTGGCCCAGCTTCTTTGATGGCTGCTGTGACTTGCAAATCATACTCCCTACATTACTTGGGACATTGCCATCCCAGAATCTCATAGGTGTCAGGGGCTCTCCATCTGGCCCCTTCGTGACCTGGTACACGTGATTCCAGAGCCAAGATGGGGCTCATTTCTCTTCTGTATTGGGCTTTAAAGTTCTGTGAAATTACAAGGATGTTTAAAAAAAAAAAAACCCCTCATGATAATCTTAGCGGCATGAAGCTGTGGAATGGAGCCTAAAAGCGTGTGGCAAAATATTCCATCATAGACTCTACTATTGTAGAAAACATCTGAATCTCTGGCTTGGTGACTAACACAGGAGTTCACACCAGGACATTCCCTTTAAGAGCCTGTGTTCTGATGCTAGTTACAAATGAGAAGTAATCAGGCTGTCCCCTACCTGATGTTTGTACATTATATTTCAAAAAGTGCTGTGCGCTCCCTGAAGACAAGTACTGTAGAAAGCCAAAATGACATGGTGATGGTTCCCATCTGTGCCCCCACTGGACCACATGCTGAATTAGGTTAGAAGCTGGTCCCAAGCAACTTTGCTGTCGTGAGTAAAATTCCAGAGGCAGCTCATACAGCCTCCTTATTCTGCTGGGACTCTTATCACAGACAGCCCAGACTGGGTGGCTATGGCAACACAGCCATAGTTCTCAGAGGTCTGGAGAGAAGGCAGAGATGGGGGAGGGGAAGGGACTCATAGAAGATTTCACTCGGGCAAGGCCTGGCTCCTGGCCACCTACTAGCTGTGTACACAGTAGCCGAAAAAGTGGGGCTTTGGGTGGGGCTCTTTCCCCAAAGGACACTGTTCTTATCTATCTGTGGCCATATTTAATCTAATTCTGTTTCATACCAACTGCAGTCACACTGGGGATGTTGGGAGGGACTTTTAAAGCCATCGCTTTCTGAATCCATAAGTGAGCTGGGTCCTGGCTAGACCTTTTGGGGTGCTTAAAGTTACAGGTGTGAAAAAGACCTAGGTTGGACCTTCAGGGCTGCAAGGTTCCAGCTAATGTCAGCTCCAGGCACCTGTCAGATGCAAGATCCCTGCCTTTAAGCCCAGCTTGTCACTGCCGAGTGTGAGGTAAACACGGAGCCGTGTTTCAGAGATCTGCTTTTCCAACAGCTAGATAAGGTACATGTCTCCTGTTGGTGTTAAGTGACAGAATGCAGTAGATTCTGCCTGGTGTACTGTCAAGATGCCACAGAAACCAGAGAGCCCCAGACAAGGAACAAATTTTTTGTAGGAAAACAGAGTCCAACTTTGAGACTCCTCTGCTGGCTTAGCCAGTGTTTAACTTCTTGGGGACTGTGGTGTGTAGGTTAGCTGGTGCTTTCTGGGTACTTCTCTGTTTTAGGACTGCAACACGAGCAAGAGAGGCCCTTAGAATTGTGGGAAAACAGTAAGCAGCACACCCTGGCCCAGCACTCCCTCCGGCTTGTAAGATAACGGCACAGACATGCACTCCAGCACAGATTTCTCCAGTCTCTTCACAAGCTTTATCTTAAGCTACTGTCAGGCAAAGCAGCTCCTGAACTTGGGGTGTGATCTGAACTCGGACTCTTCAGTCAATGCAATGACTTCAGCAGCTTGTCCAGCCCACTCGCTCTCTGTGCTCTCTGGGGGTGAGGACTGCTACTCTTGAGTAGAAGGTAGTTTTGTATGAGCTCAAGTGTCCTCTAAAGCTGAGCAACCCATAGTGGTATTTTGTCCCTTTGAACTATGAAACTACTGGTGAGGCTGTCTCCACTCTTAACCATGCCTCCTTTATCCCCTCCAAGGCTGCAGCTCCTCTAAGCCAAGGGTGTGTTTCCCATGGGCTCGTAGAACCGCAGAGACCTGAACCTCTACCACAGGACACACTGTCCCCTGGTAGCATGTCTAGTCTTTCCCGTGGAAGTGAATCTCTCTTCCTGACCCACCTCGTGAGAAGTCCCTACAGTCTGCTCAGCGGACGGTTCCTGCCTTATGCTCTCATATCCATGACATGCACACAGTGGTGCTGTCCTCTCCAGTTCTTGGTCTTGAGGTAGACAAATTACCCTTGGAAGGTAAAAGCACCCCCTATTTCCTCAGCAGTTTACTTAGAACACAGCTCCCCCCGGGACTCAATGCCCACCTTGGGAGGTTAATGCTCTAACGGTGTGAGCTGTGTTAAGTCCTACCTCTGGTCTCACTGGCTTTTTCATGACCTGCTGAGGGGTGCCATAGATGATGGAGAGATTCCGTCCAGCACTCTGAGTGTGGGGAGCCATGCTGTCTCTCCCACTGGAAATCCCTGTCCTGCTCGTGAGATATGGTTCTCATCCCAGTAAGTGAGGTGGTAATGCTTCTTCGAGGGAAGACAACAAGAAGCAGACTTTTTCTTCATGGTCAGAGAAAGAAATGCAGAAGACGCTCAGTACTCAGCTTCCTGCAGACTGGGCAGGTCGGCAGCACAGCCGGAGGAGCTTTTTAGATCTTCACCATGTTCTCTGGCGTAGAGGCCATTTTAATATTCATGAATTGCATCTTAAGCCATGGGAAAGTGACAGCTCTAGCTGGCGCTGCCTCTTCAAAAGGGAGCTAAAATACTTGGAGAGCTCATCAGAAGGAATAGTCTAGACTGCAGGTGGCAACATTCCTGAAGCCACTCAGCAGGGAACCAGGTGGGTGTGACCCGAAAATGCACAGATGGTGGTGAGGGCATGAAAATGAAGACCCTGGTCCTTAGACCTGGAGCCTTTGCAGGGGGAAGCCGGACTCACTGGCTTCCACTCAGGGCAGAAGGAGTTCATGGAGTTTCTTAGAGAGCAGCAGTCCCCATGCCTTCAAAACAGAGCAGAACTCTCCAGGAAGTGGTGTATTTTTGAGAACTGCCCCCATCATGTTTTAACAACAGAGAAAGTTCAGCTATTCTTATTTTAAATGAAAAAATGGGATCAGAGAAGAGACAAGTGTTCTCTTCTGAATCCACAAAGTAAATTAAATTTACACAACTATCTTTCAAATATAAATAAAAGTTTAAAATACCTTGAGGAGAGCTTCAAGAAGAAGAATGCAGTAAAACCTGTAAGTGAGGGACTGATCTAGATATGAGCTTGTAATATACACACCCCAGGCAGCATGCTCACTGGTCATGGCCTTGAAGATCATGGCCATGGTTAACCGAATGCCGGACTCCTCCACATCCCAGGGCTCAGTTTAAGACCTAATTCCTGCTTCCCGAATCACCTTAGCCTTGTCACCTGTCACCCACATGGGCTCAGGTCACCACACACTGATGATAATACACATGCCCAGTGGAAAGGTGATAGGTGAGGGTCAGACAAATATAGCTAAGCACAGCTCTGCAAGGTGTCCATCTCAGCACTGGGCAGATGCCCACATCTGACACATCAAAGCATATGGAGATTTTGGAGTTGCCCGGACTTGTATACAGGTCTGCTCATTCCTTCCTACCCATAGCCCTCAAATACATCTTAACACCTCTAAGATTTGAACAATGAAGATGGCCATCAGGCCCAGGGAGAGGTGGATGGAACAGCACAGTCAAATGTCCTAGGCTTTTATCGGTCTCATCATATAGTAAGCAAGGTGGTGGGGAGGTGTCTCAATATACAGTAGCCATGGGGGTCCCAATACATAGTAGCTATGGGGTCTCAATACATGGTAGCCGTGGGGGTCTCAATACATAGTAGCCATGGGGGTCTCAATACATAGTGCTGTGGGGGTCTCAATACATAGTAGCTGTGGGGGTCTCAGTACATAGTAGCTGTGGGGGTCTCAATACATAGTAGCCGTGGGGGTCTCAATACATAGTAGCTGTGGGGGTCTCAATACATAGTAGCTGTGGGGGTCTCAATACATAGTAGCTGTGGGGGTCTCAATACATAGTGCTGTGGGGGTCACAATACATAGTAGCTGTGGGGGTCACAATACATAGTGCTGTGGGGGTCTCAATACATAGCAACTCTGGATGACTGAGCTGAGGTCTTAGTACTATCTTGTTCTGATTTAAATAGATCACACTTGTTCTTCATTTTGCTTAGGAGAAATGATTCTTCACCATTTCATAGAACAGAAACATAGTATTAAATTACATAATTCATTTAAAATATTAATTTGAACCTTAAGAAGAATGGGTTATACTTCTGTCCCTGTCCTGGACAAGTTCTTTTGACACCTAAGACTCAGTTTCTCCTTAGTAAAGTGGGAAGTTAGGCAGATGAGTGTGGAAAAACATCCAGTGGCTTCTAGCATGTGACATTGCCGTGACTGACAGTATGTGTCATAGAATCATCATGTCTTGTCACTAATAACATCTTTGTTCCTTTAAGAAAAATGTATCCTTTGTGTTCCATATTCTTCAAAGCTCCTGGCAAAGTAGCACCGATAATCAGTGTTCAAAGCTGGTGTGTTAATGTATCTTTAAATGCTTAAGTCATTTACTGGATTTTTATCAGCCAGTTATCACATTGCATATGAATTTAGTCTTCTAGCCTGACTCGAGGATTATTTTATGTGCTGTGGGTTTGTTTTTACAGCCAACAGCTGCTACTACACTGGAGACAGACGTTAAATCAAAACGTCTATTTGGGCCTTGTAAATGTGATTGTTTCACCCAGCGTTGGCTCTGCGCTTCCTGGGGAAAATTGTGATGTTAAAATTCCCAATCAACTGAGGGTCTCATTGACATGCTACCAAGACCACACCACAATGAGGACCTGAGGACATCAGCTGATGATGGCCACACAAGGGCAGCTCTGGTCCCCCAATAGTTGTCCGATGGATTTGGTGACTCAGGCTTGCATCTCAGCCAGACGGCAGGGTTATTCCAACTCACACAGACTTGCACTACCTTTTCAAATCTCCATGGAAAGATGTTACTGTGTGAGGAGAAATTAAACAGAGAGAACTGCAGGGCAGTAGTAAGTCCAAATTTCTCTCCTGCATCCGAACCTTGGCCGTCCTTGAAGGACAGTTGCTATGTTTCTGTCTTTGGAACCTTTCCAGACCCATGGGGAGCCAGTCTGCCTCTTGATTGATGTGGCTTCTCTGGAGGGACACCTAAAGTGGTGACCTAGAATGGTGCCATAAACATGGTCCCTTCATCCCCCCCATCCCCCGTGTATCTGCATCCACTGTATCTGACCTGTCCTTCCTGTTTTGAGTTACTGTGAAGGGTATCTGAAACTCTGGACTAGCACATGGTTCATTCCTGCAGATGATCTGCTTCTAGATGGATGGCTGAATGGGGTACCATTTAAAGATGCTCAGCCTCTTAGTAACCAAACAAAAAGTAGAAAGTTCTTAAAAACTAGATTTGGCAAATACTGAAATATTTCTTAGTGTACTACATTTATGCATGCAGACTGTAGACATACTTGCCTCATGACTGATATGACTTCTCTGAAGGGAGACTTACAGTGATATCCCTAGACACCTGTGTCTAAGGTGCCAGACACCTGTGATCCTCTGTCTTCTCAAAAAACAAAAACAAAAACAAAACAAAACAAAACAAAACAAAAACACCCACTGGAAGATAGGTATCAGAACTCTGAAAAGTAACCCAAAGTTTGCATCGCCCAAGAAAATACTTTTTTAAAAAAGGGAGGGTATCATAGAAGGAAGGAGTGGCAGGTTCCCCAACTCTGTCCCTAAGAGGCAGCCTTGAAGAGAGAGGCCAGCACTGCTGTGCAAGAGGAAAGTAAACTTTGCTCATAAGGCTGTATGTTCCTCCATTATGTCATTGCGTGGCAGGGGACTCTAACAAGGTCCTGGTCTCTGTTTCTACCTAGAGCTCAGGCCAAGACAGTAAGAGACTCCGAAAATACTGTCCAGACCTGAGATAAAAAGACAGATGGCCACATACAGTGCATCACCCCAGGCCTGGGGCAGCAGCTGTAGGGAGGGGTTAGAGATTAGGACCATCAAAAGCACCTGTACGCCCGCCCCGCAGCTGCTGTTGTCCTCAACAGTGAGGGACTCAAGTTTTCCCACTCAGACCATTTCTCCTCAGCACAACAGTGAGGCTCTAATCAAAGATATTAGACTAAAACGAAAACAAACAAACAAAGAAAAAACATTTCAAGCATCCAGACTGGAAAGGTAGTTAACCTATTTGTTCGTAGATGATAAAATCTCATAGGAAACACTGAGAATCCCCACCCCCATGGCTCTTACAAATAGTTCCAGCTGAATCTCAGGGAAGAAAGAAAACACAAAAAAACAGTGGCTTCCAAAGACCGAGAATGAACAATCCAAAAAGAAATTGATTTTAAAATTCTATTTGTAATAGCATCAGAAAGAATGAAATGCAAGCTGGAGATGTAGCTCCATGGCGTGGTAGAGGGCTGACCTAACATGTAAGAAACCCTGGCTTCAGTCCTCATCATTGCAGATAAATAAAAGAAAAAAGAAAATGCTTAAAAATAAACATAATGAAGGAGAAAAACTCAGAGTTCTTCTGTCTGCTGAGAGTTAAAAGGCCCTATTAGGAGAAATCAAAGGGAGCAGCAGTAAATAGGAAGGTGTCCATGTTCACAGATTGGAAGACAATCCTGTTAAGATGTCCCCACAACCCCAGCAGCGTTCAACTTCGGTGTAATCCCTGTCAACTCCAATGGCATTTTCATTTAAAAATAGGAAAAGCCATCTTGGAACTGGCATGGACCCCGAATAGAAAAAACCATCTTGCGGAAGAACAAAATAGGAGATTTAGACTTCCTAATTTCAGGATGTATCCCAGAGCTGTGGTGAATGGGGCAATGTGACCCTTTATTTGTATGAGGGGAGACATCTGTGTAGACTGATCTAGACCAATGTGGGGGGAGCAGATGGCTAGAACATCACTTCCACATGGACACGTGGCTCTCATCAAGGATATTATGATCATACAATGGAGAAGGATGGTCTGACCATCAGATAATGTGGAGAAATGGTGAATCCGTATGCAGAGCTGCAGAGCTGGACTCTTTTCTTTCATAAATAAAACTTATACAAGATGGATTAAAAACCTAAAGACAGCATTGAAAGCTATTGAACTTAGAAGAAAATAGGCAGGAAATATTCAGTACATCAGATTTACCAATGATTGCCTAGTTAGGACCCTCAATATATACACAGCAACAGAGAAAAGATAAATCAGAATTTAAAGTTTAAACCTTTTATGTTGAGTGGGCAGGAGGTAGGGAGGATCTGGAAGAACTTGAGGGGGGAGAAAAAATATCTTCAAAATATATTTTACGTCATCATATCTAAATTTTAAAAAAGTAAGCCTTTCATTCTAGAGAAGTCATTGTCACCAGAGGATAAGGTCATGAGGTGGAGAGGATGTCTGCGAATATAAATCTGCCTGAAATGGGTAAGTAGTTAGATTATGCAATGAACACAACCCAACAACAAAACAGCTGGATTTAACAATGAGCATCTGTTGGGAAGTGGAGGCATGAGGATCAGGTGTTCAAAGTCATCTTCAGCTACATAATGAGTTTAAGTCTAGAAGAACAAAACACAAAGAAATATTGTCTCAAAACACTAAATAGAGTTCTTAAGGGACCGAAGAATAAAAACATTTCACCAAGAAGATTTAAACATTGCTAATAATTGTGTGAAAAATACTCATCACTTATCCTTAGGGGATGTAAAGGAAATTACAGTAAGACAGCAGTTCACACATTAGGATGGTTTCCTAAATATAAGCACCACCCAACACATAGGTGCACAACCCCACACCACACACCAGAAAACTACAAGGGTACAGTGTAGGCACAGAGGTGAAAAAACTGGATACTTGGTCATCTGAGGGGAATGTCCGTTATGGAATACAATTCCTAAAAACTTAAGAAATGATCTACCTGTGGTCTAACACTATCACTTCTGGACATATTCTCAAAAGAGGGGAAAGCTGTGTTACCAGTAGATAATTGTATTCTCAAAGCAAGGAGGATAAATATAAGAGCCTACAAAAGGACACACCATAAACAAACTCCAGGTCAGAGAGAAGAGCTTTAAGTCAGGAGGAGGAGAGACTGCTGGTGGAAAGACTTTACCTCTTGGTTTTTGTCTGAAGCCATGGATACCAGAAGAAGATGGGACAAAATACTTGAAGTAATTAAAGTACTAAGGGAATAAAAAAAGTCAACCAAGAATCCTACATCCACTAAAGGCATGCTTTTGAATGAAGGAGAAATTAGAATATTTTAGACAAACAAACATTGAGAACTACTCTACTAGAAATGGCACAAAGGGTAAAAAAGCACCAAGTTTAAATAAAAGAATACAGTACAGCGGGCAGAGAGCTTGAGCCTCGTTGAGATTAGGGTGAGCAGGCAAGCTAGCTTTGCTGTGGTTTCAGTTGGTGACTAATTGTAAAGTACTACAGTAATTAAAAAAAATAAATGCACAAAGATTGTTGTAAGCCTGCTGTGGAGCATACAGTGTATAAAGATAACTTATGATAACACATGAGAAGTTGAACTATAGGAGCAGAAGTTTTTATACTATTGAAGTTAAGTCTCATGAAATATAAGTGACAACATAGTTTCAACCCAAACAAAGGACATTTATATAGTGGCGACAGGATCAAGCCCCCACCCCGAGTGCATGATGTTAAATGTAGATGCGCAAAATGAAAACTCGGATTCACGGATGTATAAAGCAAATGTTGGCAGAACTGGAGAGAATGCACAGCTCAGTGGTAAGGCTGGAGACTTGGATACATGCTGTCCAAACAGATGAGACACACAGAGATCAGTAAATAGCAGAGGGCTGGACGGGCTCTGTGGGGAGGACGAGCTCTCCACGGCTCTGTGTGCAGCAGCCCGAGAGCATCCTTTCCCTAGGCCAAAGACAGATAAGTAAGAGCTAAACATCGAATCCATAGAGACTATTTTTTTCAATCACAGTAAAATGCTGCTAGGTAGGTTATCAAAGAAAAATGGAAAACCCACAAGGAAGTGGGATTCAACTTAACAATGGCAGGAGAGCCCTGGGTGAGAGGACAAATCACAAGGAAATTGTTTTTACATTTAAAAAGCATTTGGTTAGCATGCAAAGTAATGGGTTTCTTATGATATTTCCCTATATCCCTGCCATTATACTCTGTTCTTATACACCCTCACATTCCCATATCCCTTATCCCCCCATCACAAGAGAAATCAGAAAATACTTAGAGGTGAATACGAACAAAACCCACCATATATCCAAAACTTGCAGGCTCGTACAGAGGTTGTTCTCAAAGAGAAACTAGTAGCCTACAATTAAAAAGAAGAAAGAGATCACAAATAAGATAACTTTATATCATGTAGAACTAAAGGTGCCACACAGTTTACTACCCAAACATCATTCCAAACACCAAAGGTGGCGTTTAGAAAGAAGCCAAAACTAGTAGAAGGAAGGAAATGGTAGACTCCAAATCAGAGGCAGTTTTAGTGCATAGAAAAATGGTGTAGCACCAAGAAGAACTCACCAAGAGTTCTTGAGAAGAACTTGAGCAGGTGAAAACATTAGCAATCTTAGCAGAGTGGGAGTGGTAAGGAAAAAGGAGAGAATTGCGTAAACAGAACAGGGAAGAGGGAGAGGTCACTGTATACTACACAGAAGTGTAGAAGGTGGCAGTGTCATTGCGCACCACACAACAGGAACAAAGGTGGAGATATCACTGCATGTCATATACAAGTAAGGATTGAAAAACTGTGTTATGAACGGTTGCATAAGTCTGGATTAAATGGGGAAAAATCCCTTCAGAAATGAGCGATTGCTGACATGATTAATAATCAGAAAATGTTAATAGGCATATTACAAGTTGATAGTGAATCTCATTTCGAAATCTCCCAAGACAAACATCAAGATTAGATGGCTTTACTGGTGAATTCCACCAAATCTATAAAGAACAAAAACCAATCCCCCTTGACTCTTCCAGAGATCAGAATAAGAAGGAACATTCTCCCTTACATCCTTGGAGGTCACCATCGCACTGAAATCAAAGCCAATAAAGAGATTACAGGAAAGAAAACCACAGGCCAATAGTCCTTGTGAACATAGATGCCGAAATCCTCCCCCAAACACTATCAGACCTAGTGCTATAGCCTATTGATTGGGTGAAATATGTGGCCCAGTGGGACCATTCCCAGGAATGTGAAGGAGATTCCACGTAAGAAAATAAGCCCATCAATCAGCATCATATTAGGAGGGAGAAAATGTACCTGGACATCTCAACTGCACAGGAAATGCAGCTGAGAAAACTCACACACTTTCTCAGAAAGCTGGAATAGAAGGGAAATTCTTCAACATAAGAAAGCATATTTATGAAACCCTACAGCTGGTTCAGCACAATACAAAGACAACGCAGTCACGAAAACACCGTAACGCCCCTGTGTCTGCAGCCGAGAACGTGGGACTGAAATGCAGGTAGCGTAGGCGGCTACAGAAGGCGGGCGAGATGGACGGCTCTGTTCCCGTGGCTGGAGATTGCCATCTGCACATCCAGGGATTCAGGGAGGGTACCACCCATCATCAGAGCTGATGGGCATCTGGTGACAGCTTCATACACATACCAGGATAGACTATATCCCAGGCCCAGACCCTAGACAGAGTGCTGAAAATTAACTCCAAGTAGGTCACATGCATAAACATAAAACACGCAACTCTACAACTGTGTGTTAGAAGCAGCCATAGGGGAGGATGGGAGGGGAAACCTCAGGTCTGGTGACCATTTTTCAGTTGTAATACCCAAGACGATTAAGGAAAGAAAAGATTGACTATTTTACTTGCATTAAAAATTAGCATCTCTGCTCTGTGGAAGACATTGCTAAAATGAAAGAACAAACCATCAGTTTGATATCTGTGTAAATCCCTTATCCTACACGGAATGGTACCTAAAATGTACAAAGAACTCTAAGCTGGAGGGCTAATAATTAAACACACAGGCAGATGTTTAGAGGCTCCTTGGTTCTAGGGGAAAGGTCTACTGCATATTGGGGTACGTAGGTTCCATTTGGGGTGCTACAGAGAATGAGAACCCCGACAGTGCTGAAGCTCTGTGATGTACTTAACACTGGAAATGGGTGAACCGGCAGATTTTGTTTTACTACAGTGAAAAATGTTTTACAAAGGAAAATGAAACGCTCATGCCCTTCGACCAGGCTTGTGAACTTGGAATTGTCAAACACACATATGCCCACAAGCACAGAGGGGAGCTTTTTCTTTCATCATGGTGCATGGAGTAAAAAACTGTTACTTTGCTGTTCCTCTGTGTCCGCTCCTGGGATAGCTGAGGTACTGGTACTATGAGGGTGAGTGAGGCCAAGCTACCATAATGCATGGATTGATTTCACGGATACTGTTTCCTAAAGCTTGATGCAGACTTAATGCCTGACTTGTGCTCCCTTGGGAGTAAATGGGACAGAGGCTCGACTGAGCATGTGCACAGTGGTCTCTTCACGGTACCACTTATTCCTGCCTGGGAAAGGTCAGAGACAAAGGCTGAACACTATGTCTTGGGGGAAATGTTTGTTATCTGTGTGCTTCACAGATTCTGGATTTCTTCGAAAATGAAAAGCCAAGAGCCTGACACAAAAGTGGCCTGTGGCCAGGAGTCCATAGACCCCCCCATCCCCAGTAGCCAGATTATTGTTTACGTCTCCTCTTTTACAATGCACGTGCACTGTTAGCATTCAATATTGAGCTAACAAATAAAGCAAAACGCTGTCACTTTAGAATAAGGCGCTGTTGATCCTCTCCACTTAGATGCCTCAGGACTCCATCCATCAGTAAACACAGCCTCGCTCTGCAGGTGACTGCCAGCCTAGCCCTGTTTGCGTGTACTCTGGGTATGGCTCAAAGTTAATAATGTCCTTTACAAAAAATCAGGAACAATCACTCAATAGTGAGGATAGATGAGCCATGGTATTTTTTTTCCTTTTTCACCCACGGAACATGATGTACTCTGAGTTCAGTCAGGAAGATGTGATAGGGAATTTGTATAGTATGTCATGCCTACTGTCTGTCTGTCCTGGAATTTAGTTTTTTAGTCTCATATACGTAAATGGGATTGTTTCAATCAAAGAAAATGCTTATTTTTTTTTAAGATAAAAAGGATATAAATTCTGAGTCACACAGTGAGGAGAGAAGGAAGCAGACCCAGACCCACCCAGAGCAGAGGCTGGGTCTCTGTAACTATTTCTGTCAAGCCAGTAGTTAAACGCTGGAGGTTCAAAATCCACCTTGCTTCCAAACACTGCTGAGTAGTTCTCTTCAGAAGATGATAAAACAATGCAGCCGCATTTGTTAATGTTAGGATTAGCAATATGGGCCTTTTAACACGGTCACTGCTAAGTTAATTAAACATATGGCTTACTTTGGTAAATGACACTCTGAAAATGGGAATTTCTTCCCAAACTGAAGCCACATTCATGAAATAGCCATTAGAAGTGTCTCTGATACATGCTTTCACCTTAAAAGCACATTATGCTCTCTGCCAGTAAAGAGATCAAAGGCACATGGTATTTTCAAAATCCATTAATAGAATTACACTAGGACCTGTCTGTTTTGTGATGGAAACGTTTGTGGGATTTTTTCTCAGAAGCGCCTTCCTGCAGGCTCGGTGACCTGTCAGCAGCACCCTGCTGATTTGGTTTTGACCCATCATGCCTCCCACTGGGCTCTGTGTTGCAGCAGGTTACAGAGCTTGGCTCAGCCTGTGTACACAGGCCTCATCCTTCCCTCGCTGGCTTCTGTGAGGTGTCTGCACTGCCGGCTCCCTCCCCAGCCACCTCTTCATCTGGGGGCAGGTGGTCATAATCTCTGACTGTTTCCCTCTTCCTGGGCTCCTGAGGAACACCCACTGGTTCTGTATAGAAGAAACACATGCCATCTCCCATACATTTCTCCAGGAAGTCCCAAATATTTTGAAGATGGTTTCGTTTTTCATCTCTCATGTACCAATAGGTCGGGAGCTACATTTATTTCACAGTTACTAATATGGACTCTGGAGTGTCACTTTCTTGCAATGTTTCTTAAACAATACCTTGCAAAAATGCTCTCTCAGAAAATGACAGTGTGGGACCATGCTTAAAAGCCACATCTTGAGAAGAAGGAAACTCCTGGACACCAAAGAATGACTTGGAATAATTCCCAGCACTAGATAAAATGGATGGTTCTTCACTGCAAAACCAGGATGTATACAGAACCCTTCTATAGCTGCTTAGAAGTGGCTTCTCTTGTTTTAAATTTGTAATTCTTGAACGGCCCCATTTCAGCCTTTAACTTCTCAAAATCAAAGCAGCAGAGTGAAAACAAACTTGATTTGCAGATCGTTGAGCAGTACCTGGTTGTTGCTCACGTGTTATGACGTTGTGGCTATTTTTCAAAACAAATAGATGATGCGTTCCCTCACAGAGCTGCTCTCTCTAAAGTGCTCATCACATCCAATGGCCACTGACCTTTCTTCTTCGTATCCATGAGTGCCGTTTCAGGGATTGGCAGCAGAGGGGTCCGTCCTGTAGCAGGTCGTTTCTGACCGTGGACGTGGAGCCTGTGCTGACCTCTGTCCACAGCCAGCACTCCCAGTGAGTTCCTTGGAGTCACGGGTATGGGAAGTGGGTCTCCTGTACGGCCACCATTGAGCACTATTGAGTACCACACCACTTCATTACTTTGGAGATGAAAGTGGAGTGGCTCACATAAACACTCTCTGACATCTTACTGCACTTCACTCTGCGGACAGCGTGTGGTGAAGGAGGGACAGGAGCAGTGAGAGCCACAACCGCTCACTTCCGGCTCCTCTGTGCTCACAGGATGGCAGGTTACGCTTTCGGGTTACACTTCCCTCCAGTGACATACGATTTGAACCCATCTTAGCTCATACTGAAGCAGACATGGTCCTGAGAAGTGTATGGGTGGGGAGGTCATCTAAGTGCCACTAAAACTGGCTCATGCTATATGAGTGGATTAGGTATTCACTGTTATTAAAACAGCAGCAGCTAGCTATTTCCAGAGTGACTAAAAACAGATAAACATGGTGGAGTTTCTCTGAAACTCAGTTTCTCTGTCTCTGGTACCCCAAACTTATCACTTCTCTGATGCTGGGTGGGAGGTTGTAGTAGGTAGTGCTTGGTGGTTCCTTGGGCTTTGGATAAGTAGGAGTTCTTTTATGTTGACTCGTGGAATTAATTTTCTCAGCCATTCATTCATTTCTAAGGCATCTAGGCAAACTGATGATAAATATAGGCATTCATTTTCTTTTATGGCATAAGGTCTAGCATAAACCCTAAGCTGTGCTATGATTCTGTGGATTAGGATTTATAGTTTCCCACAGCTTTGACTGTGAATCAGACCCACAGTCAGCAGAGATCCAGGTAAGACTGAGCTAATGATAAAAAGGGATTTGTGATACTGGATGAACACAGAGTTTGAATCTATTACACAGTGAGAGTGAATCCATTACACCTTGAGTGTGAACCCTTGACAGTGTGAATACAACATGGTGAGAGTGAATCTGTTACATGCTAAGTGTGATGTATTAAACTATAAGTGTGGGCCCATTGCACAATATGAATACATTGGGAGTTTGAGTATATTATACTGTAATACTTCACACAGCCATTGCAATGAAGAATTCATGGTGTTTCACATTTTTGAAAATATAATTCAGATAAAAGCTGAGTACACTGAAACATTAGCACTCTCAAAATGTTCATTCTCTTTTTATTGAAAATAAATTCTTCTCTCATACAATATATTCCTACCTCAGTTTCCCCTCCCTGCACTCTGCTGAGCTCCTCCCTCTACCTCCCCTCTCCCCTCCATCCACTCCCCCTCTGTTTCCTCTTCAGAAAAAAAAAAAAAAACAGGTGTCCAAGAGTCAACAGCTAGACAGGACAAAACAAGATACAATAAATCAAGCCAAACCCCTTATATCGAGGCTGGACAAGGCAATCCAATAGAAGGAGAAGAGTCTCAAGAGCAGGCCAAAGAGATACACTCATTTCCACTGTTAGGAGTCCCCTCTACACACACACACACACACACACACACACACACACACACACACACACACACACACACATTATGTACAGCTGAGGCACATCAGAAACTTTAGCAATAAAGAAATATCCAGTAGAAAATCCTTGGCTGATCCATCATGCTATAGGGAGACTCTGTGACTTTGTGATATTCCTCCAGCTGGCAGTGGCTCTGTGCCCACCCTGAGACCAAGACAAGCCCTATCTCATGGCCATGACTGGCCAAGCCAGTTACTCCCTTGCAACATTTCTCACCTTCCCACCTGTGTGTACAGAGCTCCTCACCCAGTACAGTATGATAGTTATAGTTGTGGGTCACTATACGTGTCTGCCCCCCATAGGTAAAAAACTCCTGGGAAGCAGGCTTTTCAGTTGAAGGAATTCACCTTCGTGCCTGTCCATGTGGTTCACGGGCAGCTGATGTTTGACAGTATTAAAATAAAAGAATGAAAACCCTTTAAAAGCAGCGGTGGCATGCAGCTTAGCCCTAAGGAGCAAGTCTGAGCCACACATACTTTTTGGTCTGTAAGTCCTGGTTCATTTTGTGGATGACAGGAGATATCCCTACACCATTTCAACAGTTTCTTTTGGGGAGGGTTAGGGGAACACTGAGTTGGCCCACACCGCCGCCTTTTTACTCTGTGGTGTCATAGGCAGCCGTTGTCTGGTGGAATGTAATGAAACAACTGAGAATCATCAGAGGTAACTGGGGCACTGCCTGCTCAGGAGGCTGGGGATGTCTTGGCGACTGAGGACAGTTTTCCCTGTGGTGCTCTGAAGCGAGTTTCATGTACCGTTTTGCTCAGCTGCCTGTCCTGCTGGCAGTGGTCTGACCCAGTAAGAGCAATGTGTTTGGTTGCACAGGCCTTGTTTTCCACTATTTGTTGATGCTCTGTGTCCTGATGTTTCACGGGATCAATGAAGTTCCAGTAGATGAAGATGCTGGTGTGTTTTAGACTGGATGGATTGGGTTTCTTTTGACAGAGGACGCATGCATCTGAGATGAGTCCCGTAGGAAAAGTCAGGCCCAGGCTTCAGCACTAGGGTCCTCAATTGAGTTAAGAGACAGGAACTGGGTGAGGCAGACTGCTGCTCCATCTCTCTATGACATATGTTGTTTTGCTGTCTGCATTTCTGAGCATTACTTAACCTTTTCTAAATTAGGATAAACCTTCATTGTGCCCAATAACAACAGATCAATGTTTGTGGCTCAAAAACAAGACCACTGCACATATCCTCGTGTCCCCAGGGGAGTCTGTCTGTGCTTGCTCTCCTGTCTCCTGCTCACTGTGCCTCCTCCCCTGACCCCGAGTACTCAACTGCCAGACAATTGGACTGATAAGACGATTGCCCTTTTATAACAGAATATGATTTTATGCCCACACTGCTGTCTCAGTTATTCCACAGCATCCATTCAGCGTGTTCTAGTTTGTGTAGCAAGGACATTCTTCTCATAATAATTATGCGTGTGAGCAGGTGCATGTACTTATGTTTGCATGCATGTAAAGGCCAGAGGCCAACCTTCCTGTGTTCATCCTCAGGTGCAGTTCAACTTGTTTTGTGAGACATGGTCTCTGATTGGCCTGCTGCGATTCTAGGCCTGTACCATCAAGTCTTGGCCCTCCACCCTGTCATGGGTGCTGGGCATAAATGTAGGTCTCTGTACTTCAAGGCAAGCAATTTACCACTGTGCTATCTCTAGACTTTCCTATCACAATCTTAATCATTATATTATTGTGTCTGTTTTCCTTTTTTTTTTTTCAACTTTCATGATATGGGGAGCAGAAAGACTTATTCTAGAAAAGAAATCTCATTTGCTCAGGGTTAATTTCTGCTATGCCTTCATCCAATTCTCAGTCCTTTACTTATTGGGGGCTTAAAATACACACTATGCTTAGCCTGGCATCGTTTCTGTGTTCTTGTCTTTTTTTGTGAAGTAGCAGAAAAGGAGGGAGTTCTTCTTAGCAGCTGGAAGAAGTATCCGAGAAGCCAGGTGGAGATGCCGTGGGCAAGGGCCTACCCATAAGTGTACTCATTGTCTCTGGGCAGGTGATGCAGTTTTGATAGGCATCTCCCACCCCCACCACCCACCCTTCTACAGCCCCCACCACCACCAAAAAACTTATGTCAGACTTGAACCTGGTGTCTTGCAAAGACAAACTGTACAGGGTAGATGGAAGTTTTCTCATCTCCCCAGGCATGTCCTAGATTTCTAAGGTTTAATCAGATTCTTACGTTTGTAACCAGGCATGGGTTCGGTTCATTCTCACACCCCCACTTCCTGGGGCCATGTGAATATCAATTTAGATCCAGGACCACCATCTGCTCAGTACTCGGGGAAAGATGCGGTGAAAGGGATTCATGTAAAATGAATCCTTTCTGCTGTGGTCTCTTGACTTGTTACAGTTTTGAGTTTTGTTTGGTTTTGCCTTTGGGTATCCATCCTTCCTCCCTCCTTCCCCCTCCCTTCCTTCCCCACATCCTTCCTTCCCCCTCCCTTCCTTTCTCCTTTCCTCCCTTCCTGCTCTCCTTGTTTCTTTCCTTCCTTTACTCGTTAATGTCATTCTAAATAAAGAAAAATTATAAATCTTTAAATTATTCACATTTTTATTATTAGCATAATTTTAGCATTTGCCTTTACATTGTCAACATCAATGTAAATACAAGAAGGCCATTTAACTTGTGTCCAGTCACTGAACTGTGGCCATTTGTGCTCCATCACTGGGCTGCAATTGGACCGTGTTTGCACCAAATGAAGTTCACCACTGTCTTGCCACGTCTGGAGGTTCCATCTGCTTGCAGCATCCTATGATCTTGCTGAAGGCAAAGCAGGGTGGAAAGAAAAAGAGTCATTGATTTCTTAGGCCATCATTACTTTTTCTAAGCATTAGAAGGTGGGCTAAGCAGAGTGCACAGTACCCTGGGGCTGTACTGAGCATCCACCAGACCATCAGACCCAGGGTGAACTCCCCCTCTGCTCATCAGAAATCTTGCTGTATTCCCACAGCTGTAGGTCTATGTTCACAGATTTGGGGAAAAGGAGGACATTGGTGACATATACTCTACTGCTGGGGAGAGGTCTCCATGGTGACACTTTCTGGACTGGAGAGAGAATGCCGCTGGTGTGCCTGCATCATCTGCATTATTGTTCCATTGAGCTTCATTTACAAAACACAAGATTGAAGATTGATTATTAGGTATTCTAAGGTGTGATCACAGAGCCTCAAATCAGCAAAAGGCCCAAATCCCAGGGACTGGCTCAGGGCAGAGTCTGTATGTAGAGCAGTGGTTCTCAACCTGTGGATTGCAACTTCTCTAGCACACCTCTGTAGACGAATTTCTAAATGGTCTTATTAAATAAGAAACACAGAGCCAAATATAGGGGTGAAAGCCTTAGAGATCAGGGAAATAGTGATAGCCACCAACCATACCTCTCCAAAAAGAAAGGGGAAGTGATGGGAGAATGTCTTTTTGTACGCTGCGAATTTGTGTTGCTCTGATTGGTTGATTAATAAAGCTGTTTGGCCTATGGTAAGGTAGCTTAGAGGCAGGCAAGAAATTCAAAGAGAGAGAGAGACAGGAAGACGGCGAGGGAGATGCCAGCCAGACGCCCAAGGAGCAACATGTAATGGGACGCAGGTAAAACCATGGAACATGTAGCGATACATAGATTAATAGTTATGGGCTAATTTAAGATATAAGAGCTCACAAAAAGCTTGAGCCATAGGCCATGCAGTTATAATTAATATAAGCCTCTATGTGTTCACTTGGCGGATGCGAGTGAGAGAGATTTGTCCCGACCGCTGGCAGGCTGGGACACAGGGAATAATCTCTCTCCAAAAATATTTACATTACAATTCATAACAGTAGGAAAAATTACGATTATGAAGTAGCATCATCACAACATGAGGAACTGTATTAAAGGTTCGCACGCAGCCTTAGGAAGGTTGAGAACCACAGCTGTAGAGGGTCTCACACACCCAGCACAGGTGCTCGGGCTGGCTCCCGTGGAGCCAGCCTGTTGTACCTGGAACACTAGCTCAATACATGTTCGCTGATGGAAAGAATTTCCCCTTTGGGAATTAAAGGCTTTAAAGGAGAGTGTTTGAACCTTGGTATTCCAAGTCCCCCCGCCCCCTTGTTTCTTCATCTAAGAAAACTAACTTGGAGGCCTTCCCCAAATCCCGTTTCTCGAACTGGGCTTGATTTGGAAGCCTCAAGGTGCAGACCCCACCCCATCCCCATTTTTTTTAATGCATAATGTTTTGTAAAATGTTTAAATAAAGAGATCAGTAGGAAAGGTGAAAAAAATGATGATACACTATCTGCTAAGTCCTTTGATCAGGTGAAAAGAATCTTGAGCAGTTAAACAGCTGTGGTGATTAAGACGAGCGGGAACATCACCACAGCAAGGTCCACACAACCAGAGTCTAAGGCAGACCTGCCAGGCTGAGCCGGGCACCATATAGGTCACCCCGAGCCTGTACTCTCATTCTCCCAAGGGTGACAAGAGAAAACACAACATAGAGGGATAACACAAGATGCTCTTCTGGGAGCGTGTGTCGGGCACCCCTCCAGGTAGTTCTGCTGGGTGGTAACTGTTCTGAAGACACAACTGGGTTTAGAAGCAACGCTCAGCTCAAGTGAGTGGATTAGGCAGGCTCAGCCAGCTGATGGGACAGGTTGTGATTTTACTTTCTTCTGGATTTCCCAACCTATGATTTTGGTGATATCATTGGGTTTTACCTGAAAGGTCATCAGGGTCATAGCAGAGTTTGAGTTCATTGCAGCCATGCTCAAGTCAATGTTTATTCTACACTCTGGTCTTATTATCACAAACAGAGAAATTGTGAGTTTTTTTTTTAAAGCACATGGGGTCAACTGGAAGGAGACTCTTTAGCAGAAGGAAGCATCAGAGCCCACAGAGCCTCCCACACTTACAACAACACTCAGGCAAGCCTCTAAGGCAGGTGGCCTTCTGTAGGTTAATCGTCACTGACTACGAGGGAGTCTGGGGTGACTCTGCTGCCCTCTGTGTGAGCCCCGACTCACCATGTATGTTCGGAAGGCTGGTCGCTTATGCTGAAAGTTTTCTTGGCCACATTCTTTCTTTACTCAAGTGTTGAGTGTGGTGTATTGAAGCTCTGCAGAGTAATGTGTAGCTACTGGGCAGTTACACTCTATGGGTGCTGGAGAGAAGTACATAGATAGCCTCTCAGCCCTGAGAAATGCAAGGAATAGATGTTTCCATGAATTCTAGTCACTGGACAGCCAGTCGAATATACGATAAAATTGGATGATTCCTACATGACAGGTTTAGGCAGAACAAATCATCATTAGAAAGCAGAAAATAAAGAGGAAAAAATACAATGAATTTGGATGAGTGTATTTATATGTGTGCTGTAACATAAACCATATAGTCCACTTTAATTATGCAGAAAAAATAATATATTGGATGTGAGGGAGAGTGTCATGGTTTTGCTTGAAGTAGAAGAAGACACAGCTCTGCCATTGGAGCAGAAACAGAAGAGCTGCTGAGTTCTGGGAAAAAAACAGCTTGCATTTTACATGAGTTCCATGTATTTACTTCTTTAAAGAATGATTTGTAATTAATAATGATGTGGATCATTTTTTTAATGCAGAGGTGTCTTAGACAGGGTTTCTATTGCTGTGAACAGACACCATGACCATAGCAACTCTTATAAAGGAAAACATTTAATTGAGGACCGGCTTACAGTTCAGAGATTTAGTCCATTGTCATTGGGGTGGGAAGCATGGTGACATGCAGGCAGACATGGTGCTGGAGATGTAGCTGAGACTTCTACGTCCAGATTCAATGGCAGCAGGAAGAGACAATGAGCCATTAGGCCTGGCTTAAGCTTCTGAAACCGCAAAGTCCACCCCCTACAGTGACACACTTCCTCCCCAAAGGCCATGCCTCCAATAATGCCAGTCCCTATGAGTCTCTGGGGGCCATTTTCATTCAGACCACCATAAGGGGATTATAACTTTGAATGACAGCTACATAGAAAAGAAGTAACATTTCCCTCCACTACAGTGTCTTCATCTCTGTTCCTGGGCAGCAATTCCCCATGCTATAGGACACAGGCCCAGGCACTGGTCTTCCCAGATATGCAGAAGAGATCAGCCAGCTTAAAGCCTGCACAGTAGACAAAAGCTCATGTTCAAGGGCCTTGCTGGACCTCATGACCTTCCTGTTGCCATTATGGAACTTTTTATGACTTTTGTCAGGGTCCTGCATCTCATGCCTCATTGAGTTCTGAAAAATCAGTCAGTCCTGGTCACAGAGATCATTCCATACTGGGAGAATTTTGGCAGCTTTGATTTCCAGAAGAATAGATCTAAAATGCTCATAAAGTCCCACACTTGTAAATAAATCAACTTCTCCTTCTTCTATAAACTCTATCCCAGCCTTCCTCCATTATTTCAGGGTATGGGGGTTGCTCATGGAAGCTCTGAAAAGAGCAGAATTCCAGGTTTGTATATGAGAATGCTCTGCAGTGGAGGCCTTCTCAAGTGAATATATATGCTTTCTAAGTCCATATTTCATTTTTCTTGAAAGCTATTAATAAAGACAGAACAAGTGAGCCAAATGTCCCACCGCAGTGGTAGACAAAATACGGGAGTCAAATGTTGGCTTGCATGTGGGAATGTTTATGCTCAAATGCTATGTCTTATAAATGTGGGCAACACTGCCCATCTAGGGATGGTCTTGTTCCTGAGGAGCCTGGTAGGTACTTTGAGGAAGTAGGGTGAGTTCCTGGGCCTCCCGGCATCCCTGCATGGAGTGGACATTACTGTAGTTACACAGAAGCTGCCTCTGGACCCAAGAAAGAGCCAGGGACAGGCAAAGGTGGCTGCCTGGGAGAGATGAGCACTCTGCATCCATGGCAACTTGGTCAAGCATGCAGCAATAGGTAGGGAGAAAGCCCAGAAAACCGCGGTAGACTGTAGTCTCAAAACTGTAGACCACAGTCGTTGTGAGTCCTGGAGAACTGAAAGAAACATTAGATGAAAAGCACAAAGGTTTTGAGTTCCTCTTGAAGGTGCCTCTGATTTCTGGAAATCTCCACCCATCAAAGGAGTACACCAACATCAAAACTCTGGGCAGCTGGGATTAAGTGGTATTCATTGTAGACCCCAATATGCTTTCAGTGTTTTAGTAATTAGTGAGATTAAGTTATTAGTGGATTATTTTTGGAAGGGTTATTTTAACACAAATGTAATGATGATTTTTGAATTTTTACAATTTTATCTTCATAAATTTATTCTGTGTGTGTGTGTGTGTGTGTGTGTGTGTGTGTGTGTGTGTGTGTGTGTGTTTAAAGAGAAGGTGAATTCTAGTTCAAACATTGAGGAGATTCAATCAGTAATGCTTACTGAGTGCCTGTCTGTTCCAGTCCTGTGCAGGGTCCCAAAGGGATTCAGCTTTGCCAAGTGCTTCAAGGCACAAGCTTGCTTGATGTCTATGTGTGGGGATCTATTCCTCCAGCTGTCGCTCCCCATCTGAGTTGTAGGTCCCTTCCATGTCCTATTAACATATAGGGATGTGTGTGATTATCTTAGGGTTTTGTAATCACAGGAAAGATTGTAGTGCTCTGTGAAATCTGTCTTAAATCCACTCTATGTAGCTCCTTCAGCCACTAGTTATACACGGGTCTTTCTTAGAGTCTCCAAGGCTAAGGAAATGCTGGCCCCAATCCAGGCTCCTCTAACAACCCAGACAGAAAAGAAAGGACATTCTAGGATCTCTCGGCCTCCATTCTCTCAAGCTTACCTCTCAGAATGCCAGCATTACAGATGGAGGGAGGAGACCCTAGAAACTACATGTTCTGCCATCGTAATGGTACGATGTTGGGGTAAGAAGTCACCCTGTATGAAGGGATGTCTGTCCCAGCAGACCACATACAGATACACTTCATGGGTGCTGAGTGGGCTTTATGGAATCAACCTTCACCATCTGGAAGCTCTGCCAGGCTACCTTGAGGTTATAGGGAAACTTGGAGTGAGGTGGAGATTGGCAGCCTGCTGGCCTCAAACCTGAGCAGTTTAAACTGAGAAATCATTCAGTCAGGAGCTCAGCCAGGGCTAAGCCTCCAGCTGTGGAAAACCTAGTTTCTCCTCTGCATTCTCCCTTCCATTGCTCATCTTCTGCTCAGAAACTACACAAACCCATCTACACCTACAGGATGGATCTTCGAGGAGCGAAAAACTTTACCGAAATGCTTGGTACAGCATGCCCTGGATTTTTAATTTTTACCTTATTGTTCCACTGAATCTTTAAAATCCACTGGTATGGTTCACGAAGCGGCTCCCCAAGGAGGAATCTGTAGCGCAGATGTGTTTGAGGCAGAAGTTTTCCCACCCGCCTCTATGCCTGGTACAAAGGAGCGCAGGCTGAGGACCATATGGCCAATCTAATTGAATAACCCATGCAGTACTCTGCAACATGAGATCTTGTCCGAGATAAAGGTTGCCACAGCAACAATTCAGCATGCCTTTTGCAGCAGTTTTCCTTGTTATTCCAGAGCAGGAAAGGAGCAGTAATGTAGAATGACGAATGTGCTGATGAGGTTTAAAAAGAGGGCCTCGTGAGCACCCATACTGGCTGATCGTGTTGCCTGTTGTGACTTTCTCTACCCTGCTCACCCTTTGGCACTGCCTTGTTCTTTGCTGCAGGGGTCTTTCTAGACCTCAGAGGCCTGAGTGTCCAAGGCCCCTGTCCTTGCTTATCCAGTGTAGGAAGGGGTAGACTCCATGGTCTACCAGCAAAGCAACAGACTCAGGCACTTAGCTTCCCATCGTTCTTGAACACCATTCACTGCAGGTGAACATGTTTTCTTTCTAATTTTTCCATGAGTGAATATGGGATGTCATTTTAATGCAGTGACTCTTCTCTTGGGGGGTGGGGGGAAGTGCTTTTCACTAGGGAAAAAAAAGACCTCGAACTTTCAGACCTCAGGTTATTTCATCCTAAAGTAGAGATCTTCCTGATCAGATAGGGCTGATGATAGAAGGCAAGGGAATACAGTGTGTCCAAGTTCCCAGGAGAGTACTTGGTGGTCAGTATGTAGTACCTGGAGAGTATGATGCAAAGGTGATGGAGAGGAGAGAAAAGAGAGGGAATACTGGGAGAGAAAGGTGGAAGAAGCCAGAGGAAAAGGGGGCTGTGATGATGATAGTCATGGTGCTGATGGAGGTGGAGTATTGGCGGTGATGGCAAGGATGATGATGATGACGACGACGATGATTGTGATTTAGTGATGGCAATGGTGATGATGATGATGGTTATGGATGGTCGTGCTGCCATATTTGTTTCTTTTTGTGTTGCTATGACCAAATACCTGAAAATAAGCAATTTGAGGGAAGAAGGGTGTGTTTTAGTTCATGGTTTGAGTCCTTTGTGGTAGAGTAGGCATGGCAAGGGGAAAACATAGCAGCAGCAGCAGCAGCAGCAGCTCCCAAGAGTGAGCAATCTACACTTTCTTGTATTCAGGCAGACCAAGCAGCTGAGAGAGATGAATCATGGTACACAGCTGGCTTCCTCATTTTTGCCCATTTTATTCAATCTGAGACCCCAGGCAGGAGGATGGTGCTGCCCACATTCACTCACTGTGGACTCTTCCTTCTCTGTTAAACCTTTCTGGAAATACTCTCACAGGCATGGTTAGATGTATGTCTCCTATGGATTCTAAATCCGATCGAGCTAACCACGTAGATTGACCATCCCCAGTGCCTATCACATTTCCTGGACCCTTGCATGAGGACTGAGTAAGCGTGGTGGCATGGGGAATGGGATGTCACTGGGTATTCAGATCTTTTCTCCCCAATATGTAGAATGTCATTTTTGCTGTAAGAGATTCCTAGACAAAAACAAAGTGAATATTTAAATGGCTGCACTCGGACTGGCAGGCAGGGAGATACGGGAGATGGAAAAGCCCAGAGGAGGCTGAGAGAAGTAGCTTGCAAAGCAGGCTGGCCGCCCACAGCACAGCTTTCTGATGCATGTTTGCTGAGCCCCAAGGGTGTTCCTCCTGTCCCAGGGCAGACTGTGTGGGACCACTAGTGTTCTTCAGTACTTCCTTTAGGGGAGGAGGTGATGGTGAAGAAGAAGTAAAATCTGTCTCTCGCTCCCTCTTGTGTGTATGTATATGTATATGTATATATATATGTATATATATTTATATATATATATATATATATATATATATATATATATATATATATATATATATATAAAACGGTGCTTTGCATACCTGCTGTGCTTCCACCTCCGGTCTCTTGCCACTTAGGAGATGCACCAGTGTTTGCTACCAAACCAACCAGTGTTTGTTAGTTACCAAAGCACAGTGGAGGTGGGAGGCCATCTCCTTTCATCAGTGGATAGCCCTAAGGGGAAAGGGGAAGCATGCTGGAGTTCCTCAACTATTCACTCGCTCACGCACAAGTCAACTTAACTGAGCAGCTTGGTGGTGTTAGGCACTAGGAATACAGGAAGCAAGCTCTTAGGTCCCCACGTCAGTGACAGATGAGGGCTGCAGTGCAGGGCTCTGAATTCATTGCTATTCCCCAGATTATCCCGGCATCTCGGTCCATTCCTGAAATCAGTGTGAGAGATGTGCTGCAGGCACCAGGGATAAAAGTAGAGAAAGCAGCTGCCTCGGTAGAGCCTGGAGCACACAGAGGGCAGAAGACGATGCAACCTCTTGATGGACCAAAGCTCTAGGGGTGCTGCCCTCACACACCAGGGATGCAGACATGAAAGGAGCCGGCTATACTTGTAGGTAATTTTCCAGCTTATTCTCCCTCAATTTGCTGCTTTAGAAACTCACAAGGGCTGGACCCAGTATATGCTGCGCAGAGGGACATTGCCACTGGAATGGAGTCTGAAATGGGCTCCTTTCTGCCACAAAGTAAGAAATGCTTTTTACTTCTTTAGTCATGGGAGGAAAGAAACCGTTGGGCCAGGACATTGCTGCCCAGAGGAGGGCAGGTGCCTTCCCCTCCCAAGCCAGTGTGAATACTTGCTAGGAGACATTCTTCATGGGTTCTACTGTGCTTCACTTCCAGATGTTTAGAACCAATAGCTTATGATAACCAAGTGAGCAATATGAAACTCTGCACACGTATTTCTGTTCCATGAATTCCTAAATGGTCTTATACTAAAAAACCCGGATCCAGACTCTAGTGGTATTTGCTCCACCCATGACCTTGAGCTATATGGCCCAAAGGAGGCAAGCAGTGCTTCCTGCCATTGTGACCTCTTATAAGGAGTTGGAGAAGGGTCACATGCCCCTCCTCCCTGCTCTGGCCTTCGAGGTGGATTCGCTCCCGGTCAGATCAGAGGACGACTTCTGCCGTCTACTCTGGTCTGTATTCGTGAACGTATTTCCTCAATTTATATCGTAATAAATTCCGTTACCCATTTACTAGACTCATGTGGACTGATCATAATACCAGACATTGGAGTAAATGCTGAAAGATCAGAGAGACAAAGGAACAAGCCACTAGAGAAACTTCTCACCACTACCGAATCCTCAAGCCGAATGGAAGGCGAGATCCTATCTCCAAGAATCCTCTGACTGCAAGCCTCTGAGTCCTCAGCAGAAGAGGCCCTTGTTCCTGTCTCCTCACACCTTAGATGCCTTTCTCCGCCCAGCCATTTCACTTCCTTCCTAGTGCTGGGATTAATGGCATGTGTGCTTCCCAAATACTGGTAGCAAAGGCATGAGATCTCAAGTGTTGGGATTAAAGGTGTGTGCCACCACTGCCTGGCTCTGTTTCTCTCCTAGACTGAATCAATCTCATGTAGTCCAGGGTGGCTTTGAACTCACAGAGATCCATCTGGATCTTAAACATATTGTTGTTTTCTTAAACATATGGATGGATTCATAGGGAGGCAGTGTAAATATATATGGGTAAATTATGGATAGATATATAAAATACGCACACACACACACATACATATATATATATAAAATCTGTAATAAACTCTCAAAAAGCCAAATTTAAATGTCATTAGTATTATGATATGACTCTAGAATGTTCCCCCACAGGCTTTTGTGCTTGAATTTTTGGTCCCCACTTGGTTGCAATTCTTGAATCTTATGTGTGTGCACTCTAAATGGCAGACATCGGTCAGTAGGTTCAGACCTTGAAGGCTGTAGCCCAGTCCTGGACCTGGTCTAACCTTCTCTACCTCCCAACAGTTGAGCTAGCCATGTCACACGCCCACTGCCGTGGACAGTGTCCACTGTCCAGCTTTGTCTGCCTTGATGAGCCAAGTAAACCCACATCCATCTGTCTCTGGGTGTTTTGTCACAGCGATAGGAACAGTAACTCAAAACACAGCAATGGCTGCAGACTCCGCTTCCTCGCGTCCCTGTGTCTGGATATAGTCGACAGATACCAACCAGAAGCCCCAACATGCTTGCTCCTTATGAAGAGATTAAGCATAAAAGGCAAAAAAAAGGGGGCATATTTTATGCAAACAAACATGAACTGAAATCAAGACGTAGACAGAAGAGAGACAGCAGCATCCTTAGAAGGACACGAGGTGGGAGTCCTCGGAACCTCTAACCAGGGAGGGCTTCTCAGATGTGACGCCAACCGTACAGGAACACGGGAAAGGAAACCTGCCAGGTTGCAGTTCATCATCTTCAAGGGACACAATGCACTATGGGAAAAAAAAAACCCAGAATGGGAAATGTTTACAGATCATACAAGTGTCCAATGTCCCAAATAGTGAACTAGCAGAAAAGCACACATCAAAATAAAAGTGGACACGTTATTTGAAAAGAACATTTGTTTACAAAAAAAAAAAAAAACCCACAGACAGTGGGGTAGGTACATGGAAACATGTTCCACGCTGGTAGTTAGTAGAGAAATGCAAATCCCAATCCAACATACCCAACCAGTCCATCTAAGCAAAGCCATGGGCAGCCGTAGCTGCTGGAGAAGAGATGGTGAGGTCGGAACCACACAGGGGAGGTAAAGTGGTGCAACCATGCTGGAAAATAACCAGGCCCTCTTAAACAAAAACTAACATGGCTACATCACGACTGACTTCTCCTTTCCTCTCTGTTGCTTTGATAAAACACGCTGAGCAAAAGCAACTTAAGGGAGGGAAGGGATTATTTCATACTGCCCGTTACAGCCTATCACTGAGGGATGTCAAGGCAGGAACTTGAAGGCTGCCTGCCATTCCACGATGCATTATCTCTGGCCAAAGGACTCACTCACAGCCAAGAAAGTACAGCAAGAACTATGGAGGATGCTGCCTGCTGCCTTCCAGCTGGCTGGCAGGCTGGTTTTTTACTCAGCTAACTTTCTTATATAATTTAGGAGTTCCTGCCTAGGGATGGTACTGCTCACAGTGGGCTTGGTCGTCCTACATCAGTTAGCAGAATGCTCACAGATCAATCTGATCTGGGCCATCTCTTTCCTGAGGTGATTCCAGGTTGAGTCAAAGTTGACAGTTAAAGGTCACCAGAGCAATGGCCCAGCAATTTCACTTCTAAGACTATAACCAAGAAAAATGAGAACACTTACCCAAAAATTCATATGAAAATACCCATGACAGCCCTGTTTCTAACAGCTAGAAAGTGGAAACTGACCAGACACCATCGGCATTGGATGGATAAACACACCATGGTACATTCACTAAGTAGCATAAACTTTGAAAACAGTGTGCTTAGTGAACGAAGCCAGGCTTAGAACTCCACATGTTGTGTGGTTTTAGTTAATGTGAAGTGTGAAGAACAGCAGATATCCACAGATCAGTGGTGCCCGGACTGGGTGGGAAACAATGGAGAGTAACTGTCCACCAGCACAATACTCCTTTGGGTTGATGAAAAAAAAAACAAAAACACAGTCATGTTGGCATTATCACACAACTCTGTGAGTACACTAAAACCACTATATGAATCGTATTAGAAGAAGGCAAGGTGTCAGTTTTTAAAAAAATCTCAAAACAAAACAAAACTACAAATCAAACCAAAAGATTAAATCTATGCAGTATACAGAACATAGAGTCTCATAAGGAGGCGAGAGGGGCCAGGGCATACCACAAGTAGGCTACTTGATGTAGCAAACTCTACACAGAAGTGTGAGCACGTTCACATGGTGAGGCAAAGAGCTCAGGAAGACTTGGGTGAGAGCGTGACTACTGAGGTGTCTTGGGATGTAGAGTTTTAGTGAGGTCAATGCAAGAGCAGATGAGCAAGTCGCTGGCCCTCTGGGCCTCCGTGGTACAGACCTGAGTGACGTGTGGAAGATCTTCAGCTCTGTCGGGGGAAAGTAGGTAGGCGTTCTGATGACAGGCAAAGGTAGGACAAGTCTCCCCTCAGGAGTGTTTACAGGTAGCCACCCATTGTTGTCACATGACTGTGTGCACACTGGATGGGGAACACATCCAGACACCCCAAAGGTAACATATGAATTTTCTAATGTTTTCCTTTTTTAAAAAAAATTAAGTGCATTTTGCACACACCAACATTTTCTAGTAGAGCTATATTCCGTCCTCTAGTGGACTCTCTTTTTACGGGACATTTAATTTATCCTGATAATTCTTGTCAGGAGTACTTTATAGCCACATAGTTCCTGAGCATCACTGTTCTCTTCATTGGGTGCCTTTCTCTAGAACATAGGCAGTTGTGTGTGACAGAGCTCTTTGCTCAGTGTCTCTACACACGCTTTGGATTTGATGTGGCAGTAGAGGTCACATCTCAGAAAACTCAGGAGAGAGTGTGCTGCACTAGTACAGAAGTCAATTTTGTCAGCTGTCCCCCGCGTTCTTACAGGTAGCTGTGAACTTAGGCCATCCTCCAGTCAGACAAGCGCCAAGAGCTCCAGGGAAGGTGACGCAGACCTTGTGGTGACCCTTTTGGCTGCCTCCCCGGGGTAAATGACCAAGGTGTACCAGCAGGACCACTCCCTCATCACAGACACCATGGAATATTCCCCCATGAAAGCTCTGATATTGCAGAGGCCATGGGCTGGTTATTGCATGGGTTATACATTAACTATGGTGGGAGAGCTTACATCAGTGAGCACATTGGGATTCTTACTGGAGATGAGTGCTCAGGACGTTAACTGTCTTGCTCTACATAAATCCAAGACTGAATTGAAAACTTCCCAACCTTGAATAATCCCAGAAAGTCAATGAACCATACATGGTGAATTTAATCTGTGACAAATGTTAAGGTCCCCAGATCTTAATTTAAAATTTCTGAATAGCATACATGATAGCAGAACCCCTCCATTGCTACAAAGTGTTATTGCACACATCTCAGCCAAATTTTTTTCTGTAAAAGGGCATGAAGTTGGTATTTTAGTCTGTCACATTGACTTACCTCTGCTATCCACAGCTTATACACTTTATGAGTGAACAAGCATGACCAGGTAATAATAAAACTTTATTTAAAAAATAACAAGCAGTGGCCCTTGAGATGCCGTGGTTTGCCATCCTCTGGATAGGGGGATTTATGATTCAGAGCTGTTCTTTTATGTTCCATTATAAATACACTGTGATGTGTTATACAGTAGGGCCAGCAGTGTGTCTTGTCTTTAACATCTTCCACTCAGTGGGAGTAAGTGAGTATGCCCTTGAATAAATAGCTTCAATGTTTGGTTTTAATGTGGTTACCAAGAGAAACTACAAAGGGAACTTTTAGTTGAAGGTCAAGTGTGTATAATGGTTGAATGAGCAGTAATCTTGTTCTTATAATGGTCGCATTTCCTTAATTTCTACCTCAATGTGTCATAAAATACTCTTCAACTCTCTGTTATAAGGACCCACTTGCCCATCAGATAACCTCCTGCACTATTGACTACCTATCAGTTCTTATGCTACATTGGCTGGGGATGCTACCAAGCTAGAGTTCTTAGCATGGAAATCAGAGAATTATAGGGAAGCATATGCCCCTCCTGGCAGGATGTAGGAAGAAAACGAACCTTCCCTTGGCTGTTCACATCCCTGAGTAACCTATATGTGTCTGTCTAGGATGTCACCAGGGACTCAGAGTAGCCTATCAAAGGAGACTCATGGGGATTATGTTTCAGGAAGAGATACAGACAACACATATGGGAACAGGGGAGCAAGTGCAGAGGTACAGGTGAATAGTTATCACATGGAGACAGGACAGCAATGCAGACCATCAATGAGCCCAAGGACAGCCTGGGTCAGGAGGCTCATCTGCAAAAGGCCACTGGTATAGCAAACCAAACAGCAGAAAGAAAGGAAAGGAATGGCTAGTGATGGGACAGGATCAGGGTGAGGTGGAGGACCTGGCAGGGGTTTACAATGTTTGGATATCATCTTGGTTACCAGAGGCCACTTGAGCTGGGTGGTACCCAGACATGAGGTTCAGCAAGTGCACGGTGAGAACTGCTAGAGTCGGACTATTTGTACAGAGGACTGTGTAAGTCTCACTGTGGTTATGAGCTATATCCCTTTGCAAGCATTTCCTCCAAACAAGAATGAAATCCTGTTTTGAAAGTTATTTAATTTTTTCGTGTTGAAGGTCTGTTTAATCCTATTCAGTCTCTTTGCTTAAATGACCAGAGAGGATCAAGTTACACAGGAGAAATCTTTGCAGAAAACAAAGCTGTGGTGGGTGGTGCTGCACTTCCTCTGTCCTAGTACAGCCATAAGTGTTCCTCCCTCCTGATTAGAGGACAGATGCTTGGGAAGAGTTGGAGAGACAAAGAGATGTGGATGTGAATGTGTGGCCCTGCAGATAGGTAGGTAGATGACAGATTGATGATTGGGATAGATGGATGGATGGATGGATGGATGGATGGATGGATGGATGGATGGATGGATGGGTAGTAATATATGGAGGTAGATATAGATGATAAATGATTGATAACTAGATAATAAAAAATAAGTATATAGAATATAGATGACAGATGATGGATAGGTAGATGATAGATAGATAGATGGATAGATAGATAGATAGATAGATAGACAGACAGACAGACAGACAGACAGATGTAGATGACACTGAGTAAGGCGGACCAGAGGAAAAGCACGCACACCTTGAGCAAGTCTCCATTAATGAGATGGGAAGATCCTAGAGGAGAGGAGGAAACTCCGTAGCACTCAGTTATTCTGCCCTGGCACCCCCTCCAGAAAGAGATTCCTTTTCATACTATATCCATCCCTAGGGAGGAAGGGGCTCCTAAGCTTATTTGCTGAGTTGTCTCACTGGCAGTCAGAGCAGAGACTCCATCATTAGTATGGTATTTCTAAGCAATTACATAGACAGAATATCTTCAAACTTACTTTTTAAAATTATTTTTGCCCTGAAGGTTCAAAGTCTTAGTCATACCTACTTTTTACCCAGTTACCCAGAAACTCAAACTGGGCCACCCTTTAAGAAGGCTGAGAGGAGAGAAAGATGAGACTTGCCATCTAAGTAAGGCTGGAAAGAGATTGTAATGAGGGGAGAGGAGACCCAGCTCCTGGCTGGCTAGGGCATCTGACCTTAAAGGGCAATAAAGGGGGACCCAGGGCTTACATCAGATGATGGGCTGATTAAGGACAGTGGGGAGAACCAGTCAAGTGGGGGAGAACTGAGCAAGACATGCTCATCCACACCTCTCAACAGGCCTCTCTCACCCCGAGCTAATGTGCCTTCTCAACTGTGCATACAGGTTTTCATCCATGTCTTTATCCCTTAAAGGATTATCGAAAGCAGGCTCCTAAGTAGGGAAGCTCTGATATTCAAGTCAATGCCTGGCATGCTGGGAGGACCCAGTGTAACTCCTGCAGAGTCTGGAGTTCGCCCTGCACGGGTTTGGCACCTCTGTAGGTTCAATTCTTCAGTTTGCGTGTGGTTAGTGAGCACGGCCACTTCTGGACACACATCACATCAGCCCTGCAGCTACAGGACCTGGAGGTCACTTTTGACTTTGTGACCCGTCACCTGTGCTTTCCACGGTGACTTCAGGTGCACACTGAGTTCCTATCTAAAGCCTAACACCCCCGGGAGCCTCTGGAATAAAGAAAATAGCATCAAGCTATGTTATGTAAGGGTGTGGGTAAGCTCCATGTATCCATATCATCAGACCCAATACCCTACTCCCATTAAAATCAAGGCTATAATACTTATCCTGCAAGCTTCTCATCAGCTAATCAGTGTGAGCCTTCTAAAATGCAAGTAAAATCCATTGTAGACTTCCTAAGGAATAAAGGAGAAATGCAAAGGAGTCAGCATGGTCTTTACCAGGCACCTTTGTACTCTTGGTATGAGGCTTGTCTTCCAGGAGGAGTCTGCAAGTATGGGCTGCTGTGGTCTCTGAGGCTGGCTGCAGAGTTCTTTCTGCTAGCTCCCAGGAGACTTGTGCTCAGCTCCTCCCGGGCTTCACCTCATGCTCTACGGAAAAGAAGAAATATATGCCCTTTCTCAGAGAGCTGTGACTCAGGGGATCCCCTTGCCCCTTGGACCAGGGAAGGCAGTGAGGACATACCTGTGGGCTTCCCGGAGCCTAGGAACTAAAGAATGAGTGATAGGTGAGCCAGTGGGGCAGGAAGTGGATGAAGTAGGAGGCCGAGACAGGTTTTGAGAGCTCTGTAACATGGCAGCAAAGAATGGAGGGCATTTGGAATGTGGAAGACATGGGAAACAGGGCATAAGGTTAAGGCAGAGGGAGTACAGGCGTGGGGGCCAGAGGTGGGGGTACGTGCATGGATATAATGAAGAAGCATGCTCAGAGAGCAGGGTGGTCAGTGCTTCTTGTTTTTCTTGTTTTTTTTGTTTTTGTTTTTTTTTTTCATCTGCACACCCCTGTGGTCTACACAACACATACACTCAGTAATGGTATAAAATAAAATGCTGAGGTGGGGAACAGATGCAGAGAAGGGAAGCCTCCGTGGGAGGCTTACCTCTGCCGTCTTACCTCAAATTTGGTCATCTTGGCACCCATGTGCTATTTACTGAGATTAGAATACTTTGGGTTTTGTTTGCTTATTTTCCATACCCTCGGCAGGTCTGGGGCATCAGCATTCACTCTCGATTCCTTACACGTCCAGGTAGAGAAAGATGGATTTACGGCTATGGTAGAATTTCAGTAAGAGCTTCTTCGCTTATGAATGCTGAATTTTCTGATGAGGTTTCTCATTTCTAGCTTTACCCCCCCCCACCTTAACATTAATTGAAAGTGACTAAACAGAACTTCAAAATGAAAATTAATGAGCTTGTAAAATACGGTGTTTTTTTTGTCAAAATGCCAGACGGAGTCGTATGCTGCATGTTTGGCATTTCATCTCCATCAATTAAGCTAACATGGTATCTCGAAATACAGTGCTATGAGAGTCTTTTCTTTACCTTTTGCACATGGAATGAACTGCTTTCCATCTTGTCAGACATGAAAGTGAAGTGGCACACCGGGGCCATGGGTCTGGCTGTTTTCTCTTCTTTGAAATATTAGGCTTTGACAAGTATCCACACATGCAGGGTGCTGCTGGGAAACTTGTATTCTTAAGAACTTTGTTCTTGCTACATCCCTGCTTTGACTTTCTGCTCCTGCTCCCATTAACGAGCACGCAGAGCGCCAGCATCCAGGCAGGACAAGTGGTTACTCATGCTCACCAATCCAACTGTAACTCGAGCTTTGCTAGGACTCAGAAAAACTGTTTGTTACAGCCCAGATGTCAATTAAAATCAGAAGAGGTTGAAGGCAGCAGGCGGGCCCCAGAGAGTTCAGAGGCCTCCCTTGTGGAGAAATCAATAGTACAATTCACTCTGCAGAAATATAGACAAGACTCGTAGTGCTGACCCCACAGGGGCTCACCCAGCTTGAGGCCAGTGCTTTTATTTGGCTGCCTTTTGCACCTGCTGAACCCAGATACCTAAGACTAAGCCTAGATGCCTGCCTTTTAGACCAGTGGAGCAGAACTGACACCACATCATCCGTGTCACTGAAGTCAGCCTGGGTGTCCGAGGCTCTGTAACCACGAGATACTCGATGCCATGAGCCGGAAGCCTCAGGTGGGCAGCCTTATTTGGATGTGCAGAGTGTGAACACCAGACTTCTCTATTTACCCTTTACTGAATACCACATGTGCTAACCATGTTTTATTTCTATGGCCAACTCTCTGAGAAGACAATGCTAGAGAGAAAGGATTTATTTTTGGCACAGCATTTTAGAGATTTTGGCGTGCGCCACTTGGGTCTGATGCCTCCCTGACCATCCAAAGCCATTTGGGATATCATGGTTGGTGTAGGGAGAGTGATGTGTCTCACATATATAGAAAAGAGGAAAGGAGGAAGGAGAGGAGAGAGATGGAGGAGGGAACATACCTTTTTAAGGCATGTTTTCAGTGGCTCTCTTTTCCCAACCAGTCCCCTTACTAGTAGTCTATTCCGCTATGGAATTCCTCAGTTGATTCATCCATTAATGTGGCATGAATTTCTAAAGGTCTTTTAATAAAAAAAAAAACCCAAGGCCAGATATTGGGGTAAATACTGAAAGATCAGAGTCAAAGAAATAAGCCACAGCCACTCTCTCTTACCTCACCAACCCCTCAGCCTGAAAAAGCCTCAGCCGATAGGCCTCCAGCCGAATGAACTTCCTCAGCCAAAAAGGCTTTTGTTCCTGTCTCCTCATGCCTTATATACCTTCTTCTGCCCAGCCATCACTTCCTGGAATTAAAGGTATGTGTGTTTCCCAACTACTGGGATTAGAGGTGTGTGCCACCACTGCCTGGCACACTGTGTTTAATCCAGTGGCTCGTTCTGTCCTCTGATCTTCAGGCAAAGTTTATTAGGGTACACAATATATCACCACACATTAATGAAGCTGGCATCTTCACAGTCTAATTGGCTCTCAGTAGCACCACCCACTAGGGCAGCTATCCTTTTGGAAAGAACGCTTCATATCTAAAGTGTAACAGCATGGAAGGGCCAGTGGTGCTTTTCCTCAGTGAAGACGGGAGTGTGACTTCTGAATGGTTTATTTCCGGAGGGATTTGCACCAGAAGATGGTTCCAGTGTCAGTGAGCAAGAGAGCAAAGAGCTGGGATTGTCCTGTGAGTTGACTCATCACCTTGTGCTGTGTGCACATTCTTATATCCCATTCTCCAGCCAGCCAAGTCAAGATGGATGTTCCAGTTCATGAGTGGGGGCTGTTTTTCTCCTCCCTTGTGTCACAGGCACCATCTTCCTGGCAGTGGAGCATGCTAGGACAGAGAAACGTGTGCATAAGTGTCCCCAGAGGTTTCAGAGCCTGCCCTTGTCAAATGGGCTCTCTTCTTGCACTAACAGTGGTTCTTGTAGTTTTCCCATGGCTAAGCATGGGAAGTGCCAGGAATTGTATCAGAGATACTTTTCCCTAGTGGTGTTGGACATGGAAAGAAACACACAGGGGCACTGACACTCTATCATGGTTGCATGTATGTTTATTCCATCTGAGGTGTTTACATGAGTCTGCCAGGATCACCAGAGCAAATGTCACATCCCAGCATCTTAAGCAATGCCAGTGTCATTTCCTACTCAGAAGGTCAGAAGTGGGAGATCACAGAACAGCAGTGTGGTTTCCACAGAGGACTTTATCCCAGTCTTGCCTAACTGGGGGCTCCCCACGTGCTATCATGGTCATGTCCCTGTGTGTTGATAGCTCCTCATAGACACAGTCATGCGGGACTGATACCCCAGCTGTAAGGGCTCCATGTCAGCTTCATGATACCTATAGGTCCAGATATTGGAGGGTCAAGATAGGACTCCTGAGAGGTCACATGTCAATCAAGAGAAATAATCTGTCTGTGGGAGGTCCACTCCAAGACCCAGACCCAGGGCACAAGATCTTCACTCCTGTTACTAAAAGAAAAGAGAGATGTATTTGTAGAGGAACACAGAAGACCTCATCTTCTACTCTTGGAGGACTTGACCCTATACCTCCCAGCCAAGGACACAGCTGCAACCTTCTGTGTTATGTAACACTTGTCCCTGCAGACATGCAGCTGTTTCATGAATCACTTCTTGCAGTGTCATGACACCCACCAAAGAAAGTGGGAAGTAGCCACACTCTTCAGGTGAGATTGAGGCACTGTGAGTGTTCATAATCCTCTCAAGACCAAGCAGTTGTGAGATCCTGCCAGATGGACATTCAACCATATCCATGCCATACTAAAGGGTAGTTTTCTAAAAGACAGATGCCAGAGCTCTCTGGAAGATGTGCAGTCAGCAGCAGGACATTAACAGCACAGAAGAGAAATAGGAGCTAGTATCTAAAAGCTAAGCATGGAGGCCTGCTGTCCTCAAGACCCGTGTGTTCTCCAGTAGGGAACACACAGGAGAAGCTGCATCGTGGAGCAAGACTTGGATGCTCTATGAGCAAAAAGTCTCCACCAGAATCTGAGTCTAATGTAGAATTCCCAACATCTTTTTTCATTAGTAAGGAAATGAACATAAACTACTGCACATTTGTACTCTAACAGCATCCATTACATGAAGCCACAGAGGGGGTGTACACTCAAGAATAAAGGAGATTCTTATTCAACACAGCTCACCTTCTCATCATTATTATAATTGTAGGATTTTCAGGCAACCCATAGGGTCTTAGAAGGTATCCTTGGTGGAGCAAGGGGATGACTTGTGTTATATAACAGTTAGAAGGTTGCAGCTGTGTCCTTGGCTGGGAGGTATAGGGTCAAGCCCTCCAAGAGTAGAAAGTGAGATCTTCTGTGTCCCTCTACAAATACATTTATGGATTTCTTCTATCCACTGTAGAGAGTTTATTATTCCCTCATTTGCCATGCCGCTTCAGTCTAAACAGAGATCAAAATATAAACCATTTCACTTCAGTTGAAGATTAAAAGTATCTCTCCCTCCTTGATAATAGCTTTTGATGTTTCTTTGGGTGATTTTTTTTTCTGTTTTAAACATTTTAAAATGATAAACCATCTCAATAAATAGATCATGCATTACAAAACTAGTTTTAAAATAGATGTTTCTTGTTAGCAATAACACTGCAGCTGAAATCCAGCACACTGCATAAATACACTTCCATTGCTTTTGTGGTTTTTCATGTGCCTTCTTTGGTCTGTATGTAGCAATGTGTGAGGCAGGAAGCTTGGGCGATGATTCTACACACATAGAGCCATGTACAGTTTGGTGATTAAGAGCTAAGACTTTGGAATCAGACTAGTATTATTTCATATGCAAGTTATTTAATTTTCCTAAAGTTTAAAAAAATAATGATCATTATAATGATGCTCTTAATACCGCCCTCAGAGGTTTTGTAAACTAAATGAGCATGTTCCTCATCAATAATGTCAATGATGCTTCTACAGAAAGGAAGTAGAAGGGAGAGAGAAGCAATGACTCCAGGAAGAAAATCGTAGAATTTCTCCAAGGGTCAGGAATATGACCATGGAGACCAGCTATGGACTCCACAGAGCTGCCATGGCTGGGATTCTATAAATGGCCCCACTTGGAGAATGGCTTATTGATGCAGTGGCCTGTGGACCCAGCTCTCTGAATGTGGCTGGAGCACCTGGCTGTGTTCACCTGTCCCCTGTTGTGCGTGGAGGACCCTGTGACATCCCCCTATGGACATTCTAGATATGCCTTTAATTATCTCCTAAAACCTTATCAAGGTCACCTTGATGGAAGATAGTTTAAATACCAAGCACCACCAGTGTTCACCCACACCTTCTAGATTTCACAGTGTTCACAAGCATTCTCTTGTCGGGAGAATGCTTACTCGCTGTGGATGCTTCAACATCTATCACTGTTTAGAGAAGGAAATGGAGACAGTTCAGAATCAAGAGCCTTTCACATGCTCATTTACCGGACTCTGAAGGTGTAAGCCCAGAAGCTCACTTTCATGGGCACTCTGCCAGCACGATGGGTTCAAAATAATCTCTGCAATGCCAGGGTATGACTGATATCAAGGAAAGACTATGCAGGGGTAAGGTAATGTTGTATGTGGATGGGCAAATCAGGAAAACTTGGGAGTTGGTATTTTAAGTGAGCAAAATAAAGCTGATTCCATCATGGGGTGAGTCACATTTATATAAGAACACACATTATAGAGAAAAAAAAGAGTGTTTTAGTGCACCCAAAACTAATGGGCTGACTAGCTGGTGAGGTTTGAGGGATACTTTTTGCTTTTATGTTTTAGTGTATGTACTAACAAAATGGACTATTAGCTTTTCCTCGCTGTGGTCAATACTTGATAGAAACAAATTCAAAGGAGGAAAGATTGATTTTGGCTAACAGTTTCATGGGGTTTGATCCCAGGCTACTGGCTTGTTTGTCTGGGGCTGTGATGAAGGAGAGCATCATAGAGCATGTGGTAGAGGAAGCTCCTCACTTCAAGGTAGTCAGGGAGCAGGGAGAGACAGGAGAGGGTAAGGGATGAGACCTGCTTCTGACACACACACACACACTCGATGACCTGCTTCCTCTAAGTGGCCTCACCTCCCAGTAATGCCCTCAGAGTATGAACCCATCAGTGTATTGCCCCATTGATGAGGTCAAAGGCCTGTGATCTAGTCACCTCTCCATGACCGGGTCCACCCTCCAAACCAAACCTTCAATATATGAGATGTCGGAGGAATGCTTCTTAGCCAAGCCTTGGCCTAGTGGTTCTCAAGCTTTCCAATGCTGCGACCCTTTATTACAGTTCCTCATATTGCCATGACTGCACCAAACCATAGAATTATTTCTGTTACTACTTTGTCACTGTAATTTTGCTACTGTTTGGATCATAATGTAAATATCTGATATGCAGGTTATCTGATAGATGACCCCTTGTGAAAGGGTTATTCAACACACACACACACATACCCCAAGGGGGTCTCGACCCACAGGTTGAGAACCACTGCCTTAGCCCTGATTGTAAAAACATTTGTTTGATGGCCAAGCGAAATGCTCTGAGTAAGAACAGCCTATACTGATATGGACAAGTCTGAAACAGCTCCAGACTTCCCAAATTCCTCCACAAAGCCTGTCAGGAGCACAGATATCCTTCTCCTTCCCTTCTGCCTCACGTTCCAGTGTCCGTGGCCCAATCCAGTCCTTTATCCCTGTAAAACCAGGGGTCCTTATTTTATATGCACATTACCTCCCCACTCCTCTTTCCCCTACAACCAGATCACCATGAGTCCTGAGGACAGTGGCATTGTGGGTCGCTGTGTGGCACTCAGGGCTAGTAGTTTTCAGGGTCACTGTGTTAAGGGCAGGGATGGTGGCTTTGTAGTCTGTAGTAGTTATTTTTCTCATGATTGACAAGATATGAGAAGCAACTTGAGGGTGAGAGGGCTTGTTTTGTCTCAGAGTTTAAGTGGGTCAAGTCTGTCACAATACGGTTAGTATTGTAGCAGGATCAGCTTTGACTGGTGGGAACCATGAGGCCGCGGGAATGTGAGGCTGCTTGTTCACATCTGGGCAGATAAGGAGGCACATAAAAAAGTGATGCTAGGCTGCCTCTGTCCCTTGTTAGTCACTCTGGGAATCTAGCTGATGAGACAGCATGGCTCACATTCCAGGCAGGTGCCCACTCAGCTAATCCTCTCTAGAAACACCTTCAGACACATATTCAAAGGCATGGTTCACAGATGTCCTAGGTGCTTCTTAAATCAATCAAGTTGACATTCAGAATTAACTATCACGTGGTCAAAAATCAGTGTCCCAGTATACAGCCTTGGGGCTATGGTTATAGCATGCTCAACAAACCGGGTGGCTCTGTTAGTTCATTGGCATGTTCCACTGACTCCCTAGCCCTCCGTGGCTTGGTGGCAACATGGCTCACACTCGTTACTTTTTTTTTTTCCAAGAAGCTCCTGAGTACCTTCTCCAGAGGACTGTACCTGGAGTCATCTCTGGAACATTCATCTGCCAGAAGTTTCACCTTCATTGTTAGAGACACTGAAGCAAAGTCCCTTTCCCTAGATTTTGAAGCCATATTGTTCAGAATACCAGCCCTTCTTCCAGGGAAGAATGGAGGGCCATATTCTACAGCCGTACAAAGTCTTATCAAAAGAGGCAAAAGATCCCAACACACCCCTCAGCAAAAAACCTTAAGAAACAACAAAGCAACCATCCAAAACCACGAGAGTTGGGGGCATGGAGCTCAGAGGCTGAGCAGCGAGGTCTTGTAGACTCTGGTTCTGTCTCTACCCTGCTCAGGCTGAGTTGACCCAAAACTACCCCTTCCTCCTTGTCTTCTCTGTGAGACACCTTGAAGCTCTCACAGGAATAGAAACCTGGAGGCCTGAGCCTCAGCAGATGCTAAGAACTCTGAGAGTTTCTCAAGTGGCGTCCCAACAAATGTGATAGATGGTAGAAGCCAGCAGACAGCCCTGTTCCTGGTCCTTGTGATGAGGAAGCAGCCTGTCTTTAGGGGTGACTTTCTGTCCCAGCCTCCCTCATTCTCCACTCCTTATTCAGCAAATTTGCTGAGCAATGGCTTGGCACAGGGAGAGGGAGCGCAGCTAACATCTGGAGCATGCAAGGCAGAGAATACAGATCTTAGAATCCAATGAAAGAAGCAAAATTATCCTTCCGTCGCTCCTGTTCTGTCTCTGGACTCCGGTCCAGTGACATTAACGAACACAAGCCGTGTTAAAATAAACACAAAATACCCTCAGAGAAAATTGATGCAGATGCTCTCGAAGGACCTCAGGGTAAGTCACTATCCGGTCAGGCTTGGTCCTTTGGATTTGGTGTGGACACTGGGATTCTCAGGCATGTATTCTGTCCTCAGAGAAGTAACGCTCATCAGTGGGTGGCTCTTCTGGAGCCAGATGTCACAGCCAGGCTAGTCTTCGTCAAATCTACTAGGCACACATGCCATCATTCACCCACACCCCCAGACTCAGTGTTTCCTGGGGGTGTTCCTTAGCTTTATTATTAGACCGATTTCTGTGACCATGGTGAGCCCTGTACCACACAGTTACCATCACTACTCCTGTTATTGATAGTAATGAGGCCGCTTCAGTGGTGACAGTAAGTATCCCTGCCCCCAGGTGCCCTGACACTCAACATTTCCACAGAAAGCACTCTTTATGAGCTCTCGCGCATTTTCCAAAATAGCTAAAAGAAAAACTCCAACCACTGACTGAATGCAGCTCTCACAGCATAAGACATCAGCCTTTCTGACAACTCTCAATGCAGTTCCAGAGGTGACAGGATGTCCCCACATGCCCAGCCCCTGCCCTTCGGGGGCCTGAATGCTATACCTACCCATCTACTCCAGAATGTTGAAAAAGTGTCTCAGTACTGGTGGTGCAAAGTCATCTAGTAATCACAGCAAATGAGCACAGGCTTCTAGAAGTTGCTTGGCCAACTGCCAAGCACTGGAGAAGTTTGCCAGGGTTCAGGTTATGTGTTGGAAAAATAAAAGCGTTTAGACCCTCTCTGTAGGGTCACTTTGCTTTTGTCCACCTGAGAGGAACTGGAATCATTTCAATAGCTGTATGAAGCTCCAAGGGGGCCTCTGCTCCTGGCCTTGTTTAAAAGGGATCTTAATTATTTTATATGATAATTAATTATAATTACAATAGTTATAATTATTTTTATTATATACAGAGAACAGGATTCATTCTGACTTTTTTACATATCTGTATGATGTCCTTTGACAAACTCACCCCCAATACCCCTCTTCCAAGCACTTTCCAGTGGAATATTTTGTGGTCTTTTACTCTCTTGCATCTTGTGATGCCTGAATAGCTGTAGAATGAAGCCCTGCTCTTCTCCCCGGTGGCCCGGGCCCCTCCTCACTCTGCTCAAGGTCCCCTGGACCCTTGCAGAACTACTCTTTCAGCTGTTTGAGGCAGGGTGGATAGGTGTCCAGACGTGCTCCCGGTCTCTGAAGGATTGGGTAAGGTGGTAAGAAGGTGTCCATGAAACAGGAACCACCACAGACAAAGCATTGTCAGAGTGGAGGCTGCTGTGGGCCCCCACCCCTAATCCTCATCAAGCAAATTTGTAGCAGCATTGCTACCCCCACCTGGCACCAAAGTGTTCAGTCTCCACTGCACCCCAGACACAAGGTGACTCCCAAGGACAGCATGGCCCTATTCTCTCAGCTGACATTTCATGGGTCAGCTTCTCCCCACACGGGAGAACTTAAAAGTTCTAAGATGACCCAAATTCATCTGACGTTTCTACTGTAGGGCATAGTCCTAGAATGTATGTTTATCATTCCTACTGATTTATAAAAAAATGAAAAAATGGAAATATGTGTGTTGACTTTAAAAATTTCTTTATCTCTATTTTTCCTTTTATTATCTTCAGAATTAATTCAAACACCCAGCCCTGTAGCCAGTTGCCTGTTGTTGCAAGATACATAAACACTTCAACCTCTGCTGGGCCATAATCATTTTAGGCGAATGGCATCCAATGAATTATATTATTATTTGGCTGGCTACATCCTCGGCTCGCTACGTAGTCTTAAGTAGAAACAGAAATCCATCTGGAAGCTGCCAGCAGCTGCTCGGTGACCCGGCTCAGTGAGCCAACGTCCTGCTCCTTCCCATGCCGTAGCATCTGAGCTGCCGGAGAAGTCTCGGTTAGCGGCATTCCCACTCAGAACTCTGCTACGAGACGTGATACGCTCCAGACCCTGGTTCATAAATATAACCCTAAAATAATAAAATAACCAATGCGTGACTTCAGGCAGGAATTCCCACCCTGACATGTGGGCCAGAGCCAGGCGCCTCATCTGTTTACCACGGATATCTCTTCTTTGCATGGTGGCCCCTGTGGGCTTCCTCTCACTAAACCAGAAAGAGAAGCAGCAGGAGAGTGGGTCCTGAGACGACATGCCAAGAAACCTTCGGAGAATGCAGTCTAGAAGAAGTGAGCATTCGGGAGTTAGGGGAAAGGTTATCCACAGCCAGGTGTGTATTGAGACCTCTCTGAGGCGCATACAGCGGTACCTACACTGGCAGGGACAGGAGATGAGAAAGAGGCCGCCACAGATGTACCTTCCTCCCCTCGGTTGGCACAGCCTTGGACCAGGACAGACAGAAGAGATCAAGTCTGCGTCCTGATGGCCCCAGTAAGGTCTGGCTCCAGTCTGCCCACCTTCACAGCATAACATCTCTGAGTCTGATAATCGCAACTTAACTGCAGAGGGCAGTTATGATCTTGTGGTGATGAAGAATAGGAGTGGAAGGAGCCTGCAGCATCCCATCCTTGTGTGGAGCTCTCTAGTTTTCCCAAAGCTGTTGACACCTTTTGTCTCCCTCACATTCCCATTCCCACCAAGAGAACCCTTGCCTGGAGGTGCAATCTCTCTCTCTCCCACCCTCCCACCCTCCCTCCCTCTCTCTCTGTCTCTCTCTCTCTCCCCCCCCTTCCCTCCCTCCCTCTCTCCCTCTCTCCCTCTCCTGAGAACACTGATGTCACTTTCTTGGAAAGTACTTCACAGGGGGCCCTGCTGAGCACTGAAGTATTCACATTGATTTTCCACAGATTTATGTTTTAATTAGGGAAGCTAAGACTTTAGCTTTGAGCACCAGCATGCATGTCTTCCAGATATTTATTTTAGCTTAAGATGCATGGCCTCACAAATTCCTGGGCTTTTCTTAGTTTAGTGCAATTTCAAAGTGTGTAACTGGTTTCTCTTGCTGCTGCGTCTCCTTCCTCTTGATTTTCAAATGTCTGTTTGCTGTTGCGGCATTCCTAAGGGGCAGTGGACAGTACACAAACACACTGTGCGTCAGACCCACAGAGCCCAGGGACAGTGCTGCCGGATCCCCCAAGCTTTAAAGGAAGCCGACAATCTAGTTTCTGTTTGAATGTGAAATTTTCTCCTCTGAAATGTTGGCAAGTAATTAAAATATAAAAGTGGGCCAGACGAGATCCATCTGCAGGTACACATGGCTGCCGGCCAGCCCACTTCCATCCTTGCTCCAGAAGGGGAGATGGCGCTCGGGGAAAGACCCAGGAGCAGCCCCGAAAAGCTTCCTCCCAGAGCAATGCTGTAGGCCGGGAGGACAGGAGGCTTAGTTTCCCTGCACCCAGAAGCATTTCCCTCTGCCCCTCAGTGCTGCCCCTGGACAGAGGGCTGTCCCACAGAGCTCTCAGCTTGCATCCCCTTGCTTTGTTAGCTGAAGAACGCCAACACTGTCGGAGATGCTCTGCTGAGTCTGATACAGGCGAAAGCAACTGGCTTCACTATGGGCCGCAAGCTCTGCAGGCTGCAACCCCCAGTGCTTCTCAGCCTCTGCGCTTCCTTACCTGGGTGAGGGAATGGAAGCAAAGCTGCTACCATGGTAGGTCTGTGCTGACCTCCCTTGTGGAGTGGCACCCAGGGCCGGGCCTGGGACCACAGGTGCAGCAGGCCTAACTGTACCTTTTTTAGTAGTGTCCGGAGGCCTCACTCTCCACCACCCATACATCTGGTCCCTCCTGTCAATGGTGCCGTTTCCTAACTCCTCACTGACTGCCACGCTCCTGCCTGAGCCCTGTGAAAACCTTGTTCACCCTTCCTTGAGGCTCAGACCCTTGCCTTGGCTCAGGCACGGTTAAGGTACAGAGTGGAGCGCTGCACAGATGCTCAGTAGCCATAGGTCCTCCTCCTGCCGTCTAGTCTATTTCTTCACTAAAACTGTCCTCACAAGACCGTGGAAGAGATCTGTTCTCGAATCTGAGTGGGAACAAGTCTGGACACTAAGAAAGTCACTAGATGGAACACTATGGTGATTGGGAAACAGGGAATGCACCACAGGGGACCCAGGTATTGGGAAATAGCAAGGCACATGGGAAACTCTTAGTTAGTTGAGATAAACATTGATCTCCTGTGTCTCTGAAGAGCTTCTGGTCACCTAGTGGGAGCCACAGGGCCTGGGGAGCTCATTTGAATGCCACTGCTTCCTTTTTGAGACAGCCAAAGCTCTTACAGTTGAGTAGCTGTCCTAGGAGAGGCTTGGCCACTGCTTCAGGATATGAGTGAGTTTAGCTTCTGGAAGTTTGCTCACCCATATAAAATAATTCTCACTAAACTAAAAGCTGCTGCCTGAATGTCCTCCAGCTATTAACGGCATTGACCTGTCTCCAAACTCAAGTATCCAGGCGTGCCAAACGGAGCAAAATCAATCTCGGGTCCCAGCAGACAAAGCCATGCAGCTAGCTCTGCTGAATTGCTCCTGGAGCTGAAGGAGGGGTGAGGGAGGAACCCATAAAAAGGCACAGGAGGGAGGGTGGAGCAGTTCCACATCGCTGAGCTGCGGGCCCGGAGGAGCGCAGGGGTTCAGATATAAATGCTTGTGTCACTTTTCCCTCGATGCCCTGAACAAATGTTTGCCCAGCAGGAAAAATAAGAAGTGGCGGGGTACAGAGCCGCTGCTTAGACTCCTGCCTCAGAGCTTGGCCAGCTCTCTTGGTTCATCCAGTCTGACCCACTGTCTCACACAGCTTCCGCAGCAGCCACAGTGCAGGACCTTAAGTTAAGGCCTTCCTTTCCAGTCTGATGTCTACCATTGTGTGTCTGGACAATCAGACTCTGCTCTGGAAACCCATAAAGACCACAGAGCTTTAGCCTTTCCTATTTTCTTTTCAGTTTTTTTTTTTTTTAAAGAATCCCAGTATCCTATTTTCTGAACTATCGACATTGGTGCATTGATCACTCCACAAAACAGGCATTGGTCATAAACTAGTACCAGATCCAGGGCCAAGGGTTGGGGATCCGGTAGAATAAGGGCTTATTTTGTGTCTGTAGGAAATTCCTGGACTGGCCATGTCGGTACCTGGTGAGGGGAGGGTGTAATTCTGCAGGGGTGTGTTGGTTAGTGACAGAACTGTACCAAACAGATGTGGGATCCGGTCTGAGCCGGGAATTTGGGGGAGGAGGCTTCAGAGAGAAACCAGCACTGACTGGAAGGCAAGAAGAGGAGGCGGAAGGACTGAGGGTTTCTGGATATCTGGCCAGGTCTGTAGAATGGGGGCCTCGATGGCTCGTGGAAACCCAGAATTCCTTGTGTGCAATTGCACCAGGAAGGGAAAGAGGAGAAGAGATGTGAGCTGGACAGAGTCGTCCAGATTGAAGGAAGGCATCCATCCCTGAGATTCCTGGTTCCTAATATTCTTCAAACTATTTGCTAAAGTTGAAGAAGAGGAGGAGAAAGAAGAGGGGGGGAGGGGTAGGGGAGGAGGAGGAGGAAGAGGAGGAGGAGGAAATCGATAATAACACTGGAGTGTGCATTATTGAGATAGGAGATATTCTAGAGGAAGGGGTGTGTAAATACACTTGTTACTCCCTCCCTGTATAGCCACACACCTGTTCCTGGTAGGTGTACTAACTGCACACTTCATTTTGAGCATGTTAGTAAGGAAAGAAGTTTGTATTCTAAAACAAGATTCAAGAGCCTGGCCATGTAGGAATTATCTATGTTGTTGAGACAACACAATACAGAACAGCTGGATGAGTAATCCTAACAGTTCCCCTGTGGGAGTGGGGGTCCATGGCCTCCTGTTTTGGATTCTCTTCTGAATCTCGAAGGTCTTTAAGAATCCATTGAAAACATCTGTCTCATAAAATTCACCGATCAACAAACTCAAAAATTGGACTTAATAAGCCTAGCCTTGCTTGAGATGCAATTCTAAACCTTGGAAGTAGACATACTCCCTGCTGGAGACTGAGCAGGACAGGGCAACCACTCTCACTCCCTCAAGGGCCGTCCCTGCTGTGGTAACCATCATGAAAGACAATTCACATGTGTCCAAAAAGACAGCATCTGGAAAGGCAGTTTGGGCTGCTGTGCTCGGAACCTGTGCTCTGTCTTACAACAAAAAGAATGAGAATGTGTCTCATTTAGCATTTGCTTTTTAAAAAGGTCTGAGCTCATATCTACATTCTTTACCAGGGTTCAGAAAAATCACACGGTTGTGCAAGTACTCACGTTGTATTTCAGCTTGAATGTCACATTTTGATCAGAAGTAGCAAGCTGCCTACTTAGCCTATGTCCAGATGTGAGTCACATACAAATTGGCAAGAAAGGAAAGGGGAAGCAGTAGTGACAGAGGTTCACCAGGCAAGGGGAGGGTGTGTGTCTACAGTGTGTGTCTACAGTGTGTATCTACAGTGTGTGTCTACAGTGTGTGTCTACAGTGTGTGTCTATAGTGTGTGTCTACAGTGTGTGTCTACAGTGTGTATCTACAGTGTGTGTCTACAGTGTGTGTCTATAGTGTGTGTCTACAGTGTGTGTCTACAGTGTGTGTCTATAGTGTGTGTCTACAGTGTGTGTCTACAGTGTGTGTCTACAGTGTGTGTCTATAGTGTGTGTCTACAGTGTGTGTCTACAGTGTGTGTCTACAGTGTGTGTCTATAGTGTGTATCTACAGTGTGTGTCTATAGTGTGTGTCTACAGTGTGTGTCTATAGTGTGTGTCTACAGTGTGTATCTACAGTGTGTGGCTACAGTGTGTATCTACAGTGTGTGTCTACAGCATCCCCAGAGCACAGCCTGGCCCTTGAAGAACAGGGTGGGGCTCTCAGTGGTGGGTAGGAGATTGCTCTATTTTGAATTTGACTTCCCTTTTTCTTTTTAGTATATGGAAACCATGCCAGCCTCAGCCTCTGTGGTTCCTATGAGCATTGATTTTATTCATTTGTTTATTAAAATTTTACAGACTCTGGGGTGTTGAGTTCTATAGACTGCCTGAGAATATTGAACAAGCTCCTGGGCTCCCACTCATCCTGTGGAGTCCTTGTGGAAACAAACATAGAGATAGCACCTCCTTCCCCTAGTCAACACTTATGAGGGGGTTCTCAATTCAGGGCTAGAGTGAGCCTATCTCAGGAGGCTATTGATTGAAAAGTAGTCCAATGTATACCTCTCGGAGTGCCTAATGTAGTTGTGGGCTTACTCAGCGTTCTATGCCATGTGGCATGCCATGGAGCTATCTCAGTCATCTCAAGGTGCTGCAACCAAGTACCTTGAGTTTGGTTGTACTTCAGACCAGAGGTTTCGTATCCTTCCCAAATATGGTCCAGCCTGCTCTAGATATCTCTTGGGAGATTAACATGGGCTGAGCCGCTCATTCTCCCCCATGTATCATCACACACTTTGGTAATTAGAAGCTCTTCCAGAAATAAGCCCTAGTCTTTCTGCTAATGGTAGATCCCAGTGCCCTCAGTCTTGTCCCTCAAAGTGACAGACTAGTTCACCCCACTTCCCAGACAATGGAGGACTCATGTAGCCGATCACAGGTCCTGGTCACACTGGGTGGATCCTTAAAGGTCGATATTGAAATATCAAGTCAAGTATCCCTGTCTTCTGGAGGAGGGGGACTTTTCCAGCTTTCCATCTGCCTGGCCCAGAGGACCTCTCTGCCATCTGTCATTCATATTGTAGCATGCCTGGGATGATGAGTTAAAAGAGGAACAAGGATTCTTTTCTTCCTTGCCTTCTATTAGCTGTAGCTTCAGTGTGAAGCCACAGATTTTTTTCTTTTTATTTATTATTATTATTATTATTATTATTATTATTATTATTATTATTATTTTACTCTTTCCTCGGCTTACAATCAAACAGGAAGGAAGAAATTTAGAAGGAAGAAGAGTTATCTTCCATTGCCTCCCTTGCTGCATGTGAGCAAGTAAGGGGCTGGAAGAAAGAGACATCTGCTCTAGGACTGTCCCATGAATGGTCTCCGCCCCCCACCCCCACCTCGCTTCTCTTTTCTGCTTCGCTATTGTGTGGTCACTCTGCTGCACCGGCATCTGGTCTCAGCCATTTATCACGACCCTCTGTCCCTCAGTGCCCATCTTTGATACAGGCATGAATGAGTGATACCCACAGTGCAGAGTTGCTGTGAGAACCACATTTTTTCATGTTGTGTGTACGTGGGCTTAGTACTTAGCACAAAGTACTCAGTACTTTGCATAGACAGCAGGCACCGTGAGATGGGCAGCAATTGCAGTGACACTTACCCTGTTTGGTTTCCTCACTGCTTCCTGTATCTGTCTTTTCTTCCTAATGCACATGGGCTTCTTGAAGGAGAAATGGAACGCACTTTTCTTCTATCCTCTATTTTCTGTCCTGAGTCTCAGAATGGCCCAGCACCCAGCAGTCCATCCTAAGAGGATTGAAAGGAACTGAAATAGTGGTTCTCCTGCACTTTAGAATTACCATAGCCACAAATGTGCACTTTCTTCCTTAGGTAGACTTGATGCTGGCTGGGTCCTGTATCCAGTGTGGACTGTGTTTATATACTAGAGAGCTCAGGGGCTGACACTAGGCAGCATGAAGAGGAGATACAGATCCACAGTGGCCCTGGGAGCTCACAGCCTGACCGCCCAGGGCTAACATTCTTATTACGTCTTGGCATTTCTAATGTAATCTTTTCAGGGGAGTTCTGTTTTCTTTTTTTCTGTGACTAATTGGAAAAGGAGGGATTTAAAGATCTCTTGTATGTTCTCAAGTTTAATGGTAATGAGACTGAATGCCGACGTTAGACAAATAAATCATGGATAACAGTATATCCAGGGATTCAGACTGAAAGAATAGGATTGGGTAAGAGCATTTTGATCCTGTCACTGTTATGAAGATCAGGGTGTGAGTATTCATATGTCTTCCCTGTTCTGAGTGTGTTGCAAGAATGCTTTACCCTTTGGAGAAGGGAGTTCGTGTCCTGTTTCAGGTTAGGATGTGGAACTCTGGAATTAGTGTCTCATGGCCAACCACATGCCCAAATTCCTTTTAAAATGCCCCTTGGCTCTGAAAACGGGAGCCAGCCAACAAACAAAAGCTTTCTTATAAAAAGAGACCACATTCCACTCTGAGAGCAGTGCACGCTCTGTGCTTTGCAGGCGACTTGGTCCACAGGTGGACAGCACGGAGGTGACCTCACCTGCTGGCGTGGACCTCTAATAGGCTGTGTCCGGATCATCAATCATTTTGACAATCAAAAATGTCATAATGGATATCTGATGAGGCTCATTTGCTGCAGATTTCCGAAATACTTTCTGTGGGTACCAGTTTTATAACTTTTGCTCAAAACATATCATGAATGAATGTGCACAGCTAAATGGAAACAATTAAATTTTATGTTTATGAAAGTCTCCCCTCCCTCCCTCCCTCCTTCTCTGCCCTTTCTCCTTCCTTTCCAGAGAACAAAACTAGTGATGAAGGTCACATCATCAGATCTGTGTCTATGTCATGCTGTGTATATATGTCATGTTGATACTCTGTGGGCTGTGCCTGTGTCCTGTTAATGCCCATGTCTGTGTGTCTGTCCCACTCATGTATCTGTCTAAAGCCCAGTGTCTCAGTCATCCTGGATGTTATCAGACCCCCTTGTATTGAGTGCTAGAATCTAAGATTTGCAGATGCTACTTAATTCTAAATAGTCTGTTCTCCTGCCTTCTTCTTGGAGGACGAGCCAATGTGTAGTGTAGGAAACCAGAAGGAACAGTGGCTCCTCAGGCTGTCTTGTAATGTGTCAGCTTGTGAGTGGTGTTTGCTCTTTACAGGAGGCCAGGGTTTGCCGAGGAGAAAAGACAACCGATATCAGAGAGATCTGTCCACAGTAAGACCCAAGGGAAGTGCCGTGGTGTTTGGGGACCACTGTGAACCTCCTTGTGCAGAGCCAAGGGAATAATTCTAGATATGAGAGGATACCATAGACATGTGGTAGTCTGATTGTGAGGTCTAGAACTCTAGTCAATGGCTCCTGGTCTTCGGTACACATCAAAATTTTCCTAGAACTGGTCAAACCAGACTCCCAGGCCCACCAAGACCCGTTTGTGGATTCCAGCTGGCTTGTCCAATTCATCCCCTGAGGGTGATGCTGGAGGCTCAGGAGACGCACTCTGAGACCAGTGCTTAGGGGAGCAGTCAGCATAGAGGAATAGGTCTATGTGTCAGTAGGTTCCAGAGAAGCTGTGGGAGAGCGAGGTGGCTAGATGCTCCTCTTGTTCTCTTGGTGTTCACGGTATACCAGCAGTCCCGGTTCTCAGTGGTGGGAGGCAGACAGACACTGAGCAGGCACACTTGACAGAAGGGCTTTCTAGCCTTGCTTTGCCAGCATGTTCTTAACTCCTGTGTGCATCATGAACATCATGGAATGCCTCAGAGCAAACATGGCTATGAAGGTGGAGAACTTAGCCCACTTCCTAGACTTACGTGGCTAATGATGGCCAGTGAAGGACTGGACTATGGGCCCCAGAACTCTTAAGCTTAACTCTTTTCCATTAAGATGAATGGTTAGAGAAAGCTCAAGGAATACAGATGTAAAACTCTAGCACATCTCTTACCTTCGTTGCTGGGGTCTTACTCTCTGTGTTGCGAGGCAGGCGGTGCCTTTTCACAAGCAGGCATGGGAAATACAACCACGTTGGAATTCATGCCAGTGGAAGAATGTCTTAGCCTGTGTTTTCTTCTTTGATGTGAATGGTAGTTTGATTTAAACATGTATAAAAGATGCTCTACGTGTGTTAGTGTTGCGAAGAAACAACCGTAGGGTTATTTCTTGACATAAATGTATGTGGTTTGTGCAAAGTGATGGTAAAGCTCTGATTTCGGGTTCCTTGGAGACCTAATTTGTGTCTGTCCTGTCACGTCTTCTGCAGACCTGGGACTGAATCTAGGAGCAGTCCCCAAGGCCCTGCTCACGTTAAGTGGGCTGTGCTGGGATACACTCTAAGAAGTACAGTGTCTTGGCTCTGCCAGTGTCTGGCTCTACTTCCGTTCAGTTGAGTGAACGTGCGCCATGAGCTCATGCTGAGGAGAAGCCTCACCTTGGGGATCCACCACACAGAATATGTGTGATCTGAGTGTCCCGCAGAGGGGATAGGGCCAGGAACATAGAAAAGTCGGAAGCTCATCTGCCTCCCGCCTTTGAAGAATGTCATGTATGACTGGGGATAGGGCCAGGAACATAGAAAAGTCGGAAGCTCATCTGCCTCCTGCCTTTGAAGAATGTCATGTATGACTGCCCAGGGCCTACTGGAGAGCAGTGGTGAAAAGCGGAGTCCCTGCAGCATGGGGTCTTGCTACACAGCATGTGTGAGCACCAGTATCTGGGGCCCAACCTTGTTTGCCATGTCTAGGATTAGATACGTGTCACCTGTGAACATACCTTCCCACCAAGGCTATAGAAGAGGATTGTTCCCTTGTCCAAAATGACATTTTTTTTTTTTGGTCAACATTTAGGTGTTACTTAACCAACAAATAGACTAAGCCCCTCCCCTGTCTTCACTCAAATTTGGCTTCTGGGTATAGTCCCTGTCTCAGGGGGATAGTATTTCTACACCCACTAGATGTCTGCTAATCAGGAAGTTGGTTGGCTCAGCTTTATGCCGTCTGTTCTTCCTTGCTGTGTCCTGTGATACAGCAGACAGAGCACCTAAGAGGAAGGTCTCTTCCCACATGGGGGTTTTCCTTACTTCTCATCTGCATGGCCATATTCACAGCAGAGCTTCGAGAAGGTTTGACAGGATTGAAAGTGGGGCATGTGTAGGGCAAACTCTAGGGTAGTCTCTAGGAGAAGTCATTCCAAGCAGAAGGGCAGCCAAGTCTGTACTGCACACTGAGGCATCACCAGGTCCCACCTAGGTGTGAGATGGGATGGGGACACTTGCAGATGATTTGTTCTCCATGGATGACCCGGAACTCTTCTTGACCTGGACACAGCCTCCAAACTCCCCAAAGTACATGCTCACTATGGCTGGTCTCCCAAACTCCCCAAAGCACGTGTTCACTATGGCTGGTGTCCATCTTAGATGGGTGTGTTCAATGTCTGGGACACTGTGGCAGCCTCCTCTTGAAGGTTGACTCTTCCATGGAGCAGTGTTGATTCTACCCTTTCTTCAGGTGGCCAGAGATCACTCTCGGCAGAGGGATCTCTCACTCCCTCTCCTCAGTTCCACTTTCAGATCCAGGGTCATTGAGAAGGAGCTTCTGTTGTATTACTTGCTGTATGTATCTCATGGTTAAAACTGGTTTCTACTGTGACTGTACATATAGCTCATAAATATGCCTCAGTTGAGGAGTCAAGGAATTGCGCTCCTAGTTGACCTCTGAGGGTTTTACATTCTGCCATTACTCATCTTCTCTAAGTCCATTGGTTTCACCTTATATTAAGAAAACACAGATATGAAGGTTTTATTAGTTTGTTGCAATCACTGAAAAATACTTGGTTAGTTAATTGACTAGTTTGCATTAGTTTGAGGAGTCAAATGGCTCTGTTCTGTACTCTGGTGATATGTTCGACTTATGAATGAAACCTCAGCCCACTAGTAATGATATGTTCGTCTTATGAATGGAACCTCAGCCCACTAGGACTATCCCTAGTAATGGTCATTTCTAGAACACCCTTTGTGCTTGGAAACATCCTCAAGTCCCCTCTCCACGATACCAAAATTGAAGCCAGATATTCTAACCATGGGCCACTGCTTGCCACCAGAGGTTCTGGATACTGGTAAGTCCTACAGGAGTGAGGGTGTCACCCTAGCTTGGTGACAAATCCAGACCTGTCTGTCTATGGTCCCAGGAAAGCTGCCTCCTAGGTAGAGGGGCCCAGCCAAGGTACTTGTTTTTACCCATTTGCTTGTACTTTGGAGCTGCAGATCCATGAAAGAAGTGGTGTGGGCCTGTTGAGGGGGCTGCTCCAAGCAGCCTCTGTGGCATGCACACACACAGAGCTTCTCACCTGCTGTAGGGCTGGCCCTGAGCTCAGAGCTGGGACTCCTGCTGTGCCACAAACTCAAAGCTGTGGAAAGATTGAGGTACTCTGTGGGATCCACCGAAGTACTCCTTCCCTTTGGCTAACACTAGGCTTCCTTTTGAGTTAAAAATGAAAAAAAAATCAATTTCTTTCCCTAAAAGGTTTAGTTAGTTTCTATGACTATAAACCGTGAACTGTGGAGCATAGATTAGCAGAAATGTTCTTGTTACCACCCCTGCCTGAAACGCCAGGCGCTGCCCCTGCTGAGTGAGCGGCTCCCACCCAAGGCACTTGCCTCCCCCGAGGAGCCTCACCCCAGTTTCGCTGTATTCACAGACCAGACCGCAGACTCTGGGCCAGGAGCTTCCTGAGCACCTCTTTTTCATCGCTTCTTCTTTTGGCACACCCATCCCATGCATCAGTCACATCCGTCACCCCCATTTGAAAGATAGAGAGGCAGAGGAGTGACCTTCCTGTGCAGAGATCTCTGCCCACTGGGGTTTTCAACGCCTTCAGTTCTCTCATTCAACCATCCAGGGGTTCCTGGGGTGCCTTCCTTGGCTCTCCGTAGTCATGATGGCCACTTTAACATATACAGCCTTCCCAGATCCTTGCACTGCAAAGATGGGAAAATTCAGTGTGGGCCTTGGGTGAGTTTGCTTTCTGGTGAAGGAGAGGTACTGTGAACCATATATACAGAGCCCCATCATTCTGAAGAAGCTCACACATGATAACCGTGCCATGCCTCCTGACTTCCAGGGTGTGTTTACTTTGCCGTGTGCCAGCATTCTTATCCAGACTACAAGAAATTCTCAACTACCTACCTGGAATTCTTGGGGTGAGAGCTACCGCCGTTTCTTCCTTTCATTCTTCCTTGTGTCCCTGACCTTGCCGAGCAGATGGTCCCCAGTAATAGCTCAATAAATGCTTTCAAGTAAATTTGTGCAGAGAGGGCCAGGTGGTGGTGGTGCATGCCTTTAATCCCAGTACTCGGGAGGCAGAGGCAGGTGGATCTCTGTGAGTTCGAGGTTAGCCTGGTCTACAAAGCGAGTTCCAGGACAGGCTCCAAAGCTACACAGAGAAATGCTGTCTCAGAAAACAAACAAACAAACAAAATTGTCTAAAGAGTTTAAAAAGAGCCCTGGAGCACCTACAGGAATGAGAGGAATCGTGGACACTCCCCACCACAGAGCATTATAAAGACCAGACACGTGCATGCTTGGTGCAGCTCTGGAGCTTGGATTCAGTCTTACCTCGTTACAAATTAGCTATGCCTGACCAGTGGTGAGCAGTTACAGTGGTTACCGGTATTTGAAAAGTTCTCTCAGAAATATCCTGTCTCCAAATTAAGCTGTTGCCTTGGGGAAATCACAACTTAGTGCAAAAAACCTCACCATGTGGCTATAAGAGATGATCTGCTCAGAAGATACGCTGTCAACACTGCTTTGTCTACTCCATGGTGGAGACCAGAGCTCTCGTCTGTCCCCAACTACAAAACGTCACGAATCGAGAAGCCGTGTGAGAGATCCGTGCTTCAGTGTTCGGAGTCACTTCTTGAGATAAAAGGCACCACACACTTGACTTCAGTGAGCCTCCCGGCATCACTCAGCTACTTCAGAAGGCTTTGTTATTATCCGCTTGTGTCACGGTGAAAAATACCCAAAAAGGGCAATGTAAGGAGGAGAGCTGTGTTTGGGTCCATGCCTTCATGGAGCTGTGTTGCTGGGAGGATGTTTTTTGTGGTGAGGATGAAGTTAGAGCAGTCGGGGCAAAGTGGAGGGGAGGCGGCTCACCTTGTCACAGCCAGAAAGCAGAGAGACGCCCAGGGGCCAGACACAAGCTATGTCCTTCAAAAATACCCCACATGGCCTACTTCTTCCAGCCAGGATATGCCCCCTAATGGTCCATTCAGCTGTGAGTTCATTGAAAGATTACTCTATCGATGGAGGCAGCACTCTAACATAAAACCAGCTAGGGACTAAGCCTTCGGCACACCAGCCTTTGCCTGGGGGGTTGGGTTTACCTTGTATCCAAAGCACACTATGATCGATAAAATGCTAACTATTAGTTGTTAAATAGAACAAGGGCATAGTCACTTGGGAGGGGACACTGGGTTACTAACCTCGAGTTAAGTTACAGGAGCTCTAAAATAAGATTAAGAAAGATACTGTGGGACCATTTGTACTATCGTGAGCACATCAGGATGCCTTGAGCGTGGTCCCAAAGATAGTGATAGAAGGTGTTATATTGACCTCTTAAAATAATACTGAAAGCCGGGCGGTGGTGGCGCACGCCTTTAATCCCAGCACTCGGGAGGCAGAGACAGGCGGATCTCCGTGAGTTCGAGGCCAGCCTGGGCTACCAAGTGAGTTCCAGGAAAGGCGCAAAGCTACACAGAGAAACCCTGTCTCGAAAAACCAAAAAAAAAAAAAAAATAATAATAATAATAATAATAATACTGAAATTGTTCTTTTTTTAAAAGTAGACCTAAAGGTAGATCCAAGTAGAGGAGTTGCTAGCAACATTTTGGAAAAGAATTGATCCCGCACACCTGCTGAAGAGCCCAGCAGAAACTGCATGAAGACCACCAAGGGGCAAGAACAGGCAGATGATGAGAAGCCTTGGAATATTAGCGCATGCAGTCAGTGCATTCAGGGAGATAGTCAACTTCACTTCTAATTGCCTCTGTGCTTTGAAATGAGATTCTGTTGTTTGCCTGTCAGACTGACAAACAGTCTTCACAGCCAGTGTTAGCAAAGTCTGTGAAATGAGCTAGCTGCCTTGTGTTGAAGGTTTCTACATTAAATATGTCTGTGGGTCAGCTTGGCAATTTAAAGTGAGCATAACTGTTTTTAGAAGTGTAAAGTGGGATCACTTGATAGACGTGTGCCTTGTGTGGTCCTGACATTGGCACAATGTGTAAGAATGCACTGCCATTGTCTGTGTAAGTTGATGGGATGGCTGAAGCTTTTATGGCCAGAATTCTCAAGAACAGCCCCTACTGTACCAACGTCACAGAAACAACTTGAGAGGTGACCATGACAGGTGTGGGCAGCCTGAGCAGGTCCTGGCTTCTCTGATTTTGAGGACTTGTTTGGGAAGTGCAAGGGCTACATAGCCTGTAACCATCTGGATATATTGGCCCAAGTGTTTCCTTCCTGGACACGCAGAAGAACAAACTCTCCCTCCAAGGTCGCCCAAACATGGCCCGTGTTTGCAGTGCAGGGCCCTATTAACTCTACAGGGACAAGGAAGATGGAGTAAATCTGCAGTCAGAGGGCCACCAGCAGCTGCCAGCAAACCTCCTCCAGTAAAGCAAACTAATAAACCTATTGATTGTTCACAGGGCACGGGGCTGTAGCTGCAAATGCCTTTGGCAGCGGATTCTGCTGGATAGAAGGTCATTTTGCTTCCCACTGTCCTCTTGGGGTGCAATACGTTCAGGAGGAAGATTCCGTAAGCCTGCTTGTAACTTAGTGACTGCATCTGGGGTTAATGTGAAATAGAGCCGTGAGTGTGAAAGGGGTTTTCATTACTCAGGGCTCGTTCAGATGTTAGGAAAGAATATACTCTTCTTTGAGCATCAATTAAGGGAAAATCAGATAAACAAAGGACTCTAGAGGTGAATTCATTGCCTCAGCACTCCTTTTCTATATAACAGTACACATTACTGTTGTGATCAAAGGAGCTGTCGCTATTAAGAGCTATCCTGGCCTCAGATGGGACTTTCTAAGGCTGACTTTCTGTTTGATGGGAAAGGGGCCTAATGAATGACTTGTGCCTATACTGTGAGCTGAGCCCTGTCTTTGAATTCCTGTTGCCTACCCAGCTACCCACCAGCACCTAACTGTGTACACACCAACTCCTCTGAGCCAATGAGATGCCACCAAGGGCATCAGTCACCCTTACATTACTTTCTGACCAATTTGCAGGCAAGTACTGCTGGAAATTAAAGATATGGTTCCAGAAATTTTGCAAGGGAGAGTTGGAAGGAAGTAGGAGAAAAGCAAAGATAAACGAAAGTAAGAATAAAAATGACTTTCTGTAAACTCCGGCTCACAACTTGAAAGATTGTGTAAGGAGCATGAGGATAAGGTACAGAGAATCTACTTCTGCTTGAAATTCTAGAAGAATCAGTAGAGCTGACCGACAGGGCCTTGCAGGTTGCAGGGCATGGGAGGACAGTAGAGGAACACTGGGAGGGAGGAGATGCACAGCCTTGGGACTTCACCTTGGAGGTCTGGGGTACAGCCTTGCTGAGTCCATTCACCTTGCAGTATCACTGGATTTGTGCAAAAGCACACATACGCCAAATAGGCTGAGGATGAAAATTCCATTTTAAAATGAGAGTGAAATAAATTTTAAAGGTGAGAAGATGGCTGAATGTAGGCAGTGGCTACGGGATTAAGTGAAAGAGTGAATTTGAATGACGTGTACAGTGTCCAGTAGAAAATTCCTGGGACACCTCAGTTATGAGAACAGAGTTCCAGTCTATGACACAGACGTGGAGATAGACAGTGCTGATAGTGTCACATTAGTGCAAATGTCCTTGTGCCACTGAACTTTGTGCTTTGAGATGGAAAAAATGGCAAGCGTTGCATTCTGTGTGTGTGTGTGTGTGTGTGTGTGTGTGTGTGTGTGTGTGTGTGTGTGTTAGGTTTTGAAATTATAATTACATCCTTTCCCCCTTTCCTTCCTACCACCTTTCCATGCACCCCCTTGATCTTTCTCAAATTCATAGCCTTTTCCTTTTAATTGTTAGTATGTGCATATTTATTTATTTATATATTCATTCTATCATTCCTAAATACATAAATGCAACCTTCTTAGTTCGTATGATGTCACCTGTATGTATATGGTCTTAGGGCTGACCACTTGGTATTGTATAACTAATTGGGGGTCTCTTCTCTAGGGAAGACCATTTCTCCCACTCTCAGCATTCCCCACTTGCCCATAGTTCTTTGTCTAGGGTTGAGGCCCTGTGAGCTTTCCCCTTCCATGTTTGCATGCCCCTTGGTGTTGTTACACTAAATAGGAGAAAATGAGTAATAAACATGGCCCCATGGAAGTGGTCCATGGTGAAGGAGCCAAGGTGGAAAGTTTAATGAGGAGCGTTACTCCGTGTCATTGGGCAGCTGTGCGCAACCCTGCTCTCACTGCAGTAGGAAGGCGAGAGGAGAAGAGCAAGAGGGAAGTATCTGATGCCCTTGTCAGTGACATCACATGAGACTCAGAGGCAAATCGAAGCTTTGATGCTCTGATGCACTCACAAGGTGAGTCTAGAGCCCATTGGGAGTATAGGTGAGAAGGAGACGCACACAGACCGTACCTGGAGCCCAGAGAGTGTCCTAGTGTGTTTACTTGCCAAGAGTGAACTCTCTCCATGCAGCTAGGGTAGGGCCAGAAGGTGGGGGAGGGGCCGAGAGCAGCATTGAGCTGAAGAGAAGCAGAGGAGTGGGGGGTAAGTCTTCTTGTAATGCAAGATACTCCAGTGGAGGGTAAAGGCCTGTGAATAGAACTGGCTTTCTCATGGCTCAGGGACTTTAACATACAGGGACAAGAAACAGGAGGGCATCCTGAGCCAGAGGAGGATTCAGAGGGAGGTGGCTTTCTCCTTGACAGGAAGGGACAAAGGCCAGGACCAGTGGTTGTCACATACAAAAATCTTTGGAACTCAGAAGGATCTAAAGTAATGACCAAAGAAAAAGGTAAATATTTGGAATGAGCCTTGGTGGGCCAAGAAGCGAACATTTAGCAGGAACATACTGGATGGGAGAGCTATTGACAGCAGCCAGAACCACAGATCTGGATGGCATCAGCCTGCACAGCTTGTGAACTCCATCCCCTTGGCTCAGCATCCCGAGTAGGAAGTGCTGAATGGCTAGTGTTTCCTGACCTCAGAGTTTGCAGAATGAAGGGAACAGAAAGACAAGAACTGCTTATCCATCAAATATTCTTTATCTTTGGCCTTCCTTTGGTGACATTTGAGCAATGTGAGGCTCTGTGGTCATAGCGAGATCCAAAGCAAGCGCTCTCTGGGAGCTTGGGCCCAGAGCCACCTACAGCAGACTCCTGTTACATAATTGCTAAGGGATCAGCTTCCCCAGTTCCCCAGAGGTGGGACCAGAAACACACAGAGCTGGGCCCAGGTGCCCCGTGGAAAGGAGACACGGGGAACTCTCATCACTGCATAGCAACAGGACCGTAGAACTCTAGCATGCACCATGGAGGAGTCAAGACGGTTTTTGTCTGGAAGTCCCAGAGCAGAAGTCAGCAGGAAGATACTTCAACTCTTGGACAGAGCTCACAACCCTCTTGTGGAGTGTCTGGTTTACAGGAGAAATCATTCCAAAATCAATAAGTGAATTGACCTGCTGTGTGAGCTATCAAGGCACAAACCAATTTAATCTGGAATGATCTTGGCCTAAAGTAGCAATGTTAGTAGGAGTGTTTTACCTCCCAGGACTTCTGTAGTGGACATAGGAGACATTTATGTGACCTACAGTTTACAAACTGTTTCCCTCTGAAACTGTTCTATGTGTTTTTGAAAATCAATTTATTAAAATAGTACCATTTCCCCCTGCCTTCCATCCCCTTTCCTAGAGTTAATGGATCTGTTTTTATGGAGGCTCAAGGTGACACAGATGGCCAAGAACTCTTGAGTCTCAGGGTTGGGTTCAGGTGCACCCCTACCCCTTCCTTCTCCTTCCCAATCCTCTGCATCCTGCACTGCCCTGGAGTTAGGGAAACAGCTTGTCTGAGCTGTGTGTCCAGGTGGCAGAGGGCTGCTGCTTGCCCAGTGTAGGTACTTCACTTGCCTGAGGACTGGACTTCAGCCCTGTGCTTGCAGACCCTCCTTCTACCTCATCACCTCATTTACATCAGAACTGCTGGAGGATTACAATGGGCAGGGGCATTCTTCTCTTGCGGAGGCTCTGCCTTAGAAGACCATCAGTAGCAAAACCCTCCTTTGCAAAACCATATTGTCATTCTGTTAGCCAAAAGACAAAGCCCATAAAGAATGCTGTGTGAGAGGTGAAGTAATTGTAACACAACAGTTAGCTCTCATAAAATGAATAGGTATGTGACCCAGGGACCAGATGGAAGTATCCATGGGTTGGGGGTCAGGCGTCAGGCAGTGGGTAACTTAAGGGGATGTAGATGGACCAGTTGCTGTAAGCTGGGGTTCTTTGAAGCAGGTACCTCAAGAAATGGGTTGCATTAAGATATCAAAAGAAAGAGGACCCCTTATAAGTAGGATTCACTTCTGAGGCAGGGGAATCTAGGTACAGCAGGCATTGAGTGTTTTGGAGTGTGTATGGTGCGGAACTGGAGTCATTCAAAAGTAGGTATTGACACCAAGGCGCTTCGATTTGTTTCAAAGATTAATACTCTGAGGCTCAGGGTTAGACATCAGGATGTGGTAAAGATCTTTGAGTGGGAAAGAGGCATGAAAGGCTGCAGAATGCACTCTATGGGGGTGAGCAGGGTTCTCACCTTTGGAACACTGGGTGGTGCATGAATAATAAGATTCGGGGATGTTAAATACAGAGAAACATGGAGGCAAATTGGGAAAATAAGCATGGTCCTCTCCTTGCTGATCCTGAGAGCCACCTGTGAGGATGCAATTTAACAAAAGTGAATACATTCTTTCTGTAGTTGTCTCTAATAGACTGTTGGGGGGGTTATTATTATTGTTATTTTATATATTTGGTTTGAATTTTAATTGTGACCTTACATTCTGTGGAACATCGAATAGAGACCTGTGAGGGCAGAGAGCTGGTACCAGGAACGGTACCACACAGTCAACTTTGAACACACCACTAAGCTAGTTCCAGCTACTGCGTGATGGCCTGGTAAAAGGGAAACTCATGAATTCATGGGTGACTCTGGGGATTGATTTTCTGTTCTTGATATTATACTCCGGTATCTTTAAAATAAATTGTATTGTATATATTAGAGGGCTGCAAAGTGATACTGTGGGATATAGATACACAATGAAAAGGTTACCATGGAGAAGTCAGCTGGCTTATCATCATCTCACAGTTACTTTTTGTGATACAAGTAGCTGCGATCCATTTGTTTAACAAGCCCTCTCACACGGTGCTGTTCATTCCTGTGGTTCTCAAGCTGCACACCAGCTCTCCAGCTTGTCCGTCCTGCAGGGCTCTGCCTTGAACCCTCTGAATAGTGCGTTCAAATATAGTAAGTTCACAAACAGTGGTTCATATACCCAATGTGAAGTCACAGCGTTTCTTTCTCAGTACCTTTGACACCTTTTTAACCTTTAATTCTCATATATTGGTCAGTCCACATAGGCTTTGTCCTTATATCTGACTGTTTTCACTTGGTCCCTCTGTATGGTAACAAATGGCAGGACTCTCCCCTTTCTGAAGACTCTATTATATTCCTCTGTATATGTATGCCTCTCTCTGTAGGCAGCTTCCATATCGTGGTCAAAAAGCTGTTGCAGTAATGAACATGAGTAGATGGAAGTCTTCAGAGGTGGTGACCTCATACCCCTTGGATCAACACTCAGAAGCGGGGCCATGGGTCATGTAGTTCTGTTTTTTATTTCTGTAGGGGTCTACACGCTGGCCCCATATTGGCTGTGCTGATTTTTAGCACCGGCAGAACACAGGGCTTCTTTCTGCATACATACTCTTACCAACATGCATCAGCACTGAGTACTGAAATATCCCAGTATTCAGAGAATCATTCACCTCCATGGGAGGATCATCACTTTCCTGGATTAGAGGGGATTCCATTTTCTTAAGCCAGAGGGGTTAGAGAGCCTTCCCGACTCCAAGCTTGGCTCTCATTTCCACCCTGTGGAGGTGAGTGAGGAATGACGCCTGTCAATTAGATTGAGTCACAAGGGTACAATGGGTATCCTTTTCTTGGTTCCTAATCAAAGGTTCCTTGCTCCGGGAAGCTCTCAGCACTCTGAAAGTAATTCCGTATCCAATCAGCCTCCTGTCACCACAGAGTCTGAGCCACCTTGTACTTACTGTCTCCGGTGTCGCAGGATCCTGCCTGTGGTGCCCTTTCCTGGCCGAGCCTGAGAACCACCTTTGTTGATGGAGCTGAGTGAAAGCAAATAGACTTGGTCTGCAGTTGTTTCAAATAGACTGGTAATTTTCATATTGGCTTTGAATTTTAATTTTGACCTTACACGCTGTGGAAACCAACTGGGCATCACACTGCCCTACTAATGAACTGGAGTTGTCCTCCGTCTCGAGAGATTCACAAGCCCTTGGTCAGCACTTCTCTGCTTTTGCAAACGCACTGGCTTGTGCTGGATAATTGTACAGCACGAGCTGCAACCCCCGCACCCCTCCCCCCGCCATGCTCCTTCTTGTGAGCAATTGCAATTTGGTGCTATGGGGCATCTGCGGTGTGATTTCGCCAAACTGCGCATCTATACGTGTGTGCGCTTGTCAAGTGTGTGTTTGTTAGGTGTGTTTCTTTGTTATCCTCCCAACTATTCTCCCCCCAAATGCAGAAAGATTAGTCTTGTTATAAACATAAATCAGAGGGACTGGGGCCTGTTGAAATTTCATACAGCATCACGGTCATAGAAAATCACATATTGAGTGATTGCTGAGAACTGACTGATTGAGCTCAGGGTCTCTCAGAATGGCACTGCTGCCGTCAATAGGTAAGAGTGGGTGACCCTTTGTGAAGGACTGCCTGCATACTATAGGGCAGCTCCATTGCTAGACTCCATCTACTAGCTACCCTACTGTGTGCCAATTAAAACTGTCTCCAGAGGTTACCAACACCCCCCAGGGTCTAACCATCCCCAGCAGAACAACCCATGTGTGCTTGGGTGTAACTGGTTTTCCAGATCACCTTCATCCCCAGGACTTACTTCCAGGAGTCCAGGAATGCAAAAGAGCTCATGTACCCTTAGCCTCATTCACCCAGCATATCCCAACATCCATGTGCCATTTTCATACCTTCTCTTCTTCCAGTTACCCTGGATGGTTCCCTCTTTTAGTGCTTAATGATCTCCTTTCTCTGCAAAGACATTTTATGTCTTCAGAATCTGGTAGATCACCTGATGCCCCCACTCACCTCCAGGAGTACCAGTTTCCCTTAGGTTCCTCAGGCACCTGGAGCCCTAGTACAATGCATACGTGAGCAGTACTGACAGCAGATCACGGAGGCTGGTTGGTTTCTGGGGGCAATGGCAGATCAGAATCTTTAGGCTCTCAAGATCTTTGAGATGCTGTTTTCCTGGAATCCAAGGCTTCTGGCATACACGTGTTCTGTTTTGATCATCAGGAAGTGGCAATCTAAATGCTGAATCCAATACCATGTGACCCACAACTTTGAAAATACATCTCAGGCATTTGATGACCTTATAGCGAGTTTCGTATTAAGCATCTTCACAGACATGCAAAGCCTTTTCCAGTGAGATCGAGGCCAGGGAGCACAGCTCTACCAGGATGATGCCATCTTCTGCTGGCATCCTGTGGATCAGAAGATTTGTAGCTTTAAGTTTGAGATTTTACTGGCGCCGAAGGCAGAAGGCCCACTGCAGCAGCCCACGGGTCCTGATAGCCTGTTGGGCCCTGGTGCCCACTGCTGTACTGAAGAAAATGGGTATGGTATGGTCCTCAGTTGCTGAAGCACTAGCTCTTCCTAAGACATGAGCCCGTCAAGGAAAATAGACCACATTTACTGAAGTTGCAAAATTCAGTGGCCTACCCTGCCCTTCTCACTATGGCAAATTGGTCTCCTCTTGATAGGCACTGTCCTGAGAACAGAGTGGAGGGTAAATTGTGATGGGGGTAGGAGAAACCTCTGTAAACACCAATTCGGAAATTCCCCAGACCTAAGTTCAGGAAGAGAGAGGAAGGTAGGGGAAGGGCTTGAGCCTGCCCTCCCCCACCCAGTCTGATGTACTGTGTGAGGGTGAGCTTACTGAATCATTTTGATGGACCTAAGAGCACTGATAACAGGGAAAAAACATGATTTTCAGATGCATCTGTGGATTTCCAGAAAAGACAAGGCTTGAATTGAATATTAAGTAGACGGGGCTCTCACCGATATGGTGGAAATTGCCATCATAATATAATAGAAGAACACATTCATGCTCTCTTTTTGAGCTGAGCTGGGCATTCATCTTCTGCTCTGTAGTCCAGCACCCCTCCAGGACTGAATCATGCTACTGCCTTCACAGACTCTCTAGCCTGCAGCTAGGAGTTAGTGGGGCCTTTCCACTTCCACACCTATGTGAGCTGGATCCCACACCACCCCTCCTGTTCCTGAATCAGTATTTATGTCTCTCTCTAACTCTATGTCTCCTATGGGTGCTATTTCTCTAAAGAGCTCTGATGAACAGCTGCTGGTATGCAGGCCCTCCATAAGCAGGAGAGTACAGTGAGTCTATCAGCTAAAGCATCTTCTCTCCCGGGAGCATCACAGGCTGGCACACAGAGTGGGCAGGGAGGTGACCTTCTGGTGCTTGCCTTATCCTGTGACCTCAGGCTTCAGTCAGCACCCAGTCATTCAGGAGAATGGTCAGAATCCTGCTGGCTTTAAACAGTATCTTACAGCCTTTTGAGAGATAATTGTGAGAATGTCAGAAGTAGCATTATGGAGACAACACTGTTCAGTATTTTTGGCCTTGTGAGGAAGGAGCTCACAGCAAAGCAAATAGTACAAGCTTTCCGTGTTGACCAGCTTCTACATACTGGAGATATTGACTCAGGTGCCTCCTTTGACCCCATGGCCTCTTCTTTCAAATGCTTCTACCTAGTGCTTATCTGCAGGCTGATTCTTTCAGTCATGAACAGGCATTATAAGGTCAAGAAGTAAGCATTTCTCTTCTTGGAGTGACATGTATCCAACTCATTGTTAATGATTCTGGGAGTGTCACTTAGTGGCAGAGCATTTTTCTGGTATGTGAGATTCACTGGTCTTGATCCTCAGCATGCAAAACCAAATAGTAGGTAAAAACCCACGATAGCCTCTAAGTAAGAAGGGCTGGTAGTGCACATTTGTGCTTCACACAACACCAATACCCTGTGACTTGTATCTACTATTACTTGCTGGGAATCCTTTTGTGTTTTGCTTAGTTTTGTTCAGTGAATTTCCTCAAATTGCTGTCCTTCATTGAACTTTCTTGTATTGCTCCATAGCAATTAATTTTTATTGCCCTGTCCTAAATTGTCGGCCCTGAAAATACCTTTTTGGATTTAGTGAGATATAAAAACAGGTTTTCAAGATATCCAATAGGTTTTTTTTTTTTTCCCCGCTCCATAGTTTTATAACATCCTTTGATAAACCACTATTTCTCTGGCCTTTCTTTATTGAGCTCCAGTATATGAAAGACTCTCTGAGAAGTGATGAAGATGGTTCACTCAGTAACATGCTTGCCACACAAGTGCAAGGACCTGAGTTCCACCTCCAGCACCCACGTGAAAGAGATAGATTTAGTGGTACGCTTGAAATTCCAGGACTGGGGAGGTGGAGACAAACGTATCCCTGGGGCTCACCGGCCAGCCAGCCCAGTGGAATCAATGAACTCCAGGTCCCAGTGAGAGATCTTGTTTCAAAAAAGCAAGGTGGGCCAGGCAATGGTGGTGCACCTTTAACCTCTGTACTCGGGAGGCAGAGGCAGGTGGGTCTCTGAGTTCGAGGCCAGCCTGGGCTACAGAGTGAGTTCCGGGACAGCCTGTCTCAAACAAACAAGCAAAAAAACCCACAAGGTGAATGATACTACAGTTGTTCACACACACACACACACACACACACACACACACACACACACACACACTCATATTCACAGATCACATGAAGACTCTGAGGCATGGACAGAGCATGGGAGGAGCAAGAACCCCCAGGAGACCTGCAGGTGCAACCATACTTTGAGCCCTTGGTGGCCCACCCCTGAAACCCAGTGCTTCTCTTTAATAGTTATTCTCGGAGAATAACTATTCTGCTTAACAAAAAAAGTAACCAACCCCTCATTCCAGTTTGATTTGAAAAGCGATCCTTAGATTTGTCTGAACTTATTTTAATATGCGCAGCAAATAGCTAGGTTAGATACCATTGTAGCTTGAAGAAATCAGAGTTAGGGCTAATCAAAGCACCAAAAACTTTTACAGAGTTTGGAAAAACAGGAGGTTTTAATGTTAATGAATACCTTACATTTAAAGAAAAGTGGAAGAGGACATTGACCACTTGACCTGCCGTTTTCCTTTAGTAAATGGCTTTCTGTCTGAAGCCTAGGTGTGGTGCCTTCAGGATAGAAGGAAGTTGGTGACGTCAGTGCTGGCCGATCAAACAAGGGGGTTCTGAGTAAGACAGTGCAAGGGGCAGCTATGACCCTGGCTCTCCTTGCCAAATTTATCCAGTGCTCTCCCTTTTGCTCAGAACCATCTGCTAAACTTCAGAGAGTGCCCGGTATGCTCATGTTACAAGCCTGCTGGTTTAGATCTATCTCATCTAGGCACCTTCTAAAATTTTATTCATGAATTTTCTTCAACTCCAATGTGTGGAAAGCCAAACGTTATGACTCTCTGCCTAACAGTGATTTATTTTTCCTGCTCAGCTCTGCCTCCATACCTGTAATATATTCTCTTCTACCTGGGTCCCAGCTCCATTTGTGAACATGTCAGAAATCCAGTGTATACACCTGATCACATGCTCCTAAAACCTGAGAGCAACAGCAGAGCTCCAAGGATGCTTAGGAGGGTGAATACATCCGATGGGGCCACTACACTCAGGTTCCCCCAGTTAGTGTCTAGCTCCATTCTGATAGGTCCACTCCACTGTGACATTCCCCCCAGTTAGTGTCTAGCTCCATTCTGATAGGTCCACTCCACTGTGACATTCCCCCCAGTCATGCCTAGCTCCATTCTGGCCAGTACATCCCTTCCAGACAGAGCTGTGCAGACATCTCTTTTACTTGTCCTTATATCAACCCCTAATCTGCAATGGGCTGGCTCCCCTTGCCCTCTGCTGAATTGTCCAATCCTTGGGACCTTGGAGTTTGGGGGGCATTGCCATCCTGCCTTCTTGCTGTGAACGTTAGATTCCAGTTCAAGCTTGCCCTCCACACTGCATCTTCCATTCTTTGGAGATGCCATCCTCCCTCTTAGCCTCCCATCTCTTGTCACTCCTTCCTCTTTCTTCTTTCTAGAGGTAGAGGTTCTAGAAGGTTGCCTCCCACTGAGTCATTTTCTAAAACATCAAATGCTTATATCCGGTCACATAGATTCTTTTGGCCCACAGACAAGAGGGAGAAATCCCTTAGATTGCATACAAATCCTTCACAACCTTGACCCTACTGTCTGCGTCCCCTGAATCCTCTCTGGCTTCCGGTCCTGACCTGTCCTAGGGCTCTGTGTGGAGATAGAGGGAGGAGACATGGGCAGTGACTTGGGCACACAGATAGAGCCTACTAGGCACCAAATAGTCCCTGCCTGGCACTTACTTTCTTGTTCCAGTATTTGTTCCCCAACTTGGAGCATCCTTTCTACACCCTGAGATTTCCTTTTTCTTTTTTCCCAAGACAGGGTTTGTCTGTGTAGCCCTGACTGTCCTGGAACTTGCTCTGTAGACCAGGCTGGCCTCGAACTCAGAGGTCTACCAGCCTCTGCCTCCCAAGTGTTGGGATTAAAGGCATGTGCCACCACCGCCCAGCCAGCCTGAGGTTTCAAAAGCCCAGGACCTCGTGTTTCCTGACTGTGCAGTACTTTGTCAGTTACTGTTGCTTTGTCTGGACTCTCCTCTAAATGGGGATGCATCCTTTCACTCCCAGCTTGAGTATTCCTTCCCTGTGGAAGGTTCCTGTCCTTTAGCAACCAACAGGAGCCTCACTGTCTTGGAGCCCCCACCCTCTCCCTGCAGGGGGCACTGTTCTAAGATTCACAGCATAACACCCCATTTCCTATCTGCTTTCTTTATGTACTTTCATTAAGTCCTTGTGGGGGTCTTCCTCACCACGCCAACCCTTAGCCTAGTTCAGTTCCTTCACTATCTACTCTTAGTATACATTTTAATGGATAAAGTAAATAAAAGACACAGCCAATGAGTAGAAGAATAGAGAGATGGATGGATATGCATAAGAACAGATGAAGAAATGAATGACTGTTGTGAAAAATGAATCTTACCAGAGAAAGGAAAATACAGTTGAGATACTGAAAAGGCATTAAAAAAAAAAACAACAGATTTTTCCAGATGACTCAAATGAAGGACAAGCATTTTTATTCCACGTCTCAAAAAGCTATTGACTATTTCATGTTAAATCAGACAAGTTGTTCTGGAAACCTTAAAAATACTTTGCCATGCAAAAAAATAAAAAATAAATACTGCCTTCAAATCAGGAAAGACAAAGTCGCTGGAGTCCTTTCTCGTGAATAAGAGAGACAGAAGGGAGCCAAGCACTCGGTGATTCATCACCCGAGTGAGGATGCTATTGAGTCAGAAGGGCACCATAGAGTCCCAGATTTGTAGTTCTCCTGAACACTGTGACAGGATGATGTGGAGAGACTGGGAAAGCTACAGGAAGTGGGCAGATGTGTGGCGGTCCTCAGGAGGGACACAGTGTGAGAAACACTCGTAGACAAACAGTATCAACTGTGTGCGTATGTTCACTGAATGATGGCCCCTTGAAGACATGCAAAATCAACTGTGTGCTTACTGAATGATGGGCCCTTGTGTGGCCTATTTTCCTCAAAAAGAATCTCAAAGTCATTATAACCCATTCCCTAAAGACATGTCATTCGAAAGATGCCACTTTTCCAAACAGATAGACTTAAAACAGCTATAGTCTTATGCTTCCATGTAGGGAGGTGTTCATTAGGGCTTCTAGAGTCAGGGGTGGGTGGTTAGGCGGAAGTGGATAGTCAGAGATGGCGTAAAATGTCTAATGAAAGAAATGCTAAGTCGAAAGATGGTGGCACATGCCTTTAATCCCAGCACTTGGGAGGCAGAGGCAGGTGGATCTTTGTGAGTTCAAGGCCATCCTGGTTTACAGAGTGAGATTCAGGAAAGGTGCAAAGCTACACAGAGAAATCCTGTCTCAAAAAACCAAAAAAATTTTAAAAAAAGAAAGAAAAGAAATGCTAGAGCATGGCTCCTAAAAAGTCATTTCTCCTGAGCATGCAACTAAAGACTGGAATTTCTTCAGTGGTCAACCCCTTGAATGGACAGTGGGACACCAAGGCTAGAAGCTTCAGCTCCATAGAGCAGCACTTCCGGGTGAGCCTGCAACTAGATGATATGGTCAGGGTCAGTCAAGTACTGATGCAGGTCAGGCTAGTGTCAGCATGGAAGTGAGAAGGGTACCTGCTAAGCTGTGCCCTGTGAGCAATATTCTCAGGACTTTCAGTGCCCACTCAAGTTTCAGTGGGTTTTGTTCTCAGCAAGTCTTGACTTAAAGTGTCCTGTAACTTGTTCAATGAGGTCTAAGTGTCATGATAACTGTATTCCATTGTTGGCTCTGGGGTGATTGAGTGTATATATGCAAGTGTTTGAGTGGTTGTTTTGGGAGGACACATGACATACCCATACATCTCCCATCCCTACCTTCTTCTGTATGGTCCACAATCAAGAAACTGCCCAGCCCCATTGTTCAGGTTTTCACGGAGACTTCAAAAGTATGGTTGATTGACTTTCAGGTTCAAAAGCATGGTTGATTTACTCCTGAGAGTCAGTTGAGCCAATAACCCTTTGCCCTCTCTGGAGGTGGGCAGTAGGTAGCCTGGCTGTTTCCCTGGAGCCCATCTCCTCCATTCCTTGCCTCCCCATCCATGATGGCAATAAAAGGATCCACCTACGACATACAGCTGAAAGGGTTGTTATGACGACACAAGACAGTCCCTTCACGTCCATAACTGGTTCCACTTAGGAAGTTACAGGACATTGGAGGTCTGGTCAAAAACAGAGATGAAGATCTGATAGGTGTGTTGTGCTGCCCCAGTGTCATGGGTGCATGCATTAATGCATGTGAACAAAACCTCTTTCTTGCAACCTCTTTCCATGTAGGTGCCACTGTTCACCCACCATCATAGATGTCTTCCTTTTCCAGGCCCGCCTCTGCACTCTCTCTTGTAAATGTAACCAACCATCTTATTAAATAAGAAACACAGAACCAATGCAAAGAAGAAAGCCAAGAGGTCAGAGCTAAGAGCTAAAACCTTACCCTTCCTCCTGCAGTGGTCCTACCTCTCCGAACCAGAGCTACTTCCTGTGTTAAAGTCTTTATACAGAGTTTCTGTTCTGCCTTCTCATTGGTTGTAAACCCAATCACATGACCGCCTCCTCACGGCCTGTCTTTATAGACCTCCATGTTTTCTGTGGTTGGTATTGAGATTAAAGGCACGTGTATCCAATACTGGCTGTATCCCTGAACACACAGAGACTTACCTAGCTCTGCCTACCAAGTGCTGGGATTACAAGCTTACGCCACCACTGCCCTGCTTTCCTATGGCTTGCTAATAGCTCTGACCCTGGGCAACTTTATTTATTAACATACAAATAACATTTTAATACAAATAAAATATCACCATAGATCCATGTCATTATTCAGAAATTTCTGAGAAAACCATAGTCTATACTAAGTGATTCTCATTTAGCATTGATACCTTAGCCTGGGTTAGAGTCAAAAATCTCTCATTTCCACTGGTCTTTCCTGTGGTGTTTTCTCTACCAAAACACCCTTTACTCAAGCAAAACCCACCTGCTATTTCCCAAATGCACCATATCCACAGCTGTTTTGATTCTTTCTCACTTTCCTTCCTGATTCCATCTTGATTAAAATTCTGTGATCATCTCCATTCAACCTGTCGGGGCCATTCCCAGCATGCTCGGTCTCATGTGGTCTTGCCGTTATCTGAGCTTCCGTGGTTTGGCATGGATCTTTTCTGTCTCTCATTTGGACATTTGAACAGTCATTTTAAGGCTACGCCGAATATCAGCTTCCCAGAGATAAGGGCTCTTCATAGAGGTTGCAGACGAAAGTCGTGCTGTGAACTTTTCATCTCATAACAATAAACTAACCACAAGTCACTCCAAAGACTTCCAAGCTGAAGATGACAGAATAATTTATTAAAATATGCACCTCTGATATTCACATTTCCTGATTAGGAAGTGGGAATCCTAGTCAGATTCCTAGAAGCTCCGTTTATCATCCGAGCTCTTTGGTCCCGTGTGCAGTAGCAGCTGCTATTTGTGAGAAGAGCCTGCCATTCACTCTTAATTATCCCAAGTGCTTTTTAACCCGAGAGTGTCCTGTTTACATATGTCAGTCTTCTGTACCTTGAATAAAGTTTAGACTGTGATCCAGCAGTTATCATCAACTTCTTAGAGGTAATGACATTGCCACAAGTCACCCATCTAAATATATCAATACCCTTATGGTAGAGAGGCCAGCAAAATTCAAAAATATAGAACCAATCTAGTGCTATTTACTTGATTTTACTGTAATCCCACAATACTCCATGATTTGAGGAGGGCGTCAGTTATTTTGTTAAAAGTCCACTATGCACAGCACTAGGTTGAAGACACTCACCAGCCAAATGGCCCCCAGGACATCGTGCAAGTTGTTGGGGCTGTTCCTCCCCTTTCCAGGGAGTCCTGCTGAGCCTCCATGTAGCCTCTCATTAGCACATGTGAAGCGGGGGTGGGGTTGGGGGAGTTGGGGGGAGTGGGAGTCATGGAGACTGTAGGACAAGGACTTCATCCTGATGAGTGTAACAGCCCAATCTCCATCATCCCAAAGGCACAACACTGATGTCCGCCATTACTGGGGCTCTGCCCTCCTTCCCCCTTGAAGACAGGCCTCATGAATGTCTGGGAAGAAAAGCAGTGACAGTTGAGATTGGCACAAGTACCACAAAGGAACCCCACAGGGTCCCTTGAGAATCAGTAACTGAGGGAAGCTTCTTCTTGGGGATTGCTAAGAAAACGAACTTCACTCACAGTTTTCTAAAGGAATGTCCTTGTGCATATTCATTTCATGAAGGTAGAGACTGGACAAAGGCTTGCAAGGGAAGTGGTATGTGGTTTGTGATTGACAGTACACTGGGGTCGATGCGCTGCCACCTCCACCAGCGGTGGCATGTGTCCTCACCGCCCAGCATATCTGGGCACAGCGTACCCACTAAGTACTCAAGGAACACAGGAAAGCTGAGGAGTGTCCAGCAGGGCTGCAGAGGGGCATGGTGTCTCATCACAGGAAAAGCTTAGGATGGGCGTGTTGATCCCCACTGAGGTCTCCAACTGCTGAGGGTTGGAGATACTGAGGGTGGAGTCCTGTTATCTTTAAGTTCAATGACTAAGTGGTTGGAGCAAACAGGTTGAAGGGTGTAGAATTTGGGCAGTGTATGGATTGGACTGAGTACATTCAAAGCAGGACTGAGAAAACTCTGAATGTGGTGGGTGCCTGCTGCCCGAGGTATACAGAGGAGAACCACCTACCAACCATTGACAGCTTTCCAGATGATGGCCGAGGTAGTCAGGCTGCGTGTGATCTCCACTCTTATAATGCTGATTGTGGGGGATTCTCACAACAAGAACGTGAGAAGTGAGCCCAGCCAGGGTGCTAGATCCCAGACCAGAAGAAGCTCCTCTGTGAAATGTGCACCCCTACCAGAACTGAAGCTTTCCTGCTAGTGGCTATAGGCTTGGGGTGCCATGAGGCCCCTGGGTGTTTGGTTAGGACATTTAAGGTGGACATCCACAGAATCACAACTCTTTGGGGGAAGTAAGACCCACTGAAAAAGACAAGACAGTACCAACCTCACAATCTCAGGAATCTGTGAGATCATGGACAGGTCTAGGAGAGGAAGTGACTCCCTCTGAGCAAACCCCTCCCTGGAGATGTGATCCCAAACTTTTACATGGAAAGAGACGTTCAGGAAAGTTCAAGGAGCACCCATGTGCCTCCCTCCGAGTCTACAGTAGCACATACGCTGCATTTTGTGCTGAATATCTGAAAATATCCGATAGCATACATTAAATAAATCCTAAAGTCTTCTGCTTAGTTCTCCTAGAACACAGGTAAAAGATGATCCCTCCAAGTCATAAATAATTTGTGGGGTGATGGTCCACAATCCTCCCCTTAGTGAGAACTCACGAATGTCCCTGGATGGGATCCCGTCTGCATACAGTCCTAGGCTTCTCTCATTAGGAAGTCTGCTCCAGGAGCCCATAAAGCCACTTTGCTTTCTCAGCAGCCCTTGCCAGTTCCCATAAGCTTTAGCGACTGCATTCTTTCTGCAGAACCCTGATTTTCCTAATTGAAACATTTCTTTTAGCTTTCTTAGTCTCCAACAAGAAAAAAAAAGTCCTATTTGTTTTTATTTCTCTTTAATTTTACTGTGGACCTGGATATTTCAACTTGTGCATTTTTTGTTCCTTGATTTAAAGTATTTTTTTTCTACACAGTGAAGCCCATTTTGAGCACTCTCTCCTCCTCTGGCAATGTTTTCTAGAGATCTTATCCCCAGGTAGAGCCTAAGAAATTGAAAGAATCATAGATATGTAGGCCACTCACCACAGACAATCAGTTTCTCATCCTCAGGGAGGAAAAGGCAAGTAGAGAGTGTTCCTGGGCACAAAGGGGCCCCATAAGTACCCAGAAGAGGACAGAGGCCTTCCTACCCACTCCCATCTCACCTGCTCCCCCCACCATCTAACATGCCACATCCTACATTTAGTGAGGGGTTCCCTGAAGACATATACATTCATAACATGGCAACACAAGTGTTTTTAATCATCAAGGTAAAGATGTTTGGGTGACCCCCCTAAATGTAGACAAGGAACGGTCTTTTAGGGAATCTATTTTAAAATAATGAATGAATAACTAAACCTCAGTGGTGATTTTATCTACATATTAGAGTTTGGCTGGGAGAACTTATCTCTCTCTCTTTTTTTAAAATCATAAATGAAAGTGAGCAGGGCTTGTAAGCACAGGTTAGCCTCTGCTCTTACCATTCCATGCCAGTCTTCAACTGTTCCTGGAGACAATGTGTCTGAATAAGGGAGGCCTGGGAACTTACATAGATCTGGCCACTCTCCCCAACCCCCACCCTATTTCTGACCCAGGAAGGGCTGAGGAATCTCAGTCTTCCACCATTTCTGGCTTGCTGATATCTAGCCTGAGTTGGCTCTGCTGTCTTAATGTCAGCCACTTCTTGTACCCCTGCCCCATCTAGGTAAGGTCCAGTGCTTTCAAGGCTAGTTCTATCATGTTATATTCTGGAAGTGCTGACCCTGAGCTGTTCAGAAAGTTCAGCCCTAAGCAAGACTGCTCATGATTCTGAGTAGCTGAGATTAGCAAGACCTGCTCTCTCCTAGTTGAATGCTCAGAGCAATTAAGTTCATAGTAGCTATGAATCCTGCCAACAAACATTTAGGAAATGTTTGGAGGGAGAGAAGTAGGTGGGAAGCGTGGAGTGGTACAGGCAGCAGGAGCAGCTAGCCCATGTGATTAAAGAAACCATGAAGCCTAATGTCTCTCAATGTGACTGTCATGTCCCTGCACACTGTCCATGCCTGTCCTCCGAGGAGGGATGTTAGCAAAGCACAAATACAGTGGGTCAAAAAGAACCGAAATGACCAAGCAGTGCAGAAAGCATTGCCATGACCAGCTCACCCATGTAGTTTGAATGAGTTAGCAGAAATAGCAGATGAGTGATCCAGGGCATTTACCAAGAGGCCAGTTGGGCAGAAGACTCAGACAGCATGAACAAATGTAATATGATACATGTGTGCCATCAAATACAGAGAGCAAACATTATTTAAGGTGGTCACAGAAAAATATATTTACAGAAGTACTAAGTGCCTTGTTAGGGGGTTGAGTTTATTATTTCTCTTTGATATGGCTACAATTAGGGCAGTTGGTTGGTCCTGTTTGAGAAAGCCTTAATAAGAACTTGTTGGAAGTTTCTGGTTTGTAGAGCCCTGAGGGTTGGTTACTTGAACGCTTCACCTTGGTAGAACCCTGATCGTTGATTAGTTGGAGGTTTCTGATTGGTAGAGCCACAGTCATTGGTTACTTGGAGATTTCTGTATGGTAGATCCCTGGTCATTTGTTACTTAGGGGTTTCTGGTTGGTAGGGCCCCAATCATTGATTATGTTTCTGGTTGGTAGAGCTCCAGTAATTGGTTAGGGTTCTGATTGATAGAGATCTAGTCATTAATTAGGGTTCTGATTGGTAGAGATCCCATCATTGGTTAGGGTTCTCATTGGTAGAGCCACAGTCATTGGTTAGTGATCTTGTTGGTAGAGATCCAGTCATTGTTTAGGGTTCTGGTTGATAGAGACCCCATCATTGGTTAGGGTTCTAGTTGGTAGAGTCATAAACATTGATTAGGATTCTGGTTGGTAGAGCCACAGTCATTGGTTAGGGTTCTGGTTAGTAGAGCTCCAGTCATTGGTTAGGGTTCTGGTTGGTATAGCCACAGTCATTGGATAGAGTTTTGGTTGGTAAACCTCTAGTCATTGGTTAGGGTTCTGGTTAGTAGACCTCTAGTCTATGGTTAGGGTTCTGGTTGTTAGAGCCACAGTCATTGGTTAGGGTTCTGGTTGGTAGAAATCCAGTCATTGGTTATGGTTATGGTTGATAGAGATCTCATCATTGGTTAGGGTTCTGGTTGGTAGAGCCACAGTCATTGGTTAGGGTTCTGGTTAATAGAGATCCCATCATTTGTTAGGGTTCTGGTTGGTAGAGCCACAGTCATTGGTTAGGGTTCTGGTTGATAGAGATCCCATCATTTGTTAGGGTTCTGGTTGGTAGAGCCACAGTCATTGGTTATGGTTCTGGTTGATACAGATCCCATCATTTGTTAGGGTTCTGGTTGGTAGAGCCACAGTCATTGGTTAGGGTTCTGGTTGATAGAGATCCCATCATTTGTTAGGGTTCTGGTTGGTAGAAATCCAGTCATTGGTTATGGTTCTGGTTGATAGAGATCCCATCATTTGTTAGGGTTGTGGTTGGTAGAGCCACAGTCATTGGTTATGGTCCTGGTTGGTAGAGCTCTGGTCAGGAGCCAGCTTACAGTTTCTGATGCTGACACCCCTAGTTTCCATTTACTGTCTCCACTGGGTTTGTTTGTATAATAGAAGCTTTGGTCGTTGGAGTCATCCCAATTTAATCGGCTCCCGGTTACGTTTTCTGTAAGACAGTGGTCTCTTTCACCTGCTGGGAACTCATGATCTCAAGGCTGTCTTATTCATGATTGTGGTTCAGCGCCAGACCCAGTCCTGAAGAGACAGGAGGCGAGAGATGAAGATGAATATCCCAGGAAGATATCCCAGAATAATTTTTTGATATGTGAACTGAAGTTACACTCTGAGGTGGAATGCTAATCTTTCAAAGGCATAGAGCTTAGTGAAGACTCATTCCTAAGGGTGAGCTTTTGCAGCCACAAAGATGAAGATAGAAAACAGGGAGTCAATTGTGTGCACGGATACACCTGGGCTCTAGTATAGAGGGAAGGTGGCAGGTGTCCTCCATCACCTCTCCTTCCATAGGCTCCTCCTCCAGGATGCAGGTCAGGTGCCTCTGTCTACATTGGGTCATGTTCAGTGATTTCTTTCCCATACCCATTTTCCACCAAGGCAGAGGAGCCCTCTGTGTCCATTTAGAAATGATTCTGGCATGGAGTAGCCTGTGACTGTAGGGTGAGGGGGCACAATGAGAATGCTTTAGAATGGTTGTACTTGGCACTCCTCTTAATTTGGAGATGTTCAGCAGAAACCCTTGTACCACAGAGTGAGAACAGACAAGGGAGATTCAGTGGATACACAAAAGTGTAATTCATTTTTAATGAGAACAGTTATGTTACGGTAGGTAAAATAAACCACGAAGTGGAATTTTGCCCTTTGGGTAATGTTACAGCTCATTAATGGGCTTCAGTGTTCACTTTCAAAATGACATTCTTGGCAAAAAGATTTTAATCCCTATATGTTATCAGTGATCTCTGGTTCCTTTGGTTGGATTTTAATTTAGATTCTAAATAAGCTTTTGAAATCATCCTTGCTGAAAATAAGAGGGAAATAATAATGCTGACTAAATGTTAAGAGGCTCATTACTTTCAGTACAGGAGCCACCTCTACACATCAATGTCATGTGCTTCCTCACATGCAAAGAGAGCATCATTTTCCCCCAAGGTCACTTAGGCAGCTACCTGAGACTGAGGGCTGTGGGTGGTGGACTGCATTCTGATGGGTGGAGCCTAGATTTAGATGTTCAGAAAACCTGGACCCACACACCCCCTGGCACCAACACCTGGAGTAAACCCATTTCCTCTGGACATATATACTAGGGGATTCACAAACAACAGGAATGGCAATAATGGTTAGAAATGGGATCTTGGTGGGTGATTGAAATGAAAGACCATGTGTATACTTTCATCCCAGCCTGGAAGAGCAGGCATGAGAAGTAGTGAGTGAAATGTCAGAGTCCAGCTTTCCAATCCTCACTCCACTGTTTCTGATCTTTGGGACTTTGTCAGGGCATTGTTGCTGCTTTCTGGGGATATTCATCTGGAAAGAGGCCAGCATACTGCAATTACAGTGAAGGAAGACCAAGGAAGTGTTTAGACCTAGGTGTAACTGGAGCTGCACGGTGTTAAGCCAAAGTAGCCACCATCGTTACCTTATTACAGTTTCCAGTTTTTGGCAAGGAGAATACCAGTTATTCAAGTGGAAATCACTAAACTGAAATGTCATTTGTACAAGCTATCAGCTTTTCTAACAGTTAGATCTCATGCCTGACATATCACTAGAGTCATTGTGTTCAAGTGTTGATTCATTTCTAAAATGTTTTAGAGACTTAAACTCACTAAATTTGATTGTTTAGTAGCAGAGTATGGGTCTATTTCTCTTGATTCCCCATGATCATTGATGGGATGGCTGACAGAAACAGCTGTCAGCATCCAGCTGTGTGAGTTCAGTCCCTTTGCTGGACAGTAGGTTCTACCCTTGTGTCTTAGTTAGGGTTTTTATTGCTGTGAAGAGACACCATGACCACAGCACCTCTAGTAAAGGAAAACATTTCATTGAGGTGTCTTACAGTTCAGAGGTTCAGTCCATTATCATCATGGTGGAGAGCATGGTGGCATGTAGGCAGACATGGTGCAGGCTACGTCTTGATCAAAAGGCACCAGGAAATAGACTGTGACACTGAGTGAAGCTTAAGCAAAAGACCTCAAAGCCTGCCCCCACAGTGACGCACTTTTTTCATCAAGGCCACACCTACTTCAACAAGGCCACTATTGGTGAAATTATTAAGGCCACTCCACGTAGTTAAAAGGAGATTTATTTAATGGCGTAACTTACAAATTAAGGAATAGGTAGGTCGCGGAGTCTGGGGAAGGTGTATCACAGTCCAGCGGTGTTCTCTGGAGCTCTGCTCAGTCCACCTCTCCAGTCCAGGGTCCCGCAACAGAGAGAGCGCCCGCCGATCCAGATCTCGGGTCCCCCCGCGCCTCCCTTGGCCCCGCCTTGTAGGCGTGGCAGTTGCCGAAGTCTCAATGGGGGTTGGAACTTCCAGATCAAAGCTGGAATGGCTACCCACTACAGGCCACACCTCCCAATAGTGCCACTCCCTATGAGCTTTTGGGGGCCAATTACGTTCAGTCTACCATACCATGGATCAACAACTCCCTCAATGGTGGGGCACCAAGGAAAGAAGCAAGGGGTATAGGTGCTGTTTCTGTTGGTGAGCCTCAGGCTTTCTCCATGCAAGCTGTCTCCAAGGGCAGAGGTGGGGAGCCTTCATTCTCTGAGTTGTTGAAGACCTGCTGTCTATTTGTGGTCACCAGACTCACTGACATGCTTGAGATGAGGTCTTAGTATCTCATATATATGAGTTCCATACAACTCAGAAGGCCAGGCAAGCGTCTACTTCCCTCCATACTGTACTCTATATACTATTGGTCACCTTCCTCAATGGTTCTCTATGCATGCGATGTCTCTATGTATAAAATATGGCTGCCGCTACATCCATCCCATGTGCTCTTTGATGCTTGTCGGCAACTCTGATCCCATAGCCTGCAGACAGGCTGGTCACCGCACAGAGGTCAGAAGGACTGGAATCTGGTGTTCTGAACATGCAGTGCGGTTTCCACACACATCCTCATCACCAGCACAGATGTCTATCCGCCACCCATTCCCCCTTGGCATAGACATTTGTAAAGACCAGCTGTGAAATGGAAGACTGTAACACTCAACATTCTTCATGGATTTATTTTGCTTTCTCCACAAAAGCAGCTGCCAAATTTAGTCTGAGAAATGGCCTCTGCATTCAAGAGCTGCTCCAAGCTTCAGATAAACATGCAGACAGGCTGCACGCGCTGAATTCAGGGGGTTAGAGTCCAAGGATTAGCCCCGTTGAGGAGATGGGTCTTGTCTAAACATTTGTTTTTAATTGCCCCAGAAAGATCTGTGGGGCATATTCTTTTAAAAATTGCTGTCGGAGGGACAAAAGAGATGGGAAGGGAGTGAAAGATGTTGAAGTTATTAAACTGTATCTTCTTTTTATATTTCTAAATTCAGGACTGTTTATTAATGGTAAAAAGGAAAAAACACATTTGAAAGCATCATACTGAAAGCACTTGCATCATGCTGCTCCTTTTTGTATCTGTCATTTTGGTAATGTTATGATTTGGGGGAACAAAAGGATGGGGCAGCCATGGCCCATCCACTTCCTGTTGCCTGCAGATATTTGGAATTCCCGCTGTGAGCTGAGATCTGGTTCAGTGGAAGTGGGCTAGCCTAACCCAGTGCTGGGACCTGGGTATCTGGATCATGAAATGCAACTTGATTGTGCCCAGGACATGAAACATCAAGCTCATAGGTGTAAGGGAACCCAGATTCCTACACCCAAGGGATGTTTGTCCTTCTGTATAGAGAGCACCCTATGATCCAGTCAAGTTCCACTCCACAGACTTCCAACGGCAGTTGTTGGGACTGTCAGAGCAGGGGGCCTGTGCAGCGAGTTCCAATTCCCCACTCTCTCATTCCATGAGATCTGCTAGGTTTAGGTTCTAAACTCTCAAAGAAGCATGCCTTGGAAATAAACCCCAACCACAGTGCCTGTATGTAAACCTCTTGAGAGGGTTACAGTCTCTGCTGTGAAGCACATGCCCCTAGTGGAGAGTAAACAATCAATCACAGGCTGTCTCCCTGGTGTCTCGCTGCCCCACAGCTGGCCAGGGCCTGGTGCCTCCAGAGCACATTTCAGAGATGATTTTGCAAAAAGACTCCATAGCCAACCAGTAAGTCTGCCTTAGAAAGAAGTGGTCATCGACACTGCCAGCCAGTCGCACCTGATGACCTGTGAGCCTGCCCTAGGTGTCACCCAGCTAGCCCACACACTTACAGCAGAGTTGTAATCAACAGGGCAGAGCTCCTGACCCCTGGACAATGCAAGCAGCAGATCAGACAATTTGGAGTTCTTCCTACGTCTTCAGACACACATCCAGCAAACACCTAAGCATGGTGAGATGCCTAGAATTATATTAGATACTGAAATAAAGGAGAGCCAAAATTGGATTCTTGTTCTGGGAGATGCAGTCACTTTGGCAGTGGGTAGAGCAAGGCTGCCTGTCCCCTCTGTTTCTCACCAGGGGAGTGTAGTTAGCTAGGACTGCCTCCAGGCTCCCAGGAACCCTAGTGCTGTCAGAAACAGAGGGAATGCTACCTCTCTGGAAACAAGCTCAAATTCTGTAGGTAAATATTACCAGAAAAAAAAAAAGAAGAAGAGAAATGAGAACCTCGCCAAGCCCCTCTGATTTTTCCAAATCATTTCTTGCAGGTAATTAAAGAAACAGTGCCCAGTTGGGTCTCTGCCCACGGCCTTGGGACAAGCTTGGGGCATTTAGATGTGCTGTTTGCTCAGAAGGAACTGTGCACTGCTCAGCCGTGTCTTCTTCTTAGGCAGGCTGACTCTTGTTGAGCATGGAGCAGGTGGACCCGCTCCAGGAAAACCTACTCTGATACCTAGCAGCCATAGTCCATGGAGAGGGCCCTTGCGTTAGCGCTGGGTGATGGAGATGTGAGAGTAACACCTGAGTTAGAGCCATGGGAAGAACACACACAGTCAGACTGTGAGCTCTCTGCCTGCCGAGCTCTCTCTCTCTCTTCTGTGGTTGGGGCTCTTAACCCTTCTCCATACCGGTAACGGGGCCTTGAGCAGCTTACCCATGAGTGTGAGGTATCTGGACCAACAGAGGCATTCTGTAAACATGGTGTGTGCTCTACACTCTTCCCCTAGCTCTTCCTTTCCCCCATGTCTTCTTCCTTCTCCTCCCCTCTGCCCCATCAACCTGAGCAGGTATATCCCGATAGCATATTTTCACAGGGGTGTTGACTCCCTTCCTATACATCCCATCTTCACATATATACAGAATACCCTCATTCACTAAGACTGCAGCTTTGTCAACGTCGGAGAAGGCACCTTCATCTGTGACCACTGTGAGATGCTGGGGTCTGTGCCCTGTAACCCTGTGCTGGGTTTCTTTCTTCTCATAGCAAGTACAGAAGCACTGCTAGGTCAAGGTATTTAGGTTTAAACCCCAGATTTTCCACAGTAGCTTTGTGGCTTAAGCAAGTTCTGTGCACTGTGATGAAGCAAGGATGTCTTTTTCCCTGTGGCACAGGTGGTGTAGGCAAAGCAGCCAGGAGCTTGATAACATCTGCAACCATCCTCATTAACACTGATCATTTCTAATCGTGATAAGCAGGAGCCACCCTGCCTCAGAGCATTCGACTCCTCATGAGACCGTGTTCCTAAGGTTCAGATGAAATAGGTTATGGGAGCACAACTCCTCTGGTCTCGGGGCCTGACAGAGCAAGAGCATGGGGGACCCACCTCAGGGCACTCACCTCTCACTGCAGCTCCTGACAGTATGAGGTAATATTATGTCACCCATCAACTTAATCCTACTAATTAGCACCCAGTTTGTGCACTAAACATGAGTATTGTTGCCAAAATGAGGGAAAGAGACCTAAATTAAACACTTGGTTTAGAGGATTTGTTAAATCCTGGGCTCTTTCCTCTTTAGCTCTCTGCTCTCTTTGGCTAAGACTTCTGTGTGGTGGTATTTGGTTTGTGATCTAACACACAAAGCCTGCCTGAAGATCAGAGTGCAGAGCTAAGCCACTAGTTAGCCATAGAGGCCGGGCGGTGGTAGCACACACCTTTAATCCCAGCACTCGGGAGGCAGAGGCAGATAGATCTCTGTGAGTTCAAGGACACCCTGGGCTATACATGATTCAGTCTAAAAGAGAAACAGAGCCAGGCCGTGGTGGCGCACACCTTTGATCCCAGCCCTTAGGATCTCATACCTTTAATCCCTGCACTAGGGAGGTGGAGACAGGAAGTGATATGGCTGGGCAGAGAGAGGAATATAAAGTGGGAGGAGATAGGAGCTCAGATCCCTTTCAGGCTGAGGATTTCGTAGAGGTAAGAACTAGTGGCTGCTGCTCTGCTTCTCTGATCTTTCAGCTTTCACCCTGATACCTGACTCCAGGTTTTTGTTAATAAGATCAATTAGAATTCATGCTACACTTCTGCCACCCTGTGCTCATGCAGGACAGGGTGTTGGGGTTCCCTCCAGGTGAGGAGGAAGTACTTCAAAGATGTAAAAGTGATGATCCCGGTGTCTTGAGGAACATGTACTTAACATCACATTTTAGCACGGCCCCTCCCTCTTTCTCATACCCTATGTGGTCTCTCCTTTCTGAACACAAACAGCTGTATCGTGCTGTCTGTCTCCTTCCACTAAACCCTTCGTCCAAATCAGGAAGCACTGAAGGGGTTGCTGAGGAGTTTTCAAAAGAACAAAATTATTCATCTAACTTAATGATAGCAAGACACATAAAGCATGGCTTTATTAAGAGAACCCTCAATACATGCATGTGGTGACTCATACAGCTTTTGACCGGGAAATTTTTCTTTTAAAAAAAAAATAATTAGTTGTGTCTAAAATATTTTCAGGAAACTAACAATGAGGAAGGAAATGCTAAGTATTTTTTTTTCCAGGGTGGTATTTGAACCCTCACAATATGAGCTTCTTCAGAAAATTACCCCTGCATTTGGGACTGTGATGATGATAGAATTCTTGGGACGGGGACCACAGCCTTCTGTAAGATACAGTGCTGGTTGTCATGGGAACCATGTTCCCAGGCAGACTCTAGTCAAATTTGAATGGTATCTAATACCAATATTCTGATATTAATAGCCTCCGTGGTACTTTTTATTAGAAATAACATCATTTCCACAATTGTTAAGCATCAACATGAAAATAGGAATGTTCTGTTAAAATAGAGCTTTCCACTTAAAAATAGCTTTTGGTTATAAAGAAATATCCTCCTCCATTTAGACTTAATAAGTACAAAAGAGAGAAATGGGAAATTACAGTCCAAGCTAGTCTTAGACGTTAGCAACTCCGTCTTCTGTGCTGGTTCGCTAAACCTCAGCTGGGCAGTTTGAGCTATTGGAAATTTAAATAAGTAGATGAAAAAGTGAAATCCACACAGCCTGTGGATCAGGGGATGTGGAGGAGGTTGGATCCCCACCTCTGTATATGAAGCAGCCTGTGGATACCTGTGTGCCATGATGAGGGAGTCCGGCGTGTAACGGAGATGCAGGAGGGAAGAGCCGAGAGGGCTTTCCCAGGGTAGCTGAGCTGACTGAGTTGATTTCCTTTTTCCTGAGGCCTGCCCATATGCCTGTACCCTCCAGGCAAGTGTCTCATCCTACCTCCTCACCTGAGCTGGCTGTCACATTAGTCACGCTCTCAAAGCCACAGAGGTGTTATGTCACTGTGCTGACTCAAACATACAGGTCTACCCTCGTCTACCATCACCTTCTTTTCTAGTCCACCTTAGGACTGTTGGCCTCCTGAGCAGAAACACAGTGGGTCGTGACCAGCCTAGAATGGGCCACCATCTGTGGTGTTCCGTGTGGCCAACAGACTCGTGGCAATGGCTGTGTGTCCCTCTTCTTTGCTCACTACAGCCAACACCTGTGGTAATAGCTACTGTGGCCGTTACTTCTCGCTGTCAGTTTGATAGAAGCTAAAATCATTTGGGAATGAGAATGAATAACTGTCTAGATTAGATTTGCCTGTGGGCATGTCTGTTTCTTCTCAATTGGTTTAATTGGGGTGCAAGACTGCCCCTGAATGTAGGCAGCCCCATGTCATTGGCCGGGCCCTGAACTGGATGTAAAGGAGAACATGAACTGAGGGAGAGCATACATACATTAGTTGACTGTTCTCTGGTTGTGTAATGACCAGCTGCTCCAAGTTCCTGCACCTGTGTCCTTCACAGTGATGGACTGTAACCCTGAACTGTGAGCAGAGGGAAAACCCTTCCTGCCCTAATGTTATCAGAGCAACGAGAAATGAAATGGAGACATGTACAAAGAGAAGAGGGTTATCTTATGTCGGTTAATCCTGGTGATCCATGGAATTGGATCAGGAAACTTGTAGATTAGTGAAGTGCACTTCTGGGTCTGTCTGTGATGGTGTCTCCCAAGACAGATCACCTCATCAGGCTCTGACCTTGTCAGTGGTTCACCGTATTGATGGATTCTTAAGTTGAGCCAGCTCCGGGAAGGTAGTGGGATGATGAGAGGTAAGGCCAAGATGAAGGGAGTGATGCAGGAAGGCATGTCCTTAGGGACTATACCTACCCATGGCCTCTTCTTACTCCACTTCTGTTTCCTGGTCATGAGATGAGAAGCCCTGTTTCCCTCCACCTTCTCTGCATGGGAAGCCTCCAAAACCCTAGGCTGAAATAAACCTTTCCTTTGTAAGTGATTTCTGCCAGGCATTTAGTCACAGTGACAAGGGGGGGAACTAATGACTAATGGGTTGCAGATATGGAGGTTCAGCTTGTAAACAGTTGGGGCCATTGTGTGTGGCTGTGGGGAAGCAGTGCATTATAGTGGGAGTGTACCCCTCTTTTAGCCATGAGCAAGAGGGAAAGCTCCTTAGGGGTGTAAGCACTGGCCCTAAGATCTCCCACTAGGCCATGTGCCTTCCAGGTCCCACCATCCCCCAATATTAGCAAGTTGGGGATGAAGCCTACAATACGTGGGCCTTTGGAAGACATTCTAGATGCACATTGTTTCAGGCTCATGGTGACTGTTCACATCTGTTCACACAGCAGTGACCGCCAGTGAGGACAAAAGGTGCTCGGAGCAGATGAGCCAGCGCCTGTGGATGAGATAGTAGGAGACGGTCAGTTTATACCGAAGAATCACTCTTTTATCTTCTTGCGGCTAAGTTCATTAGAATTCCTATTACAGTTTTATAGCATAGATCTTTGATAACCATTCTTGTAATTACTTGTTTTAAACTGCTGCTTCTGTGCCCAGTTTGGAGGGCAACCTTCTGGGATATCTTTTATGAAAATGAATATAGCATACAAGCGTCTGAGACTGCAGTCAGCCCTCCCAGCATTGTGGTCCTTCCAAATGGGTGGCTGAGACTTACTCCGAAAGACCGAATAAATGCAGGGGTTAGATTCTTGGAATGCAGAAACCTCTGAAAGGGAAAGTGTGTATTAGGGATGTAATCCGAGGAAGAGCAGCTTTGAGGAAGGATGTTGGAATGAAGAGATGCATTAATAAAATTGATGTGCCGTGTTTATTCTGTGTTAATCTCCTCATTAAGATGCATTTTTGGTTTTCATAAATTCTAGAAGAATTAATTATGTATGCACTATTTATCATTGTATTTAAAATTTGCATAAAATTACATTAGTTAAGTAGACGCTTATTAAATAATAGAAATGTCTTTAAGCCTCCACTTTTGTTAAGTGTTCACTAGTTCAAAGAGTTGTTAACATAAGGCCCCACTTAGAGGAAAGTCTTATTCAGGGTCCTTTTATTTCCCAAGTAAGTAGCATGAGCAACAGTGGGTGGGACCCGTTTTCTATGGAAGCTACCATGTGTTTGCCAATCACATGAGCTCTTAAGCTTTGGGGTCGGAGAGCAGACAGGTGTAGCAGGAATCTTAAAAGTTCTTATTAATAAAATCAAACCTGTGGCCAGTTATTGGGGTGAATGCTGGAAGATTAGAAAAGCAGAACAAGCCACAGCTAACCTCACCTGGCCAACTTCTCAGCTGGTCTTGTTTCCTCAGACTGGAAGTCTCTGTGTCCTCATATCCGAATGGCTCTCAGTTGAACTGTGCTGCTCAAAACCTAAAAGCTTAACCAGCCAAATGCTTCTAGTTCCTGGTCTTTACGCCTTATATACCTTTCTGTTATCTGCCATCACTCCCTGGGATTAAAGGCTCGCTTTCTGGGATTAAAGGCGTGAGTCACCATGCTTGGCTGTATCCTTGAACAGATGGATTTCTGCCTCTGGAATGCTAGGATTAAAGGCGTGTGCTACCACTGCCTAACTGAGTATCTAGTGGCTTTTCTGTTCTCTGACCCCAGATAAGTTTATTAGGGTACACAATATTTTGGGGAACACAATACCACAGACAGGCACTTGGCCCAGCCAAAGAAAAGACCTAACCGTTTGTACATCCACCTGGCACTGGTGGGCCTGCCCTTGGGTCTGTACTACTAGGACTGTAATATCCCAGTCTCACTGCATGCACCTGAGATGTACCCAGGCCCTCTCCCGGAAGTGAGGGCTTTAAAACTGGTGTGCTTGTTTGTTTGTGGTACCTCTAATTGTGATTTGAAGTTGACTTCTTTTATCATTCACTTAACACTTATGCATTTCACTTTTCAAGACAACCATTAATTATCATTTTAATGCTGCATATCTATGAGCAACTCCAGTGTGCAGTTTAAAAAATAACTTAGAATGTTTTCCTATCACAGAAGTTATTACAGAAGAGCTTAGAAAACATGGATGACCAGGGCAAGACATTAAAATAGAACAGGGCCACCCAATGCTACAGTTAGCGTTAGGATGCTGGTATTTTTGGTCAACCATCCATCCCATACATATCACTCCTTATTTCTACTATTATCACTTAATACGGCTGTCTTTTCATGTTCCTACAACATGTGCACAGCATGTCCAAAGTGTTCAGGATCAGGTTACTTGGAAGTGGCACCAATAAAAAGCAAAAACTGAATTTGATTTTTGTAAAGCCTTCATTTTAGCTCCTGAATAAGGCGAGTAGAGCTGTAACTTGGGCTTTGTCAGTAGCATGGTCCTGGCATCTCTGCGACTTGCCCTGTATTTATGAATGTCCCCATCAAAATTAGCTAATGGGTGGAGAAAAGAGGACAAGATCCCCTAAGCCTGTATCTGCTCTGGTCTCAGTGTGACTTAAAGGACCTCCCATCTCTATTAGCAAGGCTGGCATGCACTGACATTTTAACTATTAACAATGCTACCAAATGCTCACATTGTTACATAAAAGGAAATTTTTAGCTTTCTGTTCTGGAAATTAACATTATAAATGTTTCTGTATTTGATGGTTTTCTTTGGTGTGTTTCATCTGATACTATTTATGTGGTGATTCATTGGAAAGAGGGATAGAGGAGGGAAGGGGAGAGGGAGAGGAGGGGACAGAAGAGGAGAGGAGACTGGAGGAGAGGGGGGGAGGAGAGGGCCCCCTAAGGAACACCCTGGAAAGACTCCACCCTTTCCCATCACCTCTCTTTTGTGTGCACCTCATTTCCTAGAATAATGATCTGTAATATTGGAGACAACATCACCATTGCTAGACAGTGTCTTCCCTATATACCTGTTCCAGACTGCCTCTGTGTTCCCGTCATCATGTGGTCACCTTCCAGCCAGCCTTGATCTTCTCTGCCTGTATTTTTATTTTTAACTTGAAAACTAGGTTTGCTGTGCCTGTTTCTCCAGTGGGCGGGAGTCTGATATGGCCACTGAGGGACAGCTGGGCAGCAAGGCCAGATCTGAACCAAGGCCTTGTGGTAGTTGTGGATAGATATATCCAGGTCCTGTAGGGAACCAGGCTGATTATTCCATGGTCCTGTTCAATTGGGAGGTAGCAACACAGCCTGAGAACAATAGAAAATAGCCTATGTCTCAGCATACACGTGTTAACCATTCAGCCTGGCTTTCCAGAACAGATTGGTGTGCCTACTGTCTGCATCATGATTCTTGGTGCTCTTTTCTTCTCAGTGTATCCTGCTTGAGAAAATAACTTCCATAGTCACCCAACCATGCCTCATAATCCTCAGGACAGGCCCAGGCTGAGAGTCACCCGGCAGCCCATCCTCATGCAAGGATGCAGGTGTAACTGCCCTGACAGGGTCAGGGAATGATGGGGTTCAGGCAATAACTGGGGCAAAGGTAGCTTCAGCTCAGAGACCCCTTCACAGAGGGGACGGAGAGCCAGGGCACAGGTTAGTTTTTAACTGTCAACTCGACACAACCTAGAATCTCTGGGAAGAAAGTCGTAATAAGGAAGTTTCCATATCAGTTTTGCCTCTGGGAAAGTCTGTGGGGGATTGTCTTGATTGTTAGTTGCTGTGGGAGGACCCAGCCTATTGTGGGTAGCACCACTCCCTAGTCAGAGGGTCCTGAACTGTGTACGATAGAAGAAGGAGGGATGAGAACAGCAGCAGGTAAGGACCCATCCGTTTCTCTTTGCTCTTGACGGTGGTGTGACTAGCTGCTTGGGTTTCTACCTTGATTTCCCCTAAATGGGGAAGTGTAAACCACACTGTGAATTCCCATTATGTTGCTTTTCTTCAGGGTGTTTGTCATGACAGCAGAAATGAAGCTAGGAGAGCTGGGCCTTGCAGGGTGACCTGAGATGGATGAAGCTGTGTGAGCCTTTGGCTCGCAGGGCAGATGGTGGAGGAAGGCGCCACAGCTCACATGCACATCACCTAGTGGTCAGTGCTCTCACAACTTTCAGGAGACCCTGCCTTGCCACAGGTTCTGGCAGGAGGTGTCGAGGGGTGGGGGGTGAGGGAGCTCATTTGGCTGCTTGCTTCCTGCGTACCTCTGCGAGACAAATGGGACTGGTCAGTGGCCATTTCCCTTGGCAGAAGACATCTTCATGTCCTGCAGGTGGGCCAGCGCACACAGTGGACATGGTCTACCTGGTGCTACACATGGCATCGCGACATCCAATGGTTCCAGTCTCCAGGGTGAGAGGGACAGTGGTGGCCTCCTCCAAGGACTTAAGCTCAAAGCAAAGGGACAGCAGTGGACATCCAGAGAGCCGCCATCAGTGAGGCATAAGCCTCCCAAGGCTATTGCAGATGGTGGTGGCAGGCACAGAAAGGCACAGAGAGCGAGCTGCAAAGAACCCGCCCTGGAAGCAGCTGTCAAAGCGGAGAGGTACTGTGTCTACAGGTGTGGGATGACAAAGACAGCCAAGATCACGCTGGCCTGCTCCTCTTCACATCAGCCACGGCCACTCACCCCCTCCCCACTTCGTGAGGCTGCCTGGAAACTTCCTTCTGTCCATCCTCCTCACGGTGCTGGCTTTCCTTCCCATCATGCCCTGCACCCACAGGCCCTGCGCTGTAATTTCCAGCCGCTGTAGTTCTAAATAATAGATACTCCTGCTATTGTCAGATGAGGAAATGCTGGCAAGTGGAGCTGTGTGGGGATGTCAGTCATCATGGCACCGAGTGGCAAAGGATGTTTTGTCTGATGTTTATCTCTTGCTCAAAAGCCTGAGAGACAGAAAAAGTGCTGTTTAGGCAGAAGCCTCAGAGAGAGCCAGAGAACTCAGAAGGCTCAAAGGGTAAAGTTTTTATTTTAGAAGAGACACTGGAGCAAGTTTTTGCTTAGTGCAACATTTTTCTGTGTGTGAGTTGTTTTCTTAAGTTGGTACATTGACTTATATGTGATTTCTGTCCCCCCACCCCACCCCCTGCGGAGTATCGTTTTACTTTGGAATTATAAAATTAAAGGTCTAGTTTGTGTAGACTCCAGAGCCTTTAGCGAACTCACTCATGTGAGGTTTCTGAGCAGTAACCCATGTCCTGAGCTGTACAAATCAGAGAAGAATTACACAGAGCCTCCCACCCTGGGTTACCCCCCCCCCCCCGGGCCTTGTATGAGATAACAGCGTCTCCACTTAGTGGGACTGGTCAGTGGCCATTTCCCTTGGCAGAAGACATCTTCATGTCCTGCAGGTGGGCCAGCGCACACAGTGGACATGGTCTACCTGGTGCTGCACATGGCATCGCGACATCCAATGGTTCCAGTCTCCAGGGTGAGAGGGACAGTGGTGGCCTCCTCCAAGGACTTAAGCTCAAAGCAAAGCCGTTGCAGGTCCCTTCCCGGGAAACCTTGGGCTGTAATTTTGGTGCAGCTGACCCTGCAGCTGTACCCTTAACCATTGCACCCTCCAGCACCTCCTCCTCCATTGTCTTTGCCCCTGGTGTTTCTGAGTAGCGTGTAGCAAGGTGACTGGATTCTGACCCTTCGGTAGAACATCTTTCCGTGTATTTGGAGATCGGCTGCCGCAGCTGGCGATTCTCTCTCTGTTGTCGGAGCTGAGCTCTCGGTGGTCTGCTGCATGTGGAGCTGCCGCCCTCTGCCATCCTCTGGATAGCTGAGGTTTCTTCTGAGGACCCTCCAGGGTTGCTGGCCCCCTGCATCATGCTTAGCATGTTGTCAGGTAACTATATAAGGACAGTACCAAATGGCAGAGAGCCTTCTGTCCCACTCTGCCGTCGGTCACACCCAGGAAGAGCACAGAAGCCTGGCAGTAAATGAATGACTCCGACAGTGGCCAGTGGACGTGAAACTCCAGGTCTTTCCTTCCTTGGCAGCCAGGTGTGACTGAAAGATTGGAACCAGAACACTGATTCTCAAACCCCCAGAACTGGTGCTGAGTTGGAGATAATTGCTGGAAAGACCTAAGTAAACGTGCTTCTAGGTGAAGATAATGGTGGTTCTAATTGGGATGAATATATCCAGAGGGTGTCATAGGTACAGCTGGCTATTCTGGGGCCCTGCACGTGGATCAGTTAGACTGAGCCTGGAGAGCCACGGGAAGCCCCTGCAAAGCCCTAAACATGTGATGCACATGTGCTTTTCCTGAGGAGCCACCCTGCCCAGTGAACCATCAGCCACTCATTTTAAGAAGTGCGTGTAGCAGCCGGGCGGTGGTGGCGCACGCCTTTGATCCCAGCACTCGGGAGGCAGAGGCAGGCGGATCTCTGTGAGTTCAAGGCCAGCCTGGGCTATCAAGTGAGTTCCAGGACAGACAAGGCTACACAGAGAAACTCTGTCTCGGAAAACCAAAAAAAAAAAAAAAAAAAAAAAAAAAAAGAAGAAGAAGAAGTGCGTGTAGCATTGTGATGGGTGCATAGTGTTAGGTGCTCAGGGAAGAACAGGATGGATAATGCACTGAGATCACCAGCCACAGAGGCAACATGGGTTCAATCGGGAAAATGATAGGGGTGGTGAAGTATGCATCTGGAAAACAGATGTGCAGAAATGGTGCGTGGATTTCCAAGCCCTCCTCATTCTGGTGCTTGGCTGAGCCCCAACACACAATCTAAGAGAAAGCCACAGAGCATCTACGGTCTGGTATTGAATGCAGTGGGGTTTCTTCTGTGGTCTTATGAGTGTTGCTCAATTGAATAAAACTGACCCAAGTCAGGTGCCTAGTGCTCCAGCCCTTACCAGGAGTCCTGTGCTTCACTAGTGCCCTCATCATCCCCTGGCATCCTCCTCTGCTCTCTTGTGGTCAGTATGGGCACCATCCTGCCTGGCGTGCTCCATACCTAATTCTTCTTCTTCTTCTTCTTCTTCTTCTTCTTCTTCTTCTTCTTCTTCTTCTTCTTCTTCTTCTTCTTCTTCTTCTTCTTCTTCTTCTTCTATGCAAACAGACCAACTCAGTGTCTCCACATGGCTCCAGTTCCCGTGCTCGGACATGCACAGACACACACTGAGTTAGTGGAGAGAAGACGGGGGCTTTTTCTTGGATGGCTTGAGAGGCTGGATCACTTCAGAGGGTGGAGAACTCTTCATTTACACAGAGGGATTGTAAGTGAGGGACTTACTGCGGCGCTAATTACGTTAAGAGTGTTGTTTATTCAGACATGGATAAACAAAGCTATTAGGTGTCCCTTTAGTGGTACATTAAGTGTTGTTAAACTCTTTTCCTTTTGATCCATCACACACACGTAAGAAGGGCTTGGTGTCTATAGAATCAGTCATTGATGGAGGGACTCAAGAGGTAATGGCTTGCCTCCTGAGAAGTCTGACCTCAGACTTAGAAGAGAGAGGCCAGGAACTCACTGATTCAGCCACCAGAGGCTTAGCTTAGACTGCTGAACTGCTCTTCCCGAGGCCTTCCCAACGCTGTCCAGGTATAGCATGTAGTTCCAGCCCCCTCCTATACACTGCCCTTGCCTTTTAGGGCGGCCTCGTCTGTGCTGGAGCTGCATCACTTACCACCTGGATGAATGGATGGCTGCCCCATAGTCTGTAATCATCTCAGCTCCCATTGTAGTGGGTCATGGATAAGAACAAATGCTAGCTTGCCAGAACTTGGAAGAGCTAATGAGACAAGATTCATGCATGAGCATAGTCAAGGCAAACAGGCAAAGTTGGATAAGCAGCAGTGTGGTCTTAATGTCTGGATTATTGCTGCCTATAGTGAAGACACCGAGATATGATCATATATAAAGGGCTCTATGGGTTTAAGTCTCTGGATTAACAACACCCCAAATCCCTTAAATCCTACAAGGAGGAAAACCAATATTTCAGTCTTGACTTAAAACTTCCCCTTCCAGGTCAGTCTGACCTAAACCAGGACAAATCCCCAGAGACACCAAGACTCAGTGTCTCTTCGGGGCCCTGTGACAGAACCAGGCCTCCTCACTGCAGCCATCCCAGCCTCCTTGGTGTGTGTGCCCACTACCATCTGGCTCACCTACTGAGGTCTTCTCCATGTCCACAGGGTTAGAGAAGTCCTAACCCACCTATCCCAGGACCTGATCTTCTTTTCTTTTGGTGAATTGTATAGAGGACAGACCACCGCCATCCACCACTCAACCAAAGCGATGCTTGTTTTTTTTTTTGTTTTGTTTTGTTTTTGTTTTTTTAAAGCATGCTCTGCACTTGCCAGATCTAGCTAAATATGAGACTCCTCATCTCCTATGCCCATGCCCTTGCTATGATCCTCTCTGGGGGGCTTCTGGAGTGGTCCATGCCAGCTCAGCCCAACACAGCCTTGTGCAGCAGAGCATTCTGGGAGCACAGGCAGGGAGAGGCTGACTTTATGTCTAGTAAACGTGTCTTCGGCCAACTCTGCCTCCTGCAGTATGCTCAGCCCTCCACAGCGCCATCATTTCTTTATCTGTCAGGAAGGACGGCTCTGACACAACGCAGGGAAGGTGGCCGGCTGAGTGCATGGCTCAGTATCGGCTCTCTGTGCAGTGTTCGTGTTCCCATCCCCTTGATCATGACTCAGCCTGGCCGTGGGAAGACTGTGGAGTTAATTCTGTCCTCTCGAGAGGATGAGGCACACTCATATGCTCTGAGACTCATGTCTGCCCAGGGTTCGCTCATAAATGGTCTTTGTGTCTGTCCAGGCTCAGTGCCTCTCACCCTCTCCTCTGGGGACTTGTACAGTGTGGACCATAGTTCCCTGGCCATGGGGGCAAGTGAAATCACACAACTCTTATATGTTCCATCACGGGCCAATGCCCCACCCTCATGGGGACCTTATTGCCTCCATTACTTCCTCCACTAGAATGAACACACCTGCCAACAACCCAACCCAGTCATATTCTTCAGCTCCCCTATCTAATCTAAATGAGGATGGCTTGGTGGACCACAGTAGATCCTCATACAGCCAGCTTATAGTAGCATCCTATGTTTAGGATAGCCCGTGTGGCATTCTAACACGGTGCCTCAGCTGGGCTGAGTCCTCAAAGTGGGGTCTTTAGACTGGCCCTACTACCCCATGAATTCCTTAGATGGACAACAATCCCCCCAGTTGGAAAACTAATAGCCAGAAGCCACCATGTTGGTGAGAGGGGTGGTAGACATGTCACTGGAAGCATGGACTTTCACCTGTGCCATGAAACTGATAAATCTTCATTTATCAAGACTGTGCTGGAACTTGGGTACTGATGTGAAATACGACAAGAAGCACACACATAGTTTCAGAAAGTGAGGCACTGTGTGTATTCTAAGAACACACATGATACCAGCACCCATGTAATAGGGAGAAAAAGGTCTTCTATGAGAGGTACCATGTGTCATTGCTGAGGACTGGCAGTACCCACAGGGGGTTGAGGGGAGGACATTCTGGGCAGACATCTGGAGACAGCTAGTGACCCAGGGGATGAATGTGGTTTTCAGTCATGTAAGGTCGAGCTTGTAGCATTGTGATAGGCACGGGGTTGTTCCAAGCAATCAGGATATTGAGATAGAGGAGAAGCTGCCCAAGGTCAGAGGAGCAGCAGCCATAGGGAGAATATTCCTTCCTCAGAGTGTGAGGGGCAACCCTGTCCGTGTCCCCAAAGATAGCTTGAGAGCCGTGCAGGCCATAATGAAATTTACTTTTCTAACTGGGTTCTTGGTAGGGTCAATCCAATTCCTCTACACACAAGTGACAAAATTGAGCGTGCGCCAGTATGTTCATGGGGTGGCTTTGAAAATCGTTATGCATTCTAAATGAAGCACCCAGGAATTAAGTGGATTACTCTTGACTGAAGTCATTTGCAAACTGAATTTGGTGACAACTTACAAAATGTCTCTCGGGTCCCTTCAAAGAGGTGAGCATAATTCAATCTGTGCCAAAGACAGCATCCACCCAGACTAGTACTCCATCCAGGCTGAGAGAAGGCCTCTTCAGAGTTCCAGAAGTTCTGAAAACACTGCCTTTCCATGTAATCAGAGAATTTGTGAGGGTCCCAGGGGGCACAGCCGTGAAAATGAGCTGTCATCAACTATTCTCATTAGAATATGCAATTGCATATTAGCAAAATGTGTTTGGAATAATAACCAGCAGGCATTTCAACATGCTCCAAAACTGTAAGGCATCAGGCAAGAATTATGTCTTTTTTAAAAAAAAAAATGGGAGAAAACCTCTCATTAGACAGTTCACTTTGATTTCAGTCTCCATAGAAACTGGATATTCAGATACATGCAGATATTTTTGTCTTTGGAATTTTTGCATGTCTTGGAATTTGGACATGTGCACAGACAAAAAGCCAGATGTGGTATACAGCCTATGAGGTGGCAATTAGAGAAGCCAGTGCCAGGCAATGAAACTCTCACTGTTGAACGGCAGCTTCAGAACCTGCCTCAGGATGAAAACCCTGCAGGCTTCGTGAGAGTAGACCGTAGGTCTCAGGAACAGGCAGTAGTGTATGTGCCTTGTGTCCATAGGACAAGTACATCTGTGACTGAGTCCATGGCAGAGTCCCAGTTGGGCCCACACTTGATTTCAGTGAGCTTTGATTTCTTCCATAAAGTTTTTGATTTTCCTTTTTTGACCCTACTCAGACCTGCTGCTCTTGTGTAAGTTGGCAGAGCTCAAGTTTGCCTTGCCTGACGAAATAATCCCTTAATCCAGATGATGTGAGGTTGCATAGAGAAGAGGACCTTGAAGCCAGGGCAGAATGTGGTCCAGAAATCCCAGTGTCACAATAAACAGCCTTGGAGCATGCACTGGGTGGTTTTGTGTGTCAACTTGATACAAGGTAGAGTCATCAGAGGAAGGAGCCTCAGTTGAGGAAATGCCTCCATGAGATCCAGTTGTAAGGCATTTTCTCATTTAGTGATCAGTGGGGGAGGGCCCCAGCCCATGGTGGGTGGTGCCATCCCTAGAATATTAGTCCTTGGGTTTTATAAGAAGGTGGGCTGAGCAAGCCATGGGAAGCAAGCCAGTAAACAGCACCCCTCCATGGCCTGTGCATCAGCTCCTGCCTCCGGGATCTTGCCCTATTTGAGTTCCTGTCCTGACTTCCTTCAGTGATGAACAGCAATGCTGAAGTGTAAGCCAAATAAACCCTCTCCTCCCTGACTTGCTTTTTGGTCATGGCTTTTCATTGCAGCAGTAAAAACCTTACCTAAAACAGAGTATTATCTTGTGGTAGGTGTGTTCAGATCTATTAGAGTACCTGTCTACCCCAAGCAAACCTGAAATTCATCTAAATCAAATGCCTACATATTTCTGAGCTCCATTCCAGGGTCCTAAAAAGAAATGGATGGGACATTCCAGATACCTCAGTGGTGGTGCTAACCTCACATTTCCCCTACATGCTTAGACTGACGGCTGAGGTTTTGTTTCTCCCAAAGTCCGTTATGGACAGCTTCTTCAGTCACCGAAGAGGCCAGCAGGAGCATACCATACATTCACTGCCTGAACCTCAGTGAGTATCCCAGGCCCCAGGCCAGCCCTGACTGTGAGGCCTAAGAGTTGGGAAATGGATCTGAGAAGCAAGTGTGCCCATTTGAGCAGAGTGGTCTGTGGGAGTTGGAATACCATAATAATCTCATAGTGAGTGGCACTATTAAGAGGTGTGGCTTTGTTGGAATGGGTGTAGCCTTGCTGGAGGAAGTGTGTCACTGTGGGGGCGGGCTTTGAGGTTTCCTGTGCTCAGGATACCAGTGAGTTTGTCAGTTGACTTCCTGTTGCCTGTAAGAGGTAGGACCTTCAGCTACTCCAACACCACATCTGCCTGCACACCGCCATGCTCCCCACCATGATGATAATGGACGGAACCTCTGAACTATAAGGGAAGCACCCCAGTTAAATGCTTTCCTTTATAAGATTTGCCATGGTCATGGTGTCTCTTCACAGCAATAGAAACCCTGACTAAGACAAGGTCCCAGCGGACTTTTGTCTAGTCCTCCGTGATAGCTGATTTTAGAAAAAGAAGAACCACGTGTGAGCCCCAGCCTTCTCATGCACCTACCTGTTTCTGCCCTTCCTATGACCAGGTTTCCCTGGAACAGAATGAGTGTCATCCTTCTGTCATGTACTGGATGTTCCCCCAGTCCCCCTCCCCACCCAGGGACCACAGCTCAGAGGCACAGAGATACCTTGAGTTGAATGACTTCTCACAGAGCAGGACTTGTGACTCTTGGCCTCAGCTGCGTTACATAGTAGTTTACATGGTTGCTTACATGTGATGTCACTGACATAAGCTAGACCACAGGTTCCATGAAGACAGGCACTCTACACCACTCACTTGTGATCAGAGCCTCATCTGGGCTCTAGATCAATACACGCACCTGAGAAGTTCAACTGGGGGTCTGGATCATGTGACTTCAGATCTGTCATAAGTCACCTAGGTTCTAGAAAGAGCTGACAGTATTGTGACTATTGGCCCAAGGGTTCCTTGTTGATGTCATTCTGAGGAATCACGGTAGTTGGCTGGTAGATTTTGCCAGCAGACATCGATGGTATAAATGCCCACACATTACAGTTACTCCAGAAGTGACCCCACTGGCTTCTTGAAGAACCTCTTTTTCAAGAGAGCAGAGCATCGCATCATTTTGAAATCAGAAAGATTGGGTTTTTTGTCTTGTGTTTTCCCTAAGGGCTCGGTACTGCCCCCTCACCTCTGAAGACCGTGTCTTTCAATGACAGAAGTGTGGCAGGGGGCGGGGTATGGTCCATGGGTTGCTTCTCTAAGCCTCCATGTTGCTAGATGCGCTGCATCCTGGGAAGAGTGGCTGTAGCCCTACCAGGATCCCAAATGGAGATGGTCCTGTGGCTCCTGCATCAGCATGCCTTCGGCAGCCTCGGAGCTGTTCAGAATCCACCGTGATGACTATTTCATTTCTCGAAAGCAGAGGACACTGGAGAGAGTGGGTTCAGAAGTGGCCAATTTAATAGTAGGAACTGTTCTTTTAGAACTTGCCAGTGTTGCTAGCCATGATGGTCTATACTTATAGCCCAAGTTCTTAGGAGGCTGGAATAGGAGGGACATAAGTTTGAGGCCAACCTAGGCTACATTTTTTTTAAATGAAAAAAGGGGGAACAAATTATAAAAATCTTCCCTGTTGTTCAGTAAATTGGATTTATTTATTTATTTATTTATTTATTTATTTATTATTAATTTGGGGGGGTTCGAGACAGGGTTTCTCTGTGTAGCTTTGGAGCCTTTCCTGGAACTCGCTCTGTAGCCCAGGCTGGCCTCGAACTCACAGAGATCCACCTGGCTCTGCCTCCCAAGTGCTGGGATTAAAGGCGTGTGCCACCACTGCCCAGCCAGTAAATTGGCTATTTCAAGTAATAGAAAAATACCCTAAGGGCTAGCAAGATGGCTCAATGGCCCAATGCAGCCATTGCTGCATTTACCTAATGACCTGAGTTCAAGTCCTAGAACCTATGTAAAGGTGGAAGGAGAGAACTTACTCTGCAAAGTTGTCCTCTGACCTCCACACAGATCCTATGGCATGGATGCACTCATACCTGCACATCATACATGCACACTTATATGCACATACATGCACACACACACACACACACACACACACACACACCACCAACAACAACAACCATAATAAATAAAAGGTTTTAAAGAAAAACCCATCTAAAGAAATACATTGTTTTCATTAAGAAATGAAAATGGCTGGGCAGTGATGGCACACAACCTTTAATCCCAGCACTTGGGAAGCAGAAGCAGGTGGATCTCTGAGTTCAAGGCCAGCGTGGTCTAGAGTGAGTTCCAGGACAGCCAGGGTGACACAGAGAAACCCTGTCTCAAAACCAAACCCAGAAAGCCCCACACATTATGTAGCTGGGCAGTGGTGGTACACACCTTTAATCCTAGCACTTGGGAGGCAGAGGCAGGTGGATCTCTGTGAGTTCAAGGTCTGGTCTACAAAGTGAGTTCCAGGACAGCCAGAGCTATTTACAGAGAAACACTGTCTTGAAAAACAAAAAACAAAACAAAAAACAAAAAAGAAAGATGAAAATGGGAACTGGAGAGATGGCTCAGCAGCTAAGAGCAGTGGATGCTCTTCCAGAGGACCCAGGTTCAGTTCCCAGTACCCACACGGCAGCTCACAACCTTCTGTAACTCCAGTTTCAAGGGATCAAGTGCCCTCTTCCAGCCTCATTACACACATGTATGTGGTGCACATTCATACATACACATGTACAGCACAGACATTCGTACACATAAAATGATTGTCCAGAAGTACTCAGTAAATACCAACTACTGTATGACTCTGTGATTGAGCTGTCATGGTCTGTGCATTAATGAGGTCACTGTAAAGAGTCTGCATGCAATGATGGGCTCAGGAGTCCTGGGTTTCACGACTGCAGTGGATAAGTGAGCGCTGGCTAGCAGGCTGCAGTGTGCCTTTCCTGGGCTCAGTGGCCCCTGCCACACCAGTCCTATAGACCAGGAGCTCTGTTCAAAGGAGCCTCTTTTCTGTCTCTATACCCCTGGTTGGTCCTACACACAGGATTCCTATTCTGTCCACACCTCTCTCTCATGTGTATATGTGTGTGTTGTAGTCACACATTTAAAATCATTAGTCTTTGAGAATTATATACAATATAGTTTGATCATATTTGACACCCTCCCCAACTCTTCCCAGATCCACCCCCGCTTCCCTACCCACCGAACTTTGTGTCCTCTCTTCTTTTAAACCCACCAAGTGCAATCTGTGCTGCCTGTATACTCTTGGTCATGTGATCGTCTGCTGGAGCAGTTTGATGTACAAGGGGTGACACTCTTAAAGGAAAATGACTCTCCTAAAACCTACCAGTTGCCAATAGCTCCTCAGCTATGGGTGACACTCCGTTCTCACCTCACTTCTCCATGCCTGAATTGTGTCTGGCTTTAGCTTCCACAAGTCCTGGATAGGATGTCACAGCTTCTGTGAGTTCCTATGTGTGACTTCTTTGTTGTATCTGAAAGACAATGTCTCACTGTAGACATCCACAGCCGCTGACTCTTACACTCTTTATGCCTCTATGAGCTCTGAATCTTAGGGGGGGGGGTATGATGCAAATATCTTGTTTATGTCTTAAGCATTTCACGGTATCTTATTCTCTGGATCTTGACCAGTTGTGGGTCTCTGTGTTAATCCCCATCTGAAAAAAAAAAAAAAAGAAGCTTCTCTGGTAAGGGTTGAGACTTGCACTAAACTATGGGTATAATGATTTCATTAGGGATTGGTTTAGTGCTATGCCCACTTTGCAGAGTAATAAAAGTAGGTTCTCCACTAAAGCCTATGATATATCTATCTATAGGTTCTGAGCTCTGATAATAGTGCCAGGTATTGGTTTCATCTTGTAAAGCAAGCCTTAAATCTACCCATAAAATGGATGGTTACTCAGATGACATTCATGCCATTATTGCACCCATGGGCATGTCTTGTTATGCCAGTCATTATTATAGACCGGTAGTTCACAGCTGTGTAAGTTTGATGGCTAATTTTATCTTCTGGTAATGTGACTAGCACCTTCCGACACCATGAAAGCTAACTAGTAAGAATAACACTTCCAGGTCAGCACCAGTTTGGTAGCTCTAGGTTCTATGACCCAAGTACATGTTGTTTTCAGCAATAGGGACTTACCAAGTTCTGGAGGGTAGCCAACATCACTAGCAATAGCCTGCAATATTTGGGGATCTATGGGACCTCAATGACCAGCATCTCCCAAAGAAGTAACCCCTGGGTATTTTGTTTATTAGTCTGTAGTGTCTAGTTGGGGCATTGTTGAACCATTGTAGGGTGACTCCATTTAAAACACTTTATATACATGTGTGCATGTGTGTATTTAGGAAGCTGCTCAAGTAGTAGGCTTCCATATACTTCAAAATGTCTTTAGTATTAGCTGCTCCTTTTTTCCTTTCTCTACCCTGCCCTTCTCTCCCTATTCCATTTAACCCTTCCTGTTCCATTAGTCTCCATTACCCCTTTATACCACTGGTGTCCATCTCCATCCCTTGAAATTCTGCCACCACCTTCATAGCCCCTCACTAATTTCCTGACCTCAAACATTGCATATAGATGAAATTGAACACTTCTGGGATTTTTCCACTCCATCTTAATTGTTTTAGATATTTACACTTAACAATATCTGAGTTGGAGAGATTATTCTTAAGTGATAATCATAACCCACAAGGAGTTCCTTGGTTGGCGTGCATGAGAGTCTTTGCAGAAAGAGAGCATAGAATCCAGGTAGATTTCTTTTTTGTCCCTGTGAAATAGCCCTCTGATCTCCGTGGAGGCTGCGTGTGCTAAAGCCTAACACGTCCCGCATGCCCGTCGTCTCATGCTTCTTCCTGGTGCTCCCTGTCCTCCCAGCGTGTGCTCACAGCAGCAGCATAGCTGGGGTCTCGAAACTCACTAACTCTGCTATTTGCCGTTTTCTCCATTCATCCTGTTTTTCAAAGGCATGTGTATTTCAATAGCTCATAAAAATACTTTGCACGGTGGTGCAGGGAAACTATAAGGCATGAAGAAGGCTCTAATGAGAGATGTGCTGCAGCTATGAGTCTATACTGTCTCTAGAAACACGGTTTTGGGTCCTAACGAGCCTCTCTAGCATCCTTAACACAAATAGGATGAGCAGATGGCACTGCATTAGAACTTCAGTTCTGATGAGACAGATTATCTGTGCAAATGTGTTTTAAACCCACCTCACTTTGAAAAAAAAATGATACTGACATTAACTCTGAAAAGTCATCTTTCAAGCAACTTCTCTTCATTTACATCTCTTGTCTTCTCTCTGAGGCAATGTGTAACGTTATCAGCTAAAGCCAAACACGTCCCGCATGCCCGTCGTCTCATGCTTCTTCCTGGTGCTCCCTGTCCTCCCAGCGTGTGCTCACAGCAGCAGCATAGCTGGGGTCTCGAAACTCACTAACTCTGCTATTTGCCGTTTTCTCCATTCATCCTGTTTTTCAAAGGCATGTGTATTTCAATAGCTCATAAAAATACTTTGCACGGTGGTGCAGGGAAACTATAAAAGCAAAATATTCCCGCACACTGTATTCATTCTCAGCCCCTCATGTGACCTTCTATGCTGTCTTCCTATGAGTGTGTTTGGAAACACGTAATTTGTGAGTTTTTAGTAACTTGGCCAGTTAGGTTTACTGCTCTGAATACATGTGTATTTCTGCACAGCCAGGGACCAAACCTTTGCTGCGTTTTGTTCTTTCTGGCAGTATTATGCCTTCTCTTTCATTGCCTTTGACAGGATGTGATGACTGATAATTCACTTTTTTTGACTTTCAAATTTGGCAGCTTCCTATAGCTCAACCTAATATGTTTATACAATGGCTATTACTGCTATTCAGGATAATGGCTGGGATTCAGGAAGTTAAAAATTTCCTGCAAACTGGTGTGTAACATGTGTGGCATTTTATCTATCTCAGAGGCCCTCTGCTTTTTAGCAGAGTAGACCTCAGTGTTGTGCAGGCTTTTGGCAGAGCCCAGGGTTGTGATGTGTTCCCACAGGAGGCAGCATCCTCACTTAGCCTTGGGGATGTGACTATGATGTCTTGGACTATCAAGAGAACATAGATCATGTGTTCAGAGACAAAAAATTCAACCAGAAAGAAAGAAGAGAGCCCTGGGTGGCCTAGGACGGCATGAAAGGCCAGTGTCTCCTGTAATGACCATGCACCTTGCAGGCTCTACATAGCTCTTGGGCCTGGTGACCTTCCCACAACTTCCAGGAGGAAGATGCACCTGCCCTAGAGAGAACTTGAAAGTACAAAAGCTGTGCCTGGGGCAGCATCTTCCTAGCATCATAAAGTTTAAGCAACAAGATGTACACTCACCAGGCATATCTGCAACTGTCTTGAAGTCCTGACATTGAGACTACAGTGAATACTACCATGGAGAAATGTTTGAAAACCCACTATTCTGCATGCACTTGTTTGTCACTGTCAGGAAAACCTTAACTGGGCTTGAAGTCATTGCTTCCTCAAATTAACTGCAATACCAAGCATGTGTCACTTGCAAAATTGATTAATCACATGTGTATATGAAATATGAACAGAGGCGGCACTCGGGAGAACATGTCAGTTTCACACGGGAGTCCCTCTCTGGGCATTTTGTAATTATATTGCTTTCTTAATAGGAAGCAAAGTGAGCTGACAGAGGTGTGTCCCTTAAGGTCTCTTGGTAAATAGAGAAATCAGAGAATGCTTCTGCCTTGCAGTGTGGGTGGGATGCCTTGGAGCACTGGGACCCTGAAGATAAACAATGACAAAGCAAGAAGAAGCTTACACACACAGCCAGAGATAATTGCTCATCTCTGGTCCCATTCATGTTACCTTTGAACAGAAAGTGCTGTCCGTATAATGAAGGAGTCTGTCGCTTGTCATATTCAAGACTAGTTGCTTAATTGTACTTTTCCCAATTCCCCCGTGTCCCAGAGGCTTCCTCTTCAGTATGGGGAATGTTGCTCATTGTTTTGAGTAGCTGTGAAGGAATCAGACTATTAACTCCAAAACTTGTATTATATTTATGGAGCAGATATATAGTCAAACACTTGCCAGGCCTTCTAATGCCTTATTGTGCATAGTGCTCAAAGTGACCTCTTGAAAAGCATGCTGGTATAGTTTACTGGCAAAGCCAGTGGAGGTCAGAAGAGGTGAAAAATCCGTGTCCTGTCGCGGGCTGCAGCAATAAGTGTAGGATGGACTGAGCACCTTTCTTTCCCACCTGACCGCAACTGCCCCTTTTGCCAGCAACACAGGTTGCAGCCACCATCATAGGTGACACCTCTTTATGGTTTTAGTGGCAGAGCTTTAATTTCTTGGGATGTCACATTTGGCCCTTTTAATAAATCAGCTTTGGAGACTATCTGTATTCTCATTGCATTGGATTAAGGCAACATTTCCACAACTTTAAAGTGCGGGTATCTTGTAGTTTGTGCACAGGCTCTTCAGTGAATTTGGGGTCCAGAGTGATTTTTGCTTTGCAGGTAGAGACTGTAGTGCCGTATCATCTGCTCAGCTGTGCAGCCTGTGTGACCTTCTTTGCTGTCTCCACATGAAATCTTGGGGGCCCTCAGTCAGCCGTACATAGAGCATGAAAATGTGGGGAAGCCACAGCTGGGTTTTCTGTCTCATAAACGCAGGGAGGTCACGTGCATGCTGATCATGAGTAATGACTGGCAATGCTGCCTAGGATGAAGGATGCTAGAGGGGCTCACGAAGCAGAGATGCTAGTCAGGGTCTCATTAAAAAGAATGCTGTTACCCTAGGTCCAGCAGCACAGAGGCAGATGTGGGGGTCATCCAATTGATTTCTTCTGTCCACCTCACACAGCCTGTAGGCTCAGCTCCACAGCCCACGTTGCTTGGCAACAGGTGCTCATAGGATGAAGAAACAGGCACAGAACCACATCCAGCGTGGGTCGCTGGCCACTTCTTGGGAGAGACATTATCTCTGTAGAACACTCCAGACTCCCTGCCTTGGGAGCTGCTGGCCCCTATGGATGCCACCACGCGCAGGATCCATTTCATCTGCAAAGGAAATACTTCTTCTCTCAAGTGACTCATGCAGATGTTTCTCCACGCCCCATGGCAGGAAGTCTGAAGCAGCAGTCAGCTGAGCCTCTAGCAAGGCTATGGTGGATGAGGGGTCCAACAAGAGAGTGTTTGTTGGTGGTAACACGCATCATGGAACCGCTGTGCTGTGTGTGTATTCTAGCACATGCACACAAGCAACTGAGAGAGGCTGAGCCAAGAGATAGTACTGGTGTAATCCTTTGCATCCCACGGTTGTGCCCACTCCCAGGAGCCCTTTTAGGTGTTCTCTGTGGGCTCCTTGGTCCTTCCTCCACCTTCCGCGTGCACCACGCCCATCCTGCACAGAACTCTCCCCAACACCATGCTAATGGCCAGGTGCTCACTGTATAGCCATACCAGTCCTCAGATGGTTCCAGAAGCACTTAGTGGGTGATTTGTGGTATGGTGATATCTACTCATGGTGGGAACAGAAACAGGTAGGGGCAGTTTTAGTACATGGTTCCTGATGGTTCTCATATATTTCTGCCCCATAGGACTGGTAGGTATCTCAGACTTCACTGAGGGTACAGGTTGTAGAATGAAAGAGTCAGACAAGGCAATTGGATGCAGTCAACAGGACTGATATCACCATAGCACAAATCACCCACCAAGTGCTTCTAGAACCATCTGAGGACTGGTATGACTATACAGTGAGCAGCTGGCCAGCAGCATGTTGTTCAGGAGAGTTCTGTGAAGGATGAGCGTGGTACATGCAGAAGGTGGAGGAAGGAACAAGTCCCAGCCAGTGGTGTTCTAATAGCACTGTTTGGACTGTTCTCATATCTTGTGAGTTTCTTCCCATTGCCTAAACACTGTAAGAGGCTGCCAAGACCTTCAGAGACATGAAAGTTCTTTTAATACTATTTCCAAGGAAATAAAAACATTCAGGCCTTGTTATTGTTGAGGAAACAGCCAAAGTTCAGGAGAGAAACACAAAGAAGAATAAGTCAGTGCAGATGTGTTGGTGCCCACAAGTCACCTTTGTGGGGCAGCAGTGGATGTCCAGCCTCAGAAGGCTTCATTGCCAGAGATGAGAACAGAGCACTGAGCACAGGACAGGCCTGGGGTGGATTCAGAGAGAAAGAGCATTCCTCCAGCTCCTTTGTCCTCACTGTAAACATCTATATGCCCTATCCCCTGCCTTTCCCTGCTAACATGAGAGATGCAGAGCTTAGAAAGAGAAATGTGGAGGAACAGGAAAGTGCTAGTTAGAGCTCAAGAGCTGGCCTCTTTGAACAAGTGTCCCTGAAGAAAGTGAACCACTCTTCAAAAACAATTAGTGCCCTTCTGCTTGTTGCCGAAATCAATTAGCCATGTGTACATCAGTGCACAGCTTTTACCCAGCATGCATCCTGTGAGCCGTATGGAAAAGCAGTCAGAGGGTCAAACCAGATAGTGAAAGAACGCATTCCAAAATTTACTAATGTGTAGGAAGCACTTTGCTTCTCCCCTAGAAAAGGTTGTACCATGTTGACTTGAACAGTTTAAAATGACAGCTTGGCACCAACCATGCTAGCCGCTCAAGCAGTAATAGAGGGTGCACTTGACCTTGGCCTCCATGTTCTGACAGCCAAGTACACACTTTCCTTCTGCATTGGAAATCTGCCCATCAGAGCTGAGCATGACAGGACAGGGTGAAGATGCAGCAGCACCAGAGGCGTAATATCTACCTGGCATAATAATTGTCAACCTTGATCCACTCTTCCAAGCCCTCAAAACTTATTTTTTTTTTTTTTTTGCTCAGGATCTGCCTGAATCTTAGTTCTAGCTCTTCCTGGAAGATGTGAGTGTGTAGTGGTTTGAACAAGAATGACCACCCCCCCATAGGCTCATATATTTGAATGCTTAGTCCTCAGGGAGTGGCATTACTTGAGCAGAATTAGGAGATGTGGCCTTGTTAAAGTGGGTGTGGCCTTTTGGGAGGAAATGTGTCACTGGGGTGGGATTTGAGATTTCAGAAGTCCAAGCCAGGCCCAGTCTCTCTCTCTCTCTCTCTCTCTCTCTCTCTCTCTCTCTCTCTCTCTCTCTCTCTCTCTCTCTCTCTCTCTCCTGCTGCCTGTAGATCCAGATGTAGAATTCTCAGCTCCTTCTCCAGCACCGTATCGGCTTGCCTGCCGCCGTGTTCTCCACAATGATGATAATGGACTAAATCTCTGAGCATGTATGCAAGCCCCAATTAAATACTTTCTTTTATCAGAGTTGTCATAGAAGTCATGCATCTCTTCACAGCAACAGAACAGTGACCAAGACAGAGCGAAAAGTAGTTAACCAAAATCCAGAGTGGTAAAATTTTAAAGTAATAGCTGTGTTATCTACCTGGTTTGTGTTTCTCTGTTAGATAGGGCATGTTCTGAGGAGAAAATCCTCATGGTCTCGGGATCATAGTGAGACTGAACATCTGTATCACGGCCACTCTCTTTGTGCTGGCCACAGTGTAGATCAGAGCTAACATTGAGGCAGGTAGATTTGTTTGATATATTGAATTTTTTTTCTTAAACTACAATCTAAACCTGTCTTTTAGAAATTATTTCAAACTAGAGCTAATTAGGGAATTCTCTTTTAGACTTTTCTGAAAACATGGCTGAAAGGCTAAACATTCTGAAGTTTCAGAAGGCTGGGAAACAGACTAGAGAAAATCTCTGCTGGATCTGAATGTGGCAATCAAAGGGGACAGAAGAGCCCGGAGGCCATGTGAGGGGCCAGCTTCACAAGGCAGAGAGGCCTCGCAGCCATGTGTCTGGCTTTGCACCCTGGGCTTCTCATCATACCCAGTCCTCTTTAAGGAACCCCAGGACCTGTGTCACATGCCAGGGCTTTCCTAGCTGTACTTTTCAAGTCCACCGTAGAAAATGACCATAGATTGTCTAGTTTATATAGCAGAAATATAATCCTTCAGAATTATAGAAACCAAGAAGCCAAAAAACTATGTATTGGCTGGTGGTACCTAAAAGGCTTTGAGATCTGTTTGCTTCCTCTGTGTTCTCAGCAACCTTCCTAAGTGTCCCTCAGCTGTGGACCTGTCCCTCACCTCTGCCACTGCCTTCTCATTGCCTTTCTGTGGGTCTTTCCTTATAAGAATGCCAGTTATTAACCAGAATCACCTTTGTCCTATGTGTCCTGTCTGGATACCACAAAAAAAAAAAACAAGGTCGTATCACAGGTGCCAGAGATGAAGGCTACAATATATCTTTTTGAGCAGAGTTGGGCACATGGCATGCTACCACTCACCCTTTGAAAGAGACATACTGGGCAGGGAAGGCTAAGGAGGTGAAGCCCATGTAGCTCCCAACCCCCTTGATGGCTTGGTGGATGCTCCAGGTTGGAGTGAGTAACTCATGCCAGTTCCTGCCCAGGGAACTGGAGCAGTTGGCATCACAGAGAGCAGCTGGATTTCCATGAAGCATGGAATGGCCATGTACTCTGCATGTACAGTGTATGGAGAGAATACTGGCCAATAATACAGAATGGCTTTTATTTTTTTTTAGCTACTACTGGCAGGATTTGGGGACCCTTCCACCTTCTTAGGGTTCATACTTGGTCCACCCAGATAAGTTTTTTGGAGGAGACTTCTGGAAAAAGTGTTCTTTTCTTTTTCTTGTTTATTTTTTAAGAGGGTAACAGAAGTTGGTTGGACGTGAATGGCCAATGTTGAGGCTTTCACCCGCTCTTGGATAATTTTCCCTGCAAGTTTCCCCAGCAATACACACACGTCATGCAGTATAATCATACTCTGATTTTACCCCAAGACTGTTTCCAAGGCTAGAAATACCTGCTCTTCATTGCTTGGTAATTCTGCTCAGTTGGTTACTGGGTTCCCAGAAGGAAACCCCAGCAACAGGTCTTGCTGAGGCATTTCAGAACTAAAAGGAACTAGATTTGAAAACTCCACTTTGGACCCCCCCCCCAACAACAGATGGCCCAGGACTATTTATCCAAGAACTATACAAGTAAGAAATCCTGTCAGAGTCAACCCTGGCTAGTCAAGCTAATCATGTCTGTGTGATGGATGTGTGATTCCCACCATTGTGCTGTGGGTTGTCTTTCTTTTATGTAATCTCCACCAAATGAGATTCTCAGCAGTGGATGGTCTGGTAAGTGCCACCCCTCATTTCCAGTGTCACCCTCCAGCTCCATGATGAAAGATGGCCTCATCCAGCCCTGTGACCAGTGTCCCCTCCAGGGAGAGCTGGAATTCGATCTACTAGGTTGGCGCTGTGACATAATGGTTGATAAATATTTTTAATATCACTTCTTCCAAATGTACCATTTTTGTCACATCATCCCTTCCGAATGCTTCCATTGGCGAGCACCAGTGACTAAACCAGGGAACCTGTAACTGCAGAAGCTCATACCAGTCTACATAGTCAACGTTCAACTAACTCTCCAAGTCACTAGGTAATATTAGCTAAAGAGGGTCAGAGTGGAAGTGGCTGGTGAGACAGTCACTTTCCAAGTCTTCCCTTCTGGGCTGCGGTTCTGTGATGAAGGCATTACCTCCCAACCATTTCTTCTCCTTCGTTGTCTCCACCATCCCATCAGTATACTGACCTAGACATTGGTCACCACCATCATGTCACCAGATCATTGACAAGGTCTCATGCCCACCTCCAGATGAGACCTTTTCAGGTCTACCTTGTTCCTCTCTTTTGGAGTATCTAATTCCCCTCTCTCTCATAGCACCTGTTATATCATGTGAGCCCTATGCTTCCCTGTCCACTTGGACCATCCCTCGTGATTCTGGTACCAGATTTCTGCAATGGATAGCACTTCAATACCAAGAAGGGCTCTGTCCATATGAGTAAGATATGACAGGTACAATGTCTTGGAAGGACAGTGTGTCAGTTATAGTAGTCCATTTCTTATTCCTGAGCTCAAATTCTACCTCTGGGACCTTATCCTATGTTGACTCAAATATACTCTCCAACTTGACATTTCTTTCTCCACCTTCTAGGCTGTTGTGATGGTCATATCAGGCCCCATACATTCTACCCTCTGTGAATGATTCTGTCTCTTCCACTTCTATATCCAATAAGGTGTCATTGATTTACTTAGTAAGTGGTATTTAGCAGCCCACTCCATGCCAGGCATGATATACAGTCTAGCAGTGATGTTGAGATAGTCCATGTCCTTGCAGCTGTCTCCATATGACTAGGTAAGCCTCTCAGATGACCTCCATGATTCTGTGTCTTAGTTACTTTTCTGTTGCTGTGATAAGATGCCATGACCAGTGCAACTTTGAAAATGTTTCTGGAGCTCACAGTTCCTGAGGGTTGGAGCCCATAGTCACCATGGTGGGGAGTGTGGAAGCAGGTAGGCATAGGGCCGGAGCGTACATCCTGATCCATAGGCATGAGACACACAGAAGAAGCACGGAGCTAACTAGGAATGGCATGGGTTTTAAAACCTCAAAACTCATCACCCCCTACCCCGTGATATACTTCCTCCAACAGAGCACACTTCCTACTCCTTCTCAAACAGTTCCACCAACTTGGGATCAAGTATTCAAATATATGAGCCCTTTGGGGGGGCATTCTTGTTCAAACTGTCACACCCTGAATGTGCAAAGAAGGACAGGCAGGTGGGGGCAGTTTCAGACATGGCTGGGCATCTGCTTAGAAGGTACCATTGAAGCCGGTGGTAGTGGTGGTGGTGGTGGCAGCGGCGGCGGCGGCAGCAGCGGCAGTGCATGCCTTTAATCCCAGCACTCGGGAGGCGGAGGCAGGTGGATCTTTGTGAGTTCAAGGCCAGCCTGGTCTACAGAGCGAGACCCAGGAAAGGCGCAAAGCTACACAGAGAAACCCTGTCTCGGAAAAAAAAAAAAAGAAGAAGGTACCATTGAAGTAAGATCTGTGGAAGGTACCACTAGCCTGAGGAGATCATAGCTAGAGTAGCCCTAGCAGAATGGCCTCAGCAGAGACACAGGAGAAGGAGCAATGAGGAACCAGCATCAGGTCTCCCTGAATGCCAACATTGGACATTGCTTTGCCTTTTTAGAATATATATATAATATATATATATATATTATATATATATATATATTTTATATATATATAATATATATTAACAATAAAGATATGGTATGGCTTATATTTTATCAGATTCACATGTCATTTGCTTTAGAATTAAAGAAACAAAGTTGAGGGAAAATCGGGGAGATGTGTCATCAAGCAGCAAATGGCAGTGTCTTGAGCCCAGAGCACCTACAGTAGAGCTGTGAGGAGACCACACTGAGTCCATGGAGGAAAGCATATAGACAGTTGTTCAGTTTCACAAGACTTCAGAATTCAGGCTCTACACATACTTTCTCCAAATTAAGCATAGAGACACAGTCAGAGGCCAGCCAGGAGCACGTTACAGAGAACAGAACTTGTTAAAGTGACATTGGAAGAGCTACTGCTGAGGGATGCCAGGGATGGAAGCCAGTAAGTGTCCACAGGAAGAAGAGTGGAACCATGTTTAACGATGCCCTAATGTGTGTAGCCCAACAATTCCTTCTACAGATGCTTAACCGAAAATAAGCGAAGGCATGTCCATTACAAAATCCTTTATGTGACTGCTTACAATAACTGCATCTCTAAGCACCAACTGAAAACTACCCACTGTCCTTTGGTAGATGAAAGGGTAAGAAAATATACTGCTCCTATCCAATGTGGTAAGAGGAACAAGCCACTGATATATGCTGCATGGAGACACACACGCTCTATATGGAAAGCCTGCAGTGGTGGGTGCTTTTAAGGAACAGGAAGGCTATGGATTATGTGCTTCTGGCCTACGTTCTTGAAAAAGCAAAACAAAAGCAATAAAACCCATCTTGATGGTTTCCAGGAACTGGAAATCAACTACCAAAAATGTGTAAGGGGACTTCTGGGATGTGCTGGATCTTGACGATGGTGTGGTTACCCAACTGACTACACTGGCCAAAATCCATATCTCTGTGCACCTGAAAAGGTACACTCTTCATATTTCAACTATACCTGGGAAAGCTTTACTCTAACATATCCTACCATCCCTTCACTGTTTCTTCCTCTTGGAGGAGATGCAGGCTTACTGTGAGGCAAGAAACCTGGGGAGTGATACCCTCTGAGCTAGCTTCAGAGAGGGGCTTAAAAAAAAAAAGAAAAGGCTTGGTGACAATGATTTGCTCTGCACTTTTTCTCACACTGTCCCCCAGGTCCAAGTTCTTCTGCCCTTGCTAGACTGCAATTTCCTCATTTCATAAGTGGGGTCATGTCGACATCTGAGAGTTATTATGAGCTCATGATATAATGGACTTGATTCATAGAAGTCTTTCAACAGATGATAGCTGCTTTCATTTCAGAAATGAAACTTGGCAATATCTTCCTTCTCAAGGGAATGTCATGCTCCAACCCCATGAACACCTGGGCTGTGTCTGGAAGGTGGAACAGCAGGTTTCCTTGGGTCTCTATGTGCATTCTGGACATAGATATGTGCCTTCTTGGCCTTGTGTGCTCAGTCTACGACCTGGAACCAAGGACAACCTGTGTGCTAGGGTGATCATATGAGTCACATGCAAAGATCATATAAAGCTCAGAGTTCATCATGTAGAACAAGAAAATGCTTAGTTGGTGTTGTCATAGTCCTCACTGTGATGGCAGGAACTGTCACCATCCTATGTTTGCTCTGTGATCCATTAGTTACTTTTATACTCTGTGACAAAAACACCTGAGGGAAACAAGTTAAGAGAAAAAGGCTGATTTTAGCTCATGGCTTTGGAGGATTTTCTTGTTATCTCTGGGCCCCATGCACTTGGGAAAGACATCATGATATCAAGAGTATGTGACAGGAGACAACTATTTACATCACTTAAACAGGAGGCCAGAGCAAGGAATGTCAGATTTCCACTACCTTCCCTCTTTTCCCATTTTATTCTGTCAAGGACCTCCTTCAGTTAGTCTTTGGTGGAAACCTCTAACAAGCATACCCAGATGTTTGCTTCACTGTCTCTTAGGTGATTATAAATCCAATGAAGTGACAATGGAAATTAGCCACTCTAAGTCCTTGTCAACTTGACCTAAGCAAAAGGCTTACCTCTGTCTCTAATGCAAAAATGGTTCAGCTTGTATCCTTGAGTCTACAGTCTTACCAGTTCCATTGTTATTCAGAAAACATAACTTCAAAGTCTCCTCTAAGATTCAAGACAACTCTTAGCTGTGGGCTACTATAAAAATTATGGAAGCACAAAACTGAGTTATACACCGCCAACATACAATGCGCCAGAGTAAATATCCCCATTCCAAAAGGGAGGCATGGAGACATCCAAAGAAATAATGAGACCCAAAGAAGGCCAAAATCTAGCAGAGGAAGCCCTGTATCTTCTGACTCTATGTCCGTAATTGAGGGCACATGTAGCATCAGTGAAATTCTAGGATACTTGAGTGTTCTTTCTTCTGTGGCCTTACCATTCTCAACCCACGTGCCCTTTCTTTTAGACTGACTTCACTCAGTATCCTCAGCTTCCTTCAACAGACACTCTGCATCCTTGGGTCTCCATTGCAACTTGAGTTTCACCCTCACAGCTTCCTACACTGTCCTCTCAGGAGCTCTGTGCCAGGACTCTAACCTACTGCACATCGCTTATCCTCACAGATGTTTGTCTAGAATCATGGTGGATGCCTCCATCAATTCATCGCTCTTGCATTCTTTGTGCCTTCAAAACAAGCACTATGTGGATAATACCAAGTTCTGTTGCCCACTCAAGCAATAGCCAGGACCCCTTGGACCACAGCTTCAGCAGCCTTTGATAGCTGAGCCCTTGAAAATACTCCTCTAGGCTCCCCTTTTCTAGCAGTGTCTGACGGGTACTCCGTGTCAAAGAAAAGTCAACTGAGTTTGCAGTTTTACACTCTGGAGCCATGATGGGTAAGTGTCTCTCCACCTCCTAAAGTTCTCTTGTCACCTTTTCTGTTGTGACAGTGTAAAGTGTCTGTCTTGTCATTAATGGTACTTATCTTCTTTAACAGCTATGGGCTCTTAGCTGCAGCTTTAGATGAGTTCCTTCTATGACTTAAAGTACATTTGTTACATCCTTCTGCTCCATGTTTGTGGCCAGTCCTCACTGTAAACTCACTTAAAAGCATCCAGTGATATCCTCAACAGTATTACTGCTGTGTGATCTTGAATCTTCCTCCTCTCCTTTTGAATTCAACTTTACTCTTAATTTTTAAGATGTGGGAGAATTATTTGTCAGAGTGGAGCATGAATGACCTCTGGTTCCCAGAAGAGGGAAAGGAATGCCACACTCATGAGCATGGATCTTCCTGACTCCTTTTGAATCAGTGTTCTGGTCTGCTGAGCTCCCACCATAGTGGCTTATTAAACTCTGCCTCTTGTGTTGTAAGGTTTACTTAGCCAAAACTCCTTGAAATTCCTAACAAACCAGTCCAAAATACCTAAGGATCCCATGATTAGGTTCAGTCACAGCAATGGCCTCTGTACTCGGGCATCAGTTTTGTGTATTAGTTATTTTTGATTTGCTATGGCCAAAGTACCTGACAGAAACATGTTAAAATTGGAAAGGTTTATTTGGGATCCTGGGTTCAGATCCCATTTCTTTGTTGCTGGACCCCATGCACTTGGGTAGGATGTCTTACAGCAGAAGTGTGCATCAGGATCCGATAGTTCACATCACATAGACCAGGAAGAATAGAAAGGGCCAGGCCACCTTTCCACTAGTTTTCACCTCTTTAATTCTATTGTGGTTCCCCAGGCCAGGGTATAGTAACATCCACACCCAAGGTATGTCTTCCCTTCAGGTAGTCCTTGCTGGAAATGCTCACATAGACACCCAGAGCTGTGTCTCAACATTGCCTAGATGATTCTAAATATAGCCTAATTGACAATGGAGATTAGCAGAGTTCCTGGGGTTATTTTATACATATAGTATATAGTAAGTGTTACAGCTCTGAAGGAAAAGGTATCCTGGTAATTGGAAGGCAAGGAATACCTACAGCTCTGAAGGGAAAGGTATCCCCACAGGTGTTACAGCTCTGTTCAGGTGGGGGACAGTTTCCCCCCAAAGTGTTACAGTGCTCCAGGAAAGTTTTCCTTAATGCAAGTGTAACAACTTTGCTCCAGCAGGAGAGGGTTTCCCCAGCCAGGTTGCTACAGCTCTGCTCCACTCTGCTCTGTGGAGAAATGTTTGCTTTAGCAAGAGACCGGAGAAGTGTTACAGCTCTGCTCTCTGTCTCCGCTTGGCTCTGGCCAGAGCCCTTACAGCTCTGCTCTGCTCTGGAGAAAGTTGTTACAACACAGCTCCACTACAGCAAAAAAAGGAAGTTGTTAGAACAAACCTCACTCAAAAGATTTATTGGGACGGAGGAATCCAGAAGAGTGGCTGCCTCTGCCAGGGTGGAAAAAAGGCAGCCCAAACTGAACAGATACAGGGTTTATATAGGGTTTCTTAGGGGTGAAGCTTTCCAGAGTGGAGATTTTCAGGGTGGGGAATTGGTAGGATCTCAGTTCCTGAGCTTGGGACAAGCTCAGATTGGTTGGATTTAGTGCTCTAGGATTGGTTGGTTTTCATTCTCTGGAATTACTTGGTTTTTGTGTTCAGGGACTGGTTGGATTTCAATTCTTGAGTTGGTTAGGGGTAGGGGTGTGTTTTCATAGTTCTGGTCCCAGGGCCAGGGTGTTCTTTCACTGGCCCTTTTTACCCTTCAGGTTTCACAAAGCAATTTCTTTCATGTGTATCATATGTTTCCACTATATTTGCCCTCCATTACCCTCCACCACTTCTTCCACCCACTGCCACTTCCCACCAGTCTTCTCCCTTACCCTGGTTTTCCTAATGCTTTCAGGCCATATATATGGTTTCATGAATCCCTAAGAAGTCTAGTATTTGTCTTTGTGAGAAAATATTTCACTTTATATGATGATCTAGTGGCATTCATTTTTCGAGTAGACAGTATTACTTCATTCTTCTCTGTGACCCATTTGAATAAAGCCCCGTGTGTGTGTGTGTGTGTGTGTGTGTGTGTGTGTGTGTGTGTGTGTGTGTATCACATTTCCTTTAGCCATTCATCTGTTGATGGCTATTTAGGCTAATTCTGTAGGTTGACCATCATAACTAGTGCTGCAGTAAACATAGATGTGCAAGTATCTCTGCGGCATGCTGACTTAGAGCCCTTCAAGCATATGCCCAAAAGTGGTATAGCTGAGTCTTATGTTATAGTTCTATTTTTTTTTCATTTTATGGCACACTTAATACTGATTTCCATGATGTCTGGGCCAATTAATTCCACCAGTATTGTATGAGGATTCCCCTTTCTCCACATCCTCATTAGCATTTACTGTTATTTTTATTCTTGAATAATAGTTATTCTGAAGAGTAAGGAGGAACCTCAAAATAGTTTTAATTTACATCTCTCTAATGACTAAGGTTGTTGAACATTTTTTCATATGTGTATTGGCCATTTGGACTTTTATTGAAAACTGTGTGCTCATTTCATTGGCCTATTCATTGATTGTGTTGTTTATTTGGCTTTGTTTGGGATGCTTTCTTTCTCTTTAAATACTCTAGATATTAATCTCATTCTACAGGCTATCTCTAAATCTTTTAATTTTCAGGGCATTTTAATCCTATTCAATCCCATTCATCAATTCTCAGAGTCTGTTATAATCATTCATTTAATTCTTTGTCTGGGATTTCATCTAAATCACTCTCATTAGAATCTAATGGGAATCTATGGAACCTGTCAGTTTGGAAGCTAGTAAGTCTCACTCCAGACTCAATCAGTATCACTTTGCTCAGATTTCTACCCGTTGGGACATGGTATGGTTCAGACTCAGCTTCCCCCAACCTGTTAGAGGGATTCTACACACCAAGACTAAGGTAGTAATCCCTTGACACTTGCCCTGAGGTCCCAGAGAGGACCATGCAGGAAAGGACTTTTGCCTGTAGGGTCATCTAGCTGCTGATTCATCAGGGTTCCTTTTAATTGCTTCTTACCACTACTCTACCCATATGCTGAGAAGAAAGGATTTTCCCAGCATCTAATATGGTGTGCTGACCCCAAGATTTCTGTCTGGTTGGAATGCAAGTATGTTAGTTTGAATGTAATTGGCCCCCATAAGCTCATAGGAAGAGGCACTATTAGGAGGTGTAGCTTTGTTGGAGTGGGTATGGCCTTGTTGGAGCAAGTGTGTCACTTTGGGGGTGTGCTTTGAGGGTTCCTATGCTCAGAAATCTGCCCAGTGTCTCAGTCGACTTCCTGTGGCCTACATATCAACATGTAGCCAGCACTACACCTGCCTGCATGCCGCCACGCTCCCCACCATGATGATAATGAACTGAACCTCTGAACTGTAAGCGAGCCCCCTCAATTCAATGTTTTCCTTTAGGAGAGTTGCCGTGGTCATGGTGTCTCTTCATAGCATCGAAAACCCTCAAAGACAGCAAGTTTGCCTAGTGACGTGTCCAGCGTTGCTTGTGCTTTCTGAGTCCTTGGCTTTTTTGGTGTTCCTTCTCTGGTCACTGCTCCTCTCCCAGCATGCAGCTGCCTGAACTCCAGAATGTACTCTGAACACTCTTCCTCCATTCTGCTTTCTGAAGTTTCCTTCCTTTCTTAGCTTCTGAAACTAGTGGTACCTCTGCCATCGCTAACTTCACAGACAGCTGTCCTCCAGCTGTTCTTGGTATATTCCCATGAATGGGTGTTGTCACTGTTTTCTCCATCTTAACTCAGGTTGATCATCACCATATGCATTTTCTCTCTCCCATTGAATTAAAAGCTGTGTGAATGCAAGCTGTTTTGTTCATCACTAATATCCACCTTTGGTGTATTGTTTAGTTTTTAAGAAAGGGTAGCTCAGCCAGGTGGTGGTGGCGCACGCCTTTAATCCCAGCACTCGGGAGGCAGAGGCAGGTGGATCTCTGTGAGTTCAAGACCAACCTGGTCTACAGAGTGAGATCCAGGACAGAGAAACCCTGTCTCAAAAAAAAAAAGAGAGAGAGAAAGTATAGCTCAGTGATATAGATGATATAGATGGATAACTTCGACCAGAAGTCACCTTGGTGCTGTGGTTCCAGTGACTTCTCTGAAAATCATACAGAGCAACCAGCCATCTTTATTCTCAGTAAGCACCCTGTGCATGCAAAGCTGTACCACGGTGACTGTGAGTTGGGTGGGAAAAAAATTTAGCTTGACTTTTTACTTTGTTGTTGGATCAATCATCAGGATCAATGAAGGTCCAGAGCTAACTGCTTTCCATGCAGACTCAATTCATCAACAAAGCCACAATGTCATTGGCCCACATAAACCCTGAACTGCAGGGTGAGCCCATACCAGAGGTGAACCCGAGTCCTCTGCATGGTCTATGCATGTTAGGAGAAGCTCCCAGGGACCTTAAGACAGCTAGTGAGTGTATGCCAAGTACGTGATTCCAGGGGATCTGACACCCTCTTCTGGCCTCCACAGGTACCAGGCATTCCTGTAGTACACAGACATTCATGTAGGCAAAGCACTCACCCATGTAAAATAAATAAGTCTACATTTTTTAAATAGTGAAAAATATTTTAAGTTTTGCTTCCTAAGTTTGATCTTATAATAGACAGAGCTGGCCAATTTTCCTTTAGTTTAAGAGGCAATGAGAGTCCCAAGGGCAAACATATCCTTTAAAAGGAACATAAAAACCCCAGTTTTTTTGTCATTGGTGGGAAGTTTTTGACAAAACCAGAGAAGAGGCTCAATTGTGACAACTCCCTGGAGGTCTCCTGGCACTCAACTCGCCTTCCCTGCCTCTTACTTACTGTTCAGTTCTAACAACCCTTTGAAGAGATGCTTGTAAAGCTCCTTCCACAGTCCTGTCTACATCTGGATCTGTGAGAGGAAAGCATGGCCATCTCCATAATAGCTTTGCAAGTACATGCTCGGCCACATTAAAAAATCAAGTTACTCTAGTCATACTAATGGCCTTCTCTTTCTAGCTCCTGGAGATGTCCGTGGGTCTATTCCCTATGTTCTCACTAATTTCTGTAGTTCAGCTGAGCACAGCATGTGTATTTTGAGCTGAGTCAAGCTAATTTCCGCTGAGACCAGCCTGGGTATTTTCATCACGCACTTCCTTTCGGTTCCTCCTCCATTGCAAAATTTAGTAACTTTAGTATTGTTCTCACAGCGTGATGCTCTTGAGGAGTCCATGTCACCCCTCAGTGACTTCCCTGCGGAAGGGCCAGCGTGATGGCTGAGAGTCCTCATCTAACTCACTAGCTGTGTTGCTGAGTCAAACTCTGCTCGGAAATCTACTTGCTTCCTGCCGGACTCCAGGGATCCAAATATCTGTAAAGAAAGGTTGATTTTTAGGTAACTCGTGCAGAATAGAACATCTGCTGTGCCCAGAATTGCTCATTCTCTCTAGACAGAGCCTTTTTTTGCTAAGGAAGGTTTGGTTCATCCCACTGGAAGCATGGTAGGTTGGGGGTGGGGTGCAGTGAGGTAGACTGCCCAGAGCAGGGTAAGTACTTGGCCACATGTAGCCAAGCTCTGAGCCCCATGCTCATTTCCAAATTCAAGCCTCTGGATAAGGCCATAGTCTTTGGTTAAGGAATGGAAGGTGCAGACTATCACTTGAATATCAAGACAGATGCGCTAGATCTAGTCTAGACACGTGGAGCTTTTATACCTGGTATGAGTGCCTGAGTGAGTCTGTTTCTTCCTGTGTGTGTGTGTGTGTGTGTGTGTGTGTGTGTGTGTGTGTGTGTATGCACATGCATTCTCTCTGTGTTGTATGTATGTGTGCACATGCACTCTGTGTTTGTGAGTTGTGTGTATGCACACGTGTTCTCTCTGTGTTGTGTGTGTTTGCACATACACTCACACATGTTCCTGTATATGTATATTTGTGCATATGGAGGGCAGGAGACAACCTCAGCATCACTTCTCAGGTACTCTATGCCTTGTTTGGAGACGGGGTTCCTCGCTGTCTTGAAATTCACCACGTATGCCCGTCTGAGAGCCCTAGAGACTCTCCTTCCCCAGTGCTGGGGTTACAAGCCAAGGACCAGCACAACTGGCGTTTTTACGTGGATTCTTGGGATTGAACTGGAATCCTCATTCACAAAGGCAAGCACTTTACTGACCTGTCTCTCCAACACTCTGGTTTGCCTTTTTCTTTTCTTTTGCTCTTTTGAGACAAGGTCCCTGCTATGTAGCCTTTGCTGGTCTAGAACTCACTATGTAGATTAGGCTAGCCTTGAGCCCATAGAGATCTGGCTGTCTCTATATCCCATGCTTCTGCCTTTTAAACCAAGATTTCCTTCCATCTGATAAGCCTCTGTCCTATACCACCACCCCCTGCCCCCACCTTGTGGCTCTGCTCAAGAGAACTTCCTCTAGCAATTCCTGTCTCCGAGGAAGCTTACTCTTTGGTGGACATTCTGTCTCAAAAACACTTCTTCAATATGTACCAGCCATTGGCGACACTATGGCTTTTAGAGCGTCTGTCCAGAGTGGCATCTGAGTTCTCCCGAGTCACCTGTCAGTGGCAGTGACAAACAGCAGTCTTCTTCCATCTGCTCAGGGGGCTGCAGATCGGAAGCAGCTAACTGACACTTAGTTCCTTGTGGTTAAGCGTATGGACTAATGTGGGTTCACGGGTTCAGATCTCATATGAAATTAGATGATATGGCCGCAGTGATTTTAAAGATGGGAAAGAATAAATACTGCCAAACAAAATGCTCACCCGCACCTGTGGAGTAAACCTGGGTTGTGTCAAGCTTGCTGGAGTCCTCAGTCCTCACTACCAGGGCAGGCTGGTCAGACAAGCATGTGGATCAGGGTTCCAGGAGACATTTCTGCCCTTGGTTCTGGGTGTTACCCTAGGCGTTACCCACTGTGCTCTTTCTAATCTTTCAGGTAAATTTTAGGCCCCAGCCATGTTATTTCTCTTAAGTTCAAACTTTACTGTCATCAACATGATTTAACCCAGCACTTGAAATCACAGAGTCCATTTGAATGTGTTCTGAGTGGATGGTAACTTATATGGGGATGGTAATGGTATTGGGAAGTAGACTGTTTCAGGCTGACAGTGTCTCTGGCCCAGTTCTAAGTGAAACCCTCATGTGTCGTTCTGCAGAATGGTACAAATTTGCAGGTGTGGCCTAGGCAATTTTGACTAGAAGTTTTGATTATAAGTTTTTGGTTAGAAGAAATGCTGTTCCCTGGATCCGCTCTCTACTCCGAACCCCACCACTTCAGTTTCGCATTTGTGTGGTAAAAGCCATTCTGCCTTCTCTTCCTAGTGAGTTTCAGTTTCAGGTCAAGACTCTAGGTGCTGTCTGCACATTCCTGTCCTTCCTCCCTGAGGACTGCTATCCAGGGGGACATCTGTGCTTCAGGGAGTGCAAGGCCTGCCAAATTCACATGCAGCGTGGTGTGGAGGAATGGCATGTTTGCCTGGCAGTCCAGAAGATTCCTGCCGGCTCATTACAGCGATTGCTCTCTTCACTTGGCCCCAGTGCTCACCACTCTTCTTCCTCAGGGCCACTGACTGTGTTTATCTCTCCATGATGATGTTGTGGCTGAGGTAGCCTTCGTGGACAAAGCCTATGTCATTTTGCCTGGTAATTCAGCAGGACTTCATCAAGGTGGGGCTGATGTCTTTGCATAATCTCTAGTGACAGTTGTTCAGTGCATGGTGAATGGAAGGAGGGTGCAAAACTTGGGGCAGGTATAATAGGGACAGGGTATAGTTCAGGAGAAGAGGGTGTGTATGCGCCAGGAAATGAGCAGGTCCCAGCACGGCATGTGCATGTTTAGTCCCATGCAAGTCATAGAAAATAATCTCTGGAAAAACATTATTGCATTAGACCATCTAAATAGAACCAGAGGAACTAGAGCAGACAGGCTCTGTAGGACACAAAAAGCCCAATAGTAGCACAAAGGGACAGAACTGAAGAAGATGAGCAGTGTTCAGACCGCAGAACCCAAAGGATCCAAGAGGATTTTCTCAGTGACCTTTGAAGGAAAGAGACCACAGGTCTCAGAGCCAATCAAATTCAAGATGAAATCCATTTCAAAACCAATGGGGCTTCCTAAACCAATTTCAGCATCAGGTCTCGCAGAGAAAGACATGTAGAGTCAGAAACAGCAGAATGTGGATGGCTTTTGCCAAGGACTGACTTCTCCTTACTGTGAAAATGGCTTCTGTGTGTTTATACCTGAGGAAGTTTTTCCTGAAAAGCCAGCAGGGTTGACTTACAGGGTGCTAAAATACAGTGGTTGCTAATGAGCTGTAAATGGAGATATGAAAGTTGGGCCCATCCCTCAAGGCAGATGGATAATGCCTGCTTGATAGAGGAAGAAACTCACCAAGAGCAGAAAAGTATGTGCTGCCTTTTCTTTTGATATTTGAAACAGTTGGCAGTGGAATTCTCTGTTTCCTTTTGATACGTCTCCAGATTCTGTCTCCCATAATATTCCTGTTGTCAAGCCTCGGTTAGCTGAGTGGCAGAGAAAACATTTGATTTCAAGGCAGCCAGCCTTCTCCCTGGATCTCATCAGTGGCTTCCTGTGGTCCATGCTGGCTCTTAATTTTTTGGTGTCTGCACTTTGCAATAAAGTAATGTGAATAGCAAGCAGAATTTTAGCGTGGAAACCTTTCTTCGGATAGAAGTTTTGAACGCTATAATTATTTGTCCCAGTAAGATTTATTGCAAAATATCTCAGTTGCTTATCTAAATTGAGTTATGCTAGCGTGACTTTAATTTCCTTAAGAGCCTTGTTCCTGCTCTAACTGTTTTACATATATTAATGTTCACAAGCACTCTATAAGACAGGTACAGTGATCCCACCAGGATATGATAAGAGCGTGGAGGGCTGATCCCAGCAGATGACGGCAGGGACTCTACCCCTAACCATGGTGTCACCTTTAATGACACAGAGACTGTCTGTAGCTTTCCCCCCATCTCTTCAAAAGTGAATTTGCCCACGTTTCCTTGAAAGTTGGAGAGAATGGATGATGGGGACATCTGGGGACTGACATGACTCACCTTCGTCGCACAAGATCATATTTTTTACATAACAGCCACCGTGCAAAGAATGTATACACACATTTTGCATTAAAACAACAGTTTACACCAAGAAAGAAAATAGTTTTCAAGCAAATATGTTTAAAAAAAAAAACAACAGTTCATTTTACTGATCCATTAAATCATTTATAAATAATTTGTCAAGCAGAGTTCACATTAATGAGACAGTAAGACGACAGAAATAAAGCATAAGGGGAAGGTGCATTTCAAAATCGCCAGAGTAAGTTTTACGATCTCCTTGCATGCTGATGTGCAGTGACATTGAACAAATGAGACTGGCCACTGACCAATGCTGCGGCCTTGAGCCGAAATGGGAAAGATACTTCTGATCTGACCCAGTAAATAGGGCTTTTCTGAACAAATGTCGGGGGGGGGGCGGGAGGAGTGAGCAATGGATGATGTTCTTCTGTTAGATGTTATTTTCGAAGGTACTTAATTTTCAGATGATGCATGAAGCCACGTCTGACTCACTGGGTGCCCTGGAAACAACACTGCTTCCTGGGTCCACTGGGCTGGCCTTGTCTGTGACTCATGCAGATCATGACTTCTCGGGGCACAGATACCCGGGGCTAGAGGGGTTCCCCTGTGTCCCCAGGATCACTTTCTTCACCAGTGTCTCCCAACTCATGCACCTAGGAGTGTGTCCTTGTCCTCATACCCCAACCAGGGCAGTCTTTCACCGAATACCCCTCACCAGTGTGGCTCATTTGGCTCCAGATAGAGCACCAATGACAGACCAAGGAAATGATTCCACCCCTCTAGCTTAGTGTATTACTGAGTTCATTGGGGTTACTTACTCAAAGGTGATCTGTATCACCCCAAATCCCACAGTAACAAGGTCTCTGACTCACAAGTGCTGCATGTCTGGAGTTCCCTACACAAGTTGCAGGCAGATCAGACAATTAGAGTACCCTCTTCTCATCAACTGTTTCTATTTATATAACTCTGGGAAGGGACCTAGTGAATCCTGTAACTTTGAGGATATTCCTGTGCCTTGTAAGTTTTGTTTACTCCACGGGCCTTTCATCTTTCTTTTTATGAGCATCCCTCTCCCTTCCTTTAGGAAGTAATGTTTCAATTACAAGGAAATACACACTACCTCTCCGGTGTGTCTTGTCACACTCTGTGACCTGCCATGATAGCAGCAAGATCTTCAACAAGCACAGCTGCTGTATGAGACTCTGAAGGAAGTGTTTTCTGTTAGTCTAAAGCCCCCTGAGCAGCTAAAGGGGTCTGAGCTGTATGGAGATCCAGGACTTTGCAAGGTGGTCATCAGGCCAGAGCTTTAAGAAATGTTTTTCCAGATATGCAAGATGTGCAGATATGCAAGGAAGACCAAAGCAGTGGTCCCCAAATGAACTGTGACAGGAGCTGGAGCTGGTGAAGAAGGGAAGACGGGAGGAGGGTGATGTGCTATGCATCTGGGAGACCAGGAACATGTAGACAACAGTGAGCTAGCTCAGCCACAAGGATGGCCTGCCAGTGGCTCTTGGCAGTATTACCCCTGTGTGAATGCCTGAGCCCCACAAAATAGCCCTCGTGGTTCCAGAACTCAGCAGTTACAGTTCTAAAAAGAAACTTAGCCAACGCTTATTCCAATATAAACATTAAAAGTGGGGTCTATGGATCCTCCTTGTGGAAGACACTCCATAAGGAAAAGGAACCTTGGAAACCTAGGGGATGGCGCTGCCAGGTAGCCACAAGGTTCCTCTGTGGAGCCATACTCCAGGGGTCATGATGGAAGCATCAATGGATAGGGATGCAGAACAGCAATATAGAACTCAGAAGGGATGCCCTAGGGTCTGGAACCATCAGGGTGAGACTGGTTGAGATAGGAGCTGTGGGCTGGGCCAGAACTTCAGGCCAAAATGGCCAGATTACCCGGTAGGAAACACCCGTGCTCAGAAACTGTTGTGGAAGATCTGTGAACAATTCAGCCAACCTGAATCGCCTGTAACATTCACGGAGATGGTAGCAGGTCTTCTGGTGGCTTCTGCGTGCCCATCTCCTTGAGTCCCTGGCTGTGTCCACACCTCTCCTGAGGGAATCAGATTAGTTCTCCTGCCAGCTCTCTGTATGTCGCTCTCAACTTCATTGTTGCCTTTTCTGCCGCCGCACTGGAACAACATCGGCTGCTGTGGCTGTAGCATCAGATGTAATCTGACATTTTCATGAGAATGGACACACTGAGGGTGAACAATTGGGCATTAACGCCAGGCATCTGCATGGCCTGTTTCACAGAGCTGTAGAGAATCATGTGGACGTTTAGAAGCATGCCTTGACAGGAAAGCTCAGAAACGAGTTTGGATTTTGAGATGCCTTTAATGTGCTGCCCTGCCATTTTGCTGTGAAATTATTTCTGCATTCTTTCTTCTCATCTTGCCGGATAATTATAAGCTTTTAGTATAATTTAGATGAGGTTGATTAGCCAGGCCTGCTCTTGCTATAAACGAAGTTAATGAATTGCAGATTTTTTTTTATATAGTTTTTCCACCTTAGAGGCAGGGCAGGACTTATCATTACTGAAATGCAGAAAATGTTTTTAAGAACGGTCATGCATATTCAGCATTCATGGAAAACCACTTGAGAGATGTAGCTGTGAACGCCATGTATGAACAGGAAGCAAAGACAACTAGCACGTGGTTATGCAATTTATTTAACAACGTATACTCTCATGCTGGGGACAGTAAAATACGGGGGAGCCTGTAACCTCACATCTGTGTACTAAGATGGCAGTGTGGCAGCCACACATACTCCTTCCTCTCAACACTTGAGCTGGAATGCAGATACCTGACGGAGGGCAGGGGTCTGGAACATGGAGTTACTTCATAGATGGAGGGCAGGGGAAAGCCCTCTGAAGGCACAGGCACCCCACGAAGCCAATCAAGGCACAGTGAGCATCTTCCTCATCTGCAAGCCACATACATGCACATCTTCCAGGCTTCCCAAAGCCAAGGACATCCTGTCTTTTTGAGCTTTCACTCTGGCAGGGACTTCCGAAGTGATCGGCACCTTGCAGACATTGTTTAGAGACATGTCTGCTAAATGCCGGCTGCTCTGCCAAGGTCCCTTGTGTGTTTTTTCCCTCAGTCCGAAACCTCTGACAGGAGTAATAATTGTTCGGCTTTACAGATAAGGGGCAACTGAAGTGGAAGAGGCTTGGAAACTGCTCCAGCCTGGATCTGAGCAAGCCAAGCTGGCCAGTGCGGCAGATGGGAACTGTGCCAGTCACAGGAACACTCAGTTAAGACACAGCAGTAGTGGGGCCAGGAAGTCTCTGGGGAAGGTGCAAAGCCACAGCTCCTGAAGGGGCAAGGTCTCTGTGACTCAGCACTGTTGCCCAGGCTGGTTATAAAGCGTGTTGCTTTCAGATAATTCCAGAAGGCAACTACATTAAAGAGGAGAGCGTTGCTGCCCACTCTGCACATTCAAGACAGTGGTTCTGGGCACCTGATTTCCTCGAGAGCAATTCAGGGTCATCTGGGGTGCTCTGTGACCCCTGAGTCAGAGGGGACCAGAGATGGAAACAGAGCTGAGCTTCTCTCTCTTGGGGCTCTGAGTAACATCTGAGAGGCTCATGCCAAGTGGACCAAAACTGCCAGGGCTTTTCACTGGCAAAAATCATAAGATGCTGAAAGAGCAGAGATTGCCAGGGAAGCTGACCATGTGGACACCACTGTGAGAGTCACAAGGTGACATTAAAATATGTGCATGTCTGTGACTGCCAAGCTCCCAGGCGCCTGCTGTGCAGCTGGTTTCTGCCTCTAAGTGGTCTCTGTTGTCCCCTGCCTTGATGTGGCCTTCAAGCATCGCCAACAAGGAGGAGGCAGAAACACACCAGGACCAGCAAACCACCCCAGCATGGAGCAGTTATTTTTTGTGGGGGAGGGAGGTTGCATTTATGTCAAGAACTATAAAATTTGTTAAACCGAATCGATCCAGAAACCAAGGACTTTAAAAAATGAATTGCAGTCTTGTTGCTCCTGCGCCGCCTCGTATTTATTTGGTTTCCTGCACTAAACCCAGTGTGTGATGTATTTAGAAAAAGAAGAATGATGGCCTGGGCATGATTTGTCAATGAGTAATAGGTAACCAGTTTCGTCTGTCACTTTTTAACAAATGTTATTCGTTTTATTAATATCCAAAGTGAAATAGGTGAATAACGGAGAGGCCCGGGGATATAGATCAAAATTCAGGGTTTCAGCTCAGTAGTACTGAAAGTGGCCATTTACAAAGATTCAGGGCACGAAACAGCCACAAATCATTATTTCTGAAGTTGGTTTCTTTTAGAACATGAGAGTGAACCAACAGTATTCTAGCTAGGAGATATTTTAATCTAGAGGTTTAATATAATGAATCCTGTATGTCGTTGCATGAGTTTCTTCAATTCTATGTAATGACTGAATATATTTTAACTAGTGTCGCTACCGATGAGAGCTTATATTTAAAACTGCAATCACTGTGTGAGGTCATCCCCTCTGCCAGGTGGCATGAAGGTCTGCTTGGGGCAGAATCACCTATGTGCATGCTACTGTGCAGGATCAGAAACCCCAAAACAGCACCCTCCTCATACACTACTGTGTGCCTACACACACCACATCCCATGTGTTTAGCTGATACCAAGAGTTAAACAAACCCTGTGAACCAACTGTCCTCAGAGGTGGTTAAAGCCATGCTTTAGATGAGCCCTCTCCACATCCATTTCTAGGACACACTAGATTTCATGAACTAAGAAGTGTGAGGGCCATTACTGTTGCTATTACATAATATCTTCAAACTGGAATTTCAGGGGGACAGAGAGATGGCTTAGCAGTTAAGAGCACTTTGCTGTTCTTTCAGAAGACCGAACTCAGTTCCTGGCATCCACATCATCAGGCAGCCCACCACGGCCAGTGATTCCAGCTCCAAGGGATCCACGACCTTATGGGTACCTGCAGATATGTGGTGGCACACACACACACACACACACACACACACACACACACACACACACACACAACTATATGGAATTCTAGTACCTACTGTGAGTACCTCATGTGAGGTCAGGGGACTCAGTTCCAACAGTGGCTCCACACCATGCCCCTGATATTCTCAGGATTTCTTTCAACAAATCCACTGATAGGAAACCCCAGAAGAAGCACCAGATAAAGGGCATGAGGAATCTGCTCTGTCATTGCTCTGTATACCATAGCTTTGCACCACACAGCGCATGCCACCTCACCTCACTCAGCATGGAGACAGGGCTACAGGTTTGGCCTCCTACAACACAGAATCCCCTCAGCACTCAGGTCTGCGAGGGCTTAGTGGGACCCACCTGTCCGTGAGTGTTGATGAGTTTAGCATCTTAGGAGCCATGTCAGTGCTGGGGAAAAGAATGATTTAAAGAATAAAGAGAAAATGACTTCAGGCACCCGAGTACTCAGGCATGACAGGAAGGTGACAGCACACCGGCTTCATCCTGATCACAGCCAGTGTGACCCGGGGCAGCTGCAGCAGTGTGGGCAGCCAGGTGAGCCGCTCACACCTATGTGAGGCCGAGGGAAAAGTGTGGACTTGGAGCTCAGGGTCTCTTCTTACCTGTGCCGAGCTGTCTGCCACAGGAGTTTAGGTTAATTACACAACCACCTCTCATTTGCAATTGGTTTTCATAGCGTTTTATTTTAATGTTCAGATGTGAACTCTTTTCTCTGAGGTTCTGTAGCCAGGGTCCACAGCTGGGACATGAGGGTGACAGGTCAACTCTTGTACCAGGACAGCTGGAACAAGAAGGGTACATGGAAGGTCCTGGATTTAGGGTAGATGAGTATGTTATCCAGCACTATAACATGACATGTTCCTCCACACACCCTTGGAAAAACATGAGGTAGAACCTTCCAGACAGAGGCAGGCACCTCTGCTGTGGAGCGTCTGCTCTCCAAGGAGCCCAAGAACCCCGGTCACTTCCAGCAACTGTGTCCCTCTCATGTGCCATTGGCAGAGAGCATTTGGAAGGCGTCTTTTCTGAGCTGCATGCATATATGTTGCCTGGTATAGGCAAGATGGAGGCCACAGAAAAACAGGGCATCACTGCTCCAGAGCAGAAACCTGATCCTGTCCGTGGTGATTACTGAGGTCTTGATATAATGTCAACTCTTTAGTAGCATCGAGAACCTGGTGGATGAATGAGCGAGCAGCCTTGACTTTGTGAGTTTCCTGATTAATCTGAATTCCGCTGCTGCATCCCTGAGGGAAGAAGGTGATGATATTGATCTTCGTTAGAGGAGAAGGACCATGCACATCCTCACCTCCAGCCATTTTCATGCCAGACCATCAAATCCTAATAACAAAGATTTCAAGTGTTCTCAGTACTTATAAAAAGGTATATAGGCTTGTTGCAAAGAGTTACAAGGGGGAAGTAAAACATGGCCATAATTCCTCCAATCAGAGAGAATCACTGTGAGCATCACTGAATCACCTGTGGTCTGCTTTTCACAGTGAGGCCAGGTCATAAAGAACTGTTTCCTCGTAGGTGTCCTTACTAACACTGTGCTGGGAGTTTCTACATCACTTGGAGCTTCTTGGCATTCTATGCTATAATCATGCTACCATTTATTTAGCCATTCTGCCTTAATTGGGCCTTTGAAAATCAAGACTTGTCATTGTTTTTGTAAAAATAAAAATAAATAAAAATAAAAAACATCCTAAGTCACCCTAAGGTCTTGCCCAAAATCCAGAGAGAGACATAACTTGGGTAGACCTGCACATTCCATACAATGACACCACCAGGGGCTGGTGTTGCTCACACCTGTGGAAGAGGCAATGCTAGTGTCCAGGCATCCTCAAGTAGGAAATTAAGACAGTGTGTCCAGGCTAACATATGAAGCTCAGCTAGTGAATCCCTGCATAGCATACATGAGTCCCTGGGTTCAAATCTCAGCACCATATTAACCAGGCATGGAAATCCATGATGATCATCAGAATTTCGAAGTCATGCTCAGCTACATAGTGGGTTTGGAGTGTGCCTGGACTACATGAGATCTTTCTGTGAAAGAAAGAAAGAGCATATCTATAGTATTTCAAATTAAGAATTCAAGTGTGTTCAGATGTTAACGTTGTTGGTTTTCCTGTCAAAAGCTTGAAATTTTCTTTTCAGAAAGCATGTCATGGGCTGGAGAGATAGCTCGACTGTTAAAGGTTATGGCTCACAATCAAAACTTCAAGAAATCATGTTATGTAATTGTCTTAGTCAGGGTTGCTGTGAAGAGATACCATGCCTATGACTCATATAAAGGAAAACATTTAAATGGGGCTGGCTTACAGTTTCAGAGGTTTAGTCCGTTATCATCATGGCAGGGCATGGTGACATGCAGGAAGACATGGTTCTGGAGAAGGAGCTGAGTGTTCTACATCTTGATCTGCGGACAGCAGAAGGAGTCTGTGTTCCACACTGGGTGTAGCTTGAGCATAGGAGACCTCAAAACCCCCACAATGACACACTTCCTCCAACAAAGTCAATACCTACTCCAAAAAGGCCACATCTCCTAATAGTGCCACTCTCTATGGGGTCCATTTTCTTTCAAACCACCACATTCCACTCCCTGGCCCCCAAAAGCTTGTAGCCATATCATAATGCAAAAGTTCATTCAATCCAACTTCAGAAGTCCCAGTAGTCTAAAACAGTCTCAAACTTATTTAAAAGTCTAAAGTTCAAAATCTCTTCTGAGATTCATGAAATCTGCTAACTGTAAAATCAAAATCAAAAAGAAGGTCATGTACTTCCAACATATAATGGCACAGGATATACATTACCATTTCAAAACGTAGGGAAGGGAGCATAGTGAGGAAATACTGGACCTAAGCAAGACCAAAAACCAGCCAGGTAAACTCCAAACTCTGCATCTCCATGTCTGATGTCAAAATGCTCTTCAGATCTTCAACTTCTCTCAGCTTTGTTGACTGCAACACACTTCTTTCTCTCTTTCACTCTCTGTTAGCAGCTCCCCTCAGTATGTGTCCCATGGCTCTGACATCTCCAACATCTTGGGATCTCTAAGGCAATCCAGGCTTCAAGTTCACAGCTTTATGCAATGGGCTCTCTAGGCCTCCATTCAGGGATACCCGTGACACATGCCTGGCCTCATTGGCTTTCCTTAGTCATGGAGGAAGGTTCCATGACACCTTTCTTCTATCCTTGACTCTAAAGCCAGAACCACATGGCTGAAGCTGCCAAGTTCTGCTGCTTGCTGGGTCTGGAACATGGCCCCCTCATTCAATTACATCTTCACCAGCTTTCTGTTTCCAATGATTTCCTTCACTGTCTAAGCTTGGCTGTCCTGAAACTCATTCTGTAGACCAGGCTGGCCTCAAACTCATAGATCTGCCAGCCTCTACCTTCCAGTGCTTAGATTAAAGTTGTATACCACCATACCTGGCTCTGAGCTTTTCTTTAATTCATTTTCACAAGTTGGAAGCTTGGCTGGGTGGGGTCTTGCCCTGGGATCACCACTTCCTTTATTCCATTTTTAATCTGTTTTTCTCCTTGAACACAGGACTTAGTTCTGTTCCACTTCCTGGTGCCCTTTTTGTCCTCAGTCTCTACATTTTGTAACTTTCTATGCTCAACTTGCTCCTTTTCATTACAGATCTTTATAAGTATGAACACTAGTAACCACACCACAGAGTCTATACTAGGCTGTTTTATACACTGCCAATGGAATTAATCCAAGTTTCTTCACTTTAGCCTCAGGAAGACTCTTCTGACAAGGTTAAAAGACATTCTTGACCAAAATATCACAAGAACAACCACTAGGCAACATACCAAAATTCTCTAAACCTCTGAAACCTCTTGAGCCACACACCCCCACAGTTCAAATCCCACTCAGCACCACTGTCTGCCATGCTCCTGTGAGTATAACCCATTAAGTCCCACTTAAAGCATTCAACTGCTTTTCTAATCCAAACTCCCAAAGTCCAGATTCCTCCAAACAAAAACATGGTCAGGCCTATTACAGCAATACCCCAGTCCCTGGTACCAACTTCTGTCTTCGTCACTGTCCTATTGCTGTGAAAAGACACCATGACCATAACAACACTTATGAAGGAAAACATTTAATTGGGCCTGGCATACAGTTTCAGAGGTTTATTTCATTACTGTCATGGTAGAACATGGTGGTATGTAGGCAGACATGGTGCTGGAGAAGGAACTGAGAGTTGTACATCTTGATCTGCAGGCAGCAGAAATCTGTGTTCCACACTGTGGGTAACTTGAGCATATGAGACCTCAAAGCCCACCCCCACAGTGACACCCTTCCTCCAACAAGGCCACGCCCTCTTAATAGTGCCACTCCCTGTGGGGGCCATTTTCTTTCAAACCACCACAGTAATAAAGAAAAATGAGCATGTGGTAGCTTTTCTGCAAAGTGTTGCAGAGAGGGTCTGGACTGAACTAGAGAGCTCAGGCCTCCATCTAGCTTCAGGTTACTACTAAAACATGCTCAGGGAAGGGGTGGTCTAGAGAAAGTGAAGGCTACCTGGATGGCTAGTGACTCTCAGCCCTGAACACTCAGGTTCTTCTCTGTGGCCATTAAAGGAATTTCCCAGGCCCTCCTCCATGCAAGCAGGAAGAGCCAGACAAGATTCAGCCACTGATGGTGATGGACTCCCATTTACATTCATCTCATACTGTATGGGGTATTCATACTTATTCTGAAACTCATCCTGGTCCCCTAAAATGTGATATATCTGAAGTCTTGTACATTGTCCAGTAGCCTTCCTAGAACCTTATACTAGCTAGATTTATGCCCCCCTTGACACAAGTTAGAATTATTTTGGAAGAGGGAACCTCAATTGAGAAAATGTTCCTACCAGATTGGCCTGAGGGCAGACCTATGGTACATTTTCTTAATGAATGATTGATATGGGAGGGCCTAGGTTACTTTGGGTGGTGCCACCCCTGGGCTAATCATCCTGGGATCTCTAAGAAAGCAGGCTGAGCAAGTCACGAGGAGCAAGCTGGCAAGTAATGTGACCTCTGCTTCAGGTCCTGCCACCAGGTCCCCGCCCTGCTTGAGTTCTTGCCCTGACTTCCTTCAGTGATGGACTGTGATCAAGACCTGTAAGCTAAAACAAGTCCTGTCCCCCTCAAGGTGCGTTTGGTCGTGGTGTTTTATTACAGAAATAGAAACCCTGGCTAAGACAGACCTGCTAATGTGAATGGCGTTAGGTCCACTCCTGACTCAGACAAGGAGCAAGTTCAGTTTCAGTACCCCTCACTCTGGTCCCCGAGACTGCCGCATGGCATCATTTGGAACAGCAGTGACTCCATTTGAACAGCCATGCTTCCCGAATTTGTGAAATGACCTTTGCTCTGGCTGTGAGCCTGTGTTTTCTACCCAAACATGATAGGCATGTCTTCAAAACGTCTTTGATGTAAAACCCTATTAAATACTGAGGTAGTGCAAAGAACTTAACACTTCATGTATTTGGAACTTGGGTGTAAAACATGTTATATAAAATATAATTAATGTCACTTTTCAAGTGAATAGTGTTCAAGTTTAGCTGAAGACACATAATCTCTTGAAGCTTTTAGACATTTAAATAACAAAGTCTGCCTTTTTAACTTCAGCACCTCTCTCTCTCTCTCTCTCTCTCTCTCTCTCTCTCTCTCTCTCTCTCTCTCTCTCTCTTCAGCCCAGAGAAATTCAAAATTAAGTGTGTGTTGCTTTGGAGCTTTTTTTATAAGACTGTTTGAAGGCATAGTCAGGTCAGGCTACCTGAACTAGACCCACCCACCCTCAAAGGTAGGAAACCAGACCAGAGGCAACCCTCCCATGTGTGGGTTGGAATGTGGGCATTCAGCTGTCAGTGCTGAATGCCACCTGCTGTGCGAGAGAGCCTCTCCTTGTCATCTTCAGCCAAGTGGAGTGGCCTCATCAGGGCCTTTGAGTTTTCCTCTTAGCCTGATTCAAGTGACATTGAACTCCTGGTAAAGATTCTGCAGACTTCAGGGCAGCTTCAGCTGAGACTCAATCTTCCGTCCAAAATAGAATGATGAGCCCCCTCTGTGTTGTCAAAAAAAAATTAACAGAAAATAAGAAGCCCTGGTTCTTCTCATGGAGGCAGAGGCCGGCTGCAGCCTGGCGGCGCAGCTGTGGCTGGGATGCGAGAGGAAGCCAGCATTAAGACTCATCAGCGTCATTGTACTAGCTGAGCCGAGATGAAGCCTTCATTTAAGCAACCTCCAAATGCTATCATTAGCAAATTGGCCAAAATGTAGACTTGAGGGTGCTGTCTTCAGAGGAAACTTTTCAGAGAACACAGAGAAACTAGTTTGTGGAACAAGGTGAAAGAGTCAGCAAAGTGAGCGTGAACGGCTCCCTGCAAGCTCGGTAATGGCCGCGGCCCATGTGGCTCGCCCGGAGCACGATGCCCCGGCTGGTAGGGGCTTAACGGCCCTGTCCCCAGGACCACACCGTGCACCCAGGCGAGAGTTTCATGAACATAGGCAAGGATACAGGCAGGCACGCCAGGAGGCATACGTAGTTACAGATCCCCAACCCGTAAGGTCACTTCTCTCGTAGAGAACCCCCTACACAGCACACGAGAGATCGGAAATGAAAATAGATATGTGAGGTAACCACGGGCAGGGACATGGGAACGGCTCAAAGAGGCATGTCACACATGTGTGCTGGCATGGTTCATGGGTAGAATTCTGACCTCAGCCTGACCCTCCTCAATCCTCTCTGCCTTACAAGGAAATAGAAGATGAGATTCCTCAGAAAAGTCACAGCAAAATCCTCAGCAGACAGAGAATGTGCCAGACTGAAGGATGTGGTAGGCTGTGTCAGTCAGGCATCAAAGTGCTGAGCAGGCCCGAGGCTACAGTAGAGGTCTGGGGCCCAGAAGCTTCACCACAGTAGCAAAGGCGCCTCTCCTCCCTACCACCTTAGAGCCCTGAAGAAGCTCAAACACCAAGAGTACACAGTTTACAGAATCATCCTCCAGGAAAGGGAGGGCCATACAACTGAGTCAGGTATGGGGCCCACCCAGCCCTGAGTGATGCAGATCAGTCAGGTTTTGACACTTCAGTTTAGTAGCAGAAGTTCCAAACCTTCGTACCAGTGTGAACAAAGATGGGCACTGGACCAAAAATATATCATGCAGCAATTAAATTAAGTGCCTACCCTCTAGAAACAAAGAGAAGCCAAGAGCCTTCAGTGACTCTGCCCTGTCCCTCAGCTGACATGCCCTCTCCTGTAGCTTTCTCTGACCTCTACCTGGGTTGGCTTATCACCTTGACCTGAGCTGACTCTGCCCTCCACCTGGGCGTTATAGCTCTTCCCCCTTGAGTTGACTCTGCCCAGGTCAACTCCACACTCTCGTCTCACTGGATTGACCTCACCCTTCTCTCCATGACGGTTGACTCCATCATGTCTCTAGGTTGACCCCGCCCGCATCCTTGACAGTTGTTGGCGCCATGCAGCCCTGGGGTCAGCAGAGAAGTGGTGGAGCCAGAGGACAGGAAGAGTAATGGCTGTCCCAAACTGCTCGGTTTCTTACCTCGGTTTTTCAAGAGCACTGCTAATAATGTCTCTTCTTTCTTCTGGCTCTTTACAGATCCTACAGTAATGTACACAGCATATATAGGATGGTCTATAGGACTGAGACCCTTTAAAATAGTTCCTCATATTGTGGTGACCCCCGACCATAAAATTATTTTTGTTGCTACTTCATGACTGTAATTTTGCTACTGTTAGGACGTATAATGTAAATATCTGTATTTTCTATGGTCTTTCCAATGGTCTTTGGTGACCCCTGTGAAAGAGTCATTTGACCCCTAAAGGGTTTGAGATTCATGGGTTGAGAACCGCTAGTGTAGACCCAACACACGGGTGACACCACAAGAAAGCGTAAAGTAGGCTGGATCTGGACCCGGAGGTCATCCTTCATGGTAGCTTGTCAGCTCTGTGCCGCAGGGAACCGGGAGGTCTCTGTTCTCCATCTGCAGGAGAGGTGATGACTCCTGGTGTGACTACTGAGTGACCAGACAGTAAAGTGAGGTGATGACTCCTGGTGTGACTACTGAGTGACCAGACAGTAAAGTGAGGTGATGACTCCTGGTGTGACTACTGAGTGACCAGACAGTAAAGTGAGGTGATGACTCCTGGTGTGACTACTGAGTGACCAGACAGTAAAAAGAGGTCGATGACACCTGGTGTGACTACTGAGTGACCAGACAGTAAAAAGAGGTCGATGACTCCTGGTGTGACTACTGAGTGACCAGACAGTAAAAAGAGGTCGATGACTCCTGGTGTGACTACTGAGTGACCAGACAGTAAAGTGAGGTGATGACCCCTGGTGTGACTACTGAGTGACCAGACAGTAAAGTGAGGTGATGACCCCTGGTGTGACTACTGAGTGACCAGACAGTAAAGTGAGGTGATGACCCCTGGTGTGACTACTGAGTGACCAGACAGTAAAAAGAGGTGATGACCCCTGGTGTGACTACTGAGTGACCAGACAGTAAAAAGAGGTGATGACTCCTGGTGTGACTACTGAGTGACCAGACAGTAAAGTGAGGTGATGACTCCTGGTGTGACTACTGAGTGACCAGACAGTAAAAAGAGGTGATGACTCCTGGTGTGACTACTGAGTGACCAGACAGTAAAGTGAGGTGATGACTCCTGGTGTGACTACTGAGTGACCAGACAGTAAAGTGAGGTGATGACTCCTGGTGTGACTACTGAGTGACCAGACAGTAAAGTGAGGTGAGGACCCCTGGTGTGACTACTGAGTGACCAGATAGTAAAAAGAGGTTGATGACTCCTGGTGTGACTACTGAGTGACCAGACAGTAAAGTGAGGTGATGACTCCTGGTGTGACTACTGAGTGACCAGACAGTAAAGTGAGGTGATGACTCCTGGTGTGGCTACTGAGTGACCAGACAGTAAAGTGAGGTGATGACTCCTGGTGTGACTACTGAGTGACCTGACAGTAAAAAGAGGTCGATGACTCCTGGTGTGAGTACTGAGTGACCAGACAGTAAAATGAGGTGATGACTCCTGGTGTGACTACTGAGTGACCAGACAGTAAAGTGAGGTGATGACTCCTGCTGGTGTGACTACTGAGTGACCAGACAGTAAAGTGAGGTGATGACTCCTGGTGTGACTACTGAGTGACCTGACAGTAAAAAGAGGTGATGACCCCTGGTGTGACTACTGAGTGACCTGACAGTAAAAAGAGGTGATGACTCCTGGTGTGACTACTGAGTGACCTGACAGTAAAAAGAGGTGATGACTCCTGGTGTGACTACTGAGTGACCAGACAGTAAAAAGAGGTCGATGACTCCCGGTGTGACTACTGAGTGACCAGACAGTAAAGTGAGGTGATGACTCCTGGTGTGACTACTGAGTGACCAGACAGTAAAGTGAGGTGATGACTCCTGGTGTGACTACTGAGTGACCAGACAGTAAAGTGAGGCAGCAGAGGCATCAGGGGCAAATGGCGCACAGCGGCTATTCACGTCACTCTTCTCTACTGACTCTCCAAAGCAAGGCATGACCAGAGGCCACATACCAAGGAGCAGACAGTGGCGCTTGTGTTAGTCGGCTTCATGCCTGTGGAAGCCTCTGGGCACAGGAGATGCTGCCTGTACCGGGCTGAGAGACAGCTGGCCCAGGGACCGCAGCTCAGGCCTCTGCCACCCAGGCTCAGCCCATAGCTCTGGTCACTGGTTCTATGCTGCTCCCTGTACAGTGGCCATCCTGATGTATGCAGTGTCCAGTGTCCAAGATGAATACTGTGACTCACAACCCGGACATCTCAGATGTCCCATGGTGCATAGGCATCACATATGGTGCCTGCGGCCTCCACAGGTGAGTGGATAGTCTTGTTGGACACCTCACCCCGTGAAAAGTGGAAGCAAGCTCGGTGTGCTCCTACAGTGCCAGACGGAGCCGCATCCCGTTAGATGTGGTCTTCACTCGTGTCAGAGCTGTGTGAGAACCTTGAGAACTTAGTGATGCAGGAGAGCCTTTGCCTGTAACTTCCAGGTGGCTTCAGAGAAGTGAGAAAACACACCTGTGTCTTGTATCCAAAGGAAGGAGAAAATGTCCAACATGTTCAGAGAGGGAAGAAGTTGAAACTATGTCACCAGTCTGGAGGATGGCATCACCTGTCTGTTGTCATATGGATGCTCTGGAAACACCTTGTCCACAGTTCCTTCCTGCTGCAGCGTCTGGGAGAAGCACTTTTCCCAGAGTTGGAAGGTTGGACGTTGGAAGAGGGACTGTGACACAGAACTTTAGAAAGGCCTGTTCCCGGCCGGGCGGTGGTGGCGCACGCCTTTAATCCCAGCACTCGGGAGGCAGAGCCAGGCGGATCTCTGTGAGTTCGAGGCCAGCCTGGGCTACCAAGTGAGTTCCAGGAAAGGCGCAAAGCTACACAGAGAAACCCTGTCTCGAAAAACCAAAAAAAAAAAAAAAAAAAAAAAAAAAAAAAAAAAAAAAGAAAGGCCTGTTCCCACACAGAAGGGACTCAAAGAGTCTCAGGTTGCACTCTTCCAAGCACGGCCAGCATGGAGTTCCAGTGTGAAAGAAAAATAAGATATAAAGTAAACTTCGCCAGAAAACATTATGAGGGAGCAATGTGAAGAGAGAAAAACTCAAAGAGCCAGGATGGTGACGTGTCCTTAGTGTGGACCGATGCTCATGAGATTCAGTCTAATGGATGAGTAAGTGGCTTTTGGAACCTTCCGTAGAGAGCACTTTCCTATTTTTATTAAGAATGTGATAGAAAATTGAGCACGGTGTCAGATATAGGCACTATTAATTTTATAGCACTGATTAATCCCACACACAGTCTCACAGCTCTCCCTGTCCAAGATCTATTGGCCTTGAACATGGGAAGATGAAGAGGCTGGGTCAAGGAGGCTTGCAATCACCCAGATTCAGAATGCGTGAGAGCCCGGCTAATGGCACCATTGTTCTCCTGCCCGGCCACAGCTTGTTCTTAGATTGTATGGCTCACCTTTTGTATTAAAGTTGGAGGGAAGCAGTTTCCTTTAATAAGTGTAAAGACAGAGGGGAGGAGAGGGAGGGACAGAGACAGAGACACAGAGACAGAGAGAACAGAGAGAGAAACCGAGAGAGAGAGGTGCTGATCAGTCAGTGTTTGCAGTCTTTTAGCCCGTAAAGGGACAGATATGGGATCCCTGATATAATTAGAATGGCCATTTGACTTGACAGTCCTTTGCAGCCTTCCTGTCTCAGTCATCCATCACCCCTCACCCATTGGTGCCCACTGTACAGACTGTAGGGAGGGGAAGGACAAGGACCCTCATCTTATCTGTGGCCTTCCATTAGAGCAGGACATTTGCCTGCACAGATCAGGACTTGGAGTAGGAATGTGGTAGAAATAAAACCTGGCCTGAAAATCTAAGGCCTGGTTGGACATGGGAGGGCCATCATATCTACACCAAGGTAAGCTTTGTCAGCTGTGAGGTGACACCAGACACAAAGACCTGCTGTGTGCTCACCTTCCACCCGTGGCCTTAGATGAACCACATACCAAGACTTCCTGTTAGCATAACCTGAGCAACAAGGGCCAAGGGAAATTATACAGTCACTTCTGTGCCTAAAATTCAGAGCTGGCCATAAAACTCACCTGCCCACCCTCCTTGGGGTGTTATTCTCTGAGTAAACAATGGCTTTCCCCCTTCAGGGCTGTGAGCTGTGACACCAACGTGATGGTGTGCTCAGTGTGCGGCCTGTTGCCCTTTCCATACCCTCTCTCTGTCTGTTTTCTTGGTGGTGTTGTTATCTAAGCATTCAACAATGTAATGTTAGCTCACATCCAAATCTTTCTTGTTAAAACTCTTACTTTGCATATGCATGTGTGTTTAAAATGGGGGAATGTGTGAGATCTGAGTCTGTGGGTCTGTCGCAAAGTTCCTTCTGGCTTTGAGATAATGCTATGTAGGAGTTGTCTCCAAGGAGACTGTTCTCGGTTAGCACTGGCTACGGTGCTGGGTCTGGGTTTCTAGTCCTTAGTGGGGTCTCAGGACCCACTGTCTCCCTAGTAGGCATGTCTACCTGCTAGTAGGGAAACATGTAGAAAGCACAGTTGGCCAGGCAGAAAGGCTACCCAGATGGCTACAAAGTTGCAATGAACCATTTTAATGAAACACTGAACCTGAATCCAATGGTGGTTACTGTGTACCTTTATTTTCTCAGTGTCAGGAGAACCCATGAAATGACAGTTGACTTCATCTTTATGTGAGGACACTCTAGCATCTTCCATGACAAACCTGCCTCTTTCTTCCTAGTTCTTTCTATGAAGTAACAAGTGGCGATGAGCTGACTCGGGGTAATGATAGTGAAGTATGTAGATCCAATCATGAGACACTCATATGGATTCTGTTCACACTATAACATGATTGGTGGTGTTCAATGCCAGAAGAGGTGTATATTCAGATTCAGAGCCTCCCCACCAATGTTGGAAGCCCTCCATGAATGCACAAATACTAGAGTCTAAAAATGCAATTATATTTTTAAATGTATGCCAGAATCTGTATATGCATGATGCTATAATTTTGATATACACCCCATGGGTATAGAGACAATTATATGTGTGCAATGTGGTGTAGGAGATCCTCTGTCTGAGCTGCATCTCCATGTTCAGATGAGCACTGCATATTGCCAATCACATATCAATGCAGGGCAGCCAGACACTGAGCTCAGCACATGTGGGTGCATGGCAGCTCCTGAAACCAGACCCTAGAGTTCTTCACAGACATGGAGGTGGGGTGCAGACACCCAGTGCAGCTCCCTGGGGACGGATTGGATATGAGCACACATCCATTCACCTTCCCGCCCAGTATCCCCATATTTGCAGGGTAGAGAGTTGACATGACCCTGGTGTCATGACCATGTGGTAGTCCATGCTAATGCAGCAGCATCTCTGCTGCACTAGATCGAGAACGTCACTAAGAGTGAGTGTAGGAGCCCAGGCTAGCCTTTCACAAAAGGAGATACTGATTTGCTAGCCAAACCCACCCAGAATGAACTTACAGGACACATTGCAGCAGCCACTGCAGACTTTGAACGTGGAAGAATGGCATGCATACAACTGCAATCTCTAGAGTGGGGGGTTCTCTTTAGGGATGACTCAGACTCCTTAGGACATGACTGATCCAAGGAAACCAGACCAGCAATGGTCAGGACATCTCAACAGTCTATACCGATGCTAACAAGATAAACGCAAAGTTATATAGGGAAGCTGAGGTGGGTTTGCAAAAGCTGTCTGTGCAGGGACCTCAAAGGAGAACGGGGCACAAGTGGGATCTCAGGGCTGTTACAGAAAGTGACAGTCGCTCTGAGGTTGTCACTGAGCTCTGAGCACTAATATTAGAAGAAACAGAAAAGTGTCTCTGTGTGTGAACCACAGTGACTGTCAAGTGTCGCAGGCATGGAGAATGACTGCAACTTCAGCGGAACAATAGTAAACATGTCTTCGCTTGTGTCTTGCAGAGGAAGAAGGAGGAGACTTGGCCCAGCCGGGCCTCAGCTTCCCGGGACCAGCAGAAGACGACATAGGTAGAGTAAATCGGATGGTGGGGGTTTGGGGGTTGCAATGACTGCCCAGAATCCTGCTCACTTTATCACACCCCATCACTGGGAAACTCACGCTAAACTTGTTAAGCACATCGGGCCTGGGAGATGGTACCAGTGAGAAGCAAGAAGCCATGCTGATGTTTTTCAATAGTAAACAACTTGTGAATCCCTTATGAGAAAGGGGTTCCCTGGGCCCTCATGTTGATAGGTTAAAGACACAAGAATGCAGAGGCCACATGTAGAAAAAAACCCTCCTCTGACTCTGGCTGGAACCTGCCTTCCTTTGCTCTAAGGAAGCCAGCAGTACTACTCTTCACTGGAAGAAGTTGATGCCCTTGGGCCAGCACAACGCAGGCTGAGGCAGATGCTGGCTCCTCAGGTCCCTTCTCTCCTGGAGAACAAGAGTAACTGTTGGCCCCTCCTCCCCAAGTGCTCAGGTCAGCCCCATGAGGGAATACCATTTGACGTCACTCCAGGCACAGGGGGCTGGTGCCACTTTGGGTGGTTGGTCAATTGACAGGGAGTTAGCCTTCCACTCATCAGGGCAGCCACCACTGTCACAGATGCAGAAAGTTGAGTAAATCCAACGTCAAACATCAGTCAGAGACCCCCTGTGTGGCTCCGGGCTCTGTCCTACTTCATATTCTGTGTGCAGACCTGCAGGGCCAGGTGCTCCCTGAATGACTCCAGAGCGTTAGACTACACAGGTATGTCGTGGAGTCAGCCCCAACTTGTTTGTTTGTTGAGACAGAGTTTTATACTATAGCCCAGGCATGTAATATTCCTACCACAAGCTCCAGAGAGCTGGGATTTACATATTTGAGCCATCACACCCAATCTCAGCAAACCTTTCAATAGGGATTTTTTCTTAGTTTTCTTCAGACCACCACATGTGAGGACTGTGTGGCTTGTCTGTTGACATAAAGGAATACTGGATACTCAGGAAGCCCACTTTGCATGAACTGAGGTGTATTTTAAAGAAAACCTTGCCCCCTCCACATTCCAAAATAGCTTGCTTTTTAGCTTAAACTTATTGAGTAGGTGTATAGGTCTGCAACAGCATGGGAACTCATGGTAGTAGGGGGCTCTAGAGCCCACCAGAAGAGCATCAGATACACGGTTTTTCTCATTGAGACCGGAAGTGGCCATTGTGGCAGCAATTCCCCGTTTTCCCTGTGACAGACAAAACAGGTGGGAATTTTCCCCCGAGGGCCAGTTTTCCAGGCAGCAGGAGCTTGTGGCTTGGCGCATTGGTCTCCAGGGACAGGTATGGAGACATCAAGAACCCCAGCCTCTGTACAGAAATCTAGCTAGAGTGTGGATCTCAGGAAATCCAGGAGCCAGTGTTTGCCTTGGCTGAGGAGGATTAGCTTATCCCAGAATCCCAGAGAGCGATGCTGAGGGCTGAAGCAGGCTGAAGCTGGGGTTGTTGTCACGCGCAGAGAGTGCGGCACAGGTTGGCCGCTGGAGTAGAAGCACTTCATGATGCCAGAGATGGAACAGGATTAACCACACCCATTAATTCCCATTGTTGTTGTAGAGTTTAGGGCATGATACACTCACAGTATGCAACTGCCACCCCTGTGTGTCTATGGAGCTTACCACTTGTCCCCAACTGAAACTATGTCCCCATTCAACAGCCCCAGGACCAACCATCTTATTTTCTGTGTCTATGGATTTGCCTACTCTCAAGAACTTTAATGCGTGGGATCACACTGTGTTGGTCTTTAAGCGACTGGCTTGTTTCACTCAGCATAAAGTCTTCAAGATTATTCTGTGGTAACGTGACAGGATTTCATATTTAGAGCCCGGTAATATCCATCCCACAGTGTCTGGACTACATTGTGCTCCTCTGCTCATCCATCAAGAGCCATTTGATTGTCTCAATAGTTGAGCTGCTGTCCACGGAACTACATGAGCACAGTGTGCCAATATCTCTCCTCCTCTGCTCCCATCTCATGGATCTACATGATAAACCTAAGCTCCCTGTCCTCAGGCCCCACCCTTCTGATCAGGGATAGAGTGCCACTGGTCATTGTGAGAATGCGAAGGAGCAGTCAGTTCTGGAAGCTTCGGGAACAAAGAAGCAGGGGGGTGTGGTGATCGCTGATTTCCAACTTCTCCCAGGGTTCCTGTTTGAGGTGGGGTAGAAGGTGGGGGGTCACAGATTTAGGAAAAGCACAAGTGGGCTCTCTGGGGGTCTGGGGAGGGGGGTAAGCCTGTGCCTGTGCAGCACTGTCAGGCCCCAAGGAGAAGTAGATATTTAGGGAGCCCTGTCTGAACCCCCAGATCCCAGCCCCCCATGTGTGTTGGTTAGGGTTTTTATCAATTTGACAGAAGAAATTAGTTATTTGGGAAGAAGAAGCTCAGTTGGGGAAATTCCTCCTGCAGATTGTCTGTAGGGCATCTTCATTAATGACTGATGTGCAAGTGTCACCCTTGGGCTTGTGGTCCTGGGTTGTAGATGATGGCAGTCTGAGCAAGCCATTCTCCTCAAGCCAGTGAACAGAATTTCTCTGTGGCTTCTTCAGTTCTTGCCTCCAGGTTCCTGCTTCAATTCCTGTCCTGACAGCCTTCTCTGGTGGACTGTATTGTGGAAGTGTAAGCCAAATAAAACCTTTCCTTCCCAAGTTGCTTTAGGTCATGGCATTCTATCACAATAATAGAAACCTAACTATGGCAGAAATTGGTCCAACATTCGTGGAATATTGGTGTGACAGACCTGACCATGTTTTTCAGAGGATTTGTGAATGGACTTTGGTACTTTGGGCTAGAAAAGATAGAGTGTTCAAAGCTTGTCTTAGTTTGGGTTTTCATTGCTGTGAAGAGGCAGCATGACCATGGCAACTCTTATAAAGGAAATTGAGGGTGGCTCACTTACAATTTCAGTCCATTATGATCATGAAGGGGAGCATGGCAGCGTGCAGGCAGATGTGGTGCTGGAGCTGAGAGTGCTACATCTTTCAGGCAACAGGAAGTCAACTGACTGTCACACTGAGAGAAGCTTGAGAAAGAGACCTCAAAGCCCACCTCCACAGTGACACACTTCCTCCAACAAGGTCACGCCTCCTAATAGTGCCACTCCTTTTGGGTGCCATTTTCTTTCAAACCACCACAGAGCTTAATAGGTTGTTGTAGGAACTTAGAATGTAACGTAGAAGTAGTACAGACAATGGAGGCCTGGCTTAAGTTTCAGAGAGAAGTTTGAGAGGCCCTATGGGGCTGTTAAAATATTTTCGATTAAGAATTTGTGGTTCAGCTGGGCAGTGGTGGCACATGCCTTTAATCCCAGTATTCAAGAGGCAGAGGCAGGTGGATCTCTGTGAGTTTGAGACCAGTCTGGTCTACAGAGCGAGTTCCAGGATGGCCTCCAAAAGCTACACAGAGAAACCCTGTCTCAGGAAGAAAAAAAAAGGATCTGTGATTCTGGTCAGCTGGGGCTGCAGAATTGGCTATGATTAACAAGAGTTCATAATCATTAAAGTGAAACCTTTGGTTTCCTGGGACAGTTGATACTGGTCAGTGGGGGCTAAGCTGTGATTAAGAAGAGTCCAGCATCACTGAGGTGAAATCTTCTGGGGAGTGTTTCATCAAAGTCAGCCCACAGAAGCTGTGGTCCAGAGGTGGCCAAGGATGTGCAACATATCAGCAGACCAACTTGGTGATGTGTGAGAGTTACTCAGGTACTGCTGGTCTTGGAGGCGTGACAAGGTCATGGAGAGCCACTTGGATTAGTGGCAAGAGGCCACGAGGGAAGGTGCAGCCTCAGTTGCAGTAGAAGCCCCAGGATTGAAGGGGTCCTGGAGAGAAGTTGAGGCTTGGCACCATGTGTCAGGGTCAGAGCCTCTGAAGAGAGTTCAGGAGAGGCTACTGGTGAGGGTACAAGCCAGTGGCAGCGGAGACCCCAGCATTTGGAGATGCCAGTACCATGTGTTGACTTCCAAAGACAACAGCAGCTGTGGAGCGGAGCCTGCCTGAGCCTAAGGGACAAGCTGTGTGTGCTGTGGATGGCAGAGCCAGAAAAGTGAAGCTGCCCAGGCCCTTTGGAGCCCGGAGGATCCGAGTGGATTCCAGATGTCAAGCATTCCAGATGTCAAGCTCGAGCTTTTTACCCCATGGGCCTTTGCTTTGACTGAGACTCCACACTCATCCCTCCCTCCAGGAGGAAGAGCTTGTTTAACCCGTTTCTGATTTTACAGGAGCCCTGGTGGAGAGACTCTGGATAATTGAGAGGGAATTTTTTTAACTGTTTGAATTTTGGGAGACTATGGGGTTTTTAAAAGCTGATATGTGTTTTATATTCTGATATTGATATCAAATATTAGATATAGATCATAAAGGAAAGGTCCTGGTTTAATAAGTGATAAGTTTGTGTGTTGAGTTGACAAGGAATCATTTATGCTAGTTAGTTGGTATTTTTTGTTTTGTTTTGTTGAGTTTATTTTTGAGTCTTTTGTGGGTTTTTTTTTAGTTTGTGTTTTTGTTTTATTTTGTTTTGTAAACTTGACACAGCTAGAATTATTTGAAAAGAAGAACCTAAGTTGAGACAGTGCCTCCATCAGATAGTCTGTAAGCAAGTCCCTAGTGAATTTTTTGATTAATGAGAAATGATGAATGTGAAAGGCCCAGCTCACCATGAGCAATGTCACCCATGGACAGGTGGTCTTGAATTGTATAAAAAAAAGCAGGCTAAGCCAGCCACGAGGAGCCAGTCAGTAAGCAGTGTCCCTCCATGGCCTCTGCTTCAGTTCCTGCCTCAGATTCCTGCCTCTGGTTCCTGCTGTGACTCTCCTCCATGATGGACTGTGAGGCAGGAGCATAAGCCAAACCATTGCCTCCACGAGTCACTTTGGTCATGGTGTTCTAGCATAGCAATAAAACCTAACTAAGGCATCATGACCATGGGTCCTGAAACTGGTGCCCTGCTGCATCTGGTGGGCAGTGCCTGGGGCTTGTCGTCTCCAGAGATCCCTCTACTTGCCTTTTTGCTGAAGGAAACCCTGCATTTGTCTTCACTTGTTATTTTCCTAAGTTAACGTTGAAAATTAAAAATTATATACATTGCAACATATGGTGTGACTATCAATATATAGTTAAGTTGAATAATGGTTAAATACAGACCATTTACCTGTCACCTCACGTACTTGAATATTTTCTGTGATGAGGAAATTAAGAACTAATCTTGTAGCAGCTTTCTATGAGTATACAATGTGTCACTATAGTTACAGTCCAGATGGTGAGATTTCTGCCATTGTATCTCCCTACTCTCTACCTAGCCCCTGGTAGCTACATTCTGTCCTCAACTCTCCAAGATCAACTTTTAAAGGTGACGCATCTATGTGGGGCCATGAGGTACTTGTCATTCTGTGCCTGGTTTAGTTCTTTTTACATGATGTCCTTTGGGTTATTCTATGTTGTCACTAATGGTAGGGCTGCTATCCTTTTTGAGGCTGAATAGTATTCCATTGTGGATGCATACGCATACATTTTATTGGTTCTCTCATGTATTGATGGGTACTAGGTTGTTTCTATTTCTTGGCTATTGTGAACAGTGTCAGTGAACACTGAAGTGTTGGTATCATTTAAACATACCAACTTTATTTCCTTTAGAAGGGCACCCAGAAATATTGTACTGGTTCACCCATCCCACGTGATGATAATATGCACCCAGGGTTCTTGAGGAACCTTCCATGTGATGTTTCCAGGTGAGAAGACTCCAATTAACTGGAAAAAAAAACAACTAAGATATTCTTATGTTTTACATTAGTAAAGGGTATTTTCTAAAACTCTTGTCTGAATAAGTGTCTCTTCCATTTGAGAGTATCTGAACTCTCTGATGCTCCTGTATGACATATAATCGTGTGATACAGAGCTGCAGGGTTCAGGAGGATACAGGTTTCTACAGCATATACCTCCAGTGTTGGTAACTGGGACTGATGGGACTCATTGACAATGGACTGCAATGAAGACAGAAAATCCATCTCTATGGAAGCTGCTCTCTGATGGTTGATCTGCCCTATCAGCTTGACTGGATCCAGAATCACTGAGGCATCACATGTCTGGGTGTATCTATAAGGATGTTTCCAGAAATATCTGCGAATGAGGAGAAAGACTCTCTCTGGATGTGACTGCACTGTCCCATGCTCCAGGATCCCAGGCTGAATAAAAAGGAAGAAAGGAGAGAGAAAGTGGCCTGAACACCAGCATTATCTCTCTGCTCCACCTGAGGATTCGGTGTGAGCAGTTTTACCTTACACTCCGCTGCCATGCCTTCCCCACCATGATGGACTATGCCTTCAAACTGTGAGCCAACACAACAATTCCTGCCTTCCTTCCTCCTTCCTTAAGTTGCTTTTGCTGGGCATTTTGTCATAACAATGAGAAAATTAACTAACACACCCTCGGGTATTAAACTGATCTCCCAGTGACTTTTGTGAGATTTGGCTTATTTCATAAGATGTTATAGTTGGCCGTCCTCACTTGTGGAATCAGTCAACCACAGCTGGAGAGTATTTGAGAATCATTTCACCTGTGATGAACACATGCAGACTCCTTTCTTGTCATTTCCCAAAAAACAATAGATATAGCAACTCTTTGCTTGAGGTTTACATTGTGTGTCCTACTTGGAGCTTGAACGTTCTTGCTGGGTGTTCTTGGTGCTCCTGGAGCCATTCCCCCATAATATGGAAGGCTAGCTCTAGTTCTAAAAGTGACGTTTCTTCATTTTCTGGCATGTTGTGTTGAACTATAAAGGACTTGTGGTTTGCTTATATTAATGGAGTGTTATGAGCATACACAGTTTGTATTGATAGGTTATTTGCAAAGTAAAGTGGGAAAAGAACTTTCAAGATCTAAGATTCTTAAAATCATACTACATATGAAACCTAACACCAAAAGTGGGAGGGTTTGCTTACATTGCAACTTTGAAATACATTAACATGACAACTCTTGATATTAAGAGTCTGTTCTAGGGCAACCATACATACTGTGAAATCTTAAGGGCTGAGTAGATGGCTCAGTGGTTATGTGCTTACAGCCTAAGTGTGGGGACTAGAGTTTGGATACCCAGAATCCATGTGAGTACTGGGTGGGTATGGCAGTCTGCCTGTAAATCTAGCCTCAGATGGCAGAAACAGGAGATGCCCCAGAGCAAGCTGGCTAGCAAAACAAGCTACTGGCAAGCTCTGGTTTTGATTGGGAGACCTTGCCTCATTGATTAGGGTGGAAGCATAATCAATGATGAGTCTCAACATCCACCTCACACCTCCACATGCTCATAACACACATGAAAATAGAACAAGAGACATCTTCATACCATGAAACCTTATACAGCTTCATCTTAATATGTCTAGTACTCAGCGCATGAATGCCCCACAGTAATGAGGATGCTTACCTTATCTCACAAGGATACCCTTTCAGACATCCATGTCAGTGTTCTTTTATAAGCAGGCATAGATATCTGTGATGGTTAGCCTTAACTAACAACTTGACAGAGTCTAGGACCACCAAAGAGCAGGCCTCTGGGAGGTTATCTTGTGTTGGCTGAGGTAGGCAAAGCTGCCTACTGTGGGTGGCACCATTCCCCAGATGGGATCCTGGACTGTGTAAGTGTAGAAAGGGAGCTGAGCAACAGCATACAAGTATCACTGTCTCTTTCCTGATCATAGATGTCATGTGACCAAACCTCTGCTGGCTTGACTTCCTCACCATTATTGACTGTAATGTGACCTAAGAGCCAAAATAAACTATTCTTTCTTTATGTAATCAGGGTATTTTATCATAGTAACAAAGACAATATCCATATAACTTTGTAACATTTTTTAATGCTCACACTTATTCTTCAGCTCAGTTTCTAGAGTCAGTGGAAGTAGTGGAGTGCCATCCTTCTGTCAGGAAGGTAACCATCCTCTTTAGGGCCCTCACTTAGCCTCTTCCCCAGCAGCCAAGCATCCCCAGTTCTGCCTCACACAGCCCTGCCCCATCTATTCCTCCTCCAAATGGTTTTACTCTATGGCTTCCTGGTCCCTAGACCACCAGTGGGATTACAGAAAGCTATCTCCAGAGAAAGCCCCTCCTCTGTGTGTGATATGGGACACAATATTGTCATATGCCATGGAAAAGGAGTGAGGAGCTCACCCCAGGGGAGGTCCAGTTGGGTAATTCAAGAGTACTTATTTTCATTATTCCATTTTAGTTTAATTTTTAAATTTTCAACTTTTTTTTTTGGAGCAGGTTCTTGCTGTGTTGGCCTCAAACTTACAGCAACCCTCCTGTCTCAACCTCCCAAGGGCTGGGATGACAGCTATAAACCATCACACCCAGCTTATAACTCCATTTTACAGTCTTGTTCCCATGCGAACAAATTAAAATAGAATTTAGAGGCGGACATGTGGAATGCTTAGGGCAGTCAGGAGAGTGGATCTTCGTTGACTAGCACTCTGCTATCTAGTGTCGGTGTCCAGCTGCACTGAGCCTAGGCCACTGGCCAGTGTGGTGCTTCAGACTCCGTTCGCCACTCAGGACCTTTGTTGGTTCCTTCCCTCATGCCTCAGCTACAGAGTCGGCATGGCGGTGCAGAGGACAGGCTGGCGGCTCAGTGCAACCAGAGGACTTGTAAGGAGAGCTAGCGCACCGTCGAGTCTGGGAAGGGAAAAGGTTCCAGCAACCAATGTTAGAGCTGAGACCCAAGAAGGTACAGGAAAGCAACAAAGACAGTTGCAGGAATGAGTGGCTTTCTGGAAGTCATGGTGTCCCTAGAAGCCACTCGGCCTGTGTATGTAGATAGGCAGTCGGAGCTGAGTCTGAGGTGGAAGGGGTCTCCTGTGGGCAATGGTTTGATCTGGGGATGGATGCATAAGCTCTGTGTATACACAGTCACAGTAGGGCAGTCATCTCAGGGTCTGTCTGGGAATGTTGAAGACTGAGTTCAGGACGGTACGACACTGGGTATGGCGTGGCGCTGGCTGCTGGGTTAACCTTCTGAAGCAGAGCTCCAGAGGGACCACACACGGCTGTGCTCTGCTGGAGGTCATGTCATGACCAGGGCTGGAACAGGTGGCCTGTATGCTCACCAGGCCCTGGAGACAGATGACAGAGAGGATGAGCCAAGAGGGAGAGATGACTCAGGATTCCTTGGGAGCATCAGCCAGATGCTGTTTTCAATCTCGGGCCCTTGCAAAGTAAAGAAAAACAACTTTATATGATTCCCCTAGAGTCCTTCAGAAAGGAGAGAGACCAATGCAAGCTGCAAGTCCTTGGTGGACTGTGCTCAGTCAGCGAGGTCCCTGGTGTTTACAGATCCCCAATTTGTAAGCTCTACCTGTCTTGTCAGTAAGAGACAAGACTAACACCAGAGGGTGTGTGCCCTGGGGACCCCCTTTCCCTCCGTGACTAGTCAGCCAGCCAGATTAGAGCCTCAGGTGCACTCTGCCTGACAGTGACTTCCACATTCGCATGCATCTCTGAGACCCACTTGCCTATTAATCTCAGGTGTGAACACCAGAGGTAGGTACCTCTGTCTGCATTTCTGATGTGGATGTACCACCTAAGCTGTATGGATAGAAAGTGTGCCTTCTGCACCTAGCTCTGTTCCCATGGAAAAGCATCATTTCAGATGAAGCAAGAATTGTGCACTGACTCCTACAATTTGTCCCTTGTCCACCATAGTACATACACACACTAGATATATAGATGATTGAGATAGATAAATAGATAGATAGATAGATAGATAGATAGATAGATAGATAGATAGATAGACAGACAGACATAGTAGATAGGTTGGTAGGTAGATACATAGATACTTAGATACATAGATACATGATAGATAGATGGGTGATAGAGATAGATAGATGATAGATAGATAGATAGATAGATGATAGATAGATAGATAGATAGATAGATAGATAGATAGATAGATAGATAGATGATAGATAGATTTAAAAAACAACAAGACCTTAGGACAAGGTATGGCTCACTGCCACTGTCTCTGCACCACTGTTGCCCTATGACCAGATGTTCTGACATCATCAGCAGTCAGTGCAATCAGAGTTGCAGGACTACAGTGTAGACACAGTGCAGGGAAGATGGCTCAGTGCCCTCATCAGGCACTTGTCTTGCTTCCTCCATGATGACTGAGGCCCTTTGCAAATTGAAAACCCAGACTTGCATTTTTATATCTGGAATACTCTCTACAACCAGGTGTTTGCTTCTTGTACAAGTTATCGGCAGGCACTGTAAAATGAGTGTTCAAAACCAAGATCACATTTGTGCAAGGTATTTATCCTCCAGATGGAAACAGATGGAATTGGGTGAGCCTTCTCTGGAGATTAATGGTATACTTGATGATGTACGAGATGCTGGCCGTGCTTGGGGAGAATGGCTTCCAGACCCAAGCAAAGGTCTCTGCAGGAGGAGAAAGCCAGGATTTGCCGCCAAATCCTCAACTTCCAGGAAACTTTGTAGTGTGTGGGAAAGTAAAGCAGCAGATGCTATTCTGTGGATTTTGAGAGTCTGACTCTCTAAGTAGAGTCAGCTTTGGTGTTTCTGGGCTTCCATGAAAGAGGTGGCAGGGGTTAAAAGGTCCCAGGTGCTTATCAAGGAGTAATACATGAACACCCTGTATGATCCGGGCACCCTGGGTCAGCATGTTCCATTTCAGGCAAGCCTGTGAGTATAGTGAATGACTGTCCAGTAGCCACTAGTCAGGAGAGTAGGAGTGTAGAACACTAGAGATTTGTCCAAGGACATTAATGGGTGAGTGACTATTCCAGGTGTGAGCTAAGAGAGACCTTGTGGGATCTTCTAGTACCCATACTTCTCTAGTATCCAACTTACAAACAGCATTCAGTGTATTTGACACATGGTATTGAATCAGGTGTTATCTAATTAATAAAAAAAGGTGTGCTTGGAACAAACACAGAACCAATATACATGCAATGCATGTTTTCTTGCTAAATCAATTTGGCATGCATCTGTGAGTTGACTAAATTCTCAGTATAACTCTCTCAATGTTTCATCTGAGTCCACTAGTTAATTTAGCTTAAGACCTTTTTCATAATGGAAGTACCAACCTTTTCACTGCAAATATGAAACTTCCGTAGGAAGAAACCAGTTTCCTTGGAAATGAGAACTTGCAGTTTATAATAACTAATCTGCTATGTGAACAAATGTGAACCCTTAAATCTGGTTAGGAACTGAAAAGAGAAATAATACTCTCCAAGTTTTATTAATGTCTAACAAAAACCCTGACTGCGACATAAGATGAACAACAGTTAACCAGCTATAATTAGCACTAATTGGACATTTAACTCACCATCTTTAGAAGTCCCCTGTGATCAGAGCCATCTGACTCAGAGGAAGGACTGAGACCTGAGGTCTCCTTAGCCCATTTCATCCCTGTCTCCCAGGAGAAGGAGGGGAGTAGACACCCGGATCTGAGGTCACCTGCTCACACTGCACAGATCCCACGCAAAGAGAACCTGAGCTCAACACAAACATTTCAAAGACAGCAATAAAATCTCTTAAAATAACTCATGAATTTTATAACCTACCATGACAACATGACTCAAGTTGCTTCTTTTTGCACAATTTCATAAGAGGAGACTCTCCAGTTAAATAGCCAAATTCATCATAACAGAGTGTGCTAACTGAGTGCCGGGGATGGTGGTAGGGGAGGCATGCTTCAGTAGTGAACACAGGACACTTCCATCCGACCCTCTGAAGCTTCTCCAATCTAAAGCTCAGCAGAGAACACTGAACCCCAGCCTCCAAACCCAGGAGTTGTTCTGTGACTCCTACACATTAACAAGTGAAGTCCCAATTGGAAACAACCTGAACCAATAAGGAAAACCCCAGGTTGTTAAGAACAAGTAGCATAGAAACTGATCTAGCCAAGAAATTGTTCTGATGATGATTCTGAAATGTCTGAATGCAAACGCCTGAATACCCTGTGTGCATGAAGAGACCTCCTCAAGCTCTAGTACATTTTGAAGATTCACTGGACCAGTGCATGGCTGTTTTTTAGCATTCTTTGGTAAAAATTCAAATTTCAGTTTCCTAGTATGGCTTCTCAGGACGCTGAATCTGGAGAGTGAGTACCTGGAGTTCAAACACTGCTGTCTTGCACCTTTTAGGAGGATATGCCTTGGCATCTCAGCAACCCACCCATGCACCATGTACCATGGTGGTGCATAAAGTTGGTCCAAGAACCCAGGCCCGGCCATGGGGAGATCTGTATGTTTCAGCAATGTCAGATGGAGACAGGTGAAAACCCATGTCTACCCTCTGAATGCCACTGCTTGCCACTGGCTTATCCTAACATACCACAAGCCAGTCTCCAGAGGCGGATATTGGGTAGAAAATAACTAGGCAAAATTTCTGAACCTAAAGATTAAGGAAACCAAAGCATAAAATCTCATATAAAGGCAAACTCATCAGATCAACAACAGATTGCTCAACAGAAATTCTAAACACCAGGAGGGCATGGGATAATTTTCTTCAAGACCTAAAATATCTAACTGCCAACCTAGATTACTATATCCGGGAAAGCTATTTTTCAAATAGGAGGAAGAATAGAGACATTCTGTAATGAACACAAGCGAAAGAAATCCATGACCGCTATGCTGGCACCGCAGGAACTATTTAAAGGAATGCTGCAAAGAGAACAGAACAACACGAGACTCTGGAAAGAATAATGCTTCCCAGTGAACTGGAGAAGAAGCAAATGGGCGTGAGGAAATACACATTACAAAATGATTGGGGTGTGTGTGTGTGTATGTGTGTGTGTGTGAGCTAGAAGTTAACACCAGGTATGCTCCTGTCTTCCTCTACACTCTGCACCTTCTTTAATGAGACAGGACCTCTCACTCAACCTGGAGCTCATGATTTCAGCTACACTGAATGGCCAACAAGCCCCCATGATCCACTTGTCTCTGACTCTTAACACCTGGGCCAGGGTTACAAGTGTGTAACATCATGCCTCACTTTTAGGTGGGAGCTGGGATCCAAACTCATCTCCTACTGCTTGCACAGCAAGCACTTTACCCACTAAGACATCTTCCCAGCCTGACACATACCTTTTAATAGTAACCCTAGATACTCATGATCTCACTTTTCTAATGAAGAGATCCAGACTAGCAACCTGTGTTAAAAATCAAGACCACAAACTAAAGAACTGAAGCACCTCCGAACCCATTCCGTGAAGCCATGATTAGCCCAATTTCAAAACTACATAGAGACATAAACAAAAAGAAGTATCCTTATGAACATAGATGCAAATTTTCAATAAAATACTAGCAAACTGAATTCAAGAACGTTTTTGAAGGTTTTTAATATTTATGTTTTTATTTTTAATTGAAAATAAATCATTTTAAGACTGATACATTGTGATCAAATTGGATTTGTTTCAGGAATGCAAGAGTAGTTCTACATATGAACATGAATAAACACAATATTAAATAGAATCGAGGGCAAAAATCGCACAATCATCCCCCATAGATGCCAAAAGTCCCTTTAACAAAACTCAACATCCTTTCAATGATAAACACCCTGAAATCTCAGAATAGAGTGATGGTATTAAAAGATTTTAAAGGACATTTCCTAAACCTGCAACATATCTTATACCGAATGGGGGGAATGGGAAGCATTTCCTCTGAGATCCAACGTGAAGGAAGTGTGTGCATGGTCTTCACTCTTATTCACTGTAGTACTTGAGATACTCGCCACAGGGACGAGGTAAGAAAATAAATAGAATGAAAATAGTAATGGAAGGAGTAAAAATATCCCTTTTGCAAATGAGATGGTTGTACACATGAAGGCTCCTCCAGAAGTCCTTTACATCTGATATTAAAATCTTCAGCAAAGTAAACTGAGAAACACTAAATACTCTCTCGGTGCACCAACAGCAACAAATTTGATGAGAAAGATACCAGGAAAACAATTCCATTTATCAAAATCCCTCTTAGACACCCCCAAATGTCCTAGGTATTCACAAGAAGGTAAACACAAGAAGATGCCTATGACGAAAACTGATACATCAGTGAAGGAATAAATTGAAGAACACATTGCCATGTGGGAAAGTCCCTCATGTTCATGGATAAGCATAACTAATGTGAAAAATGACTTGTTACTGAGAGCCATCTATGGATTTAGTTTACTCCCCATCAAAATTGGACTAAAATTTTTAATGAAATAATTAATCCTAACGTTCCTATGGAAGCACAAAAGACTGAAGAGCCCAAACAGTCTTGAGGAGAAAGAGCCATGCTAAGGGTCACATGGTACCCAACTTCAATTTTTATTACAGAAACAAGGGCAAAAGCAGCATGGCACTGCACAAAACACGAACATTTTATTCTATATAAACCAAGAAAATAGGATCAGGGACCCATAAAGAAACCCACATATGGGCTGGAGAGACGGCTCAGTGGTTAAGAGCACTGGTTATTCTTCCAGAGGACCCAGGTTCAAGTCCCAGCACCCACATGGCAGCTCACAGCTCTCTGTTCTGGGGTAATGGGCACCCTCATACAGATTTACATGCAGACAAAACACCAATGCACATAAATAAAAATTTTAAAAAAAGAAATAAAAAAAAAGAAACCCACACATATATCATCATCTGGCTTTTTGACTAAGATACCAGAAACAAGTGGTGCTGAGAAATGGAGCCACACGTAGAAGATGAGGTCTACAGCGCTGCCTTTTATCCTGTCACAAATCAATGCAAGGGGCGTCAAAGACCTTAAGACCAGAAACTCTGAAGGTATTAGAAGGAAATACTTCAGAAGATAGACAAACACTTTCTCAGTTGAACTCTAGTCCCTTAAGATAAAATAGCAAAACAGTGACAAATGGGACCACATCAAACAAACAAACAAACAAAACTCTTTTGACAACATAGGAGATGCAACCTGGACATTAGAAACAGTCTTTGTCAAATATTCACCTGGAAGGTTAATGTCTACAATATAGAAAGAACTCAAAATTAATACAAGATGAACGAATAAGCCAGTCATTATCAAAAGAAGAAATACAAATGGCCAATCGATATATGAAAAAACATGTGCAACACTTTCAGCTTTCAAGGAATTGCAGGTCAAAATGACATTAAAATTACATCTTAAATGTTAGAATGCTTTAATCAAGAAAACAACAAATCTTCCTGAGGAAGTCAGGGGAATGTATCCCTTGTGTAGTGCTGGTGGGAATATAAATGAGTGCAGACATTTTGGAAATCAATATAGACGTCCATCATAACTAAAGTGAGAACTGCAGTATGATCCAGCTAAACTGGTCTTGGATATACAGCCAATGGAATCAAAAACACGTGGTAGAGAGCCCTGAACACCCCACCGAATGCAGCACTGCTCATCATGTCCACAGTGGCTGGCACACAGCCAGCAAGTGCAGCAATGTGCGTGTTTCTGTGTAGTGGTGACCCTAAGGCCCAAGAGCTTCTACCGATAGATGTTCTGGTCACCTACAGGGCATCAAGGAGAGGCACTTGGGTTATGGCGTCTGTTCTGGTGCTCTCAGAGAGATGTATCTGGCACCCAATGATGGGGAAAGTATGGTGAGACCTCTGTGACATTAGCAAAGGTCAGATATTCATGGAAGCATGATGAGAATGCAGACATTGTCTGGAAGGTGGTGAATGACCTCATAGGAGGAGCAAGGAGGTAGACGTGGCATTTCTCTGATGATGAGCAGCCAAACCATGGCAGGGAGTTAGTGGCCAAGGTGTTTTCCATTTACTAGATGGACCAAAAATGATGAAGCAAGAGTAACCACTGAGGGTTCCTAGGCACAGTGAGGAAGAGACACAGCAGTCAACACAAGCATGCACACATATGTATATTAGAATGTACACACAGATACACACAGACATGCAGGCACACACATGAGCACTTACACATATGTATATATGTGTGAACATGTAGACATGCACACAACACTTACATACACAAATGCCTGAATGTATGCATGTACATTCACACATGTTTGCACAGAGACACATGTATAAACCTCACACATGTATGCACAGAGGTACATGTATTCACACATGTTTTCACAAAGACACACATGTAGGCATATCACACATGCATGCACAGAGGCACACAGACATACACACTAACTACTTGGCCACTAGTCTTAGTCCTGTTCTTATCTACCCAGTGTGGCAATGGGCTCTTGCATTGATCCCATCTTTCGCTGTCAACAAAGGCCTGGACTTGTTTAAAGGTTCAGGTTCAAGAGGACAGGAAGACATGTAACTGGCATGTGTCTGGTTCCCTCCTTATGTCTAACTGATCCTCATACTAACAGTATTCAACGTGATCTTTAAAAAACACTTTGAAAACATGACTGGAAGTCTCTTCAACCTGTTCCACCCCAACTTTAACAAGGAGCCATGTGGCCCGGACAGGAGCAGTCACCGATCTTAGCATAAGGGGAGGGGACTGGGGCAGAGCCAGTGTGGCCACAGGACATCTGTAGAAAGGCTGACAAGGCAGGAGCCAGGCTGGTGTGTCTATTAGGACACATGGTAATAAGAGCCTCATAGAAAAAGAACCTCCTTTTTCTAAAAAGAAGAAAGATAGAAAGTGCAAACATTTCACTGAAGTGAAAAGGTTGTGACAGTTCTTCCACCTCCTCCTCACTGTCTGTGGGAGCATCCCTGCTGGGCCCTGGGCATTGATGGCCATCAGGCTCTTGCCTTTGTTGTATAAAACCTCTTTGTGAGTCTGAAGCCTACAGTCCCTAGTTGATGAATGATGCATCACTCTTGATTCAGAAATAAGATACCACGAGATGTAAAAGTGTCCTCTACTCTCACATAGCCAGCCAAGATTGCTGCACACGGAAGCCATGCTACATGCACTGCTGAGCCAACATACTTTGAGGGAGAGCCACACCTGTCCAGTCTCTCTCCTACAGAGGAGACCATGAGCCGTCGTGGTCTTGTTTGCTGGTGTGAAAACACAGTTGGTTCCGACCTTGGGCCAGCTGTAGGCACCCTCCATCCAGCTAGCAGTGAGAGGGTCACTACTAGTGTACAGTTCCAAAGACAGTGTAAGGTACTTGCTGGACCCAGAGAAAGGCCCGAGCCTCTCTGTTCTGTGGAATTTGGTCGCCTCTGGGCACTGCCATGTGGGACCTTGTCTTAGTTTTGGTTTCTGTTGCTGTGATGAGACACCATGACCAAAAAAGCAACTTGGGGAGGAAAGGGTTTATTTGGCTTACACTTCCACATCACAGTCCATCACTGAAGGAAGTCAGGACAGGAACTCAAGCAGGGCAGGGACCTGGAGGCAGGAACTGAAGCAGAGGCCATGGAGGGGTGCTGCTTATTGGCTTGCTCCCCATGGCTTGCTCAGCCTGCTTTCTTATAGCACCCAGGACTACCAGCCCAGGGATGGCCCCACAGTGAGCTGGGCCCTCCCACATCATTCTTAAGAGAATGCCTCACAGTTGTGTCTTATGGAGGCACTTTCTTAATTGAGGTTCCCTCCTTTCAGATAAATCTATCCAGAACGGACCTTCTGAGATGGCAGAAATACTTTTTGTACCATCTAGCACAGCCACCATCAGCCATGTGTGACTCTTCACGCTAGACACAGAGCCCAAATGCCTGAGAAACTGAGTCCTCTACGTTCAAGTTTATATGGCTCTGATCAAGGGAGCACCCATGAGCACTGCTCAATGTCATAGCCACTTCCAGCCAATGTTATCAGGACAGAGTACACATCCAGCTGAGCAGTTGATCATGGAGGATTCCTGGCCTCCTGGCCAGCATGTGAGAATTATCTGTCTCAGATGGAGCTCATGGCCACAGTTCCTTAGCTCTATTCAGCTGAGGAGAGGGAATCACCTAGAGAAATTGTTCCTAAGACTATATCACCTCAAGGAATCTTGTATCTCCTGGAATAAACATGCCAGCCCCTGCCATAAAGTCACATGATGAGTTGCCTACTCATACTGATTTGTAGACCATTGGCAGACTGGTAGCTAGTGTCCTATCTGTAAGGCAAACTGCGTCAGGACAGGAACTCTGGTGCCATGGTGCAGAAGGCACCGAGGCAACCATGGAGTCTGATTTGTATGGAGCCATCAAGGGAAGCCTTAGGGCCATCAGAACTAGGCAGGGTCTATGAGGAAGAAGGAGGGACCTGGGGCCAGTGCATACAGTAGATGTGTGAGCAGCTACTGTGGAGGTTGCAGCCTTTGGTACCCACCATAGAGCAGTGCCCCTCTCTGTGTTTCATGTGTACACATCATTTTCCAAAGTGATTCTCTCTCCTCCCTGGAGCCCTAGGAAACAGTAACTCCCTTTGTGGCTTCACCTGGGGTCTCAAACTGCAGCCCTGGTGGCAGTGCCTCCTTTCATGATTTTTCCTGTGTGGCCTCAAGGAAAAAGAACGAAAGAGTTGTTCACCTTTAAGAAGCCTCATAGCAACTCTTCTCCAATCAGATGCCTGTCCCATCCAATAGCAAGGGACCCCTCTCAGAGCATACAGGGACACTCCCAGAATGTGCCCTGTTTTGAAACACAGAAGGCATATGCACATGGTTGTCCCTACTTCTGCAGAGGGGCTTGACCAAGACTTGCAGGTATGCTTAGAAGTGAGACAGGAGGTAGACATCCTGTTGCTTATTGGATCAGGAGATTGTTTTGAAAACAAAACCCAGCATTTACAATGTGTCTTAGGGGTCACTCAGTGACGGCTCCAGGCAACTGAAGGGAACATCCGCCCATCTTGAGTAACAACACAATAACTGGATTTCAGTCAAGGCAGCTTCGTAGACTGTCCTTGAAATGACGTCCATAGAAAAAGTCATTAAAGCTGGCAGCCTGGCTGATGATGGAGTCTGGTGTATCTCAGGCAGCCCCAGTTGAGACCAGCTGAGGGATATGTCAGCATTATGCAGCATGACATCTCTGCATTAGGCAGCTTGCCTGTACTATTTAGCCTCCCAATCAGGCACAAAATCAAGTTTGCTGATGTGTACCTTTCACTGGAACGCCTGCCGTTCCCAAATTGCATTCTGGTCAGAAAGGTCTGTGAATTACACCCTCCTGAGCCAGGGTACAGTGTGTTCATTCCTGGAGTTTTCTGGGTCTTTGTCTTCACTGCCTGTTCTCTGGCCGTGGCGGACCACATATGGTTGTGTTGTACAAAGGGGAAAAGTAAGGGTATGTTTAGATAGTGTCTGTGTGATGTGCACAGAACAGAGCTGGAGTGTCTATCACAGCAACATGGTGGGGTTGACAGTCTCTTGCATATAAAGAATGGAACCTAAAGGGTCATGTGACTCCTCATACCCGTCAGCTGATAAGAGAGCAAGCTGTGGTTTGGACCCAGGCCTCCTGACTCCGTTGCTGTTTTTGGTGGAATTGAACTCAGATTATATACACTCTGGTTCTCCCTGCCATCTGCTACAGTTATTATATTATTGAATCTTTGGTACTTGTTTTTGTTAGTTTTTGAAAATTGTCATAATGATGCATAAACTTATAGTTGTTCTGACAGTCAAATCAGACCAATCCTAAGGATTTCTATTCTAATTAGTTTCAGCTACTAGAAATAATTTTAATTAATTAGTGTTTTAGTGGTACGTTGTAGTGTGACTTTTCCTGGGGTGATATGAGCAAATGTTTTCTTACCCCACATAGAACACCAACAGACAAAATAAACAATTCCACAAAGGTTCAAGTTGGTGAACCTGTGAGTTTATTGGGGTTACTTACAAGAGCATAGATTCCTCAGTGGCAGCTACATGACTGAAAAGCTTACTCCAGCCTGTGTAATTAATCATAAAAGCTTCATCCTGGCAGCTCTCTTCACGATACACTGACAGTTTAACAGATCATATAATATCGTTTCCCCAGCAGTACTTACTGCTTATATACCCTTAAGGAGGGAGCAACCTTGTGAGTTTTGTATGTTTCAGGAACTTCCTGAGACTTGTAAATTGTATATATCTTAAGTCTTACATATAATATTTTTATTAACTCTTCAGAATTTCATGTATGCATGTAATGTATTTTAATCATATTTACTTTCCACTGCTCCCCATAATTCCTCCAGAATCTACCCACTTCAACTTCATACCCTCTTTTTTATAACCCACTCAGTCAAGTTTGTGCCATCTATATACAAATGGGTGTGGAGGTCATCCATTGGAACATGGTTGACCTCCCATAGGCCACAACCCTATAAAATTGACTATCCTCCACGAAGCAGTCATCAACTGTCAATAAACAGTCCTCAGCTAGGAGCTGGAACTCACGAGCCCCTCCTCCCTTCATCCTGGAATGTCGACTGGCTTGATATGGTGTAAGTCTTATGCAGGCAATCATATTTGATGAGAGTTCATGAGAACATCAGTCCTGTGGGGTCCAGAATATACTGTTTTTCCCTGATCCTCCCAACCTCTGGCTCTTACAGTCTGCCTCCTCTTCTGTCCTGTTCCCTAAGCCTGAGTGGGGGAAGTAAATGTGATGTCGGTGTCCCATTTGTGGCTGAGCACTCCACTGACACTTAACTCCCTTCACTTTGACCAGTTGTGAGTTTCCGAGTTTGCCACAATCCTCTGCACAAAGAAACTTCTCTGGGGTCTGAGACCTGCACTAATCTGTGGGTATAGAGATAGTATTTTAAGGACATTTTGGTACCATGTCCATTTAGCAAAATAATATTATTAGGTTCATATCTGAGGCCTATGATCTCCCCAGCCATGAGTTCTTGGTCAAGTTTACAGTTCCAGGCATGTGTTTTCTCATGTCTGACAGACCGTAAATCCAATCAAACAATAGCTGGTCACCCCCCAAAACATTTGTGTAGCTATTGTACCCATGAGCATGTCTTGCCATGGTCATTATTGTAGCTGGCAGGGTTCATAGCTGTTGTAAGACTATTGTGACCTCTCTCCTCCAGCACACTACATCGAACATTCTGGTACTTTATGAAAGCTAGACAGAAGAGAGGAGGTTTCCCTGTCAGAAACCACTTAATTTATCCATGTTCTGTGACCACAGTATGAGGTATCTCCAGCAAGTGGTACATACTGTGAAGTTCTCATGGTCAACCAATAGCAATGGCAGTAGCCTGTATTGTTTGAGGGGGTCAGTAAAGTAACCCTTACAAACAATTTGAGGGGAGATATCCCATACCAGGCAGTGGGCTTTTTATTTGGCAGACTGTGGCTTCTAGGAATAGAAATATTATCCTCTGGCTAGGGTAGTTCCAATTAAACTCTTTTATATGTGTGTATGTGTGCTTATTGTAGGTTTCCATTTGGTTTTAAAACATTCTTAATGTTATCCCTTCTTTCACCCCCTCCTCTGCCATACCCTCACATCCTCCTCCTTCAAAGATGGAAATGTTTCATTCAAAGGACATTGTGCCATAACAATATATTTGCATACATGTTTCTGTACATGCATCTTAAAACCAAAAGTTCATAGTGAGCAGGTCTGTTTACACAGAAATCTTTTCAAAATATCAGGGTAGGAACCCTGTACTGTTCCATACAGTGCCTTGAGTTTTTCTCTCCACCTGAATTTAAGATTCGTGCAAACTAAAGTTAGTTGACCTGGTTTCTGGAACATCCATGCAGGCCTGAGACAGGGATTCTGGAATCCCAGTTGGAACCTTTGAGAAGACCAGTTGAAGACTCTTCTCCATTGGGCATTTGATCTCTCCTTCAACCAAAACTGTTGCTCAGGAAGCCACATGGGCACCTCGTGTCCCAAGGAAGGACCCCAGGCCAGTCAGCTTCTTCATCACCCTGGATCACTGTTTCTTCCCTCTTCTGCCACTCCCTCTGCCTCCTCCAGGTACAGGTCAGTGTGCTGGACCATAAAAGCCAAGTCTGTGGGCTCAGTATGGACCAGGACTTCACACACAGCTGGCTGAGCAAAGCCAGACTCTCATCCCGAGTGGGTAGAAGAGCCCTGGCATCTCCCTGACTCCAGGCTGGATGCATGTTTTGCACACAAATAGAAATGTTTCTAGAAGGCTCAGCCCCTTCCTTTGGAAATGGGTGTGAGGGAATTCCAGACTCCAGAGCAGATCCCTGGAGTTTGTCCTCACACCAGAGTCTAGGGTATGACTATGGTGTCAGCATCCTATGCCATTTCAGCCTGTGAAAGACAGTGTCTCAACTACCCAAGAGAAACTGCCAGGGCTGGGCATGATGAAGAGGTGTACTGTGGCCTCCTCCTGACCCTGCAGAGAGGACAATCTCCCTGGGTTTGCTGGGGTCAGATGCATACTGTGTTTGATCATCATAATTGATGGATGTATTTCATAAGCATAAAGGAAATTCTTCAGCCAGATCTGTGCATCCATGGCTTGACTAGTCACCATGAGAGGAATCATTCTCTATGGCCAGGCAGAATGAGCAAGCACTAGGGGGAGGGGGAGCCTCCATGATGACACTCCCAGAAATGGCTTCTGAAGTATGAAGGGGGAGATGACAGTATGAAAACAATGTAACAGATAAAGGCCCACCCCAGGTGTTGGTCCTAGTCCCCCAACCTGCAAATGTGTCAGGCAACATGAAGAGGGGGGTCAAGTGGCGACAGGAAACCGGATCACTAATGTGTTGGCTGTACAGTGAGATTTTCCATGACTATCGGAGTGGGTATATGTCATCAACAGCCATTTGGATGACCAGAAAAGCCAGAGAGAACTGTAGCCTGGGCTCAGGAAGTGTGTGATGTTTCTTGGAGAACCAATGAATTTATGGAGCTTACTTCCAGGAGTATGGGTGACTCAGGCATCTGCAACATGCAAAGCCCCACCCCAACCTGAGTAATGACACTGTGTCTCTAGGATACTCAAACCCAGTCAACCTCCTACCTCGTGGGATACTTAACAATCTCTGAAGACCACATGCAGCTGGAATCTCAGGGGAGGGTCTGATGCCACACCCCCACTACTGTGACAGAATGTACTAGGCTTGTTCTTGTGAGTGTCTATGTAAGTAGACAGCTCCTCCTACTGCAAGATGAAGAGCCAATGTTGTATCCAGAGGACAAGTGTCCACAGCAGGGGAGAGCAAGCAAAGCTGTTTCCCATCCCACCACTGCTCTTACCAGCTTCCCAATCCTGCCACCATTCCCGCATAATTACAGAAAGAACCCTGCTTTCATTTCTGTGAGTGAGTGAGGATACTGGGTGAAAATGAGCAGCTGTCTTCCCACGTCACTCTTGCCACAGTCCTTCCACATAGCATGGGACTGCGCAGTGTGCCTGACCCAGGATCCAACCATCCGCAGCTCTGACGGTCTCTGAACTGAACTTCTTTGCAGCCTTGAAGGGACACTGATCTTCTGTGCTTATGTGAATGTGCCACGCCCTTTGCCTACTTTCCTAATTAATTCCTTGAGCTCTGTCTTCCCAGTTTCTCAGCAGCTTTCAGGAGAGTTGGCATTCTGTGGGTGATCTGAGTAGCAAACTGCTCCATGTGTTTGTCACTTAGCTTCCACTTGGACCCTGTGCTGTGCCGTGCCCCCCCAGAAAAGTGTTTTTAATATGGTCAGATTTATTGATCTTTTACAGAGCTCTAAGACCCTGAGTCACTGTTAGTCCCCACCCCTCAGCGGTGTTAAGGGAGCTCACTGTTTGCTTCTAGAGCTGTGAAACTCCCCTTTCACATGGTACCTTTGGAAATCTGAAGAACAAACTCACTTTAGGACAGGTTGAGGATCCAAGCCTATGACCTTGAGTGAGGTACTTTTTTGCTTGGATTGTGAGGTGGATTGTTGAGGTATATTTCTGTTAAAGCTCTTGGAGTAGCAAGAATGTTTTCCACATTTTTTTCAAGCATGGCAGTTATCTTCTGACATCAGTCATAATCATTGCCGTCCACTTTTAGCAACGAGTGACACAGGGAAAGGACCTGCTGCTTCCTCTGTGCAGAAATCATGACACGATCAATTGTCAACGTGATACAATATATAGTCACCTGGGAAGAGAATCTCAGTGGAGATCATCTAGATCAGATTGGCCTGTGTGCATTATCTATGGGGCGTTGTCTTGATTACATTAATTAATGTGAGGAGACCCACAGTGAGTGGCACCTTCCCTAGGCAAGGGATCCTGGACTCTAAAGTGTAGAGTGTTAAGCACAAATAAGTACACATCCATTCATTTCTCTCTGCTCTTTATTGTGGATGTGACATGGCCAGCTATGTTAAGTTCCTGCCTTGACTTCCATGCTACAGTGGACCATGACCTAGAATCATGAGCTAAAATAAACCATCTATCCCACTTGGTTTTTTTGGGATATTTTATGACAGCAACAGAAATGACACTAGAATTCGTGGCCTCTCCCAAGACTTCAGGAATTCCCAAACACAACCACAAGTGTGTGATAGAAATAGCATGCATCTTAAAAACTGTACTCCAAGGGTAATGGCTGGATGTGTTCTCTGATTCAGTCTCTATTTGAATGATTTGTCTGAGCCTCATCATACGAAACAAAATGCCCCATGCTATCTGTGTGGCATCAGGCCACTGGCTTCTTTGCATGTTGCCTTCTTCATCTGGAACATAGGTTTATGCTGGTTGACTTGGGTTCAGTTATTACTTGATTTAGTTTTTATAATAGTGACCTATTATGTCCATTTAGCCAAGTGTCACTCACTCGGCTACTACCAACAAAGGGTGCCCCAGTATTACTGACACTTGCTTGGTCCCTAAGAAGCATCAGTGCCCAGTCTAAAGTGGAAACTGTGTGAACTGGCCTAAGTGTAGAGATAGACAGATATCAATGAGCCTTAAGTCTGAGCCTATGATTTTAAATGTTTTTGGAAGCATTCAGCAGAAGCAGACTGTATGTAGTAAACATGAATTTCCTGGGCATTTTCTGAATAATATACCAATGCTTTAACCATGAAAAGCATCACCTCTCAAGAGGAAAAGCTCAAGGACACAACTACACTCCTGCTTACCTTCTCCCATGCCGCTGCTCTGCGGGAGCACTGCTTCCTCCTTATGGCTCCAGATCTGTAGGATGCATTCCCCAACACCTGCCAGGTTTCCTCCCAAAGACCTCTGGCCACATCTTGGCCAGGTGTAAGCATATTCAGAGAAGGAACTGGGAGCCTAGAACAGTGTTAGCTCACAGCCTGGGCCTATATTGTGGGGATTAGGAAACAGTTCCCATGACAGCTCAGTGACATGAACTCTACATGGATTAGGGAGAAAGTCAAGGAAAGGAGGATACTCCAGCACTCGTCAGTACAGGGCAAAGCTAACCACAGCCAGCTTCCTTAGGAACAGAAGAGCAGCCTGGAGGACTCCAGGTGACCAAGGCCCAGAGCGAGAGCCATGCCAGTACCTGTTCTCTCAACCCTCAGCCAGCAACTTTGCCATCCTGCCTGCCGTGCCCTTCTGCCATGTGCACAGCAAACATTTTGTTACTAGACTCGTGTTAATGTGTGTGTATTAGCTGTGCTCCCTGTATCATTGGATTCTGAGGCCCCAGGATGATAGGGGAGTTGAGACTGGTCCACCGTGGGGCTGTGAAAACGGGGTGGTTGATTGGTGTCTGAAAAGTGCTAGGAATTGGCCTCCTGTTGCCAGGTGCCCTCTCCAGGGGGGGCCCAAAGGGCTCAGCTTGCACGAGTTGTGGGGCGGTGAGCATTCAGAAGCAAGAGATGCTTAGCTTGCACAATGTGAAAATTTGGGCTCGTGGAGCAGATACTGTAAGTCCCAGTGTAAAACCATGGCAGCCACAGGAAAACGCTAACCAGCCTTCCAGGAACCGGCATACGTCGTGTCTATCTTTGTGTTTTTAGCCTGGTAAATATTTCACAAATGATAACGCTGGAATGACAGCTCCTTCCTTTCTTCGTCCTGGTGCTTTCCTAGGACAAATTAATTGGATCTATTCTAAAAAAAAAAATCCTTTATTCCTATAGTTTTATAATGTATTGGAGAAGTTGAAACTTCTTCACATCTGTAATTTATATCATCTTGGTGTCTATAAGATGCCCTTCATTTTCTTTACTAACACTTTTGAGAAAATGCTTTCTTTATTCCAGTGAATGCCTGTTTGTGCATGTGTGCCTGCCTGTGTGTGTGAACGTGTTTGTGTGAATATGTGTCCGGGATACCTTGCCCTCCAGGGCTGAGCTGTCTCTTTACAGCTCCAGCCATCAGAGCTGTCCTAAGCAATTCCAGGTGTCCAGGACACCTCCAGGGCTGAGCTGTCCTGAGCAGCTCAAGGTGTCTGAGATACCTCGCCCTCCAGGGCTGAGCTGTCTCTTTGCAGCATACATGTGGATGTGCATGCATACATAGGTGCGTGTATAAGCACATGTGTACCTGTGGAAGCCAGAGACCAGTGCCAGACACCATCCTGGCTCCCTCTCCGTGTCATTTTTGAGGCAGGGTTGTAGCTTGAGTTTTCCTGCCTAGCCCACAGTCAGGGCAAATCTCTCTCACCTGCCAGTCCCACAGCCACTCAGACCCAACCAAGCAAACACAGAGACTTATATTGCTTACAAACTGTATGGCCGTGGCAGGCTTCTTGCTAACTGTTCTTACAGCTTAAATTAATCCATTTCCATTAATCTATACCTTGCCACATGGCTCGTGGCTTACCGGCATCTTCACATGCTGTTTGTCATCGTGGCGGCTGGCAGTGTCTCTCTGCCTCAGCCTTCCACTTCCCAGCTTTATTCTCCTCCTTGTCCCGCCTACACTTCCTGCCTAGCCAATGGCCAATCAGTGTTTTATTTATTGACTAATTAGCAACACATTAGCCATACAGAACATCCCACAGCACAGGGTCTCTGACTGAACATGGAGCTCAGCCAGTAGCTAGGCTTGCTGACCATGGAGCATAAGGGTTCTGCCTGTCTCTACCATGCTAGCACTGTGGTGACAGATGTGTGATCTGTTGTTGTTATATGGGTGCTGGGGATCTGAATTTAGGTCCTTGACCCCTAAGCCAACTCACAGTCCTTATTTCCATGGGCGATTTATTTATTTAATTTTCATTGTTGCTGTTGTTTTCTGAGGCAGGGTTTCTCTGTGTAACAGGCCTGGCTGTCCTGGAACTCACTCTGTAGACCAGGCTGGCCTCGAACTCACAGAGATCCTTCCATAGTCACTTTAAACAGTAACAACAGTGTTGAGAATCTTTCCTTATATTTTTATATTCTCTAAGAAGACCCTCTTTGATTTTGAAACCACATTTTTTTTTCTGACCATGTCTCTGGGCTTAGTGTGATTTGTATTTCTCTGCTCCCGCTGGCTATAGAAAGAGGAAGGCTGAAAGCCGCCTGCAAGTCTTGCCTGAGGTTCTGAAGCACAGTCCTCACCTTCCTTCTCTTCCCCATTATAAAAGCACTTCAATAGTTTACCTTACTTTCCCATTAACATTTGTAAGATCAGGTTAAATTTTCTGGCGATGGTGGCAGTGTATAAACAAGTAAGCAACATGAAATTGGTTCCTGGTCCTACAGAAACACTCTGTGCAGAGTGATTTGTTCCATTTAAGAGTGGTTTTTTCCTTCCTTTCTTTCTTTTTAAACATAGAGTAACTGTAATTGCCTTGCCAACGGGTATGAACACTTTACAACGTCTCAGATTTTTGCCTCATTTATTTCCTGGGTCACACTCAGTTATAAATGCCCTTAAGTAACAAGAGAGTCATGCTTTGCCACGCAGTGACCTCAGAGCACACCTTAATTTTTAATGTGCCTGTTTGACTCTACGAAATGCTTCAACCTCAATTTACAACAGATATTTTTAAATGGGTGGGCTGGAAAGCATGTCTCATGGCAGCACCTCCCTGACGTCTCCATTCCAATCCTCTCGAGAATCTTCAAGGCTTCTAACGCCCAGGCTGGCTCTTTCTAGAACGAAAATATAAGCCACACTCAGACACTGAGGATGGCCTTTTATGTGTGGTGTCTGAGTTATTTTCCTCCCGCCCCTCAGCAGGGGGAGCACCTACGATCCTGGGGTGCAGAGGTGTGTGCCTCTTACCCTGTCATCCACCCAAGTTATTTTCCAGTGAGTTATTGGCATTCACAGGCCTAACCCATGCGTTTCCAAATTAGGTGCCCTCTCCCTAACAAGTTTCCCCTTTTCAAACACTTTAGGTCCAGCGAGCTGGCTCAGTGGGTAAAAGCACCTGCCATGCAAGCCTGAGTTCCCTGGGACCCACGGTGGATGTAGAGAACCAGCTCCTACAAGTTGTCCTCTGACCTCCACACGCATACCGTGGCATGTGTGTACAGGTGTTTTGCCTGCATGTGTGTCTTGCACCACATGTGTGCACTGCCTGCAGAGGGCAGTCAGATCCCATAGAGGTGCTGGTAACCAAACCCAGTGCTCTTAACCATTGAACCGTCTCTCTAGTCACACTGCGGCATGTGTGTACCTGCACACACGCATGCATGCGCACGCGCACACACACACACACACACACACACACACACACACACACACACACACGCACTCACACACAAATAATGATAGATAGAAAGATAGATAGATAGATAGATAGATAGATAGATAGATAGAGCCAGGCGGTGGTGGCGCATGCCTTTAATCCCAGCACTCGGGAGGCAGAGGCAGGTGGATCTCTGTGAGTTCAGGGCCTGCCTGGTCTACGGAGTGAGATCCAGGAAAGGTGCAAAGCTATACAGAGAAACCCTATCTTGAAAAACAAAACAAAAAAAAGATGGATAGATAAATAGATAGATGAAATGAAAAATTTAAACAGTCACAAATAACAAAAATAAGATTAGAGCATGAATATATGAATATACACTAACATCCCCTAGTTATTTCTCAGTTTAGTGAGAGAGTATGTAGCTTCTAAAATGGTACTGTGTATTTCTCAACAGAAAGTCACAACCATCCAGCTACTTCCAGGTTGAATAATGTTAATGTCCAGTCACACTGTTTATGCCAAAGACTGTAGTATACATCTGTTATAGTAAAACTTACTATTGGCTTGCTGTCTTAAATTTTATGTTTTAAAAATAAGGAAGTTGGGGTCACCACTTTGTGAATTGTATTTCCAAATTCTATTTGCTTGTGAAACTGTCTTAGAAGGGCAGCTGTCTTAGAAGAAGCCCTCTTTTGCTGCTGGATTCTGGAGCATGCATTTCAGGATGAACCCATTGCTGAAATGTAAAATAATCCCCAAAACCAAGTAAAAGTTAAGAGAAGGCTGGTGGGTTAAAGTTGAGGAAGCCTCTGATTTGTAAGAAAAGGAATCCAGATAGGAGAAATGGTTTACAAAATGATTATAATTACTTTTGTGACCCTGAAGTTCCATTTCAGAGTAGATTTCTCTAGCACAGAAAGTAAATCCTGGCTTTTGGCCTCGAGAATAATGGGACCAGGTTTTACAGCAAACAGTAATTCTCCATTGTGCTTTAGAAGCCATTGTTTTTTTTAATGTTACAATGAGGAGTTGTTTAAAAGCTGTTTATTAAGCCCATAAATAAGATGTCATTTGGTAATTAAGTGCAGTTATGTTGCAAATGCGTTCACTATTCCACTCAGTAGAAAACACCAATGCAATTAGGAGAAACAGCTGAAAGGTTGGACACCTGAGCTCAGAATCACATACTCTCAGGACTCACGTTGTGCTACCAGGAGACATCTGGGTGAGGGTTTTCTTTTTGTATTATGGCTTTGATATATGAATCAGCCAGGACTTTTGTTTCTAAAGATACTTGTATACCTTACAAATCATTGATACTGCCATTGAATCTGCTGATCAGAGAACCAAGAGGAATCGTGTGTGTGTGTGTGTGTGTGTGTGTGTGTGTGTGTGTGTGTGTGTGTGTGTAAGCACATGAGTATACTGATATGATATACAGTTGTATTAATGAAAAGAGTTAATGAAACCCTAAATATCAGCTTGAGGCTGTAGATGATGTATAGATATGATGGGTTTGGGTAAATTTAGGTTATTTTAGGGCATTCAACACATTACCCTTGACATGACTATTTGGACAGGGAGGGTCCTTTTTGTCCACCTTAGAAAGGGGACACACTGCTATGGGATTCTCCAGCATCTCAACCTGAAGCAATATGTTTAAACATGGAGCTATGAATAGCACTTGCAAGGTCCTGTATATAGGCGTGACTGGTCAGGGCTGAGGAGAGGGTCATGTATGGCAGTGGCAGCCCCTAGGAACACTCTTTCGAGAAATGCTGTGAAGAGCAGCCCTGGCCTTATTGCTCTCAGCAGTTTCCATCTAAATATATGTATTCTTGGCTCTCCCTTTTTTTCTAAGTTACCACTTCCTTTCTCCTGCATTTTACTACCTTTTATTTGCATTCCAGTTCAGACACCTCACTTGACACAGCTACATTAATCCCCATAGGAGGTCTCAGACAAGCTCAGTAGTACATATGAAGGTAGTTTTAGAAGAAAGATGACCACAATGTTTTTATGTGCTTAGTGTGGTCCTGATATGGTCTAAAACATCTGTTTAATTTGTTTATCTGTTGTTCCTACTAACCCTGGAGGTAGGTATATGGATTACCTGCATTTTACCTGTGGAATGGGGACATTTCTAACTAGGCATAGGCACAGTACTTCCAGGTTTCCTCCCTATTTGGTTTTATTTTGTGTGCATGCATGTGTGTGTGTGTGTGTGTGTGTGTGTGTGTGTGTGTGTGTGTGTGTGTGTGTGTGTAGGCCAGGGGCCAACACTGGGTGTCTATCTACTGCCCTCCACCTTAGAATTTGAAACAGGGTCACTCAACCTGGTGGTCACTGCCTTGACTGACTGGACAGTGAGCTCAGAGGATTTGCCTGCCTCTGCAGTGGGTTACAGGCAAGTACAGCCACACCTAGCTTTTTACGTGGGTTCAGGGGATCTGAACTCAGGTCTTCTTGTTATGCAGCAAGCACTTTATGCACCCTTCTCCCCAGGTCCTAGGGAAACATTTTCAATGAAGACAGGCTCCTCCGGGGTGTGTGGGGACTTGTCTTCACGCCAGTACAATGAGAAGAACACAAGGTTCACATAGCGGCTTCCGTCTGTGCTCTTTGGTCTGCACTGTGTTTTGCTCCCGCGTCTCCAGAGGGAGGGGCTGATAGGTGTTATGAGACAGTTCATCTGAGCATGTGCTCCTTGGGAAACTGAGGAAGGATGATAACATTAGCAGCAGGCGAGAGTGGCAGAGAAAGGGTTGGTGTGGTGACAGTTGCCGACCAAGGCTACCTCACACTCTTCAACTCCAGGCGAAACTTCTGAGGAGGGTTGGTATGGTGATGAGTTCGTGGAAGATCTCCCTGACTTTAGCCTTTAGTTCCTCAGCTTGTGACAGGTCAGCTCTGTGCCCTAGAGGAGCTCAGGCAGATGTCCCAGTGAAGCCCGTGGCACACGTCCGGTGCACAGAAATGTTAGTGATGTTTGTAAAACTGTCAATAGACTTGTGGAACGGGTGGATCCATGCTCTCCTAAGTCCTGCTGTAAAAGACTCGTTTACGTTCTGTTTCCAATGCGCAGAGACAAGCGTGTGCTGTTGAATGACACCTCTAATTGCTGTTTTCTCCTAATAACAAAATGCTGCTATGAATAGCTGGAGATTAAGCAACTAAGATTCGTACACCCTATGCTTGCTACCTCATCTTCACAAAAAACAATAATACACGGCTCCTAAGACTTTATTATCTGTTACATAGACTCATAAAAACCTGGAGCGTGTGTCCTCACTATGCTCTCCAGAGCCGCTGTCATCCGCAGCCCATCCCTCTCTCATTTGTTGTTATTGTGAGGCTTATGAAAGGTGATGGGGGACTCCACGCCTACATGAGGAAGTTCAGCTCCGTACAGCGAAAATGAGACTGCGCTGCAGACATGTTGCGTAATCAAATTTAATTATTCCAGCTAAACTTTTATCTCTCGCACTGTTCTTTGATGTGGCCCCATTCCTAAGCAGAGCTACTGGGCTGACGATCGGGCTGAAATAAGACATGTGAGTGGAGCAGTAATGGGCTTGCTTTTGGTGTGAAAAGAGATTGGCGCTGTATCAAATTACACGATAGTGGAAAAATAAAGCAAAAGATAAAAGGGCAACAACGTTGTGGCGTGGTTAAGTCCGGATTGCAGAGCATGGTCTTGCAACTTACCCACTTACTAGCTCGGTTTCCTTTGAAAGCTTCCTCTTCATTGTCAGTGTGATGTTCTTTCGTGGCTCCTACCTGAGACATCAGTGCTATGACTGGATCCTAGCTGGAAGAAGGAGGGTACTTAGAGGCACCCCACTCCAGCCATTGCAGTACCAAGGGGACACCTCAGGCCACCACCCAGGAAGCCCTCCTTGGAGCTCAATCACCCCTGAGTTGGCGACCACTTGCCATGCAAAGGGGAAGGCCCCCTTTGTCTCCCCAAGAGGCTGGGCCTGTCCCTAGCTCTGCAGCCGTCTGTTGGGATTCTTCCAAGAACAGTGGTGTGCACTCTCATGGTCGCCCTTCATGTCCCAGTGCCTGAGCCTTGCCACTCAGGCCCCTTCCTCGTCCTTCGTTTCTGTGTCTGAGCTGGTCTGGACAGTTGAACTCTGGAGCTGACACGGGGCATTCTGTGCCAGGCCTTAGAGCGGCTACTTGGCCACGTTCTGCTGGTCACTTCTGTTTCCTCACAGCCATGAGAGGAGCAGCTGGGATGGCCAGAGGGAGAACCACCTCTGCCTGCTGTCTCTGGGGTTCACGGGCATGTGGGTAGGGCTCTCCCTGGTCTCCCCGTGAACTCTAGGTGGAATGACCAAGCTAGGATTACTAGCCTCGTCAGTGTAGGAGAAGAGTCCGTGGAGAGACAGGGGGCAGGTAGGGGGGGGGGAGTGACAGTGGCCCAGTGGGGACTGACACTTGAGAGTCACAGATGCCTCCTGATGAAAGCCATTTCCCCTTCCTGTCTGAGCATCGGCTGGTGGGGACATCCAGCTACTCAAGAAGGGGCCTGAGTGTCGAGGCCCAGTTGACTTCAGCCACCATACCGAGTCGGCTCAGAGAGGTTCCAGCCTGGGGTCAGAATGCGGGAAGAACTCACGGTGATGTTCTAGGAGTAGTGGACAGCTCACAATTACCAAAGCAGATGCTTCTCAGGTTCCCGAGTTCAAGTACGAAAGAGACTGGGACAAAGGTCAGTGAGGAAGACGGGTGGGAAGGAAGCTTTCCGCAGTGTGCTGCCAGACGGTCTGGTAGGTGGAGGGTAGAGGTGCCCAGTGGTCCCCGGCTGTGTGGAGGGACCCGGTGGTCCCCGGCTGTGTGGGGGTGCCCGGTGGTCCCCCGGCTGTGTGGGGGTGCCCGGTGGTCCCCGGCTGTGTGGGGGTGCCCGGTGGTGCCCGGCTGTGTGGGGGTGCCCGGTGGTCCCCGGCTGTGTGGAGGTGCCTGGCTATGTGGAGGTGCCCAGTGGTCCCCGGCTGTGTCACTCACAGAACAGAATCTAGGGGAAGCACTGAGGCATGGTGATCTCCTAGTCAGGCCTCTCTGTCCAGGACCCTAAACTGTAGAGAGTTGGGGATGAGAAAGCTGCCTCCACAGCTTACCTTTCTGGTAACATGTGACATTAAACAATGATTTCATGATTAATTCATTAGTTCTGTACATTACTTCACCAGTCAGTGTTACTAATTAAATATCAGATGTTAGTTTTCAAATGTTTTAAGCTAAACCAAAATGCTCCACTATAGTTGATCTACAGCTATATTTTTCCGTGTGTGGTGTGTGTGTGTGTGTGTGTGTGTGTGTGTGTGTGTGTGTGTGTGTGTGTATTATATAGGTGTATGGATGCTTGTTCATGTGTGGGTATGAGTACACATGTATATAACGGTTATGTGCACATGTATGCACATGCATATAGTTGTTAAGTGACAACATCAGGTGTGGTTCCTCGGGTGTGTGGTTCCACCATTTTTTTTTAAAGTGTCCCTCAGTGGAACCGTGACTCTGCTTTCCCAAAGTTGGGATGACAAGCACATGCCCACATTGTGCCCTGCTTTGGTGTGGGTGTTAGAGTCTGAACAGGGGTTCTTGTGCAAGCAATTCACTCACTGAGCTGTCTTCTCCACCCCTGGTTTTTTAGATCTCATAATCTTCGCGTTGAGAACCTCAGTGCATCTACCAGATGTTAGGTACCTGTTGCTGCCGATGCTCACCTGGGGAAAACCAAGTGTCTGCTTCTTAGCATCCCCAAATCCCGAGGAGTCACCGTAATCTAAACTATGTGGCTGTTCACTCAGTTCAGGCGCTGGCTACTGGGAGAACGAGTCCTGTATCTCTGTCACACCCCAGTGCTTCACCAGGCAGGCACTAAATCCCATTTCTGTTTTGTTGACAGACCAACAGTACTCATGGTCTCCAACGCAGCACTTCAATGAGGAGAGGTACTCACCCGCACCCAGGAACATGAAAGGGTTAACTGGAAGCCGGAACCAGCCTCAGATATGTGCGGGCCATACCTGCGGCCTGTCACCCCCAGATGACTGCGAGCACCCCCACGATCACATGCACCATGGGCCGGATGTGCGGCAACCCTACCTTCTCAGCCCAGCTGAGAGCTGCCCGATGGACCACCACCGCTGCTCACCCAGGAGCTCCGTCCACTCGGAGTGTATGATGATGCCTGTAATGTTGGGCGACCACGTGTCCAGTAGCACCTTCCCCAGAATGCACTACAGTTCACACTATGACACCAGGGATGACTGTGCCATGTCCCACACAAACACGAAGGTAAATCGCATCCCCGCCAACCTTTTGGACCAGTTTGAGAAACAGCTACCCCTGCACCGGGATGGATTCCACACACTGCAGTACCAGAGGGCCTCGGCTGCCACCGAGCAGAGAAATGAGAGCCCAGGCAGAATCCGGCATCTGGTCCACTCTGTCCAGAAGCTCTTCACCAAGTCTCATTCTCTGGAGGGGTCGTCCAAGAGCAACATCAACGGGACCAAGAGCGACAGTCGGGTGGAGGACCACCACCACAGTCACCACTCTAAACACAGCAAAAGGAGCAAAAGCAAGGAGCGGAAGCCAGAGAGCAAGCACAAGTCCGGCGGGAGCAGCTGGTGGAGTTCTGACGACAACCTGGACAGTGACAGCACATACCGGACACCCAGTGTGGCCACCCGCCACCACATGGACCACATCTCTCACTGCTACCCCGAGGCGCTGCAGAGCCCCTTTGGGGACCTCTCGCTAAAGACTTCCAAAAGCAACAGTGACGTTAAGTGCTCAGCCTGTGAAGGCTTGGCCCTGACGCCAAACACCAGGTACATGAAGCGTAGCTCTTGGTCCACTCTCACGGTGAGCCAGGCCAAGGAGGCTTACCGCAAGAGCTCCCTGAACTTGGACAAGCCCCTGGTCCACCCAGAGATCAAGCCTTCGCTACGGCCATGCCACTACCTCCAGGTAAGGCCCGGGTGACTGTGTCCTTGTGCAGAAGGTTTTAGCCATTGCTGCCTTTTGTAGTTGACCAAAAGGGTCGTATCAACGTGTGGCATACAAAGTGAAGTTTGAAGGCATGTTTGCCTTTTAGGATTCCAAAGTAAGCCAGTGTGCTTGCTTTCCATCCCTCTGTGCTGTAGCTAGAACTCTCTGAGTTCACATGAACCCCAGAGACAGGAGGCAGAACTGGTTCTCCCTTCGAAAATGTTGTTGCTGAGACGTAATATTGTTGCATCCACATCTTATTTGGTTGGTACACATGCCGCAAGCATGGTGATCCTCAGTGTCGGTCACTTTTATGGGGACTAGACAGCTTTTCCCCCCCTCTAGCTGTTTGGAACTAGAAGTTATTGTAACTAATAATTACCCTGCTAAAAGTTTTGGTTGTTTTTAGAGACTAAATCTCACATTATAATATAAGTGGGCCTTTAACTCAGTATGTAAACCAAGCTGGCTTTGAACTCTCATCAATCCTCCTGCCTCAGCCTGGTTGGGATTATAAGTGTGTTCCACTATGTCTGGCTCAACCTGCCATAACTTTTAAAGTTTTTATTAGCATATATGAATTTTACATAATAATGGGTCTCATGACATTTTCCTACATGTACATAATACTTTGATCATGTTCACCCCCACCCCCAATACTCTTGTGGATTGTCTGGTAATTCCTGAGTATGTAATGCAAGGCTAACTGCAGTCTTCATGCTATACAATGGATCTCTTGGATGAACTCTTCTGGTGTAACTGGAATCAAGCATCCTCTAACCATACCCCCTACTCCCGCTCCAGCCCCCGATAACCACCCTTTATTCCCTGCGTCTATACACCCCAGATCTTGAGCTTCGGTATGAGGGAGCCTGGGCGGAGTGTGTCTTTCTGAGTCTAGTTTGTTTCACTGAGTGTCCTGTGCGCCATGCTTGTGCCTGTTGTAAATGGCAGGGACTCCTCTCTCCCTCGGGGCTGAACAGCATCCCATGCTGCGTGTGCATCCCTTCCCCAAGCCACTCGCTGATGCGCATCAGGTTGACTCCCTGCCTTGGCTTCTGTGAACAGAGCCACAATGTGATTGACAACCGATGGCCGTGGGTGACTTTGGGAGGTCCCTGGAAACATCGCTCCAATGTGACAACCCATCCCTTGGTGCCAGGGACTTAGCGTAACAACACAAATGTCCTGAACACATAGATGCTTGAGCCCACAGGTCTGCCATTTGCACGCGATCACTCCTGTCGTGTGACAACAGCATTCCCAAGCTGTGTGGCATGTGGTGATGACAGGAAGTTTTGTCTGTGGTGAGGGTAACTGTCCTCAACGGTGTGGGTGAGATGGCGTCACTGAAGACAAAAACGTATTACACACAGTGCTGGCGGGATCCAGAGCACTGTGCAGTTCTGCATTTTATGTAATTGCCCTCCCTATCTTCTGACAGTTCTCTCACCAAGAACAGGAGAGGCCTTAGCCTCCGAAGACACAGCCGCGCCTGAGGGAGCCTCTGCAGCTCCTACCAGCCGGTGGCATTAACACAACCTCAGCACTTCAGGTTTCCTCAGAGATATATAGTATATATCCAATTCACAAATCTCATATCCCTACCCTCTAAGAACCAAGGCTTGGCCTGGCCATGTGCTGGCTTAGAGACACCCTCCTAGACCCTGAGTAATGGCGCTAATCATCGGCTGCGTCATCAAGTGGCCAATTAACGAAACAGATGAACAACTGCGAATCTTTCTGGGAGTCAGGTGGCAGAGGCTTCCAGCAGCGCCAGCCCCTCCTGGTATATTGTCCAAGGCTCACTGGTTCTGTTTTGAAAGGAGATGCTAACCAAATTGCTTGTATAGACAGATTTATTCAAAGAGACAAATTGGTAGTTAGATAAAGTATTATTTTTATAGCAGTAGAAAAGGCTTAAATTTTGCTTGTAGTTGGCAAACCTTAATGACATCCAAATGTAAAATGTTCTCTCTGCTTATCTGAGGGAACACAGTGAGTAAAATTGGGGCTCAGTCTGGTTCTTTCACTCTTGTACAAGCGAAAATCTGGTCTTTTTTTTTCCTCTTCTTTGCGCCTAGGAACTCTCCTGCAGTGTTCCCTGAGCACAAGGCAGGGTTGTAACTGTGGCATTTCTCCCCACTCCAGTCCTGAGCTCTCTGCTCCGCACACCACCCTCACCTGCTCATCACCCTCCAGCCCTGGGTTTACTGTCCCTGCTACTGCGCATGTTCTTTCCCGCCCTCCAGTCACCCGGTTCAGTGCTGCGCATGCTCTCCGTGCCCTCCAGTCACCCAGTTCAGTACTGCGCGTGCTCTCTCCACCCTCCAGACACCCTATCCAGTGCTTCTGCTTGTGGAATGTCAGTCGTATCCAAAGATGGAGTGTGACATCATCTTCTACTTTCCACCGCCCCCTCCTTAAACTCTGGTGGTTTTGCTTTCTCTATACCATACCCCTTCCCTACCGGTTGAGATGGAAAGGGGCTCCACAGACGACATCATTGCAGCTGTAACGATCTCATCCAGTCTTGTCTCTGAAAAGTCCAGGCTACAGGGCTGGGAAGACTGCTCAGTGGGCAAGGTACTTCCCGCAGATATCTGAGGACCAGAGTTCGGATCCCCAGCACCCATGAGCATGATGGACTGCTAATAATCCCAGCACTCAGAAGACAGAGCTCAGGGATCCCCAAAGTCGGCAGGCTAGGCAGACTAGTCAAAAGAGCAATTTCTGGGTTCCGATATTTAATGTGGAGAGTAATTGAAGGAGACACCTGACATCGAATTCTGGCCTCCCCATGCATGTGCACACACGTGCAAGTACGCACACATGAAAGCACTCACCATCATGTATGTACATATAAAAAGAAGATGCACACTGGAAGATACAGGCTCCCGCTTAGGTAGACCATCTCTACTGTGTGGCCAGGCACTGAAATGCAAGAACCTTGCCGCGCTGTCGGACACATGTCAGTCATTCCTCAGGCCTCACCAAGGGCTCACTTCTCTCCTGAGTTGGGAGCCACACAACGGACCTCTGTCCTGGGCCAGATCTGTTGTCTGCATCTTGTGATCTGCATAGAGCCCTCTGCCTCTCTCTTCTCTCCTTCACTCTGGGACTTCTTTTTGAAACCTTGGGTTTGGAACCCGTCTTTGTTCCGCCAGCCCCTGCGGCCTGGGTGTCATCCCAGATGCCTCTCTGGCCTCCAGCTTCCACAGACCTGGAGCTAGCCACCAGTTTGTGGACTTCCCTGTCTCAATAGCTTCTCAGCTGTGCTTGGGTGTTGAGCACTCGTATTGTAATCAGTCATTTCTCAGCCTGCCTCTCCAAGCCCCGAGGGTAAAAGCCATGTTGGCCCCTCTCCCTCCCCCTCCCCCTCCCCCCTGGATCTGCCTACTTCTTTGCCTATAGCTAGACACCAACTGGGAGAGTTGGCCAAACAGTCAGTGACAGGTCCAGCTGTTACCTTACCAAAACGTATTTTGGAAATGTCAGCAGTTCGTGTCCCTTCACAGTAGCATGCAAAGCACAACTAGGTTGGCATAGTGCTGTGAAGGGATGAGACTCAATAGAAAGCAGCATTGAAAGTGAAGTTCCCCTGGTGCTCCATAAAACTTTAGCAGGGTACAGCTGAAAAGGAGAGGACAGCAGTTGTAGAATCCTACCTACAAGCCCCAACAGTCTCAAATCCTCTCTTCAACCTCCCTCAGTCCCTTGGTGGCGCGTGGTGGCCATGGCTGGGCCTTGGTAAGCATGGCACCTGCAGGGGACACAGACCTATCTCCTCCCACTGTTCATATGGACAACCATGGTCTAAATAGTCAACCTGTGGGGTGAGAGGTTTAAGGACCCTTGAAGGAAATTATGGCTTTCACAGGGCCCTCTTCCCCCAGCCCCAAATACCTCATCTACGAAGAAACTTCCCTCACATACCATCCTCCATCCGTTTTCACCTCTCCACGAAGTCCTTCTCCCCTTCCTTGCTGTCCTCTGTCTGTCATGCCATGTCACTTGTGGAAAGATTTATGAAATACACACAGCTCCTCCGGCAGCGTTTGTCCCCAGACCCAGCTAAATTGATGTCTGGGTGCATTCAAAGGTGTCCTCACAGGGCTGTCCCTCACGCTGGAGGCACTGAACTTTCCAGTGGAAAGGCCTCACAAGCCCAGACTTCATTTCACAACCAGCATTGGGAATTAAAGAAAAATTAAAGGAATGTGCCCATGGTGCTTTGTAAGGACATGGTCTAAAAGGACCAGAAGTCCGTGCCCAGGGGCAGCATTCTTTTTTTTTTTCACCCCAAACTAGAGATTTGCAGTTGAATAAAAGGACACCTCTCTATACCCACCTTTGGCTTGTATGGAATATGTACTTAACATTCAAGGAAGACTCTGGTTTGTAAGTAGGTCAAAACACAGCAAATAGAACTGACGGGGAATTCTGGCCCGTGTTCTTCTCTGAAAAGGCTTTTGTTCTTGTATTTTCTGCCTCAGCAGACAAACTGTCTTAAGGCCAAACTTGGAATAATGTGGCAGGCACGTGGGCCAGTGATTCACTACATCCTGTTTAGGGGCCAAGCGGTTCCCTGTGTCCTGAGGAGGAGACACTGGCCTTGGAGAGGACCTGGTACCAGTCAAGGAGGTCGCAATTGCTCTGCCCTGTGGGAAATACTTTCTTCCCTTGACCCTTATGAGCACAACACCCCTGTCTCTCCCATGCCCGCCATCACCTCCCTCTTTGGCCCCCATGTTCTCTCTGGCTTGGCTGTCTCCTCACCTGTAATCTGTAACCATGTGACTCTGGTTTTTTTGGCCCCTCCAAGTGAAGAAAAGCCCTAGTGTTTCTGTTTCACTTATGTTTGTAGCCGGGGATGTTTGGGTTTTTGTTTGTTTTGTTTTGTTTTAACAAATGAGACTCCTAAGTTTTGAAAGCTCGAGAGACGATGGATGGGACAAGGCTAGGGGGCCCGTTCCCTTTGAGCAGTTGGGAGCGTTCTGCTTCTACCCATGGTTCAGTGTTCTCTCCTCTCAGGTCTTCACAGCCTGCTGCCCTCCCGAGCTCTTTCCCCTCCATATCTACACACTGAAAAGGGCCTTAGCCCCTCTTCAGCTCCTTCCCTTCAAGGGCCCAGGATGAATACACAGTTGGAAGATTGTCTCCACTTATCATAAAAAAAAATTACAGCTTAAAAATCCCATTTTCCCCAGTTACTTTGCTCATCCCAGCAGCATTTATATTTACATTCACATTCACATTTACATTTATATTTAAATTTGCTTCAATCAACATATCAGGAAGCACACAGTTCTGGCCATTGGCTTCCACAAAGCCCAGAAGTGAACTCGGAGACTGTTGACAGCTCTGAGCATCCCAGCAGAGGCCCTACACGGTCACATCATGTCCCCTTGTTTGTTGCCTTCACAGAACCTCTCCTGTATCCTTTTTTTTTTTTCCTTTCATCTTGTTTTGCTGTCTTTAACTGACAGGCAGTTGCTGTATGTTTATGGGGAATAGTATGACACTTCAACACATATAAATAGACAGGGTTCAAATCAAGGCGTAGATCATCTCCATGTCTGCATCACCTCGTGTTCATAGCCTTCGGGTTCCTTTTACCTGACTCTTCCTAAGGATCGGAGGCTGAAGTAAGCCATGGGCATTCGCTGTGCTCTGCAGAGCACTAGCCCTTACTCCTCCTGCACCAAACCTGTTGCCTGTCCTTCCTCTCCCCTTCATCTCTCCCTTCCCAGATTTCATTAATCACTGCTCAACTGTCTTCATCTTGGACATCAATTTTTTTTATCTTCAACAAATGAGTGAGATATGTGGTGTGCATCTCTCTTTTCCTGGCTTGTTTTATTTACCATAATATACTCCATATTGTTGCAAATGGTAAGATTTCCTCATGTTTGGCCAACAGTGTTCCACTGTATCTATTTATGTGTATATCACTGGATATTACCTATATTAATATATCATATTTTCTTTATCTATAAGTTAATGGTCACCTATATTGATTCCACACTATTGGAACTAGGCTGCAGTAAACATGGTTTTATAGGTAACCCTTTAACATATGATTTCATTCTCTTTGGGTATATACCAGTAATGTGATTGCTTTATAAGTAGATCTAATTTTGGATGTGGGGGGGATACTCCAACACTGTCTTTGATAATGGCAGTACTGTTTTACATTCCCACTAACAGTGAGCAAAGACCATTGCCTTTCTGTTCCCTTGGCCAAATTTGTGGTTTTGTTTACCTTTGGGAAAAGTCAGGCAGGGTAGGCTGGCATCTCACATTTGTTTTAATTTGCATTTCCCTGATGATTAGCCATTGATCACTTTTTCATAGACTTGTTGACTATCCTCTATAGGAACTGCTCTGTTAATTTCTCCAACTTTTAATAGGATTATTGGGGAGGGTGTTGTTGAATTGTTTGAGTTATTTGTGTATTTTGGAATGTATCACTGTGCATGATACTGCATGGCTCTAATCCAAGATCTTATAAGATGGAAGCAGGAGGATTAGAGGTTCAAGGCCAGCCTTAGCTGCATAGTGACTTCAAAGCTCTGTCTCAGAAAGGAAGGAAGGAAGGAAGGAAGGAAGGAAGGAAGGAAGGAAGGAAGGAAGGAAGGAAGGGAGGAAGGAAGGAAGGAAGGAAGGGAGGGAGGAAGGGAGGAAGGGAGGAAGGAAAATATTCTCCTATTAGAAAGGAGACCCATTTGATTGGCTTATGTCATGGGGGCTGGGTAGTCCAACAATGGCTGTCTGCACACTCCAGAAGCTGAGGACATATTAGCTGATGGGTTCACAGAGCTGGATGCCTCCAAAGTTCCAACCTGGTGATGAGAATCTTCAGGATTCCAAAAGAGTTGCTTGGAAGGCTGAAGGAGCTAAAGCCTGATACCAACTGAGGACAATAATGGCAGTGACAGCAACAGACGGCAGAGTCGAAGCACTCATCACTGAGAAGTGAAGGTGGTCAGGCAAGCAGCACTGCTTGAGTCTTGTCTCTGTGCCTGGAGCACCACTAGAAGATGCTGCCCACTCTGAGGGATTGTGTTCTCAGCTTAGGTAATCCTTCCTGAAAATGCCCTCATGGATCTGCCCACAGGTGTGTCTCTTGGTTGATTCCAGATTTCATCAAGTTGAACATCAATATTAACCATCACAGATGGAGAGCTTACAGCTAGTGTGTGGGTTGCTCTTATTCTCTGTTGATTGCTTCCTTTGCAGCTCTGAAACTTCTTTGTGTCACATAATCTCATTTGCTGTTATTGCTCTTATTTCTAGTGTCTGTGAGTCATATACAAACCATCTCTCCCACTGACACCTGAAGTTACCCCTGTGTTTTCTTCTAGTTTAAGAGTTGCTTCTGTATTCAGAGTTTCAAATCTTACATTTAGATCTTTGATCTATTTTGAGTGTATTTTAAGAGTTAAAGACAGGGGTCTAGCTTTTTTCTTCTGCAAGGGGCTATCCAGTTCCCCAGGTACCACTGGTTGTTGATTCTACCATTTCTCTGGGATATGTTATTTGCACCTGTGTCAAAAATCAATAGTCTGTATTTCTCATTTTTCTATTCTGTCTCATTGATTTTTGTGTCAGTTTTTATGAGTTTACCATACTGTTTTGATTGCTGTAGTTCTGTAGTATATATGATATTTCTGGCATTGCTCATTTGCACAATTACTACCTTTACTATCCAGTAACTTTTGTAATTTAGGAATTTTTTTCTATTTTAATGAGTAATGGATATTCTGGGGATGGTTACAGTAAATCTATTAATTGCTTTGGTTTGTGTATTTTGGGGTCATATATATGTTTTAATAATATTAATTGTTCTAACACATTAACATGGGAGGTCATTCCATTTGTGTGAATGTCTGTACCCATATATTGCTGGGGAGAGGGGAGAGAATGAGAGAGGGATCTCCAAATTCCTTCATTGGCCTTTTACAATTTTCATTATAGAAGATACTCATTTCCTCACTAAATTTATTCCTAGATATTTTATCTTCTTGTAGATGCTATGAATAAGATCACTTTCTTGGCTTCATTATTAGTGAGTTTGTATTGATTTGTAACAGTGTTACTGATTTTTGCATGTTGGCTTTGTATTCTGCAGCTTTACCGAGTTCATTTGTCAGTGTTCACAGGATTTTGGTGGATTCTTGAGCTTTTTCTACATGGAGAAAGGGGGATAATTTTACTTTTCCTGGTTTCTTTCACACCTTTCACTGATATAGTTGTTCTAAGACCTCCAGTACTATATACTATACTGAATGAGAACAGTCTCAATAGATATCCTTCTTGAAACATTTTCAACATTTCCCCGACCCATATCCATAGGATGTTGGCTATGGCTTTGTCGTACACAGTCTTTACTATGTTCAGGCATGTCCCCACTGTACTTGATTTGTTGAGGTTTATCATGAAGAGACCTAGAAGTTGTGTTTACTGGGCTCGTCAGTCACGTGGCTTTCTTCCTGCCTTCTGTTGATGTAGTGGAGTATTGGTTTGCATATGTTAAACCATCCTTGTAGTCTTGAGATAAATGTCTCTTGACTGCGCTAAATGAGCTTTTGAGGTTCGTTTGGATTTGGTTATTATTGTGTTGAGAATGTTTCCACGTGTTTCTGTCAGGGATGTTGACCTTGGTGCTTTGTTTGTGCTCTGTCTGGCTTGGCTCTATCTGGCTTGGCCTCACGAAATGAATGGAGTTTCCTGTCTTTCCATTTTGTGATTACTTTGAGAAGCATTCACATTTGTTCTTTATAAGTTTGGTAAAATTCAACACTGAATCCATCTGGTCCTGGATCGAGTTTTTTTCTTTGGTTGGTTGGTTGGTTGGTTTCGTTTTTCTTTGTTTGGGGATGTTTTACTGCTGGTTTGGTCTTTTTTTTTTTTCTTTCTTGTTTTTGGTTATTAACGTCTCCTATGTCCTTGTGGTTCAATGATGGTAGATCATATGTATTAAGAAATTCATACACATCCCAAAAGCTTCCCAATTTGTCAGGAATACAGTTTGTCAGTTTTTTTATAAAACGCCTTTGTGTTTCTGGGATACCAGTTGTAGTGTGTTCTTTCTTCATCTTTGATTTTATTTTCATCTTCTCTCCTTTTATTCTTAATAAGCTTAACTAAAAATAGCATTCAGCTTTAAAGATGGCTTATTCATCACAGATGCCAGAAGGGGATTGGCTCAGCACAGAGCGCCACACCAGGGCAGTCAGGAGAAGTGGGAGTGCTCACAGAAGCCTTGTGATCCCATGGGAAGGAAAGGCAAGGTGGGTCGTGTGAGGAGAGGACAGTTCAGTTTGGAAACTAAGCTCTGTTCCTGAGTGTCTGCAGCAGAGGGGCAGTGACCTCAGGGTGGGGCCCACAGGAGAGATTGGGGTGGACACTCTGGTTTTATGAAGTTGCTGTAAAAATTGAGCTTGAAAGTTACTATCTCTTGGCTCTGACAAGCCCTGAATAAGGCTGTGTTTCCATGGCTATCAAAACCACGAAAGTCAAACCATCACAAATACTGAAAGCAAACAGGTCTAACACACAAGAGCATAGTAGCGTCCCTAGGGAGGAAGTCAGGTGACATGCAAAGAAGACAGGGAAGCCCCAAAGCAATGAGTTACCTTGAGCAAAGTGTCCCCACATGGCCTAGAAAGAAAAAGCTGGAGCATGAGCACCATCATTTTAACCTTGGCTCAGAGATATGGGGATCGTATCAAAGATTCTTCCTGGACATTCTCCTTGGAGTCCTAGGAAATAGGTCTCCTCTGTAGCTTAATAAGTAAAGAGGATGTGAACACTGCCCCCAACTTATCCTTGACTCAGAAATGTAGAACCCATGTCAATTGTCTTCCTGCCTATTCTCCATAGAGCCCACCTAGGTACCCAGCCCAGGCTACCTAAGGCCCACTTTTCTCATGAAGAACAGATGTGAGATCTCAGCTTGTGTCCTCAGTCATTGCTGACCTCTTGTCACAAGAGACTGTTGACCTACAATTTTCCCACAAGCTCTTATTTGTCTCTCTGACCCCAGGTACCACACCAGCTGCTTTGAGGCCTCCGACACTAGGCAAGAGTTGATTGACGTTGAGCACTCAAACCCTCTCAGCATTGGCCTGCTGTGGAGCTGCATTTACTGTCTCAAGAATAGTTTCAACCCACACAGGCTCCAGTGGGCCTCATTTCATGTGTAATGATGCCCAAAGAACTTTCCAAAACAGCACTGGAAGAGGGGCAGATAGAAACAAAGAGGAAAAGACAGACAGACAGACAGACAGACAGACAGACAGAGAGCTCCTAGGGAACAGAAGGAACACTTAGCCAAGATATAATGACTCAAAATGACTTTTGAGCAAGAAGATGATGCCCAGATCCTGGAGGGATGAATTCTGCATGCACTTAAGTTCCAGTGTATCTATGGAGATGAGACTTGCTTGTTCACGCCATGGTGTAGAAAGAAACACAGACATGGGTCTGAGGCTGGCCTTCATAGATAATCTTTCTCCACATAATTTCTTAGTGCCCATGGGTACCAAAGGCCTCCTTTCCAGCCCTAGATGCCCTACATTCTGCCATATATATATATATATATATATATATATATATATATATATATATAAAATCTTATAGCTCTCAGCATCAGCCAAAACTCACTAGCACAAACCAGATCTCCACTTCTCTGTAGCAGGAATCTTAAAAGTCCTTATTAATAAAATCAAACCTGAGGCCAAGTATTGGGGAGAACACTGGAAGATCAGAGAGACAGAACAAGCCACAGCTAACCTCACCTGGTCAACTTCTCAGCTGGTCTTGTTTCCTCAGACTGGAAGCCTCTGTGTCCTCATATCCGAATGGCTCTCAGCTGAACTGTGCTGCTCAAAACCTAAAAGCTTAACCAGCCAAATGCTTAACCAGCCAAATGCTTCTAGTTTCTGGTCCTCACGCCTTATATACCTTTCTGCTTTCTACCATCACTCCCTGGGATTAAAGGCTGGTTTTCTGGGATTAAAGGTGTGAGTCGCCATGCCTGGCTGTTTCCAGTGTGGCCTTGAACTCACAGATATCCAGAGGGATTTCTACCTCTGGAGTGCTAGGATTAAAGGTGTGAGTGCCACCATTTTCTAGCCTTTGTATCTAGTGGCTGTTCTGTCTCTGACCCCAGATGAGTTTATTAGGGTGCACAGTATTTTGGGGAATACAATACCACCACACTTCTCAGCTTGGCTAGGAAGATCTTGGCCTTGGAAGTCTTTTCACAAGCAGGAGCTCTGCACAGTTTCCTTGCCCTTGGGATACATCCATGCATCCTGTTCTAGCTTCCTTTGTGTTGATATAAAAACACTGATAAAAAGTGATGTAGGAGAGGAAAGGGCTTGTTGCAGCTTACACTCCCCAGGTCATAGTCTATATTGAGGGAAGTCAGGGCAAGAATTCAAGACAGGAATCTGAAGGCAGAGCTACTTGCTATTCCATGTAATATTATCTCCAATCAAGGAACTCACTCACCACCAAGGAAGTGTGGAAGAAACCATGGAGGAATGCTGCCTGCTTGCTTGTTTGCTTGTTCTCTTGTTTGTGCTTAGCCAGCCTTCTTATACAGCCTAGAACTACCTGCCCAAGGAATGGTGCACCCATAGTGGGCTAGACCTTTCTACGTTAATTAACAATCCTTCATGGGCATGCCCACAGAACCACCTGATAAAAGCAATTATTCAATTGAAACTGCCCTTTCAGGGGATGCTAGGCTGTGTCAAGTTGACAGTTAATGCTATCTACACACTTTACTCTCCTTCTCTGCCCATATAATTCTTCACGAACTTACCAGACATTCAGCATCTCTCTGATTATTCTAAAATGAAGCTCATATAACCTATTTAGATACACATTATTGAGGGGGAAGCAGATAGGGCAGGGAAGGAGAGAGATAAATATGTACGCACGGCCTGATCTCTCATGTAAAAGAAATAAAAGTAAAGTAACTTTTAAGTGAAAGTATTTTAGGATAACAATGTTGGGGCAGAGCAAGTCTGTGCAGAATGAAATGTTCTCGCGTTTGTTTCTGAGTGAAGGGTCGCAGTAATTGGAGAGCTACAAATTAGACCAACAGAGGAGTGTTGTAATGAGGAATCAGACTCCAGCAAGGCTCTGCCAGCCCTGGGGGATTTGGAAACGGTAAACAATTCCTGGTAAATTGCCAACTGAGCAGCGTTCTCGCTCCCCTTGATTTACATGGTAGTTATACTCTAGAAAAATAAAATCCATCGCTCATTAAAATTGCCAGCTAGAACAAAAAGCCTGATTTTCACACAAAGCATAGCAAGGTTCAGGGAAAGCTGACTCAGGTTTGTGCAGGATGTAGGCAGTCATTCTTTGGGTGGGGTTGCACATGGCTCCCATATAACAAGCATCTTTGGACCCCTGGGTATGTGAATGAACTCCCTGTGTGAGTTGAATTTCCTCAGATGGGTCTCCAGAATGACTGGTGATGCCATGGGATGCTTTGCCTAGGTCCCTTGTCATTCATCTGTCCTCTGTTCACAGCCTGCAGGGCCCAACTGTCCTGCTCTGTTACTCTCCCCTGTGGCTCATGTACTTGATCCTTGTTTAAAACACACACACATACACACACACACACACACACACACACACACACACACACACACACACACATATTCACACACACATTCACACACACACACACACACACACACACACACACACACACACACACACACACACACACGTTGCTGACGGAATGAAGAAAATGTTTCCAGAGGGAGAACACAGCTTTGTATGGCGTTTCTCTTTAGTTCACCTAAAAAGAACCTTATTATAAAATGCTCCACCTCGCCAGTTGAAGGAAAGACGTTTTCATGTGTAGTATTAAGACATGCTTAAAGCACAGCATCACAACACACACAGATGCCAATCGCAGGAGAATGCCCCTTTTATAGAACTTATGAATGCTGTTCATCACTGGGGTATGATGCTGGTGGCGGCGGTGGGGGTAGCTCATCGCCTTGGCATAGCGAAGGCTGGGGTTGGCTCTGCAGAGGCTGGATGCCTCAGGCTTGTTTCCCCGAGGCTGAGAAGCTGCTACACGCGAGTGCCAGGTGCACACTTGGCCACTCCTCTGCGTTCTGCTGCGGGTTTTAATGTTTCCACCATAAGGGGAAGGTTTATTTACTGAGACTTGGTGGCTTTTCATAGCCCAGGCATATGCTCTGGAAATCGACTGCTTTACACTCCTTCTGTATTGAATTTTTTTCTGTCAAAGGCTGTGAAATTGGCTTCTTAAATCAGAAACAGAAACATACAAGCTGGTCTCATTTGTTAGTTAATTTGTAGGCTGCTGGATAAAAAACAATCTTTACCTTGCTCTTTATGGAAACATGTTTTTGGTTCAAAAAAAAAAACCTCTCCATAAACCTGACAGTGTGAGCCTCTCTTTTGGTGACAGCTGGCCTCTTCCTCCATCTGTCCTCTTCTCTGTGACCACCACCTGAGTGCTCACTGAGAGATGAAGGGTGCAAGCTCCCCTGGCCCAGCCCAGGGGCTGGCCACCACATCTTTTATCCTGCTTCTTCTGCCTACACTATTCCTCTGGCCAAGTTCAGACTCAGTGGCCCCGATGCCTCCCTTCCAGGAGCCTTTACTGGCCACCAGTCAGTCACCAGCTTTCCCTGGAACTGTCCCTTACCCTAACTTGCTTATGGCCTCGCCACACCGTAGTCATCACCTTCACTGAAGTGTTGTGACATTGAGGGCTCTGGCAAAAGTACTATACAGCTTAGGAAAGCTTGGAAAGCTTAGAAAATGGGACTAGATGGGGAAATCATCGAAAAGTCCCCATTCCCCCTGTCCCATTGTTGACACCTGCCATGCAACTTACCACTGTGTTCCTACATGAAGGCAAGTCTGTCAGCTTTATATGTTTCCCTGGCTGTCGTTTGCATACATCCCCGAGACTTCATGAGTTGGAAAGTGAGTCCTCAAAATTCACATGCTGATGGTATTCAGAGGTATCCTTTTGGGGTGATAAGTTGTCCTGGGTGTGGCCATGACCATAGGACACACATGATGCAATTAGTAGTCTAGAAGAGCAGAGGAGAGGCTTGCTTGCCCCGTCTCACAAAAGGCCCTCACCAGAAACCGAACAGATTCCAGCACCATGCTTTTGTACTTCTAAACCTCCAGAACTACAAATTGAATCAACCTCTTTAAAATCTACTGCATCTGTGATATTCAGAGACAGGCTAGTCAACAGACCATGATGCCTTCATAACCATCTTCCAGAGCTTGGGACAGATTCTTCTGAAATTCAAATAGAGTTCATGTGAAGCCATTCCCGAGGACGGACTACCATCCTGGCTTCTCCCCTTTGTCCTGGTGACTGACTCACAAGGTTTACACAGAGCTTGAATGGGCTGGCACACCTTGCCAGAGAAACAAGGACACTGGTCATCGTGTGAACATCCTGGTCTTCTGGTTAGTGCCACAGAGATGACATTCCTCTGCCTGGATTTCCAGTGTATGGTTACTGAAGAGGCTTCCAGTAAGACAGCACCAGATAAGAGCTCTCAGGTGCCCCAAGAGTGAACTCTTCACACATCCTGTGTCATTTTCCCAGTGTTGAGGCATATTCCCTGTCAGGACATGATATCTCCCTACAAACCAAGATTCTCCATGGGTGGGTTAATGCCTATTACATGCTGAACAAAAAACCCTCTGTGTCATTGGCCTCTGTGTCAGTCTGCCTAAAACTTCAGCTGTTCCAACATGCGATCTGTGTGGCTGGTGTTTGATGTGGTCATTAAAATTTTTCCAGGCCCTCTTGGGATAGTCTGCATTCTTCCTCAGACCTGTGCATAGTGTGGCACAGAACCAGGTCATTACAGTGTTAAAGTGTTTAACCTGTTAGCAGCAGCACCTACCCCAGCTCAGGCCTGTAGGGAGCCCACAGCATTCTGTCTGTTAAGCCCTCTCCTCGATCCAAGAGCTGCATCTAGCCCTGTCGAGCCTGGCTACAGAGTTGGTGGGCTTCATTGTGCCTATGTCTGATCAGGGAGAGCCAGCTGAATCATGCACGCCCTCTTAGACCTTGTGAGTATTATGTTACACTTTGCCACACAGGATGAGTGGTAAATACAAGGCCTGCCCAACCAGCCTAGCAGGAGGTACAGAGTGGGAGAAGAATGCAGAGCAAGTCCTGACTACAACATGGAAGATATCATGGCCCCACTTAGGTCTGGAACCCCGACAGGCCTGTTGACTACCATCAGCGCTCACACAGATGTAGAGTCTAGGGGCTGGTGCATGCATGGCCCGCAGCCTCCTTTCTCCGTGACTCCGGGTGTGGAGACTAGCTGTAGGAACAGTCTGCACAGTGATCAGATCTACAGGCACAACACACACCATGCTGTCCAGGGAGGAACCCTGGTGCCGTCTGCTGAAGAGCCTGCCATCCCATCAGCCATATGGGTTCCTGTTAGAAGGGCCAGAGTGCTTGGCTTCATGCAGTGTTGGGGCTGGAAGGAAAGCAGGATCCTTCGCAGGCCAATTTCAGAATATTACAGAAAATCTAAACGTTTTACAGTGGGGAAAAAAAACACTTTGAAGACTTTTTAAGTGTGAAATTTTATCATTCTCCTCTATCACTAGCAGCTGAGACCCCTCTTCTCCAGCCAGGGTTGCCCTTTACCAGTCTTTGGAGCTGCTGGCAGAATTGCCCACACTGGGCCATGTGTCTCACCAAGGAGCTGCACTGAGTTGGGCAGGGGGTCAGGGGTGGGGGTGGAGGGGACGCTGCTGCTCTGAGAAATACCATGTTCACTCCTGTGAGGTTTAGCTTATTGGAGACAGGCAACTCTTGAGTTGCCGGTGTGGAGCCAGAATGCTGACCAGCTTTGTCAACTACTGACCAAGTCAGCCTTCAGGCCAGGGACACAGCAGAGAAGTTTGGAGTTGGCATCCTTTGAGTCTTATTTGGAATTCACTGTGTACAGGGTTATGAAGCTCTGTGTACATAAGATGGATAGATATGTCTTCCTTTATTGGCCAGTGCATGTGTTCTGTGTATGTGCTATGATTCTGCTTTGGGGATTAATTCTCATCTTTATTAACATTTACCACTAAAAGGCATTTAGCAATAATGTAGGTGTCTCTTTCCATTTTCTCTTCCATTTCTTCATTTTATTTTTCCTATGTTCCTAGTACCTTCTCAACTTTTTCCATAATGTTTATCTTTTACTTTTACAAAGGGGAAAAAAATCAACGATTTCCTATTAAGACCCTTTCAGGATTTGGAAGACTATGAAAAAGCACATCTTTCTGTGTGCATGACTTAAAATGATAAACAGCCAAAGGAGCTATGTCTCCAAGAACTTGTAGGACACACTTCTCGAGGGCACAGTTGACATGTGCTGTCTCTGCTCCCTCCCAGGTGCCTCAGGATGATTGGGGTGCGTACCCCACAGGTGGCAAAGAGGAAGAGATCCCCTGCCGTAGGATGCGAAGTGGCAGCTACATCAAAGCCATGGGTGATGAGGAGAGTGCAGAGTCAGACTCCAGCCCCAAAACGTCTCCAAAGGTGGCCCTCCGGCCAGAGCCCCTGCTGAAGTCCATTGTCCAGAGACCACTTGGAGACCACCAAACGTAAGAAAGATGTCTTCTCTCTCCTGACCTCCTCTCTCCCTCCTCACAGCTGGTTAGCCGTGGGTGGGTGAGCTATCTTCACTTTGAATTTAAATTGACAGTGTTAGAGCCTAAGCCCTCAGTTTCCACATCCTTTTTGTCACGTTGATATCTTATGATACTTTTATTACAATATTTTAAAAAATTATTTCTTTTACTTGGCAGGATTATAATGTAATTGTATCATGTTCTCCTTCCCTTTTCTCCCTCCAGACCCTCCCACATACTCCTCCTTGCTCTCTTCCAAATTTGTGCCCTCTGATTTCATTAATTGTTTCATAAGTACAACCTGCTCAGTCTATATAATGCTATTTGTATGTGTGTTTTAAGGGCTGATCATTTGGTATTGGATAACCAGTTGGATGACCAATCGGACCTTTGGTTGTTTATTTCATAATTGTGGAAATATGCTTGGGCAATTTTTGTGTCTGATTGGTTCTTTTTGTTTTTTGAGGAGTTGGGGTGGTTGGGGTAGGATCTCATGTAGCCCAGGTTGTCCTGAAATTCACTCTGTACCAAGAATGGCCCAGAACTTTTGATCCTCCTATCTCCACCTGGGTCTGATTTAAAGCATCCATTATGCATCAGGACCTGACACATCACTCCAACATTTGCATTAAGAGGGACATGTGTCTATTCAAATGACAGTGTGGGTGTGTGAATGTCTGAGGATATATCTGAACAGGGGCTTTTCTGTAGACTCTCACTTCATAAGTGCATGGGTAGAGAACAGATTTTTGTAAAGGTGAAGGAAATGGCTTGTTTTCACAAACATAAGATCAATAGACTTTGTCTGTGTGTTCAAAGGCATACCATTGATAATATAAACAGCTAAAACCCACTTGGGAAATTAGCTGTTGAACTATGCAAACCACAGTTGTTCTCAGCATCTCCCTGATGGCGTGCCCAGGATGTCAGGGAGTCTGGTTGTAAAATCTAAGAGCCTCCCGGTGCCACCTCACTTCCTATCTTGAGATAGATGCCTGTCCTGTGTGAGTGACAGCAGCAGGTGACAAGCCACTCAGGGTTCTGTGTGTCCTTAGAGTAGCTCCCCACGCTGCACAGTGAGACATCAAAGCTCTAATCAGAGGAATCACCTTGGTGTCTCCTCCACCTAGCCTGGTACTCACTATAACAAGGCAACACTATCATCATTTCTCCCGTTAAACCCAATAACTCAGGAGCATTAGCTTACAAAATGAAAACTGAAAAATTGAATTGCCGCAGAATCTTACTGGGGGAGCCGTGCAGCCTAGGGTGGCCCATAGGAGCCCTTTTTCTTGGAGAACATAGAGGTGCTTAGTGTAATTTAAACTAACCTTGTTCCTCAACTTAACTGCAGGTCCAACTGAGTTGGGGGCAGAGCCATTGGTATGGAGGAGGAGGGTGCTCTGGGCTGCATTGAGACCAGACCTAGAAACTACTTAAGTTAACCAAAGCTTTTATTTTCTAATGAGCTACATAAACAGACCATCTTTCTTCTTGAGTTTATTTATATTCAAAGACTGTTTCAAATACAATTGATTATTCTAAAATGGCATTCAAAATATAATTGTAAATATCCAGGTCTGACAGGGCTCTCATCATTGTTTCCTTTTCACACTATAGAATTTCCCAGCAGGAGTGACTCTCAAACGCTTCCTAGATACAGAGTGATCCGGAGGCTGGAAACAGGCACAAAGATTTGCTCATCTCTATGAGAGTCTGTTCTCTTCTATGCACAGGCAGTTTGGTGACCTTTGGCAGTGTTTAAAACAGCAAATGTGATGGTGGGATGAACTTGGCAGTTATCTGGGAAAAGGTCTTAAGTCTTGTCATGGTTTCATCTTTCTGCGCTCTTGGGACCATTCGTGTTCCGGCACTTCCTGTATCGCTTTGCAATCCCGTACACTAGAAGGTGTACGCAGGCTGTTAAAGCTGCCTAGCCTAGGGTGGGGGTGGCTGGGTGGAGACTGGGACTCTAGTCATCAGTTATATGTCTTCTTTTGAGCTATGTAATAGAAAATCCCCTCTGTGAAAGCTGCGGACATTCTGCTTTTGAGGCCGTACCTCTTGGAACAACACCAGAATTATTCTGCTGAAAGCTGTCTTGTCGTTCATCATGAGTGAGTCACTCCCTCATTACTGAGTTACAGTGCATCCACATTATTCACAAAGGCACTTTCACGTCCCCAGAAATGTCTCTAAAACAGTGCATGATCCTAGAAAGTCTTCGTCAAAGAAAAGTATCACCAGCAGTGACCACTGAAATCCTTGTTGCCACTGTCTTCTTGCCTCGGAGCACACGCCTCTCGGCTGCTGGGTTCACTGATCCGAATGTCTGCCTGAGGCCAGGTGGAGGCCTGCCCATCTGTACACCAGCCCCTGCTGTGTGCAGAGTGCCAACCAGAGTTCTTAGCAATTCATTTAAATATGAATTCCAAGCTACTACTGAATCCAATTTACTGCACTTTTTAATTAGCTTACGTATCAGCGTTGAGATACTTGAATTACCAATTCAAGTCTGTTATTATGAAAAGTAGAGCTAATAATTTAATTTGAGCCTTTTGCTTTGTTTTGCTTAGTTGAATTAAAAATCAGAAATCTAATAATGTTGAACCTACCTGAGCCATTCAGAGGTGAAGGCAGCGCTTTACATCTGCCGAGAAAGGAAGGCATACTCAAGAGCCATACTCTGAACTCCTCTTAAGATGAACTCTTCCTGGAGCATCAAAGTCTTTGCCTATGCATCCCTGTGTTTTCAGAGACACCTGAGTCCCATGAGGCTCGGTCTTAGTGGTCAACTGGACTGAACTGAGACATGACTAGGACCGGTGAGGACAGCCATGTGGGGCAGTGACTGGGAGGGTCAGCCCCCACCCCCAAGGTGGGTGGAAACTTCTAGTAAACAACTCAGAAGGAAGCAAAGGCTGAGGGAGAGCATGTGAGCTGCTTTGCTTTCTTTCCTGGGCAAGCGTGTCTGTGACTGCAGCAGTCCTTCACAGACACCAGACTCAAGCTTCTCCAACCTTCCATGGTGGACTCAACGCCAGTGACTCTTCTGAGAACTTCCAGACTCAACACTTCCTTTAACCTACTGAGTGTCCTTGTTTGGCCGCCATTGTTGGGCTATCCAGCCCCATGTGAAAGTCAATTAGTAATATGGGCAATTTATATATATATATATATATATATATATATATATATATGCGTGTGTGTATTTCCTTTTAGTTTTGTCCCTTTACAGGATCATTCCTAATATAGATACATAGACGCAGACGCAGACACAGACACACACACACACACACACACACACGAACATTTTATAGCCTTGGAATAGAAAAAAATGTTTAAACATTTTACATGAGAAAAAGCTATAAGATCCTGACCAATTTGAATTAACTTTAATACAATTAAAAACTTATTCAAGGTCAAAACAAAGAAGCCAGCAAACCAAAAGTGCTGTCACCGGGCTAAATGATAACAAAAAACCTGGGAGGAAACTCTTCATGGGAAGTCACATGCTCATATTCTTACTATATAAAGACATCTTAGAATCAAAAAAGAAGTTAATATAAAAACAAGTATAAATAATTAAATCTTTCTGGAGAATACGGAGTTTGGAACTGAAAAACCTAAAATTTCTTTTCTTTTTTTTTTTTTTTTTTTTTTTGAGACAGGGTTTCTGTGTAGCCTTGGCTGTCCTGGAACTCACTCTGTAGACTAGACTGGCCTTGAATGCATAGACATCTGCCTGCCTCTGCCTCCCAAGTGCTGGGATTGAAGTGTACCATTATCACCACCCAGCCTAAAATTTATTCTGAAAATTTTTCTATAGATTATAAAAACATAAAAGAAGATAGCAGTGTCCTCTGCTTGACTGTGTGCTCCTGAAAATGCTTTGGAATACCTGAGTGCCCACCCTGGGGTAGGTGGGTGAGCGCGCTGCTGAAGACAAACCTCAACAGGGTAGCTCCCAGCAGGGAAATGGGCAAGCTGGCTCCTATACCCCAGGAATGGCATACTCTACCAGCTCAGCTCTTGGCCAGAGTCTCCTATTGATAAGCGCCAAGCACCTGGCAGAGCAGGGGGTGGGGCATTTCCACCTCCAAGCATGAATACCATTCACCTTACTTTTCTGTTCCACAAATGACAGAAAAATTTAAGGGGAAAGGAACTGGGGACAAGACTCGGTAGATAGACTGCTTGGAGCACAAATGTGAAGGTATCCTGAGTTGGGATACCTAGGAAATGATCCAAACAGGAGCTGGAGAGATGGCTCAGCTGTTCAGAGAGAGGACCCAAGTTGGACCAGGCATCAGGTGGTTCACAGCCATCTGACACCCTCTTCTGGCCTCCACATGCAATTGCTCTCATGTGCTATGCACATACCTATACAGACATATACTTTTTAAACAGATGGGGGGAGGGCTATTGCCCAGGTCAACATCCACACAGCTCATTGAACTTAGAGAAGTGGAGCCTTCACCCCTATGTTCTAGTCTCTTTGGTGTGGGAAGGTACTCTGCAAGCGGCGAAAAGAGAACCCTGGACACCAACCCAGCCACAAAATCCTCCACCTACAGTCTGCCCTGCCTGCACGATGTGCTGGGGCAATGGTGGCACAGAATTGTGAGAGTCTGGTTTAACATGAGGCCCATACCACAAGAGGGAGCCCATGCCCTACACTACCTGGATGGCCAGGAACCAGAGACTGGGTAGACTAGAGACCTAGGATAGAACCAAACTCAATTGGGAAAAAGAAATCAATGAAATGACTCTTAATGATAGTCTGCTGTACTCATCAATCGGTGCCTTGTCCAGTCATCACCAGAGAGGCTCCCTCCAACAGCAGATGGGAGCGGGTACAGAGACCTAACAAACAGAATAGAAAGAAATCACCAAACAAGCTTGAAGAGAAAAACTGCCTTTGGGCAAAAGCGGAGATGAGCATGTAGGAAATGTGGGAGATGTGCAGTGGTCCAGCACACCGTGGGAACGCCAGAGAGACAAAAAGGGAGTGAGGCAGAGGACACCTGAATAAATAATGGCTAAGAAGTTCCCAGACTAATGAGATGCAACAATTGTGAGGATCTCTGATGGACACCAGAGCCAATGCAAACCCCAGCATAGTTATGCATATCACACTGTATCAGAACCAAAGGATACGGAGAAAAACAGCTGGCACATTGAACACAGAGAAGCAAAGAATTGCAGCAAGCATTTCATGGCCAATTGTTCAGGTTGGGAGGCATGGAAGAGACATTTCTAGCATGGCAGGGGTGAGGGTCTACTAGCCATACTCTATCCTAGACCCAGCAAAAATTATTCTCTATGAAGACTTCCCGAAACAAAATAAAACAAAAAACTGAGAAAGAATCGGCTTGTCAAGAATCTGCCATGAATAGTGAAGGGTTTCATCCCAGATTGAATATCAGCCTTGCAAAGACTCCTCCCTGGCTCAGACTCTGTCTTGGAAGGTGAATTGGCAATCCCTTCAAAATTCTAACAGCCCTGACTCACTTGCTTTTTCTGGTGAGTCCCCATTGTACATGTGGGCTGTGAAAGCCACCTTCAAGAGCTGAAGATGTGGCTCAGTGGACAGAATGCTTGCCTCCGTTCACAAAGTCCTGGGTTCCATTTCCAATACCATGTAAATTGGGGGCAGTGGTGGTACACACCTGTAGTCCAGCACTCAGGAAGAGGAGGCAGTAAGATCAGAAGTTCAAAGTCATCTTCAGCTACATATCTAGTTTGAGGCCAGCCTAAGCTACATGAGTTCCTATCTCTTGTCTATAAAAAAAATTTTAGCCGGGCGGTGGTGGCGCATGCCTTTAATCCCAGCACTCGGGAGGCAGAGCCAGGCGGATCTCTGTGAGTTCGAGGCCAGCCTGGGCTACCAAGTGAGTTCCAGGAAAAGGCGCAAAGCTACACAGAGAAACCCTGTCTCGAAAAACCAAAAAAAAAAAAAAAAAAATTTAGAAAGCCTTGTTCAGATCGGCCCCCAGGTACCCCCAACCCTGACACTCGAATCACAGGCTGCTCTCTCATCTTTGTGCTTCTAACCAGCCACACTCCCAGCAGCACCCTGCACCATTCATGGCAGATTCTTCATGAGCAGCCTGACCTCCGAGGATCTGAGAGATGTTAGTCCTTATTGCCAAACCTGATCCCTGCTGTTTCCCGAGAACACTCCTTTCAACCCCAAGCTCAGGATGGTCCTCTTGGAAACTCTGGAGGAGATTCCCTTGCCATCTAGTCCATGGGAACACAGCGCGTCATATCCATCCACTATCCTGTCTCCTCTCCATTATTCTGATAAAAATATCCTGTTCAAAAGCAACGGAGGAGAGAAATCAGTTTACTTGGCTTATGAGCCCAAGTAACATCCCATCATTTGGGGGAAGTTGAGGCAGAAACTCAAGGAGCTAGCTGCACTATATCCAGAGTCAAGAGCGAAGGTGATGAAAGCATCCTTGCATCCTTATGTGCTTGCCTTTCCTCATTCTTGTCCTGTTCAGGGCCCAGCCCATGACATGGTGCTGCCTGTATTCCGAGAGGGTCTTCCTGCCTCGCTTAACTATCAAACAGGGTAATCCCCGTGACAGTTACACCCATAGGCAAACCTGATCTAGACAATTCTTCAACTGAGATGCCCTCCTCAGATGACTCTGGGCCATGTCAAGTTGACAAAGCTAACCAGCACACCTACTTTCTGCATTTCCCGTGAGTCCACACACCAAGGAAGGCGGGGACCATCTTCTACAGCATTGCTGTCATAGACTCATTGCTCAGCTCATTACTGAATATATAAAAATAGTAATTTAGAAATCACATGCAGGGACGATTGCTGGTAAACCTAACTAATACACTGTTACTAGAGACACCTGTCAGTAACCATCAGGACAGGAGAAGCCTGTGCATCCAAGCCACACTTGCCAGCTTCTTACACTCTGTACTATTAGTCAAGGGAGCCCATGCCTTCCAGATAGCACACACCTTAGACCGGCAGTGTTTCAATTAGCAGGAAGCCATATGCTCCCTGGTGGAAGGCTCCCCTCCCATGGTTTCCATGGCTATCTGATAGCTTCCAGATTCATAATTTCTGTTGGAGACCAGGGTGGATTTCAGTGCCAGGCCGTGTGAAGCGCTTGCCAGCTCTGTGCCCGTGTTTGCATCTCTGAGTCCAGCTTTCCGATGCCAGGCAGCTCATGATGACCCCAGCAGGGACACGACTTCTGTGAGGAGGCTGAGCACTTGGCGTATGTCTTTCAGGTCCCTGCCATCAGGAAGCAATGCCTCAGCACCGTTGGCAGTCTGTGACACTGGGTCTGCACCTTGGGATGTGGTCCTGTGCTGCCAGGGTCTCGTCCCCTGGTTGTTCCAGGCATCCCGGCTGCATAGCTCCGACCTTATTCCAGTTGTTCTGTAGATCTTTCGCATGCTTCCTGACTTCATTTTTCATGTGCACCCCGGGCTAGATTGATAGCTCAGTTGTTTGTTGTGCACAGCACAAGGACTTGAGTTCAATCCCCAGAACCTACATCAACTAACGAGGTGTGACATCCTTCTCTAGTGACTAGCCCTGGAAGTGTAGTCCTCAATCAAGGAAATGTCTCTGTGAAATAGACAAACCATTAAAGAAAACCATAACAATCAAAATGCAGAGTTGCGGAGCCCAGTCCCAATGGATATACATCTACCAAAACAACTCCCCCACCGAAGGTTCAGAGGTCGTTTTGAAAGAGCATCGAGGATCGTAAGGGCCAAAGGATCAAGGAGTTTGCTGTGAGACTGTGTCTCCTTGTAATGTCAGAAGCTACACCCGTGATGTCTCGCTCACATCACTGCCTAAACATAAGCAGGACATGGACAGTGACAGTAGTCATGCCACGGTGAGCAGAGGAAGTCCAGGAGGCCCCAACCCTACACTGCTTCTGTAGTATTGGAGGAGGCATAGAAAGGTGGAGACCTGGGGTTCACTGGCCAGTTAGCCCTGCCCAATTAGCAATTCCAAGCGGAGAGAGATCTGACCTCAAAAAGCAAGGTAGACAGCACCTGAAGAGCGACACCTGATGTTGACCTCTGCCTCCACACCCACAGGCACACACATGTCTGTGCATATACAAATAACCCTCAACCTTTGATGTGCACACACACACCTAAGTTTTAAACAATAAAGCAAATACAGGCTGGAGATGGGATGCAGTTCAGCGGTACAGCATGTCCTCATCATGTGTGAGGCCCTGCATTTGATCCCCCGTACCAAAAATAATTAAAAAAGAGAGAGGGCTGGCAAGATGGTGTCTCATGTAAAAGCAACTGCCACCAAGTCTGACAACCCAAGTTCAATCTTTGGAACCGTAATTATGGAAGGAGAGAACAGACTCCGACAAGTTGTCCTCTGACATCTATGTCCATGACATGACGTGAGCATGCACATATGGATGTCCGTACATACATGAGTGCATACATACATACATACATACATACACATGTATATGTTCATTCATTGATTTTAAAACATTATTCGTTCTTTGAGAATTTCATACACTGTATTTTGATCATATTCACCCCTCCACATCTCCTTCCAGACCTCCTCCTTTCGTACCCACCAACTTTGTGTCCGTATTTTTCTCAACCCTCTGAATCCATTTGTGCCGTGTATATACTCTTAGGTGTATGGCCACCTGCCTGAATGTGGTTGACCGCCAGGGGTCACACCCTTAGAGAAAATGGAGTCTCCCCTTCCCAGCAGCTATCAGTTAGCAATGGCTCCTCAGCTAGGGGTAGACTTCATGCCTACCTCCCCAATCCGTGCTGGGAGTCTGTTTGAAGCGAGCTTACACAGACCCTGTGCTGTTTACAACCCCTGTGAGGTGTATTTGACACTGTTCTGCTGTACAACATTGTTTCACTGTAGCCTCTTGTCTCTGGTCGTTAGCACCTTCTGCTCTCTCTTAGGCAGTGATTTCGGAGCCTCGGGATGCAGGGTATATTAGAGATAGCCCATTTAGGACTGAACATTCCATAGTCTTATCCTGCACACCTTCATCAGCTGTGGGCCTCTGTGTGAACTGCCATTTACTTTTACCTTTCTAATGGGATTTGAGAGGTGACTTAATCTAAGAGTATAGCAATAAGACATTAAATGTCAATTAATACTATGGCCATTTGCTATAGTAATAGTAGGTTCTCCTCTAGTGCCTATGACCTGTCTAGCCACAAGTTCTTGGACTGATAATGGTACATATTTTATCTTGTGAAGCAGGTCTTAAATCCAATCAGAAAGTAATTGGTTATTTTTTCTGATATTCATGCCAGTATTATACCAGTAGTCATGTATTGCCAGGCCAGTCATTGTCACAGCTCATGGGAGTCACTGTTGGAGAAGGTTGGTGTTTCCTTTTCTCCTCTGGCAGCGTGACAGCACCTTCAGCACTTTGAAAGCTCGCCAGCAGTTTTGAAGCTACAGGGTGAGCACCAGCTTGACTTCCCCATGTTCTGCAACTCAAGTTGATGGTGGCTCCAGCAATAAGTCTTACCATCGAGTTCTAGAAGGTAACAAAGAGCGATGGCACTAGTCTGTAATGTTAAAGGGTCTACAGAACCTCACTTGTCAAAACCTTGAAAAGAGGTAGATCATTCCTGATACCCGGTATTTTATTTGTTAGCCTGTGGTAGCTAGTAGGGACATTGTTATAGGGACTCTACTTAATCTCTTTTATATATGGATGCATGTATGTGTACATATGTATATGGAAGCTTCTGCAGTATTGTTTTTCATATGATTATGTCTAGAGGTATTTAATGTTAATTGCCCCTCCCTGTATTACCTCCTCTACCCTGCCTTCCCACCCCACCCTATTTAATCAACTTCAGTTCAATTATTTTCCTACCCACCTTCATATCACTGTGTTCTATCTTCTCTCCCTTGACAGCCCCACATGGCACCTTACTAGTTTCCTGGTCCCTATGAATATTCCAGCTGAAACACACACATCTGAAGTTTCAAATATAACATCTTAAAAATGAGAGAAAACATTCAACATTTGCCTTTTGGGGTCTGGGTTACCTCAGTCAAAATGATTGTTTCCAACTCCATCCATCCATTTACCTGAAATTTGATGTTGGTTTTTTAACAGCGAAACAAGATTTCATTGTACAAATGTACAACATTTTCATTATCCATTCATCTACTGATGTGCACACACACACACACACACACACACACACACACACACACACACACATAAATAAATGAAATTTAAACATTTTTAAAATACAAGGAAGAGCCACAGCACTGATTACAGCAGATGTTGTCACTAACTATCCCACCCAAGTGTGTAATGCATACTTCACTAACTATCCAACCCAAGTATGTGATGCATACTTCAGACCTATAGTCTGTCAAGACATGTCACATATGACCCATTGTGTGACTCAGGGACAAACCAAAAGAGCAGCATAAGAAGTCTGTCCTATGTGTTAGTCACAGTGAGAAATCCTCCCAAAGGGATGTCTGTAAGAAACCCAAGGTCATGAGAGTTCTTCAACACAGTGTCAGCCCTCTGTGCCATATCAGGGCCTGCTTCAGAACACATCAGCCAGCTAATTAAATGAACTATTAAATCAATTGTTTAAATTGTGAAAATAATTACACTCGTGGTAAAAGCCTTGCACAAACATAATTGCAGGAAGTTGAGTGTGCTGTGTCATTGACATTCCATGGATCCCACCACCTAGATGCTCTCACATGCATGCAAGCATGTACATGCAGGTATAAATTATAAAATTAAGATGGGATCATAAGTGTACTGTGCACTGTTTTCCTCTCCACTGTTTTATTAACTTTCAGCTACAACTACAACACACTACCACGTTAGCAACTTAACACAAAACAAACTTACCATCGGAAAAGGCTGGGTCCTGTGCCTGGCACGGCTCCCACTGGGTGGCATCCGTGGTGGTGTCGGTACACTTCACTCTTTACTGGAGGCTCTGGGTAGGGGCTGGTTTTCCCTCAGGTCAAGCTGCTGCACTGTAAGCTAGAGACCCTCAAGTCCCTGCTGACAGTCACCCAGGGTTAGCTCCCCACTTGTAGAGGCACTCACAGAAGCATGTTCTGGCTGGTGGCCTCGACTTCATACTCACAGCCAGCTAGAGAGGGAATACCCATTTCACCCTTCAGACCTCTCCTGTACCATCTCCATGTTGCTTCTCCTGCCTTCCTCTTCTGATTTCAGGGTGTCTGAGAGAGCAGTGGCCCCACCTGGATGATCTGGGTTATTCTTCTACCTCAAAGTCTGCTGATGAGGACCTTGGTTACATCTAGTTGTCTTCCCTCCGGCCACCTAGTTATGGCACATTTGTAGATGGCATCAGTGAGAGTTGAAGGTCATAAGGTCAGAACCTCAACAACCCTGAGCAGCCTTCTCTCACAGCCTGTAAATCTAGCTCGCCCCAATCTGGATTCGGTGAATAGCTAAGCTGTAATGTAAGTTCGCACTTCACTGCTGGGGAACTGCCTCTAAGTTTCCATGATGGCCAACAGAGCTGCAAGTGATGCTGTGAATGATGCTGACCTACTTCCTACCTGCACAGTTCTCTTTGGCAACACAACAAAGGAATTCTCCTGGGGTGTGTCTGCCTCCAAATCTTTCATCTTTGTCAGGGAAAGGGAGAAGGCTCTGGATAGCTTGGAAGCAATTCCACACGGCTTAATGCATCCACAGCTTAGCACCTTGTCTCTGTGAAGTCCTGAGGGAGAGGGACGGAGACGCATCCCAGGCTGGCCGACTGCCTATCTCCCTGAAAACACTAACAAGATGCTTTCTTAGAAATACATGTGCTGAAGAGCTTCTTGGGAATCTCTCAATTTTTAGGGCATTTAGCTTTGGACATAATATCTGTCCTTCTGCAGAAACCCATTGTCAATTCATCTGTCCATAGAAATCATTCCATCTTAAGAATAGTGCCTAGCCCTCTGCATAGCGAGACAGTTATGTAGTTTGATCTGCTTAAGGGGTCCCCTGGCAGAATCCATCCCTGGTGCATGAGCAGGTTTTTTGGAGCCCACTACCTACGATGGGACACCTCGAACAGCTTTGAGGCAGGGGGAGGGGCTTGGACCTGTCTCTACTAAACGTACCAGGCTCTGCTGACTCCCCATGGGAGGCCTTACTTTCTCGTAGTGGGAAATGAGGGGATTGATTGGAGGGGGGAGGTTGGAGGGGCAGGAGGAAGGAAGATAATTTTAATTTTAAATTCATTAAGAAAATTTTCTTAATAGAAAAACAAAGTAGTGCCTAGAACCTCCCTCTGCACTTGCTTCCAAGGAGAGATAACATTGGGTACAGTGATCTGTCAGCCTCAGAGGTTATCCCAAGAGGAAAAGTGGCCTTCTAGGGAGAGGCCGGAAGCAGCAGTGCTAAGGACCACATCACATAACAAGCTCAGATTGAATTTCCAATTTTCTTTTGTTTTCCCGTTTCCTAATTTACCCATTTTGTGAATTCCTTATATCTCTTTTGTTCTTCAGCCAGATGTGAGTGCTTAGTAATTAATTTGTTATGAAAAGTTAAAGACTATAAATCTTCCTAGGGATGCATCTTTAGCAGATCTCAGATGCACTGGCATGCAATGCTTCTATTTTCTAGATATTCTGCAATTTTTATTTTGATGTCCATTTTCACTGAGGAATTAAATGAATGAATGGAGGTGAGCTAGAAGTACTGGGAGAAACACAGTTACTCTTAATAACTCTTCTTTTTTATTATCTTTACCAATAGAAATGTAAATGTGTTTAATACGTGCCTCTTTTTAACCCTCTCAGAGGGAAATCTGTTTAGATACATTACATAAAATTTCCCTTTCTTCTTCTGATCCAATTCAAGGTCCTAATTTTTCATTCATGTGACACTCACAGCTACAAAATGCATTCTGTGCCATCAGTCATGCAGTGAACATGTTTTGGCTTATCTTCATCTACTAGTAACTTATATATTTCTCCAGGGGACCCAGACCCGTGGAGGCTCATCCCAAGATGACTGGCAGATAGCTGCACACACATAGTCAAATCAAACAATGAAGTGTTCCAAGCAACCATTCCTTATGTGTGACAGGTGAGGTGTTCTAGTTTCACAGACCCTCACGATGTCTGCCAGAGGCCATGCACTTAGGATTTCTGTTAATGACCTGTAACCTGATGGTTATTGAAGGCCTGACCCTCAAGATTCCAGCTGAGACATTGAGAAAGGATTCAGCCTCAAACTATAAGATTAAGGCATGGTCAGAATGATAGTAAACCCAGTGCTGGAAGCAGTGGTGGGCATTACTAAGTCATACTATGTGGAATTCACTTGAATGGTCAAGACAATGGGATCTGTGTAGTTCACTGTCGCCTTTGGAGTATGATACCTAGTTATACCAACTCATGTATTTATTCATAAGAATGCGTCAAAGACTGACTTTGTACATCATCACATGAATGATTTTAGCCAATAAAGAAGTGTGAAGGCAGTGGGGACACCAGCAGGGCACCCACACCAAGATACTCAATTAAAAATGACAAAAGCCATCTTCACAGTTTTTTTTAAAAAGTGAAATTTTAATAATTGCCTCTCTTTGTGAAGTAAGTGTTTTGATTTGAATTAAAACTGCTTTCAAAGTCTCTTCCAGTGAGCAGTTTGGCAACCTGTGTTTTAAAATGCACACCTTAATTTCCCTCTGGGTCCTAAGGAAGCAGGAAGACTGTAATAAATATTTAAGCAAAGCAGAAAATCTCGACAGAAGTTGAATCTCTCACTGTTATTTATGATAAAGAATTACAAATACTAGTCCTCATTGGGCTAGGAAATGATGAGTCATTTATTTGTGATCAATTTCCAAAGGTCATCAAAATGTTTTCATCATGAAGAAAATTGTGGCATTGTTATATTGAAGATACCATCATCCCCAGCTTGCTAAGGGCTGATCGCCTTGGATATGCTTGGCAGAACTATGAAGGCTTTGTGAGAAGCTTGGGTGGGGAACCTGAGGGTACTCACTGAGTACAGAGGTAGCATCTTGGTCAGAAATGACTCCTTCAGTTAAGTATACCATAGGACATATGAGCAGTGTCCTGGGGACCCTGGCCTTGTCATGGCAGCCAGAGAGGGAGTAGATATTCATACAGGAGAAAAACGTGTCCCACTGCTGTTGCCTCAAAGATGTGTGTCCAAGTAGAAAAAAATTTGAGTTTCCTGGGTCAGAAAGGACCTGGTTTACTAACTCTCAGATAAGCCTGGAGTAGCACATCCATATTGATGGAGCGGGGGGGGGGGGGGGGGGGGGGGGGGGGGACAGAAAAGCAAATGTTTTTCCCATCTGTGTGACTTAAGGGAGCCCTGATCCTGTGCAGAAAAGGATTACAACACTGAGCTCTTGTACAGATCAGCTTAGGCTGCAGAGCCTAGAACCTGCCACTCAGCGGCATGACTGTCACAGGGAGACAGAAGCACACAGAGCTGGTGAGTGTGCATCCAGAGAAATGTGCATATCAAAGACTGACGTCTGAATCCACAGGGCAGGTGCGGGCTGAATATCCTAGGAAGAAATGATGTTGCAGTTTGAGTCTGAAGGCCAGTGGCTTTTTGGAAACTGAATTCCCTCTTGCTTGGGCAATCCAGTCTTTTTTTTTTTTTCTTAAATACTCTGCTGATGAGTATTGGATGAGTCCCCCAGTCCATTCCAGAGGGTCATCTGCTTTACTGAAATCATATTTGACTCTAGGAAATCAACTTAAATGGGTACCAAAATTCTAACCATGGCTGTCTTTGGGTGGTGAATTAGCCAGTGAGTTTTATTTCCTTTTCATTGTTTTCCCTTTTTATTAATTTATTATTTATTTATTTATTTATTTGTTGATTTATTTATTTTACCAAAAATGTGTGTCATGTTAACATAAGACAAGATACTCAAAAGGAGACTGTTGTCTTTTGAGATATGGGTAACCTGTAAATCTGTTTCCCAGACAGTCACGTTACATTTTAAAAGCTATGAGCAGAGTTGTCATTTAAAGCATGTGTGATGAAGCTTCAAAAACAAGATTGATTTCCAAGGACACAGCCTCATTTTGTGTCCCCAAGACCACTGTGAAAGTGCGAGAGCACTAAAGACAGACGTGTATCCCAGGAAACGGTGACTCTGTAGCCTCCCCTGGGAGAGAAATAAACACTGGGATGGGGCTGAGCCAGAAGCCTCCATGACCACCACTCCCTTTGGGAGGCAGGCTGTCGTGGCTTCTGGGGACTGCAGAGCAGAGTAGCCCCTACTACTCTATGGTCATCTATCTACACTGGATAGACTCCACACTTCTGGAGTCCCAAAGCCCCAGGTCTGGGTGTGCTTGTGCCAGCTCCTCTACAAGCTCCAGGAATTATCCTTTTTGGTCCTTCCAGCAGCAGAGCCTTGTAGCCATAGCACACGAGTCTTGGCCTCATCTCCCAAGACCTGCCTATGTCTGTCTCTTGTCTTTTGCTCACATGGCCTCCTGAGCACTCCTTACTCTTCATACTCTAACATGAAAGCTGTTCTCTCCTTCCTGCCCAGCACCTCTTTCCTGACTGCTACCTCCAGCGTTCCCTCCCATAGCATCATTGAGTCCTGTGCTTCCAGCACCATGCTAGGCCCAGCAAGATGGGGCAGTGGCTCAAACCCAGACACTCTTCTATGTCGTTGTGACCTCTGTAGAATGTATACAGAGATGCTGTGCCCTGGAGGACATAGACAAGTTTGCAGGTACCTATGGCCACTTGCCTGTCCCTACCTACCTTGCAGGACCCCCGATCACCTTCAAGATCAGATCTATACACTTTACCAAAATAAGGGAACCCTATATTCACTTTGTCAATATGCATTGATAGTTCTGGGCTTTATACCTTGGCATCTATATACCTAATTATGATGCAGATGACAAAGCTTTGATTGGAGATAACAATGCCCTGGAAAGTATCACAGCCAAGAGCCTCTGAGTCTCACAGAGGAGCAGAGACCTCTTTACATAGACATGAGACAGTGGAGCTATAGGATGGATGGGGGAAGATGAGCATCACGTGGGCCTTCTAGACCAGAACTCTTCCCCCTCTTCATTCCATCTGGTACCTAATGGTACCGTGGATCAGTGTATTGTGTATCTTCACACATCATCTTCCACCCAGCCGTATACTTCCCCTTGTGCCTGATGTCTTCTGTGTCCAGCTTTGGTGGTCCCTTGGCCACAGCTTCTCAGCACACACCAAGCTGATTGGACAAACAGCTGGGGGCCTTGTGGTCACAGCTCTCTGATTGTTCCATATACTGGTTCTGACCAATTTGTATTTATCACAAATCTTCACAAAATTCTCCTTTTTATCTGTTCTTACTACCCTACGGTCAATTGTGCTCAGCAAAGTTCTCCAATCATAAAACCTGTGCAAAAGCCAGGCGGCGGTGGTGGCGCACGCCTTTAATCCCGGCACTCGGGAGGCAGAGCCAGGTGGATCTCTGTGAGCTCAAGGCCAGCCTGGGCTACAGTGCACGATCTAAGACATGCACCAATACTACACAGAGAAAACCTGTCTCGGGGGGGAAAAAAAACCTGTGCAAACTCTTTACGCATTGTTTTCCAATCTCTGTCTCTGTGTGTGTGTCTTTTTCTCTCTCTCTCTCTCTCTTTCTCTATTCTTCCTCTCCCCTCCCTCTTCCCTTCCTCCCTCTCGTCCCCTCTCTATCTCTGTCTCTATCATCTCTTTTTCTGTGTGTGTCTCTTTTTTCCGGTCCTGGTGATTGAACCTAGGGCTTTCAACAGTCTAGACAATGTGCAAAGACCCATTTGATGCCCATCTTCCCCCAGCTCTCTCCTGGCTCCGTCACCATGATGGAATTAGAAACCAGCCCCAGTTTCTCAAGTCTTTATGGAATGATGAGTGTCCCAGAATCCTCTCTCCTTCCTCCCCCAAAATGACATCTCTCCTGACTTTACTCCTGCTCTTTTACTCGAGAAAGACATCCCTGAGACTGAAATGATCCCACAGCACAGGGTCTCTCACAGCTCAACCTGGCATCTCAGAATGCCATCCAGGCATGGCTTCAAGGATAGTAACACCTTCTGTCCTCAGCTGGGGCTTCCCACAAGGACTTCCTTCCAGGGCCTTGTTTTGTACACAGGATTTCCAAACGAGATGTCTCTACTGTGAGTATTTTCCTTGTCATCTCCTAGTGTTCCATGTGGTGTGGTTGTAGTGTTTTAGTTACAGGAGTTTTCCTTCCATCTTTCCTTTTCTTTCCTGAAGCAGGGTCTCACTTTATAGCCCTTCTATTCTAGAATGTTCTATCCTCCTATTGTAGCCTCCAAGATTTAAGATTACAGCTCTGCAGCGCCATGCCTGGCTCATTAGTTTGTCCCTCTACTCTCTGATGAAATTGATACTTCTTTGGATGTAAAGTCCGGGTGCACTCATTTCTTTCTCTCTCCCACAGTCACTGTCAGGCTGTCCTGTTCAGGGGCATTGCTAAGTGACTGCAGCAGCATAGTGGCTTTGCTATAGTGATACAATGGCATTTTAGCTTAAATGTGCACGCAGTGAGCGAATACTTGGTCATCTAACATAGAGGGCATGGATGGAAGTTCCTGCTGTTGGCCCCTACATTTGTGGTATGGATTATGCAAATTGTTTATTAAATTCAGCATTTGTCATTAAATAACGCTATACTAAACACAATCTTGGAGTGACTTATGGATAATTCCCCTCAATGAGAAATCCAGAAACTAAGAGAAAGTTGTCTGAACATCTCTGACAAACATTTCAAACCAAACTGGGAAGATGGTAGAAAGAGTTTCCCTAGAATCCCTGCCCTTGACATAGTACTACAAGGTCAGAAGAGATTCCCTGCCTCTCATCTCAGGAAATAAAAGGGGTGATTGACATGGACACCACCCCAGCTTCTCCAGCTGGTTCCCTAAAGGTCTGGCTTCTAACTTGCAATCCTTGGAGATCTGAATGATCTACATAGTTCAGCTGCCTGGAGAAGATGGAAATGGTGGATTGGACATAAATATACATACACATACACACACACACACACACACACACACACACACACACACACACACACACATACACATACGTATACACATACACATACATACACATCCTCACCCTGCCTAGCAAAAAGCACATGGCAGCAATACCAGCAATCAACTTCCTCTGGGGAGCAGAATTGGTGCATGCTCCCAGTGCTCCTACTTTGCTAAGGCTAGTATCTCTCTTCAACACTTGGAATTTTGGTGGGTCCAGCAACTTCTAGCTAACTTGGAAGAGAGTTAATGAATTGAGCTAATCGATGTTATGGCTCCTTCCTCCCACTCAGCAGAAAGCGAGCAGGGACAAAGGAGCCTGCTTCTCACTGGAAAGGGAAGGTTGACAAAGGCGCTCAGAATCTCTGGTCAAAAAGACCACTGAAGTTCTTTTCATGTGAGTCAAGGTTAGGAGAAGAGCCCTACCCACCCCCTACACACACACACACACACACACACACACACACACACACACACACACACGGTGTGGATGCCACTTATAAAGCCAAGGAAGACAAAAAGTAAAAGTAACAATGGAACTAGAAACAAACACCAGTGAAAAAGAGTTACATGATTTATTGGACAGAGAATTCAAAATACGTGTCATGAAAGGGCCTATCACCATAGTCAAGAAAATGGGAAACGAATGTGACTTTCAACAAAGTGAACACATGAAGAAGAAAAAAAGCACAAAACTGCATCATGAAATATAACTGAACTGAAGCTGTTTGAGGATTCCACAGCAGACTAGGTCAAGCAAAATCCAAAAACATAGTCATTACAAATAATTCAGTCAGAGAAAGGATGAAAAAAAAAGAGTAAAGAGTGCTTATGGACTGTTCACAGGAAACACACCTCCAGTTTGAAGACACGCAGGCTAAGGAGTGGAGAATGATATTCCATGTCAATGGAACATGGAGAGGGTAACTGTGGCTCTTGGCCATTTATCATAAAGATCTTAGTTGTGGTTTTGTTTTGCTCTCTCTCTCTCTCTCTCTCTCTCTCTCTCTCTCTCTCTCTCTCTCTCTCTCTCTCTCTCTCTCTCTCTCTCCTTGCCTGTTCTTCTTTGCTAGTTTCCTGGTTGTTGGTTGTCCTTGTGTACCCACCCCATTCCAAACCCTGTCTGTCATGTCTGTTGCTTTGTCTCGTCTACCTGGAGCCAGGTAGACTGCACTGAGGCCCTTAGTAAGGGCTCATCCAATAAGCAAATGTATGAAGAGAAGAAATTAATTTTTGAGGCCCACCGTGTTCACACCATATGGCCAATGCTCAGCAAATTTTGTTGATTGTATTAATATGGCATAAAGAGTAGGGTATTGTCTTATTAGAGAGCAGTTGATATTTCTTATTAATGATAAGTTGTGGCCAGTAGATGCCATTGAAAGTGGGTTTCTTTTAAAGTAATCCATTTCCAGACAGGTTGTACATTATCAAGATTCTTTACTCTGAGCCGGGCGGTGGTGGTGCACGCCTTTAATCCCAGCACTTGGGAGGCAGATCTAGGTGAATCTCTGTGACTTCAAGGCCAGCCTGGTCTACAGAGCAAGAACCAGGACAGGCCCCAAAACTGCACAGAGAAACCCTGTCTTGAAAAAAAAAAAAGATTCTTTACTCTGAAAATGAAAGTCCCAAACAAAGTAGGAATCAGGCAAGCTCGTACAACCTACTGTCCAAGGCATCTGCAGCTGGAGGTGTGAATTCCTAGTTCAGACAAGGCTGCCTGGACCTAGTTCTTGTTGCCTATGCTTCTGCTTCATCGGACCTGCCTGGGCCATGGCAGGGTACCTCTAACTATCCCAGGTGTCTTAGTTAGGGTTCTATTGCTGTGAAGAGACACCATGACCACAGCAACTCTTATAAGGGAGAACATTTAATTGGGGCTGGCTTACAGTTTCAGATATTTAGCCCATCATCATCATCATCACCATCATCATCATCAGAAGAAGAAGAAGAAGAAGCATGATGGCATGCAGGCAGACTTGGTACTGGAGAAGGAGCTGAAGAGCTCTACATCTTGATCTGTAGGCAGCAGGAAACTGTGTCCCACAATGGGCAAGCTTAAGCATGTAAGACCTCAAAGCCCACCTCCACAGTGACATACTTCCTCCAAGACCATACCTACTCTAACAAGGCCACACCTCCTAATGGTGCCACTCCCTATGGACCAAGCATTCAAAAACATGAGTCTATGGGGGCCATCCCTATTCAAACCACCACACCAGGCTACAGGCTCAGAGACTTTGATGCAGCAGAGCACATCTTCACTGACAAAGAGCAGCAGCTAGCTCCTTCATCCCATAGGCATCCACTCAGTTCCTATGTGTCATAGGGTTCTGACTCCTGGAAACTCCTGTATATCACACAAAGGCTAGAGTGCTCTCTACATATAATGAATAGACAAATCTCAGCCATCAAAGTCACTGACTGTAACAGGCATTGAATGTGAGAACAATCCATATAGAGTGCAGAGAATTCCTGAATCTAAAGGTGCATGGGGAAAGCTCCAGAGTGGTGGGATCAAGCTAGCTCAAGTGAGTGTGTGTGTGATGGAAAGCAGAAGTCTGAGATAGTGTAGTCTTGCTGGAACTCACTATAAAGGTGGCATTGAGCACAGGAATCTGAGCCTTTGGATATTTCCAGGGAGAAGACAGAGCCCTCAGATAGGAATACTCCTCATTATTCAGGGGAAGCAGAGTCAGGCAAGGCCAGTGACCCAAGGTGGGAACCTACCTCACCTTTCATGAGAGGTAGAGTTAAATGTGGACAGTGACTTAAGATGAGAATGTGCCTCACTACTCAGGGGAGTCAGAGTCCATGGTAACCAGTGACCCAAGGTAAGAATATCTCTCTCTATTCAAGGGAGGAAGAGTCTAGTTTGATAAGAACAGTTACCCCAAAGGAGTCTGTAGTTGACATTGGTTATAAACACAGCAGGTTGGAGGTGGAAGAACAGAGTATGTTGGTCATGTTCTTGCATACCCATGGCCATCTTCATTGGAGGTTGAAAAGGAGCCGGTGATTAGAGAAGATTGATATAAGCATCTTGTTTCAATTATAATGGGAACTGTCTTCCAGTGAAAACATTAGAGAAAACCACAAGGGCAGAGGCAAGGAAGCCAGCTGTAGGGTCCCCAGAAACACAGGCCCACTTCCTCACGTGACAGAGTCCTCACCAGCACAGCCAACAAAGAAATGGGATGTATCGTGTTCTGGATACTGTGACCATGAAGCCAGAAGACCTCCCTGAAGTCTTGGATAGGAAGGCAAGAAACAAAGAACCAGTGACGATACCAAGGCTTGGAACCTCAGTCAAAAACAAGAGATAGAGGGACCAGCAACCTGAATCGAAGACCTTAGGTGGGAAATGTGGGAGCCCAGGCTCAGTTTGTAAAGCCTAAATAGGCAGGAGAAGACACTGCAGATGTCTTACCATAGTCAGAAATGTGGGCATGGACCTCAGCTTTACAGAGGACAGTGGAATGGCTGTTGGTCTCAGCCCTGAAAACGGCAATGAAGCAGGCAAGGGTCTCAACCATGCAGAGGACCATGAGGAGGCAGGGGCCTTGGCTTTGCAGAGAACGATGTGGTAGATTTATGTCTCAGTCTTTGAAGTGGGATAGACAGGTATCAGTCATGAAGAGGAGACAATGGGGTGGACATACTCTTCTCAGCCTTGCAGAAGACAATGGAGTATACCTAAGCCTCCAGCATGCGGAGGACAATGAGGTAGAGGATGGTTAGGACTGTGTCTCCAATTCAAGTACTGGTTGGGACCAAGTAAACAACTTTCAAAGCCATTCACTATAGATTGAATGAAGTTAAAAGGAATCAAACTACATGGAAAGAGTGGATACCCCAAGTCTCTAGCCAGTTATGAAGATCAGGGACAAGTATTCTGTGAGCTCATCCCCCTGTCCACTGTGGTTCATAACTGCTTATGTCGACAGCAGTACCTCCTGAGTGCTGTCTGTGGCTGCCCTCAGTTACGAGTATGGTTTTGAGGGAGGGATGGGGGTCACAGAAAGCCTCCATCCCTCAGCCTTTCTGAGCTCTGAGAACTATATCTCACTGTGCATCCAATCTGATTCACCACACTTTGAGACCTGGCTTGAGGCTGACAACCTTCAGATGAGACACTGATGTCATGGCTAAGCCATCATCGTGTCCACACACTAGCCTGGAAGCAGAGGTTGCCTGGCTTCCTGGGGTCCCACACACAGATTGGCCTGGATCACAGCTCCTACATCTGAGCCATTCAGATTTCCCATCTCCGTGATATTTTCTCAAGGAGCGGGGCCTGGAGAGGGGTAGGAAGCTTCTGTATCAAGAGTTTCCTGGCAGGAAGCTGTGGTTCAATATTTGATCATTTAATATTTGATGAGATTCCATGAGTTATTAAACCTCCGTGTGCAGTGTCTTCTGAGTCTTGTGTTCCCAGCCCAGGAGACTCCCGTCACCCCCGCCTGTGTCCCAGCGCCCACCTTCCCTGCAGGTGCCTGAGACAGAGCTGGATCAGATAACATACACAGTGAAGCATAGACCAGCAAGGAGAGGCAGTCAGTGGCTGTCTCCTCTCTTCGTGTGCTGTGGTGGCTCTCTGAACCACTCCAGATGTGCGTACTCTCCAGGAAATATGGCTCTACTATCAGGGGAAACATCTTAAGTGAATTATTGTTTCCTGTAAATGCAGAAAAAAAATTCACCTCCCAACACCATAAAATAGACTCCACATATTTGTTATGATTTGTAGATGACATGATTTAAAAAAAAGAAAGAAGGAAATCTAGATCTCTGAACAGTCCCTAAGTGGCTCCCTCACAGTCTATCTAAGTAGAATGTATTCCTCACATGTGGTCTGGTCTGTAAACCACCTGCAATGTCTCTTTAAGAAGGAGTTTGGGGGCGTGCTATACCCTTCCCGGTCCTCTCTGGAAGTGGGCAGTGTCTATGGCAGGTCTGGTGTGACAACAGGATTTCCTGAACACAGTGCTGCTGCAGGGAGCTGTAGCTTTCCTGTTCCTTCTTGGAAGCTGTGACAAGATGATATGGTGCCAACACCTCTGTCTACAGAAGCCATAGTCCCAGAGCCAGCCAGAGCTAGCCCATCACCGTGCAATGCAGGAGTTCCATAGCCTCCACTGTTGAAAAGTATCACCTTTACTTTACCCAAACACTGCACCCTAAGTGGGGGGGGGGGGGTAAACCCTGTGGAACTGTGGCCTTCTTTGGAATCTGGAACTAGCAATCAAGATTTGCCCATATCCCCTGACCTCACCCCAGGGGTCCCTTTCCTTGCACCTTTGAAGAGAAGGTAGTAAAACCATTCTGCACTTGGTTGCCACATTCCAGCAGACGTTGGCATGGATTTTCAGATGATCTTTCAAGATCCAGAGAATCAAGCAGTGTCTGTCTTTTCCCAAGGGTCTTCTCACCACTTAGGCACTAGGTAAAGAAAGCTCTGAATTCACTAGCATGGCAGCTTGTTGCCAAGTGGAGACAGCACACGCTAGATGCTTGGCTATAGGCACAGGCGGTGGCCTTGTTTGCCCTAGGGTATCATTCAGGATGAACTGTTCAGCTAGCAACTTAGGATTTTTACGCCCCAGTCATTTCAGGGCTGCTCCATCTGCAAACCCATGACCCAGGACATGACATTTCTATTTAAGGGGAAAATGGAGTGTTGCAGCCACAGAGAAGGGAACAGCAGTGAGCTAAGGCCAGTACCATTCAGCTCTGGGGACAGCCTGCTGGCTTGTCTCTGCCCATTACGTTATTAATTCACCGTGTAGCCATGATCAACCCCTGCAGGTGTGTAAAAACATAACTTGAAATTACACAGTTATTATGCCAAAATCTCAGCTCTGTTCTGTGCTCAGGGACTCAACCATGTGGTCACCTCTCAATGAAGCCATTCTTTTCTACAAAATCAGACTGGATATAGCTTCCACTGAGGTCACATCCACTCTCAAAGGAGGAAACTATATAGTTTAATAATACCACCCTTCTCTATTTTGTGCCTTCCTAGAAAAACAGATTATAGGGAAAGTTGTTCACAAGTTGAATTTTTACAAAATGTCTCAGAAATAATGGCTGTCACAGGATTAAATTTCTGCCTTCTACTCGAGTTAGGCTCAACAGGCATTAGCGGCGAGACAGGTTTTGTGAGGCCTGACTCAAAAGGTCTTGGAGTCAACAGTGTTTTCAGTGGAAATGGACCTAAGGGAGCCTTTTAGCAGAGCCCAGAGGCCTCCAAAGACAAGACAATGCCCGCTGTTACCTGCCTCCTCAAGAGCTTGTTGTCTAGGAAACCAGCTGGTCCCTACACATGTCCTCCAGGAGCACATGTGGGCTCTGCCAGGATGCTAAGCAGAAAGGCAACAGACTGAACATGCAGGAGAGGACCCTGTGATGGACTTGGCAAACTCCCAGGGACCTCTATAGACAGCCCTGCCGGAAGGCTTTGGACCAGGAAAGTAAGTCAGCTTGGAGTTGGTTTAGTGTACACAGTTTGCCAGTGTGGGCGATGTTCTCACAGGGAATGTTGCTGGCCTCAGTCACACAGGGACACAGAGGCAAGAGCTGGTGGCATAGCCACCCATAGTGTGTGTGTGTGTGTGTGTGTGTGTGTGTGTGTGTGTGTGTGTGTGTGTGACTCTGATCAATGGCTCAATTCTGTTTCGTGTGACAAGTTGTCAAAGCCTGGGCACACACACACCTTGTGGGACTTTGGCACATGTCTAAACTTTACCACAAGGAGAAGGAATCGTTTAGCATCTCGGTCTCTGGTAGGAATCAGCACAGACTTCCCTAAAACCAGCACACAACAGGCCAGCCAATAATGGAAATGAAGCCGCCCAAACAAGTAGCAAATGCCAACATGGCTTTAAAATGTAGATTGGATTCTAGAATAATGGCTTGTGTTGAACTAACCCTACCTACAGAAGACAAACTCTGGTTCAAAACAAAAGCAAGCAGGGAGTGGAGGGTGCTCATATTTTGGAAGAGAGAAGCCCTACCCTCTCATTGCTCTCCACAATCGTAGACCTCCATGTTTTCTCTCTCAAGAAGTTTAAGCAGCAAGGACTTGAGCAGAAGCCACTGTCCTATTGGACTAATGTATTAAAGGATGGCATTCGGGCTGCCATAGTGTCAAGAAAGATGGACAGATAGATGGAACCACACAGGAGAAGACCCTAATACCTATGTAAAAAATGTGTGTCACTAAACCAAGTTTAGGACTCAGTTGAGGGCCACAGAGAATGAAAATATGGTGAGTGTCTGCTGGGCAACGCTTGGAGCTTCCCATAGGTGTATTTCACATAGCACAAGCCCAGGTAGCTTGAGGCACCAGACAGAGTGAATGACAGCATTCATAAGAAGAAAGTAACAAAGTCCACATCCTCTACCAAATGGATCTGTTATGAAGAAAAGAGAGGGAGAGAGAGAAGAAGAGAAGGAGCGAGGGAGGGAAGGGAGGGAGGGAGGGAGGGAAGGGAAGGGAGGGAGGGAGGGAAGGAGGAAGGGAGAAAGAAGGAAGAAGGGAGGAGGAAGCAAGGGTCCAATCAAAGCAAATCTGAGAATAACTGAAAAAACTCTAAGGCAGGTGCTATAATCTCCTGCCGGTATAAAACAGTCATTATATAGTTGAAGCTCTCAAAGGATAAGGTTATCTAATTGCTTTATTTTGGTTAGCATGCTGTCGCTGTCTAACTTACTAGGGTTTGCTGTGGCATTTCAGCACATGTGCACACATGCACTGACCCTACCTGCTTCCTTTACCCATCTTGGTCTTGGGTACCCTGCTGCTCTAGCACTCGCTATCCTATTGCCAAGTCAGCTTGTTTTTGATCTTCAGTGGATGGTAGGGAACATGTGGTATTTGTCTTTCTACATCTGCTTGATTTCACTGAATATATATAATGTTTTCTAGTGCCATCCATTCTGATGGGATTAAATTGGAGGATATAATTCTTCACTGTGGCTGAATAACTCCATCATTGATAGGTACACATATGCCTGGTTGGTGACCAATAGAGACATACACAGCCAACCAGACTAATTTCATAACTTGACCATTGTGAGAAGGGGACCATTAGCATGAGTGTGATGCACATCCTTGAGACAGGGCCTTTCTAAGCATGCTTGTGCCTCAGGGCCCTAGGTGCTGGGGAATCAGGGATCATCAAAAGTCAACCAGAAGCAGAGGTTCGTAAGCTCCTTGTCTCAAATTTTTGATGGTTAATGATGTGGACACACAGAAGGACAGTGAAAGCAAGGCTTAACATCTTTTTTTAAAAACCTTCGAATTTCTATAATCAGATTTTATATATATATATATATATATATATATATATATATATATATATATATATATATATATATATCTTGCAACAGAATGGGCATGCTCCATGGTGTTCAACCTCAGCCCAGCTTCTCTCCCTGTGATGTGCCTGTCACACTTAGGGAAATTCTAGAAGATGTAAAGTATCTCCTGTCTTCCTTGATGTCCAGCCAGTCAGTTCCCAGTTCAAGGCACTCTCATACGCTCAGTGTCCCCAAAGCAGTGTCCTGTATGAAGTGACTTTAACTTTGGTCCCATAGTGTCTCTTGGGTCTCTGTCTCCTCTTCTTACTCCTCCTCAACCCCAGGACCAACACAGGAGTCCCCATACTCTTGCTTTACTCATTGGCTGGGGGCGAACGTGTAGATTTTCATTTACCCTGTCCTAATACCCATCCCGCCCAAGCCAGTATACACTGAGCTTCCGTTTGCTGTTGTTTCCATCTGAGTCCCAACACAGTGTCAACTCCCTAAGAAGAGAGATCGTCCTCCCTTCCTAGCTCTTCCAGGTTGATGGAGTCACTAGATGCCCATGTGAATTCAAACTTCAGAAAAACGACGCATTTTGTGTTCTATCAATATGTCCTCTATGGGGCGTTTTTGAAGCAATGCTTGGGATAACATCTGGACTTTAAAATGATCCATCTCTCATCTGAAATCCAAATATAACTGGAGCCCTGTGTGTTATCTGGTACCTCTATGGTTTCAGCTATTTTGAGCACCCTACACTGTGCCTGGCACATGGCTCAGGACAGCTCTACAGAATTTCCCTCTGTGGGGCAGATGACTCTGCATACTGCAACAGAATGTACGGGAGATGGGGTGACACAGTATGCCACGCACAGAAACAGGACAGCCAGGTGATGAGATGAAGCACCAGAGAGGTATAGCAAAGAGACGGAGTTAGAGTTCAGGTCGGGTTAAGGTTTCGTTCAGGTGTAGAGTTAGACGTAGGTTTAAGCTTAGAGTCAGGCTTAGGGTTAAGGTCATCAGTAGGGAGGGTGGTAAGGCTGAGCATGGGAGACCGGTTCTCATCCCTTACAAGGCTCTCTGTTGCTGTATCACTGGCACTTTCCAGGGTGAAGTACTTCTTCCAACACTTGTCTAGGCTCCACCTAAGACACAAACCTTAGTTCCAAGCTCTGCCTCCGAAGCTTCCATAGATGGCTCTGCAAAGGATTTGTACCCCATAGCCACTGCTGGCACTCCAGGGAGGCCTCCTGTCACAGTGTCCTTGGTCATAGCTGGAACCCCCAGGCCCAGGATGCTCTTATTGCAAGTCTTGTTGAAGATGTCCCAGCAGTGAGTGTGGATGGAGCACATGGCCTGAGTCCCTGAGTTCTCTGTATTGGGAAGGTACACACACATGCACCAGTGTCAGCTGGTCTGCACTCCAGATTTGCAGGCTGAGCCCTCATCCTGTGCTGCAAGCCCCAATTTTCAAAGAGCAGCCATCACCAGAGTGGAGGGGTGTATCTTTTGAGGGAAAAAAAAAACCATACATCTCAAGGCATTTGATTTTGATCAATGATCAAATGAGCAGGCCCTCTGTGAACTCTGCACCCCAAGCTCCACAAGGGTAGCAAAAACAGTGGAACAATTCCCTGAGCACTGTGATGGAAGAGTTCACCTGAGGTCACGTGTGGAGTGGCAGCAGGCAGGTTGTCCTCACAGAGGGACCATGAGCCAGGACCAACCACCACCTGTGCGGCAAGCACCTGGATAATAGGAAAATGCCATGGCCTGAGGACCGACCGGCACTGACTAGGGTTTCTCTAAAATGTGTGCTAAGAGACAGAGGAATTTCTGCTTTCTGGGAGGAATCCCACTCACACCTAATGCTGTTTATGTGTTCCATTTGAGGCAGCAGAGGAAGCGTGGCTGTTTGTAAGTGGGTGCTATTCCTGTCCCGTTCCATTTATAAACGTGAAAAGGTGTTCTCTGCGTCTGCAATGAATACACTGAGGGCAGAAAGTTTGTTTTCTTATATTTCTCCTTAGTACAACCCCTGACTGTTTTCTAAGGTGACTCGAAGAGGGTGTTTTCTTTTGTCTTTATTTCAAGGATATCAACCCGGGTCTAAATAGCCATATTCAAAGGCTTGCACATGCAGATATTTTGTTATGGAAACTCATTTTTACAAAGATCTAAAATAATTGTTGAAGTCTGTGGTCCTACAATCCAGTAAATAACCTGGAACAATTTTGCAAATGGGGGAAAATGGTAAAATGCTAGAAAGCCCATTATTTTCTTTCAGATGATTACTTGAAGTTTTCCAAAATGAGGTTCCTGTCTCACTTATGCATAGATGATGATCTCATGTGGGCAACATTTGAAAGGCAAAAACTAGAACAAAAATATCCCACATTATTCTAGAAAACGGTCTCCTTCTGCAGTTTCCAGAGCTACCACCCGTCCATGTAGGATGTTGTTTTCCAAGGCTCTGTCAACCAAGATGACAAAGTAGAAATTCCCACTCTGAATAGGCCAAGGGGGAGAAAGTCCACTTCAGAGTGTCAGAGGGATTCCAAGACAGTCTCCCATGCATGAGCAATGGCAAGACCTTACCAGAAAGAGCATGAGACTTGCCACCTCCATGATGTGCAAATGACCCTCCCCTGTGCACACTCAGCCTTCACCGTGCCTCCCACAGTGGGCTCTTGGTGTTGAGTCCTCAGGAATGTGATGTCTGTTTGTTTATTTGGGGTTTTGTTGGTTTTAGTTTTATGAAATAGGCTCTTGCCCAGGCTGGTCCCAAACTTATAATTACCCTCCAGCCTCAGCCTCCAATGTGCTGAGGTACAGACTGTGAGCCACTGTACCCAGCTCCCCGATGGTGGCATCTGAGGCACAGTATTATACAAAGGTAAACCATTATAATACTTTCAAAATCACTGTTAACCCTAGTGGGATTAAAGGGGGCTTTATCGCTGTCTTAAAAATATAATCAGCATTCTCTACCTGGGTTCCAATTCATGGATTCAACCAACCACAGATAGAAATATTTAAAAAAAAAAATAAAATTCCAGAAAGTTCCAAAAGCAAAATTGAATGTTAGCACAAGGGAAGTGGTTTGCTGGAACTGAGAGAGGAAAACGACCAGCAGACACATCCTGCTGTGGCCCCTTGACACTCCAGCATGAATGGCCACCTGTGTCATGGCCTCTGTGCCGAACATAAAGAGACTTCTCCGCATTACTAAATGATGCCCGACAGCCACCTAGCATTTACGCTGTGTTAGGCACGTTACTCACCTGATGATGATTAAAGTGTATAGAAAGATGTGAGTAAGTTATATGCAGATGCCAGGCCACTTCTATGATGTCAGCATGTAAGTCATCGGACATGATTAGTGAATGGACAAGGAAATATGTATGAGCATCCTTGGAGTTTGGTAACCTGGGGTCCTGGGACCAGTTCCCTGCAGGTGCAGAGGGAGGGCTAGATGTGGTGACAGGATGGGACACCAGTGCTCCGGCTCTTACTCAGCAGCTTTCATTTTGGAGTTAAAAGGTGAGCTTTTGCATCCAGTCTGAACAGGCTCAGAGTCTAGTTTTACCATTTACTCTCCAGTGAACATACATAGACTCCTGAAATGTGGTCTCTAGACCTACCTTAATAGCTTAATTAAATGCCTACAGAGGCCGGGTGGTGGTGGTGCATGCTTTTAATCCCAGGAGAGCCAGGCGGATCTCTGTAAATTCTAGGTCAGCCTGGTCTACAGAGTGAGATCCAGGACAGGCACCAAAACTACACAAAGAAACCTTGTCTAAAAAAAACTAAAAAAAAACCCAAAAACCTGTAGAGATTGTGTTGTGATAGTCAGTAGCAAATGGTAAACATTGTACATTTATTTATTAAGTGTTTTTCAGTGGCTACTTCTCTTTAGGTGCTCACTGAACTTTGGAAAAACTTAGAACTTTATCTGAAACACAGCATTGCAGCATCCTGAATGCTGTGTTCTTAGATGCTAGTGTAGGACACCAGCAGGGATCTGGCCGTGCTGTGAGGCTGACACTCATTCGGGGTGCCAGACACTGGATAGGAGCAGTGGGTACCAAGGTCCAGAGGACATTGGTTCTTCTTATGGTTCTCAGACTTGAAAACAACCTGGTTGTTTGGTAGTATGGATGGTGATGGTATGGTTAGATGGTATGGATAGTGTGGATGGTAATGGTATGGTTGGATAGTATGGATGGTGTGGATGGTGATGGTATGGTTGGATGGTATGGATGGTGTGGATGGTGATGGTATGGTTGGACATTATGGATGGTTTGGATGGTGATGGTATGGTTGAATGGTATGGATGGTGTGGATGGTGATGGTATGGTTGGACAGTATGGATGGTTTGGATGGTGATGGTATGGTTGGATGGAATGGATAGTGATGGTATGGTTGGATGGTATGAATGGTGATATCAATCAGTAGGGAAATCTAGTGGAAAAGACACCAGGAGCATTTGGTAGACATACAAGCAAGAAATGAGAGGTCCAAAAGAAACTTCAGAAGAAAGAGACACGAAGAAGAAATTACTTTTAACGGAATTACTTTAAGTCTACAATTAGTAAGTACTGCCAAGTTGATTTTATAAAATCATGTTTTCTCTGTTATTTGTTATTATTTGTGGGAGAGAATGCGTGGTACATGTGGAGGTCAGAGGACAATTGTAGGAACAGTTTCTCTCCTTCTACCACACGGGTCTCGGGATCAAACTCAGGCTTTTGGGCTTGGCCAGCCCTTCTGGCTCAGCCTTCTCATTAGCACCTGGTGCCCCACTTACAAAGAAATAAATAATAAAATAAGCTATATAAAGAGCCACTGTAGAAAGAAAGTATTTAGTTTATTGCCCAGGCGTGGGGTCAGAATCTGTTTAGTATTTGTAAGTATTTCTACATATGAGCTGCACCGGCAAACCAAATGCTCCATCGTGCTCGAAATCAGGGGGGAAGTGATTGATAATGTCTTCCCACACTACTCCATGAATTTTCATGGCACAGTGGAATATTTGACGAAAGAATTTGAAAGGGAAGGTACCAAATTTTCCAGAAACTTAAGCTAAGCAGGCCTAGCTGCTGAACATCCTCGGTGTTTTCCCACGCTTGAATGTTTTACAAAACATCAAGTTGGAAAACTGGGAAGTGTTGCTTTTAAAGAAGCTTGGGGGGAAAATGGTTATCATGAGAACACATTGGTCCAAACTCCCTGCTGTACCTCTTTGCTAGCATTGCATAATCTGCTCACTTTAGAAGTAACTGAGGGGCTGGAGAGATGGCTCAGCATTTAAGAGCATTATTGTTCCTGCGGTGTTCGGTTTGCAGAAACCATGTTGGGTGACTCACAATCACCAGTCACTACAGCTCCTGGGAATTCAGTATTCTCTTCTGACCTCTCTGGGCACCTTCACTCGGGTGCTCATATTCCCACACAGGTAGGCATCCACACACAGAAACAAAAGTAAATGCATATCTTTAAAAAAAAATAAAGTGGTGCCTTTATTTATTCCAAGTATGTAAAGTTGCCAGTAAGCTAGCAAGATTGTTACGAGGCTCTGGAGGAATCTGGCTTAAATCTAGACACTGAGTTTGCTATTTTGCTGTCTGAGTTATGAGGGCTTCCATTTTGTTTTGTTGTTGTTTTCTTTCCTCTTTAACGGATGCTGGTCTTAACCTCATGGCCCAGCCATAAAAAAAAAAAAAAAAAATTGCCGGGCGGTGGTGGCGCACGCCTTTAATCCCAGCACTCGGGAGGCAGAGCCAGGCGGATCTCTGTGAGTTCGAGGCCAGCCTGGGCTACCAAGTGAGTTCCAGGAAAGGCGCAAAGCTACACAGAGAAACCCTGTCTCGAAAAACCAAAAAAAAAAAAAAAAAAAAAAAAATTGGTTGCAAAGCAATTTGCTAAATTACCTGCCCTGTAACTTTTGATGGAATTCACATTTGTCGATGCAAAGCCCATAACATTTGCATAAAGCAAAGTCATCCATACAAAGATGTTCAGCTGGAAGCGTCACCAGCCACAGTGTGGAGTTAAGGTGTCTACTGGCAGCCAACTCCGCCCACCCTTCCCCGGATGCTCACAGACCACATTTCTCTTTTCTCTGTCTTTGTAGCCAGAGCTACCTGCAAGCTGCCAGTGAGGTGCCTGTTGGTCACAGCCTGGACCCATCAGTCAACTACAACTCCCCGAAGTTCCGGTCCAGAAACCAGAGCTACATGCGGGCCGTGAGCACCCTGAGCCAGGCCAGCTGTGTGAGCCAGGTGGGGCCTCTTCTGTGCTTTTCTATGTAGGATGCAGTCTCGGGGCTGTGCTGAGTAAGAGGCTTCCATGGGGAGACAGTGCCCAGGCACCCATGGGCAGCACTCTTCCTGCAAAGAACATGCAACCGTTTCTCTTGGTTTAGAGTGGACTTTCTTCCTCTTCCAACAAAATGGCCTCATTGGCTTATGCTACACCTTCCTAACAGAGCCACCAATCTAGTGATTGTCACAGGTTGCAGTGCGACACCACAGAGGGCATCTTCCTGGCACAGGCAAGGCCTTGGTTTTCTAACAGCCCAGCACTGCAGACAGAGGAACTGGGTCCCACTTGCTCCTGGGACAGGTCTTATCTCTCACCAGATACCTAGTCTCAAAGCAGGATCCAGGGTCACCATGGAGTCATAGGGGTTGGACCCAGCAGAGGGAGAAGCACGAGGTTTTTCACTTGGGTAAACGGACCAAACAGCACACACTAATAACTAGCCGGAAATGCTGGTGTCATGTGTCCTGTGATGTGCAGCAAACAAGAACTGAATTTCCAAGCTTTGATTAAACACCTGCTTACTCGTGGGAACTGCTATTAAAAAGAGAAGTTAAATGCCAATAACCTCAGTGCACAAGAAGCTGGGGTAGGAGGAGCAGAGATTCCAGCCCACCAGCAAGGCTTCATCTCGAAAACTAATAATTCTCACAATAATTTTAAAATTTTACAGAAAAATGGCAGAGTTTATAGTTACCATTAGCTTTACCCACGATTCTCTTGCCAAGGAGCAGAGAAGCCTGGGCTCGGGGTCCCTCTTCTTTGCAGTTGGCAGAACAAGGAAGTCAATGGACTTATTGATGAGGGGAGAGTCCTGCAAACAGTACGCATTCGATACCAGCCATGTTTGTTGTTGCTATGACTATGATGAATCGCCCTGGCAGGTAACCCAGGCACTAAGACATCCATCCCCCTGGCTATGGACAGTGCTGACTAGCCGGGGTAATGAGTCTTTTCCTACATCCCCTTCTCTTCAGAAAGTTACACTCAGGTGGTTTTCCTTTAACGCTGTTGGGGGGTGGGGGGTGGGCGTCTTGCCCTTGTGCTTAATTTGAGGATTTTAACACTTTAGCCTACCTTAGCGATGGTTTCCTCTTAGAAACTAGGTCATGTTGCCATGGGAAACTAACATGGGAAGAAGAACTGCCCCTGCTCTGCTAGTCAGGACCGTGGGGGCTTAGCTCTCAAAATCCCATGTTCTACATGTCCTCAGTTACCACCTGGAAGAGGACCCCTGTGTCCGTAACTACCACTCCTGCTATTCTATTAGAACACGCTCAGATCCTAAGAATTAGGCTACTGTGGTGGCCCGACTCACCAGCAAAGCTCCCCATTTCCACACAGAAGGGTCAAATATGGCTTTGGAAGGTACCCACAGGTCAAGTGAAGTCGGTATACACTGTAACAGCTCCCATCCCAGGATAAAGATTGCTGAGGTAGACTTTCATCTTTTTTTTTTTTTTTTTTTTTTTGGATTTTTGAGACAGGGCTTCTCTGTGTAGCTTTGTGCCTTTCCTGATCTTGCTCTGTAGACCAGGCTGGCCTCGAACTCACAGAGATCCTCCTGGCTCTGCCTCCCGAGTGCTGGGATTAAAGGCGTGCAACACCACCGCCCGGCTTACAACACTTTCCCTTACAGTTAATTCGTTTTCCAAATACAGTTTTTTATTTTATTGGCATTGGCCTGTATGTATACCTGTGTGAAGGTGTTGGATCCTGGAATTACAGACAGTTGTGAGCTGCCATGTGGGTGCTGGTAATTGAACCCAAATCCACCAGAAGAACAATCAGTGTTTTTAACTGCTGAGCCATCTCCCCAGCCACATTTTTGGTTTGGTTTTTTTTTTTTTTTTTTTTTGAGACAGGGTTTCTCTGTGTAATTATTTGGTTCCTGTCCTGGATCTCACTCTGTAGACCAGGCTGACCTCGAACTCACAGAGATCCATCTGGCTCTGCCTCCCGAGTGCTGGGATTCAAGGCATGTGCCACTGCAGCCCAGCTTTCCAAATACAATTTTTAGTAGTGCTATGAAGCCAGTCATGGTACATGCCTGTAACTCCAGCACTCAGGGACTAAGGCAGAAGAATCATGAATTCAACCATAAATCTTTAATTTGTCTCCTTTAAACTTTCTTTCTATAATAATAAAAAAAGTCCTCTTTCAGTCTCACCCACCCGTCATTTCTCCATGAAATTTATTTTTCAATTTGTGAGGCAGAGACCTAGAACCACTGACTACTGGGTTACTCACCTGAGATGAGAAACTCTCCTCCACACTCAAGGGTACGCCCCTTCAATTCTGCCAAAATCCAATTTGGAGAACAAATGAGTTAATCTGAGTTACTTACCAGAGCATGGGTAGCTGAAAGACAACCCCATCTTTAAAATGTTTGTCTCAGCATGGGTAACGACCCAGGAATGCTGCCTCCCTGGAGATCCCTGCACAATTTGCAGTCAGTTTGATAGGTTGGAAAGTCTCTTCTCCTGAGAAGTCTTACCACTTATATAACCTTGCTAAGTAGTCTTGTAAATCTTTTAAGTTTCAGGAACTTGCTGAGACTTGTTAGTTGTTTGTTGCTTGAGTCTTAAGAGCTTCCCTGGGTTCTCCAGGAGGGAATGTTGTTACATAATATAGCCACATAATTTGAAGTGTCTCATTTCAACCGTGTTCCGGTGTACACAGACCATCACCATCATTCAGCCCCAGAATGCTCTCATCATCCCAAACTGAAGCCCTATCTCCTTTCCCCAGCCCATGACCACCCCTATTCTACTTTTTGTATTATTTTTAGAAACCTGGCGTTAGTGTAACTACTCAGCAGGGATCCTTCTGGGACTGGCTTATTTTGCTAAGCCCATTGTCCTCCAGATTTATCCATGTTGCAGCCATGTGTTCTGGGTGTTGATTTGCTGTGATCTGAAGTTTTCATGGTGGCATGCTGTAGCCTGTCCCCTCTGAGAGGTCTGTCTCTAACCGATATCATGCACCTTGATGGTCAGCCATGCTCTGATCCATTCCATCCTTCTTACAACTGGTTTCATGAATCACCCCCAACCTGTCCCTGAGTCTTTGACAGACAGACTTTTAAAGTAGTATCTTCCTTTACTCTATCTGCCAGCATGATCCAAGTATTGAGAAGCTGTGGTGGACCAGCTGTAGTGGACCAGAAAGAACAAGAAAGGGAAAAAAATCTTAGTTCTCATCTGTTTGTGTATGTTTGTGGAGGGGGTAACACTGGAAGACAGGGGGAGGGGGAAGGGAGGGGGAAGACAGGATGAAATCTGGTTTGGACGTGACATTGAATAGAGAGGAGCCAGAGTTTCCTGGCCTTGGGGGCAAAGACGTCCCACTGGAATGGGGAACGCATGGGAATCCTAACCCAGTGGACCTGGATCTGGTGGAGTGACATTCCAACCGGTCTACAACTATCTAGTGAGGCATTTGAAGTAGCGATGGTCACGACAGAGAGGGGAGACTTGTTCAAACCCTGAACGAGGGAGAGAGGAGGAGCTTAGAGGAGAATATTTTCATGGCCTTAGCCTGTGGCTCAGTTAGAGTAGACTAGGAAGTCTGCTTGGGGGTGGGCCATGTCTGGATCTTGGAAAGCCGCACTTAAGAATCTGTTCTAAGCCTGATCACTGTAGCTATAGACACTTGTGTGCAGTGACATGATTCTGAGACATGCTTCACTGAGACAGACTCTGTCATGGCAGCTGGAAAGATGTAGCGGAAAAGGTGAGGGCCAAGATGGAGAATGGCCGTCTAAGACTCCAGACAGACAAATGGGTCTGCCTGTGTCCATGAGGCACTGAGATTAAACACCAGATCTCAGAATGTAGGTCCTCACTAAGCTCATGGTGTGAGAGACGGGACAGAAAGAGGAACCTAGAGAGGTAGGGGAACAGATAGCAATCAGGGGTGCCATTCTGTGTCCTGAACTCTGGCTGGCTGCATCCCCAGAGATCCCCATCATGCCACTGACCAATGTCCCATCTGTACATGTGTGTCACTATAGAAGGACACGCCTGAGAGAGGAGAGAGACCCGTAGTGCGTGAGAACTTGGAGGGTGACTGTGTCTTGGTTTCTTTTCCTGTTGCCATGACGAAACACACTGACAGAAGCAGCTTCAAGGGGACAGGGTTTGTTCTGGTTCCGGCTTCAAGGTGCAGCCCATTGCTGTAGAGGAGTCGAGGCAGCAGGGCTTTAAGCAGCTGGTCACATGGTGTCCACAAGCAGGCACTGAGAGCAGTGAATACTTGCTGCCGCTCAGCTCCTTTCTCCGTTAATGCACTTCAGGATCCAAACCAGGGAATGGTGCCACCCACAGTGGGTGAGTCTTCCCGACTCAATAAACACAGTTAAGGTAGTCCCCCACAAGCATGCCCAGAAGCCCATTATCCAGGGAACTCCAGATTCTGTCTACCTTCTCAGAAGTCATTTGCCAAAACCAAATCAGTGAGTGGGGAGAACTCCCCGGGATGAACACGGACTGAGCTCCCAGCCTCTCGTCTCCAGCACCGGACAGAACCCTGAGTTCACTAACCCCATTTAAGCTTCGATCATGCCTCTCCCACCTAACCCTTCAGCCTGGTTTCTGTAGCTCCCTTGACTGAATTTCCAGTTTAAAAATCTCTAGTTTCAGCCCGTGAACAGTGTATGATGTGTGTATATGAACTTCAAGAAAAACATGTCTTCTTGGGCTGCCCACCCTAAATAGAGTCCCTGCGGCTGAGCCGATGGCCCAGCCCATGTCAGTTTAGCCTGTGGTCTCACCAGGGCTGACAGGCCCAACACGTTGCTTCTTCTAGAGTATTTGGGAAAGTTAAGTTCCCAGGGTAAACCGATATATGCAACTGAAGACACAAGCTGAAAATTTATTGCTTTTATCTGCTGTACTTGCAAGTCTCAAACTAATAGAGGGGGAAATACGCCTGAGATTCAAGTCCACATACCATGTTTCACGCATCCCGCACTCCTCCCAGGCAGCCATGTCTTCCCCGCCCTGACTTCGCTCATGATGCTGTAATGGTGATGAGGGCAGGAGTTGCCTCTGCCAAATTTGGGATTCGTTTCCATGACAATGAGCAGCAGCTGACTCTCACGTCCTGAAAATGAACTAAAAGTAGCTGATGCGCTCGAATGTGTGTGCTTACTTCTCCAGCCTCCGCCCCAGAGTCAGCCTGAGCGGTAGGTAGCTGGGGAAAGCCAGAAGGGTCACTGGGGAAGGAGGAAGGCCCGACAGCGTGGACCCTGGCTGTGTACCCGGTGTGTGGGGAGGCTCTCGCCAGCCCTGTCTCCTAGTCTGTGTGATGGCTGTCAGCCTGGTGAGTCCACAGAACTTCCATCCATCTGTAGCTAGTTAGGTACCTTCCTGTTTCGTAAGAAAGAACCTAAGAAGCCATCCCCCAAGCTTGACGGATTCCCAGGGCGGATTTCAAACTAGCTGCGCCGAAACTAGAAAGCTGTCACCGAGTACTGTGCGTGCATTCTGTCCCTGGTCCTTGTGTGACATGGTTGCGACCACCCTGATGGAACCTGGCGTCACGTGTATGCTGTTGCTCTTCTAGATGAGTGAAGCAGAGGTCAATGGGCAGTTCGAGTCAGTGTGTGAATCTGTCTTCAGTGAAGTTGAATCTCAGGCCATGGATGCCCTTGACCTTCCTGGATGTTTCCGAACAAGGAGCCACAGTTACCTTCGAGCCATCCAAGCTGGTTACTCCCAAGACGATGAATGTATTCCCGTGATGACACCCTCCAACATGACCTCAACCATCAGGTCAACAGCAGGTAAAGAAAATGCCCTTTTTCACCTACCTACAGGTGTGCTTAAGTGTTTTTCCTAGAAGGGAGCTGGCATACACCTTCACCCACAGGTAAAGTTTACTCACTGAAATGATCATGCATCACATAACGACATTCACAATAGCATTCTGAAGCATCCCTTTCAGAGATAACCTTGCCTTTTTCTCAGGATGAACTCTATAAATTATCAAACGTTCTTTAAAACAATCAGGTAAAACTTTCATTAAGGTTTCTGCAGCAGACAGGATTGTAAGTACTGACATTTGGGCAGTACTTGCATCCGAACGCCAGTATTCAGGAGGCTGGAGTGAAGCTTGGGTGGAATATGCAATGACCCCTGCAGTGGGTCTGCATTGCAGAGCCCAGGCACTGCTGCTCGGGAGCCGATCCATAACTGTGATTCATCACTACAAAGCCAGTTAGTGCTTAGTGTAAATTCCCTCATTGACTTCAGCTTGGAGGATTCACTGTCACAGTTTCCTTCAATTCTTACGGAAAACCACATCCACCCTTTGAAGATTTACCGCCTCGACCAAACACCACTGCCCACTAGTTTACTGCACAATTATTATTTATATAACACAATGAATATCCATGGCCCAGAGAAACCCATAAAACACAGTGAGCAGTAAAAGTTTGCCACACTCCAGGTGAAGGCTGGGGAGAGAAGCTGTAAAACATCCCGGTGTCAAAAAACGAGGTGTCTCGGATAGCCTCAGATTCAAACTGCTGTGGCCATATCAAAAGAATTTAAAATACAGTCCTAAGAAGAAAAGGAGCGTACTTTGTCCATATTAGATGATGTCAGGAGCTGAAAGTCAGGTAGGGGATGTGCCGAGAAGGATCAAGAACTCAGAAGGCAGGAGGCAGGGTGCTCACGACAGGCCTCTTTGTTCAGTGCTGATGTGAGCCAGGACCCATGGACCCACACACTGCCAAATGACAAGCTGAAGGATTTCTGTCGTGGGGTACATTCTGTGCTGTGGTTCGCACTTTAGGAGGAAATATTTCCTTCTGGAGTCTATGAGGAATAAACTGATTCAAGTTTCTTTCCATTGCTTACCTTGGTGAGGTCTTGGACTTGTTCATTTCTCTGAGTCTGTTGTTGAGGTCTTCAAAAGAAGTAATAACAATGAGTAACGTGTTCCAGAGAACATGATGGGTTCTACAGAAGCAGTGGAAACTCACTTGTTGTGGGATATTGGTACACTGTGCGAAGATGTATTTGCTGGGATTGGTGTAATAAAAAGCTCAGTGGCCAATAGCTAGGCAGGAGGTATAGGCAGGATTTCCAGTGGGAGAAAGGGAGAGGAGGAGGAATCTAGGCTCTCAGGAGAAGCCAGGAGACGTGGAGAGGAAGCAGGAGGTGCAAGATCGAAGAGACATAACACCATGTGATAGAACATAGATGAATATAAATGAGTTCGTTTAAGTTACAAGAGCTAGTCAGGAACAAGCCTAAGCTATAGGCTGAGCTTGCATAATTAATAAGAAGTCTCCATGTCATTATTTGAGAGCTGGCTGTCAGGACAGAAAACTCCTTAAACTCACTGTCTTCTCCTGTGACCTGGTGACCCCAACAGAGGCTTTTGCAGTGCACTGAACCATAAGCCTTGGGCCTTGATGAGAGATGTCCAGTGGAACATGGCACTCTATCCTCATCACAGCTTTGTGGAGAGCAGGGAAACAGCCCAGGTCTGTGACCTGAAGTAGGCGGAACTATGCATGTCAACATGTCCTGTGTCGTGTGCTCCTCTGCCTTAGTGACGTCATAGATTGCTGCTCATCCTCTACCTACAAGTGAGAATAGAGCTAATTAAAAACGTAGGGAAGGAATGAGATTCGCAATCACTACACTGAAATGCAACACTTGGAAGCTAGGCCTGAGCAGTGTAGTCCTGTCACCCTGGCATCCAAGAAGCTGAGGCAGGAGGACTGAGAGTTTGAGGCCAACCTGAGCTACATAATGAGTCCCATGCTAGCCTGAACTTCTTGGTAAGATCCCGTCTCAAAAAAAAAAAAAAAATTAAATCAAAAGGCAACCCCTTCAAAGAGAATTACTCATGTTCACTGGTGTTTGTTGAGTGCCCCCTACAAGCAAATGAACAATTAAGCATTTTCATGGTCTTCAGAAAGGCTTTGAAGCAATAATTATGTGGTAGAAAATGGCTTTGCTGTTTTTAGAGCTGTCGTTATGGAGAGAATGGAAATAGAACAGATTTCACAGAGATAATATAAGAATCAGTACCGAACTCAGGCTGAAGTTCTGATTTATGTACACAGTAAATCACTTTTCCCAGGCACACTGCGCATTCCAAAAATCCACACACAAAATAAATTTTTAAATGTTTCTATTCCGAGTTTCCAATGGATCTTGGCCTAGTTACCGAGTCGAAATCTTTTCTAGACTATGGGATAAATATCCGCATCACGGAAGAAACAGGGGGTCAGGTAAGCAGAAAGGTGGGCAGAGAGAGGAGTGCTGACATCATGGGGGTAGCATGGGCACCATTGTGAGAAGCCAAAGCTCAGATCACCCCCAGACCCACCGCTGCCACTCTGAGGACAGCCCCTTAAATGCTGAGGATTTTTTTTTTCACTCACCAGATGCTCGATAACACCTGACATGGTCTGGTTAATAAGATTATGAACCATGTCAAAGATTTTTGTTCATCTGAAAAAGCAGTATAGAGGAAAATTCTCCAAGTCGCAGAATTCAAATTTACTATTACGTGGCAGACCTAGCAGCTCTGCCTCTCTAGCCCTCACATAGCCCTCACAGTCTTTTTCCTGAGAGCGGGGGAGCCACGAAAGCTGTGGCCTTGCCTTCTCCAGCCCCGTGCAGCTGTGCAAAAGCTCAAGACAACTTGAATTATACTCTCCTCTTCTCTGGCGCCTTTGAGACATGAAAATTTGGGGGTGTTTTGGAGAGCAACAGAGCCTTTCTCAGGCCTTAGGTGGGCTTTTCACTCAGAAGTTAGGGTGCCAGACATTCATGTTCACACAGAACTTGGAGTGAGTCAGTAGCCTCCGGGTTCTGGCCTTTCCAATTGGAAGGATGACGTTCATAGAAGATGGGTTTTAGGAAGCATTTTATTGTTGGGAGCTTAAGAAAGATGACAGGAGAGATCCCCAGAGAGTGGGATACTATTGAAGGTCAATGGCTTGGAGTCATTAAGGCTTTACTGGATGGGGACATGGGAGGGGAGATGAGCCCGTCAGTCAAGTTCCCAGTTCAGCTGTCCAATGTCTGTGGGTTTCTGCCACACCCTCCCATGGGGATTTCAGGAAAGATATCCATTTAGGTGGAAAGATACAGAAAACTCAGGCTGTTCTGAGATCCCAGGTCTCTAGCCAAGGCAGAAGCGAAGATATTTGTCTTAAGCACCACTAGCCTCTCCTGCCTGTAGCAAGGGCAAGGGTATCCATGGGGCTGAGGACATCTGTCACTTTTAGTCAAAGAAAAACTGCACTTGCATAGTCATTTACCCTAAACTGCCTAGCCCATTCTCTCCCCTGTTCTCATCACCTTCCTGCCCTGTGACTTCCATGCAGAACTTACCCCCACCCTCAATCCCTGGAAATCTGTAAGATGGAGAAACTCCCTGTGTCATAGAACTGAAGGGAAGGATCCGAGTCACCTGCCTCTCCCTTCACGGCCCCATTATGGCCACCTCCAGCCATGGTACTGTAACTCTTCCAATATTCTGGGACTGCATGTGTCTCCCTTCAGTATCTCCCTTAGGCTACCCATGACAGTTCTGCCGCCTATCAAGCTGCTCTTTGGACCCGAGGGCTCAGTCTCTCTCCTTCAGGGCTACACATGGCTCCTTGTGGACTTGATGTTGCCACTCTCCTAATAAAGTTCATGTGGCGGGCAAACCATATCAGCTTCCTTCTAGGACCCTGCCTTCTTTTTACCCATGCCGATAGTGAGAGCTGAACTCCACCTATGAACAGAGCTTCCTGTCAGCAAGGCAGGCAGATTTAAATAACTTTATTCTTAAGTAATTCTTGATTTTGTAAACTGTTATACTAGCATTTGATGACTACCTTCATTCACAAGGGAGATTATTTTGGTGAATCAACACTCTTACATTGTCCTGGAGTACTTGGGGTGCAGGTCAGCAGTAGGGTGTTTATTTGGAATACAGGAGGCTCTGGGATTTGTCCCCAGGACTGAAAGGGATTTTAAAAAATGCTTTTCTTTTATGGCTCAAGAAAATCTACTTTCAAAATCATCTTAAAGTGATTGTTTTGCAGTATAAGATACATTTAAACATGTTCTTTACAGAGGCTTGAAAAATGAAGGCTGGCAGGATTAGATTCTCTCACCTTATAAACATGTAAATCTCGAAGCACAGTGCTCATGCAATAAGTCAAGTGTCAAATGTACAGGTGAGTGAATTACTATAGATTTTTAAGAGCATAGTAGACAGGCTTAACTTAGACCCTGGTGGGTGCATGCTACCAGCCCATGTGCCCATCAGGTCACCTCTCTTCTCACCTGCAATGTGGGGAGCAGGGAGTCCAACCCACCAAGCTTCACTCATCTATCTCTGTGGTCCCCAGAAAACGTGGAACATGGCACTAGGTAGGATGATCCCCAGCCCTCATGCTTTTCATTATGAAAAGCAGTGGGTGTTGATTATAGACCCCCTCCTTAAATAAAGTGGTTTTGAAAACATCTACCTTCCATTTCACACTTGGTTTCTCTTTCATCTAGGAAATGATTTATCAGGTAGATTTGCTTGTCTAAATACTCATTTCACCCGGGTTTTTTTTTTTTTTTGAGGGAAGGAACAATATTGGTACTGTGGAGGGAAGCAGTATAAAATTGGGTGATAATGGCTTTTCTCTGGGTCAGAAATTGTCTCCACACATGTCACAGCTGATTCTAGAAGTCATCAGAACCAAGGGAAAGCCACACAGGATGACAGAGGGAACAGCACAGACCTACTTTATCTTATTATTCATATTTCAACAGTGACTTCTCTCTCCAGGGTGCATAATAACTCTGTTTCCAAGACAGATTTTCGCTACCACACCAGAGGAAAGCAATCCTTATATTTTGTGTCTTGAATATTAGACAGAGGGAAAACTGTGCTCAATACTATGAATTTTTTCCTGTACTTCTTTGCAAAAGTCTCTGTTGTGTGAACATTAGATCTTTACAGATAGGTATGCCAAATTTCTGGCCTGAGTGTTGCTTGGAGCTTTGTGATCTAGTCCCCCAACTTCTTCCAATCCAAGCACTTCCTACTAAAGTAAAGAAGAATCATAAATACTTTAATAAACAAATGATCAGAGAACATTGACAAAAGATCACACATGGTCACTTTCAATTTCAAGATACAAACGTCCAAAATAAAATAAAGCCATCTTACAAATCAAAGAAAACATTGTGCTATGTTTAGATTGATAGCATTTATGAGGAGTGTGCTGTGTTCCGGTCATGGATAACTTTCTTTGAATGTAGAATTGTCTTGGGTCTGAGCGTCAGCCTCAGACATAAAGCCTGGGAACAGCTACAGGTGACGCACCAGTCATCTACATCCCCCGGCTTCATATCAAGAAGATGTGTATGGGAGGTGATGGAAGTCAAAAGGATGCTTGAGACACCATGGCAGCATCTAGAATCCTCCAGTTGCAGTGGGACTGGCTGAAAGTCCAAGAGTGGGTAGTATGAGCCAGCAGAGGGAGGCGCACAAGCCTGGAGCCAAGAAGGCCCATGATGCCAGGGGTCCAGAAGCACTGAGCAGGAGGAGAGGGGAACCAAGCATGGCAGAAAGGGTTCAGGAGCTATGGAGCAGGTACCCTGCACTGTGGATCAGCACTGCCACAGTTCAGAGGTGGCTGAGTGACCTCCGGCAGAAGAGAATTACAGGATAAGTCAAGTCTGCAGAAACTCTGTTGAATACCTTACCTTCAGGCTCTTAGCTTGGGACTAGAGATGGGCCTCTACTGAGGTACTTAAGCTAAAATGAGGTCACCTGGATGTCCCTGGTCCAGTAGGGCTGGTACTTATGAGACAAAGATATTAGGACACAGGAGAATGATCATGGGAACACAGAGACAATGCCATCCTAAGGAGGAGCCAGCCATGGCACGTTAACTTCGGAGTGCACGCTTCTTAGTGTGAGAAGAAATGGCCCAGGGCTATAGTTTCTCGTGCAGCCAAAGCCAGTGGGCACAAAAGAGTTGAAGAGCATGACCTTGCCCTGCCATGGAAAGTTCTAGAGACGACTGCCAAACCTAATCATACAGGTAAGGGGGACAAGGGCTAGGCAGCACGGAGCAGCTGGGACAGCCTACGGAGGATGCTCCTTTATAATTGGTTACAGTCTGGGACACACTAAAGAAGTTTTAGCCTCCAGCTCTGTCCCCCATGAGACTCAAAAAGGCTGCTGGCCAGGTGACATGGATGACGTCATCAAGGAAGGCGAATTACCCGGTTGTCAGATGTAGTTGCAGGAGCTCCAGCTCCAAATGGAGACAGACCAGATGCTGAGAGAAACAGGAGAGGAACTAAATCCAGAGACTGGCCTTGCTGGCCCACTGCCAACCTCTCTTAAAGTCACCCTGCAAGGCTGAAAGTGTCAGAGTGCAGAAACAGGATGGAACACAAGGAGCAGCTCCATCCTGGGAAGAGAATTCCTTTAGGGTATGCCAAGGATTGGGGAACAGCTTGGGTGCTGGGTGCAGATGGTACCCTCACCAAACAGCACCAGTGGGAGGCTAGGAACGAGAGAGAGAGAGAGAGAGAGAGAGAGAGAGAGAGAGAGAGAGAGAGAGAGAGAGAGAGAGAGAGAGAGAGATATCTGTGAAAGCTAAGGCACCTCTGACATGTGATGTCACCCCACACAGAGCACCAATGACAGACAGAAGAAAGATCCATCCAAGCCTAGCTTGGTGAACCAGGAAATTTGTCGGGGTTCCCTGTGAGGAGTATGGGTAAGGTGTTAACTTACAATAGCATGGATGAGGACTCAAAGGCAGAGGCATCACAGAAAAGCTTAGCCCAGCATGGGTGACAGCTCACCAAAGCTGTGTCCCTGGAGCCCCCTGCATGACTCACAGACAGCTCAGCTGGTAGGAGAGCCCTCCACTCCCTGAATCTCCATCAGTCCTTACTGCTTATATAGTGCAAGGGAAAGGGGATCTCATAAATCTTGTGTTTCAGGAACTTCCTAATCCTTGAAGTTCTAGTCTACTCTCTGAGTGTTAAGAAATCCCTCCAGAACTGAACATTTAAATTCATAGAGAACACTTTACAACATCCCCTAGTGGCACATCAGGTGGGCCTAATGCTCAGTGACAAGCGTGGAAGTCTAGAAGCGTGAAGCAGCCTCAAGGAAGAGGCAGAGAATGTGAGAGAAGAGAGAGCTTCCGCTTCTATGCACTGAGACCCAGATAGGTATGGGGCTACCAGAAGGAGCACAGGGCCCCCATCACAAGCCAGGAGGCAAGGTTGCCACTGGCTTCTGGCAATGGGACAAGTTGGAAAGATTGCTAAAAGGCCCTGGACAGCATAGATCCTCTGTACAACAGTGCAGATCTTTGCAGAGATGAAGCCAGTCTGGGATCATCCAGTATCTCTTGGACAGCTGCAGAATCTGAAGTAGCAAGAAGGCACTGGGATTGAGGAAGGCTTGATGCCCTAACATGTGTCCGAGAGCCACACAGACCCATCCCATGACCACTGTAGAGATCTCATATCTAACTTGGGTCTCAAGGTGATAGCCAGACACTGTTTCTCTAGGATCCAAATGATAACCTAAGAACCCCTCCTTGCCTTTTCACCTAGCGGAGTCTCCTGCCTTCTGCAGCACCAGCCACACGGTCCTAAATGTTTCATAGTCACCACTCCTTCCTCACTCTGGCCTTCCTATCCCTGCAAGTGGTAGCCCGGTAATGTTAGTGGGCCACTAGGTAAGCCAGCACCATGTGCCATCTCAAGACCCTGTGCTTAGTCACCTCTGTACCATTCCCCATGTGCACAGTTCCAGGTTCCAGGTTGTAGACATGGCAGGTTTGGGGTGGTGGTGTTTGTCTAACTCAGTATGTTTCAGGAAACGTTAGGTGAGTGAGCGTGTGCACGAATGAGGTCTTCTATACGTCGGGACAAGTGTGAGGGTTGCTGTCTCTCCCACACTGGTCTGTAGGGACCCATTTTTCTTTTTGGAAAATACACTCAGGATTAAAACCTAAAATCCTGTGAGGTCAGAGCCCACACTGTAAAACTCATATGTTTGCTCCTGCTCATTCTATCAGAACTTCTGCCCCGACCACATCTTCTGCCCTCTCCTGCAGCTTAAGTCTGTGGTGAATCATAGACCCTGAAGTGATGACCCCATGCAGAGGGCAGTCCAAAGAGTTCCCATGGATGTCGAAGGTGTCTCTGCAGTTGCTGTGGTCCACCTCTCAGCTTCTCAGAAGCTGCCAGCACCGATCGCTTCTGGGAATCCTGAGAAGCCTCCAGGAGGATCTTTGTATTGTATTAAAACACATGTTTAAAATCTCTCCCCTGTATTTGAAGTTTAGATAAATATACTTAGGACTAGGGACCTGACTGCTTTCTTGTGTCTGAACTCAGGTCCAAGGCAGGTCCTGTTGTCAGGGCTACGGCTTAGCATGGCCTTCAGAAATTACTAAGAAACAAGATGTGACAGGGTGAGCTGGGAAAATCTATATCCATCACATGAGGGGAATGCAAGAGGCTGCAGCTCAGGGACTGAGAGAAGCAGCCACTGAGGAGGGTCAGCACCCATGGCCACAGGCTTCAGACCGTGGCTCATCTGACACAGCCACAGGAGCTCAGAAGTCATGGCAATGAAAGAACGATTGTGCAGGGGCTGCTTCCCTTACCAAGAAGGTCTCTGACTGTGTCTCAGGGTTTTGTTGCTGTGAAAAAGCCAACTTAAAGGCGAGAAGGGTTATTTTAGGTCAGAGTTTTAGGATTCAGCAGGGTTTCTTGATCCCGTGGTTTTGGCCTTGTGACCAAATCCAACATCTTGGCAGAGAGTGTATGGTAGAGCAGAGTATCATGGGGGAGAGGAGGCAGAGAAGTAGAGAGAAGATAGGTCTAAGGACAAGATAGACCATTCAAAGGCACACCTCAAGTGATCCCTCTCTTCCAACCAGACCCCACTTTCAAAGAGACCATTCAATACAGACCCTTCAGTGGGTCACACAGTGGGTCAGAGCCTTCCTTTATGGTCTAACAGCTTCAACAGTACAAGAGCCAAACTTAACACATGTGCCATTTGGAGGACACTTCATATCCAGACCACAACACCAGCAGTAACAGCTGAGGTAAGCCAAGTACACCATGCTCACTCACAGCAGTACATGGTTTCCAAACTGAATCCTGACCCCTGTCTATAGACCCCATAGAGATCCCCCAAAGACTCTACAAACCCAAGCTTGGCTAGGGTAAAAGTGTATATCTCATTTGCTAGCTGTGAACTTCACCTTAGCTTCTTCCAACTCTGGTACCTCATCAGCAGCGAACTCAGAGTGTGAACACATGCTTCAGTGTCACAGCAGTTACTACATCATGGTCAGGTCTTTGTCTTTGTCCCGTCTGGGCCAGAGACTGCCAGTTGATGGACAACAGAGCACATTTCTCACATCTCTGGAGGAGAGGTCCTAAGATTAGGGAGCATCCGGAGCACCACCTGGTGAGGGCTGCTTACTGGCTCATAGATGACACCTTGGCTATATGCCCTCACGTGGCAGAGGGATCAAGGAAGCTCTTGGGGACTCCTGTGTTAACATTTTAATCCCACAATGAGGCTCCAGTCTCGTGGCTTCATTTCAAAGTCTCCTCCTAACACCATCACCTCGGGATGGTCATGGCCCAGCTGTACATTACCCAAGGACCTAAGATGTTAGAGATGTTTGTAGTCATCAAGGATCAACCTGAAACAGTTGTCTTATACCAGTGAAAATTAGACATGGACTGCCATGGCCAGAATCAAAGAGGAAGCAAGTTTGATTAAGAATTATTGAAGAAAGGTGAGAAAATGAAGAAAAGGGAAAGAAACTCTAAAAGAGGAACAGGTTTCCAAGAGGGAGTAAAAGCCACTGGATTTCCTATGCCTAGGGGTTTTATGGGGCAAAGGTAGAAACTTAACAAAAATCTCTATTAATAGAGACTAATTAGTTCTTTGGGCTATCATGGGCCAAGGCAATGAAGAGCCCACATGCTCTATGCCCAATGCCCATCATTCTGGCCCAACCAGAGAAATTAAAATGCATTGTGCATGCACTTCCCAGCAAGGTAGGGTAGGTGAAGCCCCATTCTGTCTATTTGTGACTCCAGTTTTGACTTGGACCATCTGCTAACTATTAGTTTCTCAGTCAGCATTACTCTCCTCCAACCTTGTAGCCCCATGTTCTCACGTTTACATGATGAGCTTGAAGCTTTATCATGGCGGAGTTAATTCTGTCCCAGCCACTAGGATGTAGCTGTGGTCTTTCTTGGTTACCTCACATTTAGCTCATTGTCAGTGAGATGATCTCCTAGGTGGAATCTTCATTAAAAGCCATCCTTATTTATAATTTAATGTGTCATAATTACCTTCTTTAGATGCAAGGATCTAGAAAAAGACCATAGTGCATTGCATGTGTTCATCAAGGCCTTTGGGGGGCCAACTGACCTCCCATCATTGGCCCAGAGCCCTGTCTTCCTGTCTGTCTAGTTTAATCAGCTAGTATCTATCTACAGTCCCTTCCTTCCTCTTCCTCAGTGCTTCAGATTCTGCTCTTTTAACCCCTAACCTTCCTGTAACTCCAGCCTGTGTTCTCATGGCAGCATATGTGAGCACTTTACAGTTCTCACCATGGGTCCTCTTCCCTTACCACCTAGGGAGAACTAGCTCCTGGCTCAGGAGGACTGCAGCACCTTAATTTAGTGGGACACAGACATTCAGTCCATAGCAACCTCTTCATTTTCCACATTAATACACACAGACGTGTCACAGAAATTTAAACATTTTAATCATTACATTTCAGTGTAATCTTGTTTTCAAGTCATTCACGTTTCCCTGCACACAAACACCATCTTGATGCATTTGTAGGGTTACCCAAGTCATTCACATTTTCTTGCACACAAACACCATCTTGATGCATTTGTAGGGTTATCCAAGCATTTGAAGGATGGGACTAAGGACTGGAGCATGTTGCATTTGTGCAGAACATTATTAGAGTCTAAGGGTGTTGGAACAGAATGACCAAAACAGTGGTGTGAGTTCATCTCAAGGTCCTCCAGCTCCGGACACATAGCATGTGTGTCCAGGTCTCAAGGCACCTTGCTATAAAGTGCCTGGGTGTGCAAAGTCAGGATTTGGCTTCTGGTGAGGATGCCATTGCCAGTGAGCTGTCTATAGATACCGGCAGCTGTGGATCCAGCCTCCACCGACAAGGCTCCATGAGGCCACTTAGAAAATGTGTCCCATTCTGATTACTGAACAATACTGAGTTCACAGGCTGGTGGATGATCCATCCCACAGCCACAGGCCTCATCATTGGGGGGGGGGTAAGCATCTCTCATAGCACTAAGCAGGCATTACTGTGCTAAAGGCATCTCTAAAGATGCATAGATATATACTAACTCCTCTTGATACCCATACGATGCAAGATGAGTGACTGACAAGAAAATTTATGTATAATGACACACCAAGATTTACACTGTCTCTGGGTCCCTCTGTGTCCAAGTATTTAAACTCCACTGTCCTCCATGGTTGTCTCAGACCTCGAGGTGTGCTGTTCTCTTTAGAGACTCTCTTTGTAAGGACTATGACTTGACCCTCTGAGACAATGATGTTCAAGAAACAACATAGGACCATTTTCTATAAGTCGCCTGATTCTGATTCTGAGCCCCAGAAGAAACTCAGTATCAGTCATCCCAGGTGAATGTAGGATGACATCATCACCGAGAGCCCCAGGAGGCCTCTAGGCTGAAGGAGACCTCCTGTTCTAGCCCACTGGCCACAGCAGCCTCCCTAGGCTCTCAGTGCCTCCTTCTGCATGGGACCCTGTGAGTCTACTGCATCTGCAGGGGCTGTACTCAGACACAGGAGCTCCACTGCAGCCTTTCCCAGCCTACTTCATTGCCCACAAGATCCCCTCCCTCTGACTCCTCCCTCTGTGCCTCCTCCCTCTGTGCCTCCTCCCTCTGTGCTTCCTCCCTCCGTAACTCCTCCCTCTGTGCTTCCTCTCTCTGTAACTCCTCCCTCTGAATCCTTCCTCTGTGCCTCCTCCCTCTGACTCTTCCCTCTGTTCCTCCTCTCTCCATGCCTCCTCCCTCTGTGCCTCCTCCCTCCATGCCTCCTCCCTCTGACTCCTCCCTCCATGCCTCCTCCCTCCGTGCCTCCTCCCTCCATGCCTCCTCCCTCCGTGACTCCTTCCTCTGTGCCTCCTCCCTCTGACTCCTCCTTCCATGCCTCCTCCCTCTGACTCCTCCCTCCATGCCTCCTCCCTCTGTGACTCCTCCCTCCGTGACTCCTCCCTCCGTGCCTCCTCCCCCTGCACTCCTCCCTCTGTGACCCCTCTTTCTGCACCTCCCCCCTCTACGTCTCTCCCCTCTCCAATGAACCTTGCATTCTCACCAAAGATCAGGTGATCTTCCCCAGGACCGACATCATCTTTCCCAGAAAAAGAGCACACAGACGAGGAGCCCCTGATCCCAGTTGACACGGGAAGGTTTGTGAGGGAGATATGTACACCTCCATGGGGGCACACAAAAGCATAAAGTCCAAAGGCCGGGATTTTCCCAGAACAGCAGCCCACTCCAACTCTTGACTCAGGGTTGAGTTTTGATGCAGATTTCATAGCAGCCTCCTCGATGCAAAACCCTTGCCTCAGACCCTTCAAAATGTCGTGCGTCTGCTCTGGAAAAGTACTAATTATTTAGAATTCTGAACTTAATTGGATTGAACTGCTTTTCTTTAAAACAAAAGATGTTTGTTTAAAAGTTAAGCAAATGCTTCAAAAACATTTTAAGCTAGATGTGGTGGCATGTGCCATCTCGTGGGAGACTGAAGTAAGATGATTGTTGACTCCATTGAAGCCATGTCTCAATAAAAACATTAATATAACAAAAACCCATAATAACTTCCTTTTGCGTTTGACAGCCATCAGGAATGCTCAGATCCGACACTCTGTGAGTATCAGCTGTTATTGACGGCAGTCAGAATATTGAGCTAAGACAGACTCTCTCAAGCCAACTTAGTATTTCCAAGATTGATGCCAGAGCTGAATGAGGCTGATTACTCTGAAATTCGTCTTTCAGTCCCTTTGAAATGCCAGATGTGTAGAGTGCTGAGCAACGCATGGTGACTTGGTGAACAGTTTTAGGGACTCGAGTTGTAAAATGTGTGCCACAGTTGATATTTCCAGATGACCGAAAAGGTGGCAGCAAGACAAAGCACGAAAACAGTTATGTAGAAAGGAGTGTCTGTGGGCACGTGGGAAGCAGCCCTTGTTAGAGTGAGCCTTCAGATTTATTCCACCTTGACCGAGTCACCTCAGAGTAGCACATTGTGTCTTTTCAACACAAGTGCTAGGGAAGTGTTGAAAAGCATCAGGGAATCATTACTAAGAATATTCATAACACCTCTGTATAGCCGTCCATTTATGTGCTTATTTTTTGTGCCAAGTAAGAAAAGCAATAGGAAAAAATAAACCAGTCAATCATCTGAGTGTTGACACAGCCATGAATAAGAGCACCTAAGGCACCTAACTGGTCCTGACTGATGCAGGTACCCACAAGGGGTGCTGGGATCCAGGAGGAAAGCCCCATTCCCACAAAAATGAGCAAGCTCGCTCATCTGAGTCTGTAAATGCCAGTGTGTACTTTCCTCGCTTTCTCTAGTGAGAGCTGACATTTTCTTTTTCATTGTGTTGATTTATAGCAGGTCATTACTTCACTGCCATTCTAATCAATCATACAGTTGATTGAATCAAATTTACAAATATTTACTTAGTACCTAATGTCCATAAGATATTGTAAGGATGTTCTATGGAATGAGAGGAAACCAAATGAGATTTGAGACAGATCTAGAAGCTGCAGACATGTACAAATATATATAATAATCATTACCTTCAGAAACATCTGTATGAATGCTTGCTGGCTGACATTTAATCTTTTCTTCTAATTAATGTCAATTGTTACAAATTGCTCTAGGACTCACAATGTGGTCAAAATTCCTTTTGCTTATGCATATTTTTAGAATGAGCTGAGATCTTGGATTTTAACTGTAAGAACACAAGTGTTACCTCCCAGCCCCCTTCTGTAGATGTACTGGTAAGTTCTGCATCAGCTTGACACAAGCTAGAGTCCTTTGGGAAGAAGGAACCTCAGTTGAGAAAATGTCCCCACTGTGTTGACCTGTGAACAAGGTCGTGATGCATTTTCTTGATTGCTTATTGATGTGGGAGAGTCCAGCTCACTGTGGGTAGTGCCATTCCTGAGCTGGTGGTCCTGAAGTATAGAAGAACACAGACTGAGCAATCTTTGCGGGGGAGTAAATGGTACTCTACCATAGTATCTGCACCAGTTCCTGCCTGGAGTTCCTGCCCTGACTTTCCTGGACAATGAACTGCAAGCTGTAAGATGAAATAAACCCTTTTCTCCAAGTTGCTTTTGGTCATGGTGTCTTACCATAGCAATAGAAATCCTAAGGCAGTAAAGTGGAGCTACATTTGTGAGGATCTTCCAAGGCTTATTTTCTTTGCTGTTGGGACTTAGTAGGCATGGTAGGTCATTAGGGGTGCAACATTGGATGCTTTTGGAAAGATGCCCAGGCAAACCAGCAAGGCCGTGACCCCTACTACTGGTGCTGTGAATCATGAATACCTCAGAAAATTCCCCTCACAAACCTTTGGGACTGGACACTCTTGGAACATTTTGAGGACATGCTAGTGTTGAAGAAGCCAGAGTTGCTGAAGGACAAAAGAATGTGGATGAAAGTCATGATCTCGTTAGTTCTTGTGGCCCCATCTTCCCAGATACTCCTCACATCCACATGTGGCCACGTTCTCACGGGTTTCCAGAACCCACAGATCATTCAGAGACCCAGCATTTGCTCCATGTAAGGACTTGATAGGATCTCTGTCTTTCCTAGATGTATTCAGGACTGAGCCCATCCCAGACAGACATGATGAATACAGATAGGATCTCCATCACACTGTCCCCACTTGTAGATGCAGCAGGAGTAGACACGTGGTCCCCAGGGCAAACAGCTCTTCTGGAAAATGTCCTGCCACAACCTTTGGAGCCACTGTCTGGCCACCAGCTGCTTAGATATGTGGCTTTTCTTCTTTATACCCACTAATACATGCATACAGCTCCTAAAAATGAAGTCTTTCCTGTGTCAAATAGCATGGAACGATGCCCGCTTTGCAAGACAAATCCCAGCTATAGAAAGAGCTCTGTTGCCATTCCCTGTCTGGATCGGTGCTTATCAGAAGTAAACTTGTTTTGTAAGAAAGGAGAAAGATGAGATGCTTTCCAGGGTGTGACTACCCCAAAACAAGCTAGTACCACATCTGGCCAGATGTTTATTAGTCCCCAAACTTGGTGTGGAACATAACTCTTCATAAAGCCATGGCATAAAGCCAACATGCCTACACAGCTCATGTTGCAAAGCCATCTGCTCAGTAATTAATTCCCTTTTTGCCTTGAGAACTAAGTGGTTTCCTTCATCACGTCTTCACTGGCAAGTAGCTTTGGAACTGGGAAAAACATGTGTCCTTCTTTCTTTAATAATTCCATTCATCTAGGACTGACTGGGCAGTAAGTCAGACCCTTACTTAGCAGGGAAGACAGCAAGGTGCTACATGCCCAGTGCCTGCTACATGCCTGGTGCAGTGGCATTTGGACTCTCCGGTGTGTCCTTCAGCCTAGGACAGACAGGTCACTAACCCTCTTTATTAACCGTCTCTCTCCTCCACTAGAATATGAGCATTGTGAGGCAAGGATGTTTCTTGCAACGACATTCATAGTACCTGAAATAGCATGTAGCATATTATAGCGATGTACTAAATTTTTGTGTACTTACTTAATGAAATAGTGAATAAATGAATGTGTGATTAGAGAATGAATGAATGAATGGGATTTCTCCATCTCTGGGTAGACTTGCATAAGCTGCAGGTACTGTGGGTTTTAAGGATGAGTTTTCTGAATAAAGAGGATGGGAGGTAAGGAGAAGCAAGAGAGGAAGACCTAGTGTCTTATTCTGTCTCTAGCACCCAGTATACAGTAGGCTGCCCTTAAATGTTGGGATTTGTGGGCTGATTAGCTATGGGTAAGCTACTCCTGTGTGTGGGCTTCTGTAGAAATTCTTTATAGTTCATTATGAATTTGCATCTTTGTTTCTATATACCCTGGGGTTATAGGCAGATTTTCTTAAATAAAGAATAGCATTTGCGACATAAGGAGAGCCAGCTGGCAGACAGCACCGAGAACCCCTTCGATTGCACAGCACATTGCCACTTTGGCCCATACATCGTGCCTCCGGGTTCCATACCAAGCAGAGCCATGATGAGTCACTATCTCCAGGACTCCATCTTCTGCCCAAGTCCCCTTTGCCTGGGCCAGGGAGGGGCTGGACTTTATAGAGACTGAGAGTGTAGTGAACTTGTCTATTCTGTGAAAAGCTCTGTTTTTTTTTTCATGGTGCCATAGTGAGCAGAGAATTTTAAGCCTATAAACTTCCATTGCCAAGAAACAGCTGGAAGGTACAGAAAGTATCTATTATGAGGACGCTCCGGATCTGCACGGAGTTTGTCTTAGCACTTCATGTGGGATGCAGCAAGATAGCCATGACCCTTTGCCTCTCACAGTGAGGTGTCTGCAGCCATGATGCCTGTGATGTCTAAAGTCAGCCGCCCTCCAACACCCGCACCCTCATTCTCTTAACAGCTGTGGGCCTCCAGACCACTGGACGGCCATGCTTGGCCAACTCAAAGTGATGGCATGTATTGATTCACCCGGGCCTTGAAGATTCTCGGAGGACCACACTCCAAGGACACTGATTTGTTGTCACAGCTGACATCGGCTGTCTGCCCAGACAGTCTCAATGAGGCAGAAGACTAATCAACACTTGCCTGTGCCATAGGGAGAATCAATATCTGTATCTTCCTTTCCGTTCTAGTCACCTTGGAATTATGACTATGCAGTCCTTGGTGTCTGCTTGGGGCCTCCAAACAGACTTTATTTAGTATATGTTGATTTTGCTCTGAAACATCAGTAAGTCAGGTATGCACTGGGTCTGCCCATGCAAGACGCATTTGCTTTATTGTTCGTGAATTCTGTAGAGCGCCATCTCTTCCTTAATTAAGAGACGTTAATATCTAGATACATTTGCCTCTGTAGGTCAGTAGCACCTGTGAGTTGAAATCAGCAAAGATCCACACAGAATTAGCCTTCCCTCAAAACTCCCATGAGACAAATAGGATTCCAGAATCACTCAAGTAGAGACCCCTTTCATATTAAGGGTCTGAGTGAAACTAAGGTGTGTGCACATGGATACACACCGTGAGACAACTGGCAGGGCTATCCACCACCGCACAGTTCAAAACTTGTCACCAACACAGTCCACACCCCCACCCCAGCTGCCACCTAATGTGTCACGGTTATCAACCTGTGGGTTACACCTGGGTTTATTTTCTCACATGTTCCCTTATAAATTTAAGGTCTTCATGAGCACTAAGGATCAGCCCCAGGACCTTCCACATGACTACCACTGTTCGACATCCTTGGTTCTTTGAAACAGTCTCACTGTGTTACCCATTCTAGTCTCTACTCATGACCTTCATCCCTCTGTAGGTTTGGAAGGGAGACAGCGTATGTGGCTTGTTCATTTTAACTTCTGTTGTGCAATGGTCTCATTACAAAGTTCCTTGCTGGCCAGCGATGCTGATGAAGTCCCTTCTGGGTTACCTGGCCCTTAGTGGATTCTATACATTTAAAAAAAAAATTGCTTGGTTCTTCACATCACAGATTCCTGTCCAAGCTTTTTCTGTGTGGTGTGATTGATTTGCAAATAGTTAAAACACAAGCAGGAAGTGTCTCAACAGTAAAGCAGCTGCCATTGCCTCATTTCCCAATCTGGGAGATGCTGAGCACCGGTTACACTATAATTTCTTGCTAATTAGCACATTCTAAACAGGCATCTTAGCTGCTAACCCTCAGTGTGGCCCCAAAACTTGTGTGGCCACATAATTGTTTTAAAACTTTAGGGAGACCATTGTGTAAATGCCTGTGGGAAGTGATTTCAATGTCTTGGTTGATTTATACTTATGTTTTGAGACTAACATTAATTAAAGTGTCAAAATGTCTATAATCTTTTATGTCAATTTTTTTCCCTTCAGAGTTTGGTTTCTCTGGTTCCTCTTCTCATCTAGGCAGTCTTGGGCTTGATTACTGTAATTCCTTTTATGCTGCTATACTTAAAGATCTAATTAAGGGAGTGCTGTGACTCACAGGATGGTGTGTACATCCAGACAAAATGGTGATGCCTGCCATTCAGAGTATGCTCTGCATTGATTATATATTTGTGCTTCACACCACAGAACACCAGAATTGGCTTGCAAATGACATTCTGGGTTTGAATTCGGAAATGGTCTCCTGGAGTCTGGGTGTAGATTGATAGTTAAATAAACTTAGAAAGCTAGGACATGGCACTGCTATAAGGAAAAGAGAATGGGGCAGTTTGTTCCATTTCATTCAAATTAACTTCTTTCCAACAAAGGGGGTTGATTCAACTCTCCGCTCAGACCTTGGTTAATCCAATGTGAAGTTATGCTTGTAAGCATGGAGTCACACTGTATGCATAGTTGTTCCATGTGGAGTCAGATTATGCATGCTGGTGTCTCTAATGTGACCACACTGCATGTGTGTGAGCATCCTAAGTGGAACCACATTGGTATGAGGTTATCCCCAGTGGAGGCATGCTGTGTTCTTCGGGAGCCATGTCGTGTGTGTTTGGAAGTATCCCATTAGTAGCATGGATAGAATTTTCTTTCTTATGATTGAATTTCATAAATACACATATAGTAACTTGATAGCAATCTCTGAAGAAGTAAGGGACTTGGACCAAGCTCCAGGTTGCCATGGTATTTATTCTTCCTGCTCACTGAGGAATATGGATCATGAGAGGCATTAGGTGACCATGGCATAACAACTACTCTTCTGAGTGCTTAGCAGTAACACAGGCAAGCACAGAGATGGAAGGGGATAATTTCTCCAAGGCCAGAAGACCACATCATCTCATGTCTATAGAAAGGATGGTGTAGTTATTCCTCATAGCACAGGCAAGGAGGTGCATGAAGCTTGCCTTGCTGAAGCTGCTGTGTGTATACAGCGTGCTTGAAGGGCTTGAAGGGTGGCTCAGCTTTGGCCTAACAGTCATAACTTGTCTTTCAGCCTGATTCTACCATTGTGACTACATGGAGGTGAATTTCAGATATTAAACAACACGTCATTTTCAAAATGCTGAACAATTATAATAATTAATTCAAGATATCAAAATAATAAACATTTTAAACTGTATCAAAGCAAAATCTGAAGCACTACCAGGATCGTGGGCCCTACAAAAAATATTTCTAGAAATCAACAGCATGATTCCCACATGTGATGTCTGTGACATTTTTGTCTGGGCCTGTTGTATAAACCTCAAAGATTTCAGGCGTCTCTGGGCCCTTCACCTGGGTCTGTGGATGTCACAGGGATGGTATCTATGGTCACAGGTGGGTTGAAAAAGTACTCAGGTGTAGATTGACTGTGAAAATTAGTAATTATATGGTTTTGCTACAGTACAGTTGACTTTCTAGCAATTAAAAATACATGCATTTGGATTCACTTTCAAAAAGGTTTAATAGGAAAATATGGTAGCTGAAGTAATGCATTTTACTTCTGCAGTAAGAAGGATCTCTCTTCAAATGTTCTGACTGTAACCAGTCAAGGATATTCCCTGACACTGTGTTACTGGACCCAGGTAGACATTATCTCTGCCCCTCTACACAGGCATTGTGTCCCAGCCTGAGTCGGTGACACACAGACTTTCAGCGCACAGACACAGCTCTGAAAGCTGTCAGGCTATTTTTTTTTCTTGTCACTCAAGAAAGGTCACCACTCCTGCCTCCCTGCTATAGCGTAGCAGGCCCTTCTCTGGGTTCAGCAGGGAGAGATGCCCACTAATTCATTAGCCCCATATGCTATGTGGCTCCTATTCTATAAGACCAGGTTCAAGATTCCTATCTTTACCCTATAAACAATGTGCCACCAGTGGGAAGGCATGTGCCCGGTTTCTCTGGGCTCTCTAAGGTCTGTCCTAAGAGTCCCCATAATTATGTTACCAATTTGCTAAAGGGCCATGAAGCAATGAAGTTTTGGTTATATTTTCCCGATGTTGGTTTTTACTAAAATACACATAATGGGCTCTGCATTGTGAACTGGGGTATGGGATGCTTTCTTGGATTGGTATGAGGTAGAATTTGAGTGTTTCCTCAAATTTCCTGGAAAGGCCAACTGCAAACAACTTTCATTTTCTTGGAGTTCACCTGATAGGAGGTTTGATATTCTCCAGCATGTGTGAAGATAAATGTAACTATTATAGGACAGACACAAACATTTAATCGTGTTGATATGCACAGTGTGTGTGTGTGTGTCCGTGTGCATACACGTGTGGATTTGGAGCCATGTGGAAACAAGAAGGTGTAGAAGTAACCGTCTATTCAATAAGAAACACAGAGCCAATACAGAGATGAAAGCCAAGAGGTCAGAGCAATAGCTAAGAGCTAAAAACCTTACCCTTCACTGTCGCGGTAGTCCTACCTCTCCGCAAGAGACCTACTTCCTGTGTGTCTATCTTTATAAAGATTTTCTGGTCTGCCTTCTCATTGGTTCTAAACCCAACCACATGACCGCCTTATCACTGCCTGTCTGTACAGACCTCCAGGTCTTCTATGGTTGGTATTGAGATTAAAGGCGTGTGTCTCCAATGCTGGCTGTATCCTTGAACACACAGAGATCTACCTAGCTCTGCCTACCAAGTGCTGGGATTAAAGGCGTGCACCACCACCGCCCGGCTTTCACTATGGCTTGCTAATAGCTCTGACCCCCGGGCTACTTTATTTATTAACATACAAATAAAACCACATTTCAGTACAAATAAAATATCACCATAAGAAGGCAAGTAAGTGCCTTCCTCAACTCACTGTATTTTTAGAGACAGGATCGCTGACCGAATCTGGAGCTCATTGATTTGACTAGACCCCAAGATTTGTCACTACACCTCCCAGGTTCTAGGATTATAGGCATGATCCTCTGTACCTGGATTTTTGTTTAGATGGGCCTAGGGGATTAAGCAGGTCCTCATGCTTGTATGGTAGGTGGTTTACTCACTGAGACTTCTCACCAGCCCTACATGCCAATTTCTGATGCTTCTTGATTCTGTGTTCTTTCCCATCAGCATCTGTGGGGACATGAGATTTCCCTAAAATCAGTATTCCCGCTGAGAGACCCAAGGCTGTATGGACTCTGTGTACAGTCACCATGAGCATAGTCTACCATCAGGCTCCATGTTTCCACATGGCTCTGCTGGCTTTCTCCCAGTCAAGCAAGACAGAAATGCACCCAGAAAGGATCAACTCTCCTCCTACACACAAACCACATCAAAGGGGGTGGCATGAGGATGGCTACTTGGTTCCCAGTACTGTTATGCGAACACGCTTAAGTCAGTGGTTCTCAACCTGTGGGTCATGACCCCCTTGACATACCTCTGTCTCCAAACAATATTTACATTACAGTTCATAACAGTATCAAAATTGCAGTTATGAGATAGCCAGGAAAATAATTTTATGGTTGGGGGTCACCATAACATGAGGAACTGTATGAAAGGGTCACAGCTGTCGGAAAGTTGAGGACCACTGCTCTAAGTGCTCTTCCAAGGTGGACCTGCCACTTCTCCTGTGAGTGTGCGCAAGTAGTATTTGTGTCCTTGATAAATAAACTACAAAGCTATTAAGGGCATAATGAAAAGAAGACTCTAAATGGACTGTGGCCTCCAAGGATGGATAAATGTGCTCCAGTCCAGTCTGCTCAAACTTGGCAAGACCCATGCTGACCATTGTAAACCAAGCTGAGAGCCAGGAGGCAGTGTGATTTGCCTGTACACATGTGTTCCTACACTTGACCTCAGAGCACAAGAGTCATGTAGAAAGACAGAGCGATTGGTTCCTCTGGGGTCCTCAGCCTCATCACTGTTGACATTTGGAATGAAGAAGTCCCCATGGTGGGGTGGATCTTAACACCCAGGGTATTCAGAAGTATCAGTAGGCTATATCTGAGAGATGCCAGAGCACCCCATCTCTACCCTCAAAAGCGTCACCAGACTCTCCCAAGGTCGCCTGATGGAAAGGAATGACAGGCACACCACAGCTGTGCACATACGTTCTTCCAACACGGAGGGGTGAGAGACCTATCGGGAAAGCTCCATGAGGACAGGGCCTTGTTTGCTTGCACCTTGACCAAGTAAGTACTTCTGGGCCTTCCCTGACCCACATGAAGTGAGCTGGCGACAGGGCAGTGACCCTGCCTCTCAGATAGATCTGCTGAACCCAGATCCCACTCAAGTTCACAAGTGAGAGATGGGGCAAAATTAGAAACTGTGGTAGCTGGAAGATGTGTCCTGTGCCCTTGTATGTGCATGAAAGGTGGAGCCTGGCCTAGTCCCCACGTGTCCTACTAGCTGGGCCAGTCCCTCTCTGACAGGTCACTACACTCCTGCCGCTGCCTTCTAACTCACCTTAAATCTGATCAGAGACCAGAGCCCCGGCGAGGCACACCGATGTCAGAGCGGTTCTAGAGCCTCGTGTCTGAGGCTTCCGAAGAGGGCTCTCAGAGTCCAGCAGCTAGCCCCAGCTTGTTTCTGCTCCAACCCCTGACAAATGCTGGAGTCCTCGTCCCAGAAACTGCCAGTGACCGAGCCCCGTGAATCCATGTGGAAGAGCCCAGCTCACCCAAGTCTCTTCTTATGTGTGCTTGAGTGGGGTGACCTCCCTTTTCAGACTGACCTCTGAAGCGGGACCCTATCACACAGGGTTTCACCATTGCCCTTTCTATACCTTCTCTACTCTCCTAGACCACGCACACACATATTACCCTGTGGAGACTCAGAGAGGCCAAAGGCCAGGCCCACCAGCAGTGTGTTTCCAGCCGCCGCCAGCCTCTCTAGCCTAATCGGCTTGCTAGCTGGACTTTGCATTTTTGTGGTGTTTTTCCCGTGTCCCCCCAAATGTGTTCTGAATGAGCTTTAAAATGTTGAGGTTACTGCCTTTTACCTTCATTATCTGAGAAGCACAAACCAATTCTCAAAATTTTTATAGACAAAAAAAAAAAAAACACCTTTCAAGGCATGTGGCTTTTCTCTGTGTCCCACATTGAAAGCACAGCATTTCTATTTTAGAATTAAGCTCTGGGATTCCTGTGGTCTTCTGCTTGGTGACTTTGGCTGTACTGTGAAGTTATTGGATCTTCAGCAAATCTGGGCTGTAATTATGTTCCACCCATGGGGCATAGAGGAAACCAAGGTCAGTGTTTCCAAGACTAAAGAGAGCCCAGACCCCAAATATGGTCACCAATAAAGGAGGGAATGAATGGGGGTGTTGGTCTTTGGAGGAGGGACTCAGGAAAGGCCTGTGGAGATAGCATTGTCAGAGGCAGAGTTGAGACGGGAAAAAGCAAAGGAAACATTCTAAGGAGAAGGAGTAGAGTGAGAAGAACATGGGTGGGACAGGGAGCTCCCAGAGCTGGTTGGGGAGGATGTGGGACAGGGCAGTGGTTCAAAAGCCCGGACATCCCATCCATCACAGGACCCTGGTCACTCACGTGGACCCCAGACTCTGCGACCAGAGAAATGAGGCACAAAAGAGACACCACACAGATGTCTCCATCTGTCACACTTCAGAACCAATTTAGTGTGAGGCGAGGGAGAGCTGGGATTCCAAGAGACATCCAGAAAATCTCCAAGCGGGATGCCATCCCACGGGGTGAATCACAGGCAGGAAATGGTACTGCAGACAATAACATGGGCTTTCCAGTTTGGGAACCTGGGGCCAAGGGAGTGGAGCGTGAGGAGTGTGAGCCTTGGGGTATTTATGAAAGGTAGCCCTGGGCAATGTCCGCATGGGTGGAGCAGGAATCTTACCATGTACGTATCTGAATCTGAAAATGGTATCGAGAATGTTTTCAGTGTTTAATAACTCTCCTTAAGGGATGATGAATCCCTGTGAGCAAAAGATCTTTGGAGAAAAGAAAAAGAAAAGGGACTTCAGGTGTTTCCTCTGGGGCAGACAAAGCTCAGGGTGATCTGTGGCACGCATCTCTCTACCAGTTTCTATCCTGACTCTTCCCACAGTACTCTTTTAAAAAACATCCCCACTCATCAACTTGAACACGCTGCCGTGATAAGCTCACTACACTTCATTTGTCAGTGTTAAGTAACAACTACTCATTATAAAGATCTTTCTAGACTGTACAATCAGAAGAGAGAAGACGGCAGATGTTGTCACTCAGCTGTTGGACTGACACGGGTTTCTCACACCAGTGATTCCCTGCGTGTGTATTGCATTTTTGTCTCTGATGTGGGGCCTCACCTAGTGTGGTAAAAGGGGGTTTTAGCACAACACCATGACCTCTGTGAAGTTAGTGGTGTAGAGTTGTTCTGTCTTGCACAGACACAGACACACGCGCACACACATACACATACACACCCGTTTCTAACTGGTGTTGCTGGATACTTAGGTGCTTTTATAATTTTTTTCTACCATTATATATATATATATATATATATATATATATACATATATATACATATATATATATATATATATATATATATACATATATATACATATATATATATATATATATATATATATATATATATCCATACAGGTATCTTTAAGCACAATAGGATCTTGCCTATTTTGCCTGATTTTCTAAGGCCAGATGTCCAGAAGCAGACTAACCGGGCTGTAAGGAGTGCGCATGTCAGAGCTGTAGACCAGCTCCATGGAGGAATTCAACTGACTGAGTTTTTCTTTTCTCCTGCAGCTGTCTCCTACACAAATTATAAGAAGACACCTCCCCCGGTGCCCCGAGGACCACTTCCAAGCCTCTGATTTCAGTGACGGCCCAGAGCAGCACAGAATCCACACAGGATGCCTACCAGGACAGCCGTGCCCAGAGGATGTCCCCATGGCCCCAAGATAGCCGTGGCCTCTACAACTCCATGGACAGCCTGGACAGCAACAAGGCCTTGAATCTGGCTCTGGAAACAGCTGCAGCTCAGCGCCATGCCGCTGACACGCAGAGCAGCTCCACGAGGGCCAGCGATAAGACGATCCTGGTGTCCAAGGCTGAAGAGCTCCTTAAAAGTCGCTGTTCCTCCATCGGGGTCCAGGTAGTCTCCCCCTGACCACCCTCTCTAACACCGGCGTAGGCTGAGTCAAAATTCAAGTCACAGCCCCAAGTCTGGCCCCTTAACAGAAGCAGGATAGTAAATGCTGAGAGGCCACATATGCCTGCTACAGCATGAGAGAGCCCAGAGCACAGTCCACTGCCCCCATACCTAGTGTGGCCCTCAGGGCTGACAGCTAGGTAGAGGATTTGGATAGATTATCCAGATGCCTGTAAAGGGGGTGAGGGTATCCTGTCACAGTGATTTGTTGAAAACATTTCAGTTTTCAGTCCTCAAGGAGTGTTGAGAATAATGAAGCAAACAGATCCAAGTGCTATGGGGTGAGGGAAGGATGTGCCCAACTGGGGCAGCGTGTGGCTGGGCCCTTTCTCACACAGCCATCTGCCCCAGAGACCTCTACATATAAGAGCAACAACACCCTGTTATTTCAGACCTTGCAAGGTTGCCCCACAGTCCCCTTAGGCCTAGCAACCTGGCTGGCCCTGCTACTCTTCCACTGACTCAGGGAGCCTGGCTTGGGTGTAGGGAAGCATTAATTAATACAGAATAGGAGGGATCCTGCCTCCCGAGTGGTCTCAGGTGACCTCCTCCATCCAAGCCCTCGGGGACATGGGTGCTCAGGCCAAGCGTTGCTGTCGGAATTTGCCCCTTGCTTTTTGCACCTCCGCTCAGCCTGTGTCTGGCAGGTTTTAAAGTCATAACGATTAATTCTAAACACACACACATACATCCCACAAGGAGGAGGTGCACAGAGCTGGAAGTAACGGCCCCATACAGGACTTGGGGGAACAGGCAGAAACCAGGGGGGGTGTCAGCCCACTGGCCTGGGTCCTTGAGCCAGGTCTCCACACTGTGGCTTCATTGTTTTGTTTAGGATTCTGAATTCCCTGATCATCAACCCTACCCAAGGTCAGATGTAAGTATCCAACATCTCCAAATCCAAGTTCGCATGAAGTTGTTTTTGTTCTCTCTTCTTTGGATTCTTCCTATGACTGCTCTTGTCACCTCTCTGTCCTGGCTCTATGTGCCAGGCACTTTGCTGGGTGCTTTACACAGTTGCACAGAACCCTCACCAAGCCTTAGGAATAACTCAGCCCCAACCCCAGGTAAACACACAACTTAAAAGCCTGAGGGGTCCTAGAAACGGGGAAAGTGCGGGACATTCGCCGTTTCTCTCTCTCTCTCTAGGCACATTTGTAGTAAAGAGCCAGAGTTCTCCAGATACACCAGGACATAGTCACTACCAGGTCTTCTAACTCTCCCTGGTGTTCTTTGCCACGGTTGTCCATCTGTGGCCCTCCCTAGGACTGAGGAGAAAGTCTCACCCCTGAGAAGCTAAAAGGAGCTTATAAAGATGGATCGTCACGTTCCAAAGGGACACAACACTTCCTGGTGCTCCTCCTAGCTGGGCCTGCACCTGGACTCACACACAGTGTCTCCTCCTTCACGGCTGGACCCCACATACCTCTGGCCAAGTCTGTGCCTCTGTGAATGTTTCCAGGCACTGCCCTCCCTCGTTGTGTTCTGTGGAGGCTGGGCCCATGCCTCCTGTCTCTTGGTACCCCAGCACCCAGCACAGTGCCTGGCTCATAGCCAGCTCTCAGTTCATGTTGGGTATGGAGTGGATGGCTGTATTGGTGGTGAATGCTTCGTGGGGATACACGTGAACGCCATGACACCAGGTGGTAAACTCACTCAACTTCCTTTCTCAGTGGAGAAAGAAGAAAAAAAAAATCACATGAACCTGGAACGTCACAGGTGTCTAAATAAAATCCGTTGAAAAGCTAACCTCAAAATGTAGTGGGAGAAACATAAATGTCAGGGTAACAAGGAGATGTGGCCAGGTCCCTGCTTCACCAGTAAGAGTGAAGACTCGGAGGAGTAGCCTTTCAAAGAAATGAAAGACCATTCATAGGCATCCAGGTACTGGAGACAAGCCAATGCTTGGAGCGTATGAAGCGGACATAAACAAGAAGCTTGTGTCCTGTCCCTGCCCCCGCCTCTCTGCCATGTCCTCACTTAATCCTCTCTAGTAACCCTGTGGACCAGGTGTCATTATTCCCAACCAATGGAGAGGAAACAGTTGACCAGGGAGGGTTAGTGTCTTGCCTAAGAGTGCATGGCTGTGAGTGCCACCATGATGGATGAAGCCCCGGAAGTGGCCTCCCACGGCCCTGACAGAGCTATGCTGCCCAGAGACTAGAAACTAAACTGGGAAGTAATTCTGTGTCAGAGGAGCCTGCCTTCACATCCCTCATGTACCCTGCTGGGATTATCCAACCTGCCTGACCCAGGAACAGCCTTTCTCTGTCCTTGGCTTATAGAGAAGGGCCGTCAACATGGTGTCCAGCTCTGAAGGACACTGCTTCCTGCCTGGCCCAGACCCCTGCCCAGTTACCCAGTGTCTTAGGGTTTTATTGCTGTGAAGGGACACCATGACCATGGCAATTCTTATAAAGAAAACATTCATTGGAGGTGGCTCCATTACAGTTTCAGAGGTTCAGCCCATTGCCATCATGGTGGGGAGCATGGTGGCATGCAGGCAGACGTGGTGCTGGAACTGAGAGTCCTGCATCTTGACTCAGGGCAACAGGAAGTCGACTGACTGTCACACTCAGTGAAGCTTGAGGAAAGAAACCTCAAAGCCCGCCTTCATGGTGACACACTTCCTCCAACAAGGCCACACCTCCTAATAGTGCCACTCCCTTTGGGGGCCATGTTCTTTAAAACCACCATACCCAGAGCCTTCCTTCTCTGGGGGAACTTGGGCAGAGCCTGTGAATGCACACAGCATACAGTTGGTAAACGTTGCCCTCTCTGATGAACATGATGAACCATTGGCTCCTGGAGTAACCACTCCTAGTCTACAGGTATCATGTGACCCTGTATAGTCAAAACTAAGATCCGGGGGCCTGGAGAGATGGCTCAATGGTTAGGAGCATGTACTGTTCTTGTAGAAGATAGGAACATGTCAGACAACTCACAGCAGCCTAGAGCAGCTCCAAGAGATCCAGCGCCTCTGGCCTCCACAGGCACTGCACTCATACACACATGCACAAACCGACACAAACATACACAGAATTAAAAATAAAGGAACACTGTTTAAAAACTAGGGTCCAGGATCTAAATGGAGCCTGCTGGGCTCTGTACAGTGTGGTTCCTGTAGTGCTCTTTCCGTGGCCACGTCCCTCACCCTATCTTCCCTTTCTGCCCAGCTTAGAGTAAACATGCACTCCACACCCCCTGTTCCTTAGATGGTTGGACCCTACACGGTGAACTCAGCCTTAGGAACACGTGGTCGGTTCTTCAGAGCTCTAGACTTTAAACCAGATCTGGAGCTGACCTTTCCAGCCCTGGGGTGAGAAGAAGAGGCTGCGTCCTCTGGAGTGTCTTCACAGGTCATCAGACCTGGAGCTATCTGTCATCTGGCTCCCTCACTCTTCACCACGAAGGGCCTATTTAACCCTTTCCTTTTTGTCTGGTTTGGTTTTCAGTTTTATCAGTGTATGGAGTGTCTGTTGTGGAAAGGTCTTCATCTTGTGTGGGTGTGCGTACTTGTGAAACTGCCTCGGGAGAAAGCAGGAAGTCATTGTTCCCATGGCCTAGGCATATCTCTGCCATGGGAACAATCACCACAAGGTCCTTCCCGAGCTGCCACAATGAGCAGCATCGCCGGAAGCCTTTGGGACAATTCCTGTGTGTGTGTGGGTGGGGGGGCGGGGAGGGTCCTACTGAGATGACTATCCCTATACTGTACTCAGCACCTGGCACGCGTGCTCACATGCACGCACGCACGCACGCATGCACGCTTCCATTGTTGTTATGTTGGAACCCCCAAGCTCCTCCGTAAGCCATCCTGTTTAGCTCCCGGACTTTAGAATGGACCCCTGAAGGAAACATGAGTTTAATCTCAAAAGCAATACCTCTGCCTTGCTTCGAGGAAGGCTTACAAGATAGAGCCCAAAGAGCTTGTTTAGAGAGCACAGATTCCAGATGGAAGCTCTGGTGTGCTCTGGGCTTCCACCTCAGGATCCAGCAGCAGTTCAGGCTGAGACTGCTTTGCTACAGTTTGGTGCCAAACCTGGTCTGGTGTGAGAGAAAACATGGGCATAGGAAAGAATGCCTTAGGCTTACGCCTGTCACTTTTCCTCTTGGGCCTGCAGACACCCATAGTGTGTGCATACATGCACATACTCAGAGACACGTGTAGACCGTCTCCATCAAATTCCTTGTTTCTCAAGCAGATCATATCCACAGATGCCATGCTCACCCTAGCCTCATGGCTCCCCGCTCACTGCTTCCCTCTGTATATAGCCCTGCAAGAACTACGAGTAGCCATTCCTAGGAGTATAAGGGCACCTCTCAGTCACCTCAGAATTACTTGTTTATGTGGTGTTCTTCACTGTTAATTGGGGAACTCCCACCCCCAATACAGCTCCTGCCTCCAGCCTCACTCAGAAGGGCTTTATTGATTCGTCTTTCTTTGGGTTCGTTCTCCGTCCTAGGGGGAACCTTCTCGACATGGATATATGCAGATATTTTGCACCATGTTTTCAATTTATCCACACTGGTGAGCAAGTTTCCTCAGGAAGCTCTTTGGTGTTTCTTCGCTGTGATCATAGCAGCTCTCTCCTTCCCCTGCCTTTCTCCTCTCGGGGCGGCAGATGTTGGCAGATGTTGAGTTCCTTTTGGGTGCATGTTGTCCTGACCCTTCAGCCTTTGCCTTCTACCAAGGATAGCTTCATTTTTTTTTTTTTAGAATCATTTCATATGACAACTTCTAAAAACATGGCAAGACTCATCCAATGGGCATCCCTTTAACCTCATGTGCATGTGACTCTCCTGGGGGTCCTTGGTGGCCCTGAGAAGTCATAGAGTTTGCATCTGACCAATCTCCCTGACTGGTCTTTGTCCCGGGAGGTATTGGATAGTTCCACGTTTTTAAACAAAGAAGCAAAAATCCAACAGAACCGAAGAGAGTTTCCTAATAGTTATACCACTAGCTTTAAGCAGAACTGAAGGTGTCCAGAAGCTCTGCCTTTCTAGGTCACCCTAAAAGTGACTTGCATTAGAAGGAAAAATTGGAAGGCTTGAGGAGTCTTGTTCTTTTTGTTTGTTTGTAAGATTTATTTATTATGTACAGTGTTCTGTCTGCACATATCCCTGCAGGCCAGAAGAGGGCACCAGATCTCATTACAGATGGTTGTGAGCCACCATGTGGTTGCTGGGAATTATTGAACTCAGGACCTTTGGAAGAGCAAGCAGTACTCTTAACCTCTGAGCCATCTCTCCAGCCCCTTGTTTGTTTTGTTTTTTTAAGACAGGGTTTCTCTGTGTTGACCAGGCTGGCCTTGAATTCAGAAATCTGCCTGCCTCTGCCTCTGGAGTGCTGGGATTAAAGATGTGTGCCACCACCACCTGGCTATTATTCTTTAATCACTATGTAGGATATATCTCTTTGTGTGTGCATGTCTGTCTGTCTGTCTGTCTCTCTCTCTCTCTCTCTCTCTCTCTCTCTGTGTGTGTGTGTGTGTGTGTGTGTGTGTGTATACATATGTCTCCTAATACTGTGGCCAGTGATGCCTGCCAATCCATACACTTTAGTCTAACTCCATCAAAAGCATTTTTTATATTTTTAACTTTACAACCATCATTTAAATAATTGCAGGACATCCATCATCATGACTAAATAATGATTTACTGAAGAGTCCTTTTGTGGCCTCTGTTTTCCTATATTTCCCCTTACAAATAATACTGCAATGAAGACCTCACATGGGTCAGAATGTATCGCCATCTCTTTCAGCTGCATTCTCAGGAGTGAAGTAAATTAGACAACTATTTTCAATATTTTTATGATAAAAATGTATGCTGTTTCCACTTCAAAAATCTGAGAGGACTCATGCTAATTCATGTCACTCACATTATTCATCTCTCAAATTTGGCAATATAAGTCCAGACGTGGAGGTGCATGCCTATAAGCCAGAACTTGGGAGACTGAGACAAGAGAATCTTAAATTTGAGGCCAGGTTGGGTGATGTAGTAAGACCATGTCTCAAAAAAATAAGTGGTGAAATCTTCAAAAGCTGTAAAAATGACTCAACAGCCACAGATCATCATACGATGTTCTCATCGTTTTGATGTTCTCAAAAGTTTGCTCAAGTACAGTTATATGAGTCATCATAAACAATGTTGGAAAGCTAGAACTAACCAAATTATCCCCCCATTGAAGACTAAATAAGTAAATTAGGTTTCATTCACAACATAGAATTGTACATAGTCAGAACACAAGGCAGAACTGGGATGGAATTCAGGAGTAGAGTGTTGTCTAGTGTATGCAGAGCCCCTGGGTTCTACCCCTGGCAAAATAAATGAATGAATAAATGGTAGCTCCCTGTGTCCTGACATAGAATTTTAAACATATTCATTTATAGTAAAGTCTTTCGTGTGAAGTACCAGTAATCTGCATGGCCAGCAAGGCACATACAATTGAATAGGGCCATGATCACTTAGAAATAGGAGGCAGAAGGGTGACCCCCTAACAGGAAGAACATTCCAGAATGTTCTTTCTGCATTTGATCCTTTCCTCCTTCCAGCTGTCAGAACCTGGCACCACTGTTCTCTCATCCAGCATCTGTCTCCTTGTAAAGCTGTCTCATGGGGATAGGAAGTCTAATCAAATCCACCCTTTGATTAGAAATGGCGGGAGCTCTGAGACTTCCTTGGCCATGAGGGGTGCAGAGCAGAGCTCTGAGGTCACGGGCACCTGGGCTGGAATCCTGGCACTGCCTCTAATAAGCTGAGTGCCCTTGGGCAAGTTACTCACCTTTTCTGGTTCTCTAGGAACACCACTGGGGTCTTTGGGTGGACGATTAGATAGATAGATAGATAGATAGATAGATAGATAGATAGATAGATAGATAGATAGATAGATAGATAGGCAGGCAGATAAATAGATAAAAAACTTAGGACATTGAGTCAGTATCTGGCTCCTACCCAAGCAAATTATGCACAAACATGACCACATATCCCCTGGCCTCATGGGGCCTGGAAGAGCAGCCTCAGATCACAGTCAGCCCTGGGCCAGTGGTTTCTCCTCCTCAACACATGGTACAGTGGCAAGGTGCTGACTGCTTTGTACTCCCTGGTAGTGACTGTTAGATTTTTAAGAAAATGTGTTTTTATATTATGACATTTGGATTTGCGCTCAACCGTCCTGCCGATGCCTCCGATGATGCTCTGGGTAAAGAGGAGGCTGTCTGGTGTCTGCAAGGATCTCCACAGCTTTGCCAGCCTTGGCCTCACAGAATTCCTGCCACGGGGACCCCTTGTGTAACAGCTTCCCATAGCTGACAGTCATTCAAATGCCTGGTGGGTTTGTGGGAACCTCTTAGCAAACAGGGCCATGGTGAGCCTCCTCTTCACGATGCCTGTCTCTGTTGTCACCTTGAGCAGCCTGCTGGCCATCCCAGCCGCCACAAGGCTTCCTCATGTCCCCGAAGGTGCTCTCATCCCGTGCTGTGTCGTTCTGTGTGCGGCTGCAGCCATCGGTCCTCTGAAATTGCTTGTTTGTCACTGTTAGCTGTGTTTGGCTCACACGGTCCTCACCTCCTTCACTGCACAGTGTGATAAGAGCATTCGCGTCCTGTGACAATGCGCTCAGCAAAGACTTTTTATTATATATATATATATATATTTTTTTTTTGCCTGAGCTCAACTAAGCAATTTTATCTGCATATGTCTAAAAGACTCAAGTGCAGCCTTGAGTTCAAGCAGTTACGAAAAAATTCAGTGAAACCCTGGTAGCCACATAATTATACAAAAATGAATGCCTCTCTCCCCCCCCCCCCCCCCCGGATCAAGTGCATTTCTGCATTGATAAACAAATATACAATTAATTACAGCAAATGAACAAGAAGAAAGTAGTCACTGAACAGCTTCCCTGCCTTGGGTCTAAAGCGAGATGTTCTGTGTTGAATTAGGTAGAAACAGCCACGGATTCCGACACGGAGAGCAGAGGCCTACGGGAGTACCACTCTGTTGGTGTACAAGTCGAAGACGGAAAGCGGTAACTCCCCCCGCCCCCCAGGTTGGCTGTGTCCCCCAAGCCAGCTGCTCGCTAATCCTGGGCTGTAAGATTCCAGATCCCGCCACACTGGCCGTCAGTAATTCATGCTGCCTGCAGAGACAAGCCATTCATTTCTACTTTCCCCATTTATGTCGCTCAAGTATGAATGAACATGGGTCGCGTCTTCTTTTTTTTTTTTTTTAAAGAGGGAAGGGAATAATTCTTTTCAAAATGATTTACCACCTATTAAAATTGCATCATAGCTCACAGACCTGGAAGGTCAAAGTCCTTTATCCAGAATCCATTTTCAAAAGGAGAACAGGCTGGAGGCAGGGCAGATGTGTGTCTCGCCTCCTAATGCTGGAAATCACAAGGGAGAAAGAGAAACACAGACAGGCAGGAAGAAGGGAGGGAGAAAGCCAGATGTCAGCCATGTCCTGGAATTGTCCCATTTCACAAGTTTTACCTAAAAGTATAGAACACACATGTGCATCTGTGACATTATTATTTCTATGTGTATGTGTGTGTTGTTTTTCAAGACAGGGTTTCTCTGTGTAGCCCCGGCTGTCCTGGAACTCACTTTGTGGACCAAGCTGGCCTTGAACTCACAGAGATCCACATGCTTCTGCCTCCCATGTGCAGGGATTAAAGGTGTGCACCACCACAACAGCTAGGTGAACTATTTTGAACCAGTGCAGAAAAATTATTGTCTTAGTATTAAGGAACATATTTGCCAACTACACAGCAGCAAAAAAGTACCAGGCTCTGTGTTGAAAGCTGCAGGTACTGTGCTGGGGACAGTCCTCCCGACGGGTCTCAGGACCCCACCAGAAAGATCTGAACTGCAAAGAAATTCAAATTATAACCTAAAGATCTACAGAGGGCATTGCTTTATATATAGGTTGCAGTTCATAAACATAGCATGTCTCTAGACTAGTGGCTCTCCACTTTGGGTCGTGACCCTTTGGGGAGTCACATATCAGATATCTTGCATAGCAGATATTTACATTATGATTCATAACAGTAGCAAAATTACAGTTATGAAGTTGCAGAGAATTAATCTTATGGTTGGGGGGAGGGCGGTCACTACAACATGAACTGTATTAGAGGGTCACAACATTAGGAAAGTTGAGAACCATTGTGCTGGATAGAAAGTAGCCATTGAACACTGTTCTCACTCAGTGTACTTGGATGGTAAATGGGTCCATTCATTTGTCACACCCTGTGTTCCTCACAGGGACACTGAAGCACACTGAGCTGAACTTGTCAGTAGGTGTTAGCGCTGAGGCTGGGGAGTGTCCAGTGAAGGGTCTGGGGAAAAAAGGCTGCATCTTTTCTCTCTCCTTCCCTCCTTTTCCAGACATGGTCGTTTCAAGCGCTCAAACAGCGTCACAGCTGCTGTGCAGGCTGACCTGGAGCTGGAGGGCTTCCCTGGACATATCACCATGGAGGACAAGGGCCTGCAGTTTGGATCCTCCTTCCAGCGACATTCAGAGCCCAGTACCCCGACCCAGTATGGGGCACTGAGGACTGTGCGGACGCAGGGCCTCTTCAGTTACAGGGAGGACTACAGGACACAGGTGGACACTTCCACCCTGCCGCCACCCGACCCCTGGCTGGAGCCATCACTGGACACAGTGGAGACCGGGAGGATGTCTCCATGCCGAAGGGATGGCTCGTGGTTTCTGAAATTGCTGCACACGGAGACGAAGAGGATGGAAGGCTGGTGTAAAGAGATGGAGAGGGAGGCGGAGGAGAACGACCTCTCGGAAGAAAGTAAGAGTTTGTCTTTCCTCACAGTATGCTGGACTGGTAATTTCTCAGTGAGGCAAATGGACAAACACCAGTATATCAATAGGGAGATGTCTCTTTCGCATTTGAGGCCATGGAAACAAAATGTTCTCTGCTGCCCCCACCCAATCCCAAGAAGCAACATAAACCATGAAAGGAAAGGCAGTTCTCAGGCTCCAAGGGGCATGCTCTCCCTTTGACTGGTTTTTTGCTTCATTCTATGGGTTGAGTATGAGATTAACCGCACTAACTCTCCCCTGATGGTGTGCTACACCTCTTATTCCACTAACCAGTTCTCTGATCACTTAATTTGCAGCATTCTTATTATTTGTCCCATTTTTATACTCCCCAACATTATGCTAAAGGAACACTGAAGCTAAGCAAGAATTCCCCACTACGGGGGCAGTAGGACTCTACCCACGAGACCCTCCACTGAGCGTGCCCAATGCAGACCTGTCCAAACCCTCAGGCTCTCAGGTCCCTGCTTCTCCACAGAGAGAGTTAAAGACTCGTTCTCCACCTCCCTCTCCTCTACTTGAAGAAATCCACCACCAAGAAGTGGAATCAGGTGGTGTAAGGTGGAAATGTGTTCCCCAGAGGCTGGGTGGTGGGGTGAGGGGAGGGGAAGAGGAGAAGGGGGTGGAAAAGAATGAGATGGGGAGGGAGAAAGGCTTGGAGGGAATGAGGGCTGGGGGGGCGAGAGAAGAGAGAGGCGAGGAGAGGGAAAGAGGGGGGAAGGGAGGAGAAGGGGGACAGAGAGTGGGATTCAGAAACTGTTATTCTACCTCTGTTTTATCCTGATGTTGTTAGGAGGCAGCTACCCTAATAAACCCACCAATCCTTAAATTAGTAAGCACGTTGATCAAGGAAAGTGGATTCAGTTAATTTGGCCAAATCAAGACGAGAGAGCTCCTGGCTTCTCTCAGCTTTTTCTGTAGCAATGTCACATTCGTAGAAAAGATGAAACAGAAACCAGAAGATGTGAGTGTGCCTGTGTAAGCTGTGAGAACTGCGTGTGAGGTCCTCCTCTGGCCGGCTCTCCAGGCTTTCCTTTCCGCCATCACGGGATTCCTAGGACATTTTTTTTTTCAATTCTTTGGAGTCCATTAATCTGACAACCAAAGAGAAGGGCATCCATGTCTTTAGAACATCTCCTCCCCTGCCAGGACAGTTGCACCATTTGGACCTTCCGCTCTTCTTGTACATCCTCAAGGTTCCGATCTGCTCTTGCACATGCAGGTGTGGATACAGTGGTTGCTCTGTTTTTAGAATAATAGATCCCTCCTTATTTTATTCTCCGTGCTTAGACTACGCTTTACTCTTCCCAAGGGTTGGACATTCTTTAAAGGCAATGCTTGTTGACCCTGCACTGCCCGCCAAGGTCTGTGCTAACCATGTCACATACGCATCTTAGTGCTCACCATTATAAGATGGAAGGTGACATCACCAGCAAAACACAGAAGGCAGTGGGGGTCCCCTCTCACCTTCCACCCTGCCCCATGCTGGGTGTCTGCATCGCATGTCTACAATTCTGAATCTCACTGCTGCGTTTCTGGAGACATCCTCACTGTGTCCACTTTCTTCTGCTGTTTGAGAGAATGTGGAGCCCCTACCTCCTATACAGTAGGTCTTTATGATTGACCACTGCTGGGGAGACACCATGTGTGGTCCATGGAGAATGCCTAGGCTGCTAGGTCGTTGCAACAGGGCTGTGGGAATAAATACAGAGACGGGAGGTCAGTTCTTTCTTAAATGAAGGATGAAGACTTGAGAAGGAAAGTGTCCAGGCTGAGGCGTGGCCACAGGTTGTAATTTTCTTCTCTCTGGGGGAATCCACGAAAACTATGAATTTCCTGTTGTGTCCCAAAAGCACTTCTGTGTAACTAAAGTGGCCGTACGATCCATCATCACAGTTGTGCCGTGTATGAGATATGTTCCTGACTGACCTTGGCTCTGGGAAAGCACACCCCTCTAGGCCAACTATAGATCAGAGTAAACTGCCCCCACCTCCTGGTTACATTCTCTTAAATGTACTATTTAACACTTAAGGGGCTTTGATTGAGTGTCATCTTCTGGACTCTTTGTCAGTGATGTTTGTGGTCATTGGGTGTTTATTGAGTACTCACATGGACTAGCCACCATTGGTAGGCCAGAATGATACAAGAATGAGTAGGTTTCAGCATAGAAGGTAGGGATGAGGGAGGTAGGACCAGGAGAAGCCATAGGCAGGAGGAGCAGGACACCAGGACAATGAGAGAAGCATGGATAAAATACTTCAAAAACTCAGAGATCCGAGAGGTGCTTTCGTGGACAAAGTGGACTTGTGCTATACTCTGAGATCCCAGAAAGCAGATGGAATCAAAAAAAAAGGAGACTCCGACACAAAAGAGACACAGAGCTTAGAATCAGGAAGCTCTAGCCTGGCTCCTGAGAAGACCACCACTTAAGCATTGCCCTTTACACCTGCCTGGCCGAAGTGTCAGTAGCATGATGGGATTGATGTTTCTCAAGGGTTGCCTTTGCACCCTGGAGATTTATGGGTCTTTGAGTGCTGAGATGAACAGTTGGTGTGTTGTACGCATCCTTGGTACCTTAACAAAGACCTCTGCAAAGAATAATTGGGGAGAGAGAGAAGGTGGGGAGGTGGGCAAGCTTCATGAGCAGCAACATTCACGGTCCACCCCATCTTCTGTATGCCCTTCCAGAATTCCAGGGCATTGGTTTGTGCCCTCAGGTGTGGGGTGGGAGCATCACATGGTCCTAACCCTAAAATAGCAGCTATTGGTTTTGACTTACATGTTCTTTTCTCCACTGAACATGACTTTAACACTGTAAGCCTCGAGCATGGGGGATAGGGAGTGCAAACTCCGGTACATTCCTAAATTCTAATCTCTTGGACACTTGTGTCTCCTTGTGAGCAGAGATGACATGACTGACTGTGTCTCCCACCTGCATGACTTGCCCATACAGCTATCCCAGAGTTAATCAAGTTCACCTTTCCCTAACAATATTTACAAGTAAGATAACCTCCAAGTCTAGTTCTTATTTTAGCAACAGTCATTGGTCTCCACACTTTTAAAATTAAGATTAAATTAAATGGCTTATTAAGCCAAAACTCTGAGCTCTGAATATTGAAATTTCCATTACATGAAATCATTTTTGCCCAAACTATCATTTTGTAATCACAGTTCACTGAACTGAATGAATGGATCTAGTTTACTCAGTGCTGTGTGGCTAATAAAGGCTAGCCAGAGCCAAATACAGACTGGTTCGGGTTCAGTCCTGCCGTGCAGGCCTCCTACTTTCAATACAAAAATGGAAATATTTAGGAGATACTGAAAGTGCTGGAGAATTAGAGTTTGGGGTTTTTTTGTATTAACTAAATCAAATGGATAAGGATGTGAAGTGAAGCCCAAACTTACTAAGTCTTTTGAAACAAACAAAAATCCCTTGTTTGATGACTGCATGGAGCTGGGGCTCTCTCATGACCCCCACACAGGAGCCCATGTACCATCAGGTCTTGTGATGGGTGTTGGGGCTCTTTGACTAAATAACTCCTCCCACCCCAAACATCTGCTCACTTGAGCATTCCCCCATTGGGTGCTGAGAGCTCCAGGCAATCGGAGGGACCTTTAGAGATCAGTTATCCAAGGGATGCCCTCTCACAGTCAGGACAAATGACCACCAGTGTGGTCATATAATACCACAGTGGGATCAGATGCCTGTCACAGGGTCTCCCGGGCCATGTTCCATGAAGGGTACAAAGGTCTATGGATGGGAATGACCAGCTACAGGGCACATTCCCATAGGACCAAGCAAATGACAGGGAAGGTGTGAGACGAACAGAACACGGGTAAGGAGCACAGCGCTGAAGAGAAACTCTAACCCTCTCCATTTGGCCAGGATACCTGAAGCACACAGAGTGGAGGGTGAGAGGGATGATGGCCTCTGTGCAAACCAGATTCCAGGGTACAGACAGCGCATTGAGTATGGGGAGGATGTGCGCATGTTATATGCAAGTCCCTGCATAGGCTGATGGGGTCCCCCTTGCTTATAGACTTCTGGCAAGAGCCAGGCCAAAGAGTATGCCCAGCTTGAGGGTCAAGCTGGCAATGTCATTAGCTGGTCAGAGTCTTACTAAGGGTGTGAGGAGAGCCTGTAAGGAACTAAACAACTCGGTTACATGCTCATGCCATGAAAGAGAGGAGGCCTGGGGCCTGAAGGGAAATTTTCAGGAGCAGTACCCACCTCCAGTGCTGCAAAACTAATCGCCAGGGAGTCCCAAGAGAGGCTGTCAACACCAGACGATCCTTTTCAACTCTGCAAATTCTACAAAAGTCCACTTGAGATTCTTAGAGTGGTGCCAGTATTCCATAGGAAATTTTCATAGAATTAAATTAGATGAGACAGGTGAAAAATAAATTCAAAGAGCCAAGTTAGCTAATTTTTTTTTTTTTTTTTGTACACCAAAGGCCAGGGTTACATCAGGTTCTTTGAAAATTTGCATTCTGATGAGTACCAGTCCTTATCTGCAGCCCTTAAGAGGACACTGTTGAAACTCTGACAAAATTAGGCAAGTATAGTGGTAAAGAATAAATTGAATTTTCGCTTCAAATTCCCTGCAATTACAGGAAGCTATTTACAATATAGGCCTCGGATAGGATCACTCCCATTCACTAAGCGGCCAAGTTCACCTACCATTAGCAGCTGCTCATTAGCCCCGTTCCACCATGCTTCATCTCCATGGCACTGTTTAATTTATACCTGCGACAAAAACCGCACCACATTAATCCATACCAAGAATCACCATACAGTCACACTGTGCTAAAGATTATAAATCACAGTCCTTTATGGATACTTCAGCAGAATTCTGTTTTAAGAGGAACACAAAGATTAGGTATTTAAGCCTCAAGTTTTGAAGAACAAATCAGCTTTTTATTACAATCTAAAGAAAGGAAGGCAGTAAAACAAATACATGCATTCATGGCTTCTTTAATTTTATAGCACAAGTTTGATTAAAATGAGCCCTTCTAAATACTATCAATCACCTGTGCTACAGGATAGAATGAAACAGAAATTCCACCTTCCAGAAGCAAAACATTCATCTTCTGGACACCAAGACTGTTCATCATGCTCCTGTAGGGCATCAGGTGTGAATGAGGGATGATGTGTTTTCTGTCCCTCTTTGAGACTCTGCTCAAAGTGCTGCCCACACGCACCTCCCTATCCCTACACCCCCCCCCCACTACGGGCCTGAACCCAAATCTGAAAATTCAAAACACCTTGAGCAGTGGCTGACAAGTGAGAGATTCTACACCTGACCTCACGGGACAGGCCACAGGCAAAACGTGAATGCTAATATGGTGTAGGAAGCACCTGCCGGCCATGCGGAGAAGGCATAATGAAGCTTAAGTGAATCTGGTGGTTAAACTTGGGTCCCATCCCTCAATGTCTCATTATATGTAAGCAAACATCCCCAAATCCAAGGTAATCTGCAGTTCACCTCTCTCCTTCCCCAAGCATTTCTAAAGAGGGATGTCGGACCTGAACCATCTCCAGGGGCCTCCATATCCCAGCCCTTCTTCCCCTCCTTTCTTCCCGTCACAGTCTAATGGAGATCCCGCCTATCAAGACCTGTAACCTCCCCTTCTCTTGCGGCGGAAAGGAAACCAGTGTGGTTTCATTCGCCCACTGATGAAATGTTCTGGGGTTTACCTTTTTGAACATCCTAGAAGCAATCTAGAATTAGACCATAGCAGGCAATCAATCCGTGCTGAGAAGTGAGGATGTGTGCCGTTCGACAAGGTGAAAGTGAAGTGTGGGTTAAAACATGCTTTCAGGTGGCTAATGAGTCACTCACAGCCTCGGCTGTTTGCTGTAAGAGATACAGACAGAGGTGCTTGCTAGACTCCTCTTCCTGATCTTCCACAAATGTGGAATTTTCCATGATCAATTTTTAGAGAATAAAAATGTACAAGGAGGAGGAGGAGGAAGAGGGAGGGAAAGGAGGAAGGGAGGGAGGAAGGTAGGAAAGGAGGAAGGAAGGGAGGGACGGAGGGAGGGAGAAAACACATCCAAATAAGTGTTTAATCACTTTCAAGAGCACATGATATTCAGGGGTCGACCCTGGCTTTGAACCGGCGAAGAATGCCTTCTGCACGGTACTTTCCGATTGCCCTCTGAATCACCTACTCTTACACTCCCTCGCTTATCAGCCCACTGTTTCTACAGCATTGCAGTCTTCAGCAGTCTCCACGCATCCCTCTGAGCACTTGCTCTTTCTGTCCTCAAGTCTGGCTAGGGAAGAGTGTGGAAGCGGCTGCACCAGCTGGCCTGTGAGGTCAGAGTTTTTGATGCCAGATGCCAGCGTTCAGCACATGTAGGATGTTTCTTCTGTCTCTGCATTCTTGGTACTCAAAGCCATTCCTCACTTAATGCTAACAGTGGACTTTTCCACCGAGTGCATCCTCAGCCCTCCAATAATTGGCCCTGGGACTAGTTGTAGCCGCCACTGGTCCTTGGGGAGCTAGCCTGTGAGGAATAAAGCTACAGTAACTCAGTCCCTGTCTCTGACCCTCAATTTCATCTCCTGGAGATGGATGTTGGGCTGTGGTGGTAGAGAGCACCATAGACTGCCATAGGTTCTGCTTGCTGGTCTTCCACTGATCTGGAAGTTCTTTTGACTTGACTCGATAAAACCTCAAGGGTCTGAACAGCCAGTTGAACTGCACAGCTCTCCAAGGCATAGCACTGGGTCCTTTGCCTCTGCTTCCCTGAGGGACAGAACTCCAGGACACCTGTCCCCCGCCCCCCAACCTTGGCACACAACAGACAGATGCTAATCACAACTCTTTTCCAGAAAAGCCTAGGAGAATGGATCCAACCCGCAACGATTTGTTTCAAGTACTTGGAATGGGGTGGATGTCTGTGCTCTGCATGGAAACTTGAAGGAGAAACTCACAGATGGCAGCTAAGCCTCATAATCAAGTAGTGACAGAGAGAGAAGTCTAGAAAACTGCACTGTATGAGTTCTGAGGGCGGCATATGAGCGGGAGTTGCTGAGGGAAGCTGGGCAGAGATAAAAGGGTCCCGCAGGAAGAAAGGTTTCCATTGGCTCCCGGATGACTCTGAGGCCTGTGTGAGCCTGAGTCCACAAAGCAACTGCCTTCAGGATGGTGCTGCACTCACGGGAAAGCGGAGGAGGGACAATGAGGAAGTTCAAGGGCAAGAGCCATAGCTTCTCTGTCCCTTATGTTTTCCTAGACAAAGCCTTCCATTTTCCCAGTCTAAATCTAGAAGCCGTCGCCGTGTGTTAAATCCTCCGCATGGATAAAAACACATTCTTTACTATTTTTAAAAGTTAATATTTAGCTTCCCACATAAAGCCATTGAGGATCAGGAATCCTTTGTAGCCCAAAGCCGAGTCCTGCTGGAGGCATGGTTAGTCAGGTAACATTAACCTCACAAAGGGTCTGACAAGCCAGCGAGGCTGATCTACTGTGTGGCTCATGACTCTTTGGCTGATTCTGAGGTATGGCATGACCTCATATGTGGCTGCCCTCTGTGTAGCTCCTCTGTATTTGAGACACAGCTCATGTCATTTCCATGAGACAGTACCCTCAGTTCACTGGAGTATTTAATTAAACTCAATGAGATGGAAGATAACCAATGTGCTTTTCTCAAAATTGAGGGGTGACCATCTCAGTATTATTCACTGGGTCTTCTGGAGCCTATGGCTCCTCAACAAGGCCTCACCTGAGCATCAAAGCTAAACAAACTCAGGGCCTAAAAAGAAGATCTTATGGTGCCTTCCACCTTAGTGAGCTAAACCATCCCCAGTCCTCAGTGATAACACCCTCATAGCTGGCATTTGGTTAACTTTGTGTATTCTCATGAGCTGGGAAGGAATGGAAACTTCAGCTGATGGGTGTGTTCAACATGGTCCACCCTAAGCCCCAACCCCAGGAAAAAGGCATGGGTGGCCGTGCTGGTCCCAGCTCACTGGATGCTGCACATTCTCTCTTTTGTCATTACGGACCGGGTCCTAATCTGTCCTGTGTCTCACAGTTCTAGGAAAGATCAGGAGCGCTGTGGGAAGTGCCCAGCTGCTCATGTCCCAGAAGTTCCAGCAGTTTTACTGGCTTTGTCAGCAGAATATGGTAAGTAGCACGGTCGTCCCACCCCGTGGGTGTTGAGATGTGGTGTGCATGCATTCTCACAGACTCCTTGTTACTTTTCATGACAAAGCACCATGACCGAGGCAATGTATAGAAGAAAGCATTTACTAGGGGCTCACAGTTTCAGAGGGCATGTTCATGTGGTGGGGAGCATGGCAGTAGGCAGGCAGGCAGGCAGGCAGGGCACTAGAGCAGTAGCTGAGAGCCTATATCCTTATCCACAAGCTAGAGGCAGAGAGAGCTAACTGGGAATGGCCTGGGCTTTTAAAACCTCAAAGCCCACCCCCAGTGACATACCTCTGCCACCAAGGCCACACCTCCTAATCCTCCCACAAACAGTTCAACCAATTGTGGAACAAGTATTCAAACATATGACCGACCCCATGGGGTGTTTTCATTCAGACCCCCACACTCCTCATTCGTTGACATGCCCCTAAGCAGGAAGATGGGTGAGAAAGAAGATAACCCAGCCCTGGACCCACTTCCCAACACTGGAGACCCACAAATAATCCCTGATGAGCCATACCTCAGCCTTAGGGACCCACACTCCACCTCAGGGGACTTATACTCTGGCCCTGAAGACACACCCAAGGCTCAGAAACCCACACATCTTGCCCTGGGGACCCATACTTCTGCTCTGGAGACCCACACACATATCTCCAAGGACCAACATCCCATCCCTAGGGACCTGCACCCCATCTGGGACTCATACACCTACCCCTAGTTCTCTACATTCAGGCCCCAGCAACTCACACCTTAGGCCCAGGATCCAGCTGGAAGCTGGGGTTGGGGCTGGGGCTGAGTAGAGCATGCAGGTGAGAGGGAGAGTCTGGGTGTACCTCCACTACTGGCTCTTCTCCCAGAAAAATCCCAGAAGAGGAGGTAGGAAAGTCATTGCTATGATGGCCAAGGTCACAAGTAAAGAAAGTCATCTATGAGGGTGTTGAGCAAAGACATATTCATGTGAAGAGATTAAGAAGAGATCTTAGAAGTCATTTGGTCTTTGCATATCTTGTAGGCAGAACAGAAATTGATGTGTCTTGAGCTAGATTTATGAATGCATTCGGCATCGATCCTGGGTCTTCCTGGAAAAGAGAGGAGAAACCCGTGTGTGTGTGTGTGTGTATGTGTGTGTGTGTGTGTGTGTGTGTGTGTGTGTGTGTGTGTGTGTGTGTGTGTGTTTATATACCTGTACATATGTTCATGCATACGAATCTTCATATATCAACATATGCATGTACCCATTTATTGTATGCGCACACAATGTTTGGGTTTTGTCTGACTAAATTATGCATATAATTTCATGAGAAACAGCTGAATCGTATTCATAGTTCTAGGCAATTTTACAATCCAGATACTTAATACCAAACACTTTCCATAAAGGCAAAAGCCGCTGTGGGGCTTGTCATGGCCGAGGCAGCCGGTGTTCTGACGGTGCCCTGCTTGTTAGCTTGTGTGCAGACAGTGAACTTACATGTCCTGCTGCATATGCAAGTGCAGCCCCTCCGAGGTGCAGATCCGGGTCTTTCATTGGGGTCATTAAGGATAATGCTTTCTCTTAACGTTTTCCAGCCAGCCCATTAAAGGTCATCATGAGGTGTAGAGTTAGATCATGGCACCTTTGGCATGAAGCTCTGTCGACATTTAACGGATGATCTGGAAGGTTTGCAGCCTTGAAAGATGAAGCTGGGTAGAAAAAAAATGTTTGGCTCTTATGTGTAGCCCTACCTTCCTGTCCATACTATCTTTGCCAGACGAACGGTTTGATCGTAAGGAACGCTGTGTGCCGTGCAGTTGTGGTCAGGGTGGCCTGGCAGCCTCTGAGGTGTCTTGGTACAGCCCCTGCTGCATCAGGACCAAGCTCACCCTTCAGCTTATGAAATGCTCACCTCTTCTGCACTGGATGCAGCTGATTTAGGCTTGAAATGATCCACCCTAACCATCTTTGATGCCTCTCAAGTTCAAAAGCATCTGGCTGGCTCTTTTCTTTTGGCTTCTCTTGGGGGATCTCTAAGACCCTTGTTGAGGAATGGTGAAGTCAGGAGACACAGGCAAAAGACCGAGCAATGGTATTTGCCCTCCAAGCTGTGGTTCACGCTTGCTGGGGGATTCTGCTGGTGGTAGACATTTTAGGTAGTTTGCCAATCATTAAGTCTAAGAAATAACCCTAGGGAAAACCAGACCGCCCCCCCCACAAGGTGTCTTGAAGTTGTGCAGGTGTGGGCAGCTCGTGATTTAGCTACAGTGTAGCTATCCCTCTTCACTCTACACACTCAAGCAAAAAAAGACAGACAGAAAGCCCGGTATCTCAGAAAGAAGCTTACATGGCCAGACGCTGCTTCAGTGTGGACAGAAGTCGCCCTCTAGTGGTTCAATGTAAGAACAGGCTCAAACAGCAAAGTCCAGCTCTGGATCCTACTTAGGAGGAATGGACAGACACATTGTGAGTTCACCTTCTATCCTCTCTCCCTGCCCCACCCCTGTGACCCTCCCTGGTGCCATAAGCTGTTATCTGGGTAACTGTGAGACTGAAATGGTGCCTAAACAGGTATAATTTCTATGTGAGCATCAACTTGGGCTAAAGAAACTGTGAGCCAAACAATGTTCAACTCAAACTACTGATGAAAGTTGGATACTTTAAGCATTCAAACAAATGTCTGATTTCGGGAGACCACAGTAGGAGTCAGCCTCACACTGAATCAAAAGAACCACACGCAGAATTAGCACTCGATTGTCAGAGTAGGAACCGATTGGACCATACATTGTGCAGAAATAATGTGCATCTTGGACTCAGAACCAGCCCAGGAGCTGCCTGTGGGTAGCTGAGTGGCACCCCTTGGGCAGGCTAAGTTGCGGGGGGAGGTGTTCTTGAATCTTCTGTTCCTTCAAGAGATCAGCTTGGCTCTACATGGGAGGAAACTACATTCACATTACCTTTTGAAGTAATACTTGATCCTCAGAACTAGAGCTAGGACCCATCAAAATAAACACCATGAAATAAATGGCTGCAATCCAAATGGTCTCAGCACCAGACACGTGCAGCCCTGTCCCTTCTGAGTAAGCCATGGGGCTCTACTGTGTCTATGAGCTGCAAACCGTTTGAAGGGTGTTACTCAGAAAGTTTGCAAATACTTGGCAAGTAGTCCTCTACCCCTGAACTACATCCTAGCCCCCAGGATTTTCAAGCTGAAACATTGAAGGGTTATGATGCGTGGTTTTAAGCAGTTGGCACATACCTGGGCTATGGTTAACGTTTATGGGGTCATGGAGCGTCTCCTGCCTTGTCTCCAATGAGTGGAGTCCCTCCTAGTCAGACTCCTTGAGTGACATAGTAAGAAAGAGCAGGCCCTGTAATGTCCCTGTGTGTCCACAGGACCCCAGCGCCATGCCAAGGCCAACATCGCAGGATCTAGCTGGCTATTGGGATATGCTGCAGCTGTCTGTGGAGGATGTCAGCATGAAGTTTGATGAACTGCACCAGCTGAAGCTCAATGACTGGAAGATAATAGAGTCACCAGAGAGAAAGGTAATGAAGTCACACGGTGTGCTGGGTGGGTCCTGAGCACTGTGCCTGTGGGCTTCTGGTACCTGCTGTAGTGCTGGATGATGGCCAGTTTCTCCACCTTTAGTCATTGATACAGGATCGAATTCCGTGTGTGTGTGTGTGTGTGTGTGTGTGTGTGTGTGTGTGTGTGTGTGTGTGTGTTGCAGGCGCATACACAAATAGACAGGATGGGGTCCTGGGTATGTGAATAGCAGGGGTGTCTTGCTCTATCTCCAGTACACAAACATCTCAGACAAACCACTAAAAATCCCTACATCTACAATCTAGCTTCCTCCAGGGATAAATCCTGGCTCATTTTCATCTGACTTCTGCTTGCATTGTATTTAGACGATCTCCCACAGGTAAGATCTTAGGTCTGGCTAAGATGGCAATCTTCTAGTCAAATATACCTCCCTGGTGCATGTTGGGAGTGAAGGACAAGGCATCATTTAAATCTTTCCAAGCAGTCTGAGGGTGTGATCTTCCTATGGAGCCCCAGCCGTAATTAGGCTGAAAATTTGCATTAAATCTGAATATTGGCTCTCTGCTTCGTGATGAGATCATCTCAGGAGAGCACTGGAAGATGGTCTAAGTCAGCAGTACATGCACCTACTGACGAGCTCCCCAGAGAAGTAATCATGGTCTGAATTTTCTAGACAGATATCATCCATTAAACGGAGTTACAGCTAGAGGGGCTGGTGAGATGGCCCAGTGGGTAGAGAGAGGTGTTTGCCACTGACCCTGAAGCTCCGAGGCTGACCCCATGATCTACTTGGTGAGAGGAGAGAACTAATGCCTACAAGGTGTCCCCCGATCTCCACAAGTGCACTGTGGCATATGTGCAAACCCCCACCACACACACACACACACACAAGCATGCATACACACGCTAAATAACTATGTTTAAGTTCCAGTTAGATGTTGCGGTATATGCCTGAATTCCCAACATTGAGAAGCTGAGGCAGGAGGGTTGTAAGTTTGGGGCCAGCCTAGAATAAATAGTGAAACTGTGTCTCGAAATGAAAGAAAACAAAGTTACAAGGAAAACAGATTACTCATAGTTTGGAGAAGTGCTATTCCACGTGTGAGCAAGAATGGGTAGCTAAGTGATTAGAATGAAAGCCAGTGAGGGCACTCACTACTCACTGTTTGAACCTCCTCAAAGACACTGCTGGGGCTAGTGGGGCTGAAAGCCAACAGCCATAGATCTCCCTGAGGACGGTGATCAAACTCCTCCTACCAGATAAGGGGAGGGGTGTCGGAACACAGAAGAGAATCCAGACTACCCATGATTCCGAGGAAATGAGAGGATGGCACAAGAATGGAATGATGAAAGCAGTGCTCCCATGAAAGCAGTGCTCCCATGAAAGCAGTGCTCCCAATCCAGCCCACACAAAGGCACACGGACCAAGTCTCCTGTGAAATGTGTTCTTGCTCAGGACACTCACCCCCATGCAGAGTGGCAGGTGCACACCTTAAAGAAAAGCCTGTGCCTTCTAGGTACTTCTGAAGACAGAGTTCCAAGCCTTGCAAGGTTCATATCTCCCCCCACCACTCTGCTACAGTGAGAGGAGAGAGATGAACAATTGTGTCCTCCATGAGAGCTGCATTTCTAAGTAGCTTAAGAGGCACACCAGGTAGTCAGGAGTGGGCCATAGCTTCCGACCTTAGGAACAAATTTCAGACACCAAGGCAGCGTTTCGCTTTTTCCAACATCAGGCCACTGTGGGCATGGGCACACGCTCCTCTGCTTCCTGTACCACATACAGCTCAAACATGGAGACTCAGGTGACAGCGCTCTACTTAGGCAGGAGTCGTCTCACGATAGCCAGGGGAGGTCCAGATTGGCTCTCAGGAACACCATCCCAGAGTGCAAGCCCTGTGCTCTAGTTCGAAAGCCTTCTGCATCACATGTGTTTCCAGTCTGTCCACATTCCTTCTCTCGAGATGCATGTATATTTTTGGATGTGAATTGAGAATCGAAGCTAAGGGACATACTGTATGTGCATAGATATGTAATTATATGTGTGTTTACAGTAAAGTCAGTGTGGGTTTAGGCTCGTGGTTTGAGAATTTAGCTCAGGGATCCTTGGGGGCTCCTGTCCGCATAAGATGGTTTTCATGAACATGCTTCCTCTCCCACAAACATCAGGCGACCACTTCCATACTCCCTCGAGGCATTTGCTACCACTCAGGTAGGACAGTGCTTTGGAAAGTATGGGGGTGAGTGGGAACTGTAGAATGCCAGAGCTAGGGGGCTGACTGTGTTGAGATGCAGCTTATTTTCTTATCCGCAGACACTGCCTTAAACTCCTCAGTCTCCACTAAAAAATCCGAAGTTTAGAAAGGTGACCCCCCCCAAAAAAAAAAAGTGAATGCTGTAAGATGAAGCTGCTTCACTGGGCATCGGTGGGGGTGAATTTGGCAGTGCCTACCAGGGCGGGAGATCCAACAGAACTTGGATGAACCAGGGCTCCAGGACTCAGCACCTCTGGTCTGCCCCTGACCTCCCCCTGACTTAACTGAGTCCCCCCCCCCTTGACCTCTAATGACCTCCCCTCTACCTTCTCATGACTCTCCATGATCCTCCTGGCCTTGCCATGACCCCTCCCATCTCTCCTCTGACCTCCTTCCACTTCCCCATGACCCCCCCCAACACACACACACCCCCCTCTCATTCCTGACCTCTCTCCTGATGTTCCCCCGATCTTCCCCAGACTTCCTCCCACTTGCCTCCGAGACCTCTCCATGACCTTCCCTGACCTAGTCTGACTTGTGATGCTTTTCAGGAAGAAAGGAAGATCCCCCCTCCAATACCAAAGAAGCCCCCCAAGGGGAAATTCCCCATCACAAGGGAAAAGTCCCTGGACCTGCCGGACCGACAGCGCCAAGAAGCCCGGCGTCGGCTCATGGCAGCCAAGAGAGCCGCCTCCTTCCGCCAGAACTCTGCCACCGAGAGGGCAGACAGCATTGAGATCTACATCCCCGAGGCCCAGACGCGGCTCTGAGGACCAGAGGTGGCCACGCGCGCCTGGTTTTGTTCTTTTACACAAAATGCTTGTACAGTTTATTGCCTACCTGGTAGTTTCTGTCTCACCCTCCACCGGATTCACCCTTGCCGTGTTCTCTGCACCGTAGACAGTGGACACTCTGATTCCTAGTTTGCTGAGCTCATGGCAAGACTGACTCTGAAGGACATCGGCTCTGAGGAACAGGCTTGGTGAGCCCTGACTTACCTCCCTGTTCGCAGAGGGCCGCCCAGTGGCCTCTTGAGATGGAACCTAGCTTTCACTTTGTTATTTATATTTTTATAAATTGTGTGATTAACCAGAGGTCACTACAAACGGGTGCATCTCCCCACTCTCGAGAGGCATTAGACATCCAAGTGGAAGGTGCTACAATTCGAAGGGCAGGAAAGACAGACAAGCCTGTTCCCTCTCATCTGAGTTACTCTCCCCAGCTCAGTTGCCCCAAGACCCTGCTGTCCTCACTGGTCCCGCCACCACAGGAAGCACTCGGTTCCTTGGTTGACATTTGTGACGACAGAAGAGGGTCTCTCCAAGGTCCCCACCACGTGGTTCTCCAAAAGGAAATGACAAGGCTGAACCCCACCCCACCCCCCAAAAAAAATATCTAGCATAGAATCTTTATATTCAAAGCTCAGCTGTATGTTCCTCTAAGAGAGGGACCCATGGAAAGGGCTGGCAGAAGCCCAGAGAATACAAAGAGGGAAAAAACTAAGAAATAGTCATGGTATTTTTATCCCTTCGTAACCTAAACCATTACACATAGCATTTTCTTAAACTTCAACTGCTTAAGCTACATGTACTTTTTATGTATGTTACATGCGTTCTCAAACTGCTATCACTTGACTTTCCAGGGTACCTTTAAAGGAGTTTGCTTGTTTATGATGACAGTTGTGATGGTTGTAAAACATATAAGAAATATGAATGTGAGTGGTAAGTATATCAGTTAAAATGGTAAAGAAGAAAAAAAATTAGTTTATACTCGTATTTTTCCAGAATTCTTTTGGTCCTATGCAGTACTGCTGAAGTTAAGAATATATTTCTTGCCTGTGTTAGGCATGAAAAGGGGAGGGGGAAAGGCCATGCATGGTGATTTCCAGCCGTGGAATCTAAGAAAGGTTGTCAGTAGTCATGACTCTGAGGGTGCTGAGAAGAGAAAAGTTGGCTCTGATTAACAGGCTTTGTGTAAATTAGATTTACACGTTAAGAGGCGACGTTACCAGACATCTGCACAGAAGTTCAGACGCCACACCGAGCGCTCAGACTGCCCATGGCCCTGATCTCAGAGGTCTCTGTTGTTCAGGTTCAGGCAGGGTCCCACCCCATCCCAGGCCTTCCCTCTTAATACATAAGGAGCCCCATGCACTCAGCCATAGGAGCAAAGCTTTCGACATCCCCTGTACCATCTGTGTTCTTCTCGTGACTTGCACTTTAAACGGTCCCCAGGGCCCCCTCTGCAGCCTGACTGCATCGCTGGTCACTGCATGCGGGTACCCATCGAGGCAGCCTTGCAGCTGGGTGTTGCTAAGACGACACCGGCCTCTTCCTCATCCTCTCCATTCCTCTACGCATGGGGGGGCACGGTTGATGTTACAGCATGTCAAGCCTCAAAGTTTTACTTTTTTTTTTAAGCCGAGTAGTCAAGAATTCCCTGTAATAGCAAAATCCTATAAATCGAGCCTTGTATCTGGTATATATTTTACCAAACAGCCTTAAATATATTTGGAAGCAAAAATCATATGAATGTATATCCTTTAAAAAATGCAAAAAAAAAAAACTCCCCAAAATATTCTTCTATCACTGAACCCTATTTCCCCAGAGTGTTCAAAGCATTTTCTACCTAAATAAATACGTAAATCCTGAATAGTACAATAATGATGCTTCCTCCTGTATTCATGCCACTGTGCTAAAATATATATATATTGTAAGCACTGGTACTTCAGACTTTGAAAGTGATGTATCCTAGAGGAACTATCTAGAAGTAATCAGAGGTAAGCAGGTCTGATGTACACCCCCTAGCTGAAGGAAATACAAAAAGCAAATGTCCCTGCTGCCCACACCCGTGAGGTTTCTGGCAGCCTTCCCCATCACTTCCTCGACACAACATACATAGAAACAAATTGTATCATTAGACAATCATTGTTTGTCTTAAGCCCAAAATTCTATGGACCCAACTTGAACAAAGTATCCATTCAATTTTAGTTAATTATGTTGCCTATATTCATTGTTCATCCGATGCTACCCAAAGTCTTGGCCTAAACTTCCCCTAGCTGAACAAAACTTCCTTCCCTGAGTTGCATGGTGGCCCCTCTTCAAAGTGAAAAAAAAAAAATGTATCCCTATCTGGTTCACTAGGTTCCAAAGATTATTCGTTAATGACCGAACAAACACGTGCTGCTAGTTCTGATGGAGTGTTAGCTGTTCGAGTCCCCTCATAAGTGCAATACCTTCGGTTCTCATGTGGGTGACAAGCCACCGTGGAACAAGAAGATAAGCCATGTTTACACTGCGTCATCCGAGCAAAGGCCAGCGGCACTGGTCACGTGGGCACGCTGTTCCCTCCGGCTCCTTTATATTTCAGTTGCACTCAGGAGGGTCATGGTGTGGAATTCTCCTGTGGGCCTCTCATCTCATCCAAAATAGGACATTAATGAAAAACTGGTACACGGACGTGGCTGTAACCCGGTGCCGTCCATGTTGTCCGCCCCAGCACACCTGTGTTCCCAGAGATGCCTCCGACAACCGGAGAGACTTGAATGTCCTCATTTCAGAATCCCTTTCTCACACCGTCAGGCTGCTGTGGACTCTGCTGTGCTGAGCTTTCGGGAACAGTGGGAGAGAAGGCGCAGCTGAAGAGCAGGACCTGGGGGGGGGGGGGAGAACGAGACTGAGCAACACGAGTATCTTCCATGTACTTTCCTGCGCATCTCTATCTGTTCCTGTGGTGATTATCATTGCCATATTTTTATCGTCACCCTAGAACGGTGTAGAAAGCAGCCAACTTGTTTTATACCAAGAAATCACCTCACTGAAAAGGAAATGCCCACACTTTTAACTTCAAACCACATCTGAAGACTTCACACATTTAATAGGAAGTAAATCCTTAGGGAAAAAAAAATTACAAATTATTTGACTGCCTCAGAAAACGACCCAAAACAAGAAGCTGCAGAGTGGAGGCGATCTTCCAGCCAGCCTTTATGGAGATGTCCAAGCTATGATTAGAAGATCACCAAAAGTACACAATGCATATGATGGATCCTGTTTCTTGGGGTGTCTGTCCCAGTGCACCCCATCTTGATTTCTGCCTTTGATTAGCATATTGAGCACGCACTGTTTTTTAACCATCCTAACTTAAATCTGCTGCCTCTGTGTGTTCACCACACACCCCCAACCCCAGGGCCCCAAGGAAGAGATTTCTGTGGAAATAGTGATATCATGGACACATGGCCCAAGTGCCTGGAGCAACCATAGAACTCCCTGCCTTAGAAACAGCTGTCTGGTTTGGGCCAAACCTTTTTTTTTTTTTTAAAGATAGAGTCTCACTGTGTATAGTATAGGCTAGCCTCAAATTTGCAATTATCCTGCCTCTTTCTTCTGGGTGCTGGGATTATAGACATGCACCATCACACCCAGCCTTGATCCAAAATTTTGGGCAGCAGGGATGGAGTGGAATGAAAGACAGAGGCATACAGGATTTAGCGATCTATTACGGGATAATCAGGTTTGAGCCGGCCCTCCGGTGTCTCTGAAGACCTGGAAGCCAGTCACCCTTTGAGGGGCACACAGGTCGGGTCTCAGCTGCTTTCTCCCACAGTGTCGGTCACCTTGCTCAGGGTTCCCTGACCACAGCTCCAGGATGTCCACAGGGACAGAAGCTCAGAAGGACAAGTGGCAGCTCAGATAGACTCAGGCTGACAGGTTAGCAGGACCGAACCTGTTGCTGGCAGAGGAACTCCCGCAGATGTTGGAGGCAGCGGCAGCAGTCCCCTGAGGACCTGTATCTGGCTTGAAGGAAGCTGGCTGGCTGGAGCAATACTGGGCATGAGGGGGTACTGAAGCACCATGCTCACCCCACCAGCTGCAGACTTGAAGCACACTTTCCCAAGTCACGGGCTTTAGTGTGCCCGCCTCACCCAGCCACTTTCTTCTCCAGCCTTGGGCGTCTTCATGTTCTTACTGCAAATTTAACATATGACTCCCTTCACGGTTCCCCCCGTCATTTTTATAGTTTTTCAAACTATATTTGCTGGAAGTTTCAACAAGTTTATTTCTACCCACTCGCTGTTGATACTTGCAAGTAGGTGTGGATCAAACCCAGGGTTCTAAATCCAGTCAACCGCAAGCTTAAGAGAGCGAGACTAGAATGGCCTCTGATTGGCAGTGGCCTCAGCTGCATGGGTGAGCAATGAACTTTGCACTAACTCATCCCCCATTACCACCTGTCATGAGCACGCCACATCAGCTGACGTCACCCCTGTGCCCTCGTGCTGCGTGTGCCTCCTGTGGCTAGTGGAAAGGTCCCACAAACTGAAGGCTGTGAACTTCCCTGTCAGGCTAGATGCCCTCTACACGGAGTGGCTCCGGGAAGTTTGAGATGTCAACAAGAAGGTGCCAGAAGCCCCGAGGCCCAGCCAAGCCGCCAGAATTTATGCATGCAATGGCTAGTAACCTGTCTTCACTCAGCCCCCCCCCCCCCGTTTTCTCTTCCATGTGACGTTAGTGTTACGCTCCCTACCTCCCTCATAGACAGACAGACACAATGTAAGGACTGATGACATACAGCCTCTGGCATCTTTAAGCTTAGAGGTTTATGGTGAATGTGTATTGTTGCTTGGGATTCATCCTCTGGCCCTACTATGTGTGCTGTGGTCCCACTCTGTGCAAGAGGCTGGTAGAGCCAGGCAGGGCACAAGAGGCAGGGACGTTTGCTTTAGGGTCCTGTCCTGCCTAGGCACAAGGTCAAACAAGAATGCAGAAGGGCACAGAAATGAAGTATAAGTGCCAGGAACTTCTTTTCCTGCTGGCTGGGACTTCCGTTTCTATATTCTTCCACGAACAAGAACCAATACCACCACCAAGAACTGCGTGACATTCTCACCATCTCGTCAGCTCAGCTCCCTCCTAGATGAAAGGAACAGATGTTATCTGTACTGTGATGTGATGACAGTATGGTAAACAGAAGGATGTGCATGTGACGAGCACCAGGATGGACCCAGACCTGCAGCACAGTCGCTGCCGAGGTGTGGATTCCGCCCCAAGCCCCCATTCTGCCATCATTCCCCTGCCCACTGCAGAGATGAGCACACACACACTCTGAGAAGAAGCCTTTCCATTCTCACCACACCGAAAAACACCACTATGTTATGAGTTGTTGTCCTAACTCTGACGTTTTGATCCAATGTTTAAAAAAAAAAAAAATTACCCTGCTTCCGTCTCAACAGCTGACAGCTGACTCCTTGAGGACATATTAGTTACCTACAAAACTACTACTTTTTAAAGGATTTTGTATACACACAAACCCAGGTAACAGTGGTTTACCTCCCAACTTTCTTAGATTTTAGGAGACTCTTAATCATTGGTGCTTATTCTGAATTTGAAAGACTTGGGCTCCAAGACTTCCCATGTGCCGTGCAAGAGAGAGGGTCACAGAGGAAGTTATGGCAGGATTCGTGAACACGTGTTTATCTTTTGAGCAGTGGTCTCCGTGGGGGGACTCAGATACATGTCTGCAAATTCAAGGATGGAAGCCAAGGTCGGTTGTGGGACCTTAGGAAGCCACTTGTCCATAACCCCTGTTCTTCACTACCCCACCCAACTCCAGCCATCACACAAACTCGGTCACCTTCAAAGGGCTCCAGAGAATTGTCACCTTCCTCCATTTTCGGTTAGTTTGCTGCATTCAGGAAGGTTTCCCTCCCCCAATCAGCATCGAGAACGGGGCTACTTATTCCCAATGATAAGCCGGTTACCTCCGGCCAGGTACCCTTCTGTAGAGAGACAACCCTCTGCCCTCCCTCCATACCATGTGCCAAAATACCCAGGTGTGGCCTAAGGACTGAGTTTAATGCCTCCTATAGGGATTCAAGGAATGCCAGAGCAGGAGACTAGCGTTTTAGTTAAAGGTTCAAAGTATATAAATATATATATAAATAAATATACATACAAAATAATACCCACGATGAGGATCGACAGAGTGCCAAATATTCAAATCTGTACAGAGTTACCTTCACCAGAACTATTTTATGTAATTCTCTCACTCATGCTTTTGGGGTTCTTTTGATAAATTCTACTTCCCAGCATGCAGTACCCTATCGGATGTATTTCTTGTCGCCGACACGATTTCTTCCTTCTCATTAATGGTTTGTCATTATTTTAAGTCATTTTTAAAAGACTGCTCATTTTGTTTGTGTCTTCTTTCTTCTGTGACTTTTTTCTTTTCACTCTTAGGTGACCATGGAAAAGCATTGTTGTCTAGAACTCTTCGCTGGTAACTTCCCTTTCATTTGATGTCTGTATCACCAATATTCACCTCCTGTAAATAGTTCTGCGATTAAATTTTTTGAGAAAAGTATTTACTTTTCTTGGAGTAAATTTCTTTGTTATTTTAAATTCAGAAAATATAGATCAGAGGATTTTATTCAAAAAAATTACACTCTTCCTCCATTATCTTTTTAATATCCTTGATATATCTATTAAGATGAAATAGACGGCTAGAGGGATGGCTATATGCCAAGTAGGCTTTATGATCGGAGGTCAGATCCCCAGCACCCATGTGAATACCAGGTACTTAAAAGGCAGAGGTGGAGGGTCCCCAGGGCAGGCTAGCTAACAGACTACCAAATCTGTGAGCTCTGGGTTCAAGTGAGAGACCCTGCATTCAATATATAAAGTGGAAACTGATCAAGAAAAGCATTTGTATCAACCTCTGGGTTCCGCATGCATACACACATGCACACATACACCCACACACACATACATACATACACATGCATAAAAAGAACTAGACATTCCTCATTGCTATGCATTTAATGTGTATGTGAAATGGCATGGATTAACATAATCCTGCAGTTAACACTGCAGTGTTTAGTTAATGGTTTTCACACACAGTTAAGTTACAGGGGGAACAAACGGGGGTCACATAACCGCAAAGACCCATACATTCTGGCTGCAGTGAGACAGAGTTGGGAGCTGGTGGCACAGTGCCCAGGCCTTTGTGTAGAAGAACAGAAAGGCTCCACTACCCAAGGACCCAAGTTGCCCAGATATGGTGTAGGTCTCTCCTAATGGACGAAGATGGAGTTCATTTTTCTTGCCAAGCGCTGACTCCATCCCTTCCAGTTGCTTGGGCCCTATGTGGTCCCTCCATCTCTCCCTGTTTCCAGTTGTCAGCTGATCTTAGCAGCCCAATGAGGATTCTGATAGCTGACTCCTACCCTTTCTACCCATTGCTAGTTATCGAAGTCACCAAGCCTAGATCATGACTCTCCAGCCCCCAAGGCACCATGACCCAGCAGCTCTGGAGAAAGACCACACCCATTCCAAAGCCCTCCCAACAGGAAGTGTCCTGGCCTCTTCCAGACTCCACCAAGCTTGATGGTGGTATGACAGATGATTGTCAGAGGGGTGGAGACATCCCTTCCAATGAGATTGATGCAATTGGCTGACAATTTCTAGCAAGAAGAGGATGAAGGGTATGAATTCTGAGACTGTAAGGGAAATGAATCCATCAACAAAACCTTTCTGCTTATTTTACTCAGTTACAATTGTGATTTTTGAAAGTTTGCAGGTAAGAAATTGAGTTGAAGAACTGGTGATGCACACCCATAACCCCCTGCATGTGGGAGGCAGGAGAAGCAGGAATTCAAAAGCATTCTTAGCTATATTGCAAGTTTGAGGCCAGCCTAGGTTACATGAGACCCTGCCTCAAGAAGAGAAAGGGAAGAGAAAAAATCTGAGGATGTACCTAATAAGTTGAGAACACCCATGTACTGTGGATGGTATTTCTTTCAAGAGCTCTGGTATAACCAGAATCCCCTAGGGAAGAGTCTCAAGAAAGGATCATCACATCAGGTTGGCTTTTGGCATGCCCATGAAATATTTTTCTTGTGCTAATTGTGGTGGGGAGGCGACCAGGACTGCTGGGGGCCATACCATTCTCAGTTTGGCTCCTGAACTATGTGAGAGTAGAAGACACAAACTGAGTGCTAGATGTGCGTGCGTTTCTTTATCTCTGCTCTTGACTGTGGGATGTGGTGTGACCAGCTGCTTCAAGCCCTCTTCTCCGTGTGAGCTAGCGTAAACTTTTTCTGTCCTAGTTTTCCTTCTGTTACAGCGACAGGAATGAAATCAGAACAAGAGAGAAGGGTCAACAGAAACCACTTTGTGGGAGGCCATCCCACCCCCACTTTTTCCCAGGGTACTCGAGCAGGAACAGCAGGAAATATTAGAAATTTAGAGGGGAGAGAAACAGACAGAAAACACAGGATAGCCTCCGGAGGGCCTGGATCCTCAATCCATCGAGCCGACTGTCTCTGCCAAAGGGCTTCTAAAGGAATGCCAAGGGGTGTAGCAAAACACCCCTTACAGCCAAGTGCAGACCATCTCAGACACCTGGACCATGCACGTGGTCAAGCCATTCCCTAATGCAGCCCTGCTGTGTAAAGCAAGCTCAGGTCTCACTAGGAAACCTCTGTGGACCCCAATACCCCTTGACCTTTCTGCTCAATTTGTTTGTAGAACTAACCTATTGTAGTGAAAGATAATCTAATCTGTGTGTGTGTATACATATATGTGCGCACACACGCATGCACACACGCGCGCGTGCGCGCACGCGCACACACACACACACACACACACACACACACACACACACACACCTGGATGATATTAAACTCTTGTTCTTCCTGCCTCCACCTCCTGAGTGCTAGGATTACACACATGTAAGCCACCACATGAATGATCTATTGCATAGAAGAAGCAATACAAGAGGCGATGTTTGGAAAATGTCACCTGCGGCAATTTCAAGGTTTTCCGCTCATTTCCGATAGTTGACATTTTTGAATGGGCTACCTTGTGAAGACAAGGACTCTGGGGATTTCTCGCCCCTATTTTTATTAGTCTTTTTTTTTCTTTCCTGCGAGCTCTCTCCTTACTGTCACTTACTACGCTCTGAAGATGGTTACTTGCTTCTTAATTAAGTGGAGAGCACTTCACCGATGTGCTGCAGGAAAGAGGAAAAGATTTTAGAGCGTGCTGGCTTGAGCTCTGCAGCCCAGTGCCATAACATGTTCTTGGCAGTGCTCCTTGCAGCCTTCATTAGGGTTTAAAATCAACTGCATAGATTTTTTTTGCCTAAACAATTAGAGTCCAAGACAGATGAAAACCCATTTCCGAATGATTTCATGACACTGGAAAGGTCTCCCTGAACTTGGAGTGAGAGAAATTCAATCTTCTAGCAACACATTTAGCATGCCTAGGATTAGGTAAAGAGGCCGACCACATTTAAAACTCACAGCCCCCACCCTATAGGTCTCTTAAGCCAGCCTTTGGCTGGCCGGACCTTGTCCTGTTTCCCCGTCTCTGCATACACAGACGTTCTGGTGTGGAGGAGCCCAAAAGTAGGCATGTCACCATACCCAGCCAGCCGCCTCCTCTGGGTCTCTGAAGGTCTGTCCTACTGGTTTAGCCACTGCTCCACCTGCCTCCTTCCTCCTCAACACAGAACCCATCTTGAGTCCCCAAGCCTTTGGGAACTGAGACTGTGCCATGGGGTAGGCACCTGCGCTCCACGCAGCTGCTGTGCCCTCCTCGCTTGCCTGGCTTCCTGATCACAGCCGCCCATGGTTCTTGGCCCTTCCTCACACACACACAAACCAGCAGCTTGCAATGGGCCTCATCCCAGTCACTGCCAGCTTGCTGTGCCTGAGATCTGAGATGTTGCAGTGGTACCTCCTGGAGGTCGTAGATTTGAGCATGTCTCACCTCCTTCTCCTCCCCCTCCTCCCCCTCCTCCCCCTCCTCCTCCTCCTCCTCCTCCTGCACCTACTACCTCCATATCCTAGCTGTGACATGTCGCCGGAGTGTTTTGTCCATCAGTCTCAGGATCCTGCCCTGACTCTGGGAGAATTGTCCTCACTCCTTTGGTCCTTGGGACTCAGCAAGTGCCCTCAATGGCTTCTTCTTATGTCCTCACATTCCACAGTTGGTGAGTTTCTCACTTCCAACCTCTGCATAGTGTCACTCAGCCTGATGACTGCCACGGTGCATCCCACTACGCAGGGAGCTTTTGCTAACTGGCTTGTGATCCACTGTGAACATCATGGACTTCCTGTTTATATCGCTCTCTTATTTCTTCACCTTAATTAAGGTAAGTCTGAAGGTCCTGAAGGCACATGTAGGGTTCCTCAGACATCAACAGAGCCTACCCAGAAAAGGATATATGGCTCCAGTTCCCCTGGGGATCTGATGCTGAGTCAGTGAACATTTTTAAACAACTTTTATGTTATGAGCACTACACTAAAAATACTATAGTTTAAAAACAAATCATGACTCCTGCACGGGCATGTTAACTGTGGTCAGGTAGCTGCTTGGGCCAGATATTTCCAGGTTCTTGGCATTTTATTCAAGTAGGAAATAAAACCCAAACAGATTGAAAAGTACCATAGAAACAATATTCAAAGCAAAGCAATAGAAAAGATCAGCCGTGGACCACAAGAGTGAAAATGCTCAAGGACCCAGATTGTTCATTTTTGAGATAAGGTCTCATGTGGCACAGGTGGCCTAGAAATCACTATGTTGGCTGGCTTTGAAAGATCTTCCAAGGAGCCAGTCATGGTGGTGGATGCCTTTAAATCCCAGCATGTGGGAGGCAGAGGCAGATGGGTCTCTGAGTTCAAGGCCAGCCTGATCTACAGAGTGAGTTCCAGGACATCCAGAGCTATTACACAGAGAAACCCTGTCTTGAAAAACAGGAAGGAAGGAAGGAAGGAAGGAAGGAAGGAAGGAAGGAAGGAAGGAAGGAAGGAAGGAAGGAAAAACTGGTCTTCCTGCCTCAGCTTCCAAATGCTGAGATTACAGGCAAGCACTACCATGATTGCTTCAGATTCCTTTACTAACATCTAGAACTCCATTTCTGGTCCTTTCGTTTTTACACTTAAATAGTGACTCACCATGCAGCCCAGGCTGGTCTTCAGCTTGACAGTCTCCTCCCCAACCATCAGAATGACAGGATTGCAGGCGTGGGCTCCTGCTCCCAGCTTCAAATACACCGTGGGCCTCTTCTCTCTTCACAGAGGAAGGAGGAACCCTAGCCCATGCCTTCAATGACTCTTGTGCGTCCTAAGGACATTAGCCTAGAATTCTGTAAATATCCATTGTTTCCAAAGCTTAGTTGCAATAAGGTATTCAAGCTGTATCAGGGAGGTGAGTTTTAAATTTTGTTTGTGTTGGGTTTTTGTTGTTGTTGCTGTTGTTATACTTTTTCCTTGGAAGTATTAAGTGTATTTTTTGAAAAAGTAATTACATGAGCTGTACCAGACACTCCAGAATTTTCTAGGGGCTTTATATCCATGAGTGGCACTAGGAACTGCTCGTGAAATATCCTTAGGTCATCTCTGTTCTAAGCATGATCCATGGAAGCTTTCAGAGATGAGACAAGGGACTGGATTTGAGTCTCATTCTCCACCCAACTCATTCTTTTGTTTTTTGAGATGGGGTTTCTCTGGATAACCTGACTGTCCTGGAACTCACTCAATAGACCAGACTGGTCTGGAACTCACAGAGCTCTCCCTGCCTCTGCCTCCAGAGTGCTGGGATTAAAGGTGTCCACGTCCACCACCATCACTACCACCACCACTACCACTACCACCACCACCACCACCACCACCACCACCACCACCACCACCACCACGACCCGGCCCCAGTTCATTCTTAAATGCCGGGCCATGTTTTTCCTTCATAACCACAAAGAGACACAGGGACATCTCACTGGACCTGGGTAACTAGCAAGAAAGCTGTGTCAGGGAGAGCTGTGAGCAGCAGCCAGTAACTTGAGAAATAGACGTCAAGTTATCTCTAAAGTCAAACATTTTATCATAGATGCCTAAGGCTATTTTTGGCCCCTGGCCAGAGAAATTACTTAGACCAGTGGTTCTCAACCTGTGGGTTACAACCATTGGAGAACACATATTCTAATTGTCTTAGGAGCTGAGACACCACTCAGTAGCAAAATTACAGTTATGAAGCAGCAACGAAGATAATTTTATGGTTGAGGGAGGGAGTCACCACAACATGCGGAACTGTATTAAAGGGTCATAGTATTAGGAAGGCTGAGAACCACTGACTTAGACTGTGCAAATTAGATGCAAGTTTAAAAAAAAAAAAAAAAAAAAACAACTCTGCTACACTGAAGATCTCTCACAAGAGGGCACTGTGCCAACATCCCAAGCCATATATTTTCTTATATCTCTGCTTCTGCTGCAATCAGCAACTGGAACTGAGATAATTCAATTACATAAGCCAATTTTATCTTTTTGAGTTTTGCTCAAAGATCCCGAATAAACACGGATTAATAAAATAGCATGGTGTTTCTAAATATGAGTGGTTTTGATATAAGCTACCAGTCACAGCTGCCTGCTAAGTATGAAATATTTAGTATCTCCAGTAACTAGCAATTCTTGTCTGAAGGAATGGGCATTGACATAGAAAGTCAGTTTCATGACAGAATAATAAGAAATAAATATGGTACATAAGAGTAAGGTGTGGCTGAACACTTTCATTTTAATTCTTACTCAAAACTAAGTATGGTGTCTCAAGCCTAAGATTCCAGCCTTGGTACGTGGAGGCAGAGGATCGAGAATTCAAGTGTTCCCTTGATTCTACACGAAGTTCAAGGTCAACCTAGGGAGACCCTATCTCAAAACAACAGAAACAGCAAGGGAGGGGGGCTGGGGTGGGCTAAGTCAGTAAAGTGCCTACTGAGTTCAGCTCTCCAGGACCTCTGTAAAAGCTCAGTACGGTGCATGCCTGTAACTCTAGAGCCGGGTGACAGGGAAGAGAGGCAGGTAGATCTCCAATGCTTGCTGGCCAGCCAGCCTAGCTAATCAGTGAGCTCTGGGCTCAGTGAGACACCCTGTCTAATCAAGGAGTAATGAAGGAAGTTACCAAATGTTGACCTCTGGCCTTTATACAAACCTTGCGCTGGGAGCCAAAACCACATACAACACATACACGATTTAAAACAACAAACTACTAATCAATTTCTTCATCTTCCCTGGTGTTCTGTGTGTGCAAAATGCTCACTGACTGGCACTGGACCAGGCCAAACACTCTGCATCTTCCATTGCCCAAGGAGAAGTCACTCTGTCTGTCAGGGGTGCGTGGTGGATGCACACACATGATGCTGCATACCTCCTGGAGTCCCCACACAGGCTCCTGTGCTCTGTGACATAGGTCAGATGAGATTGAGGTCTCAGTCTGAGTCATTAACCATTTTATTGGGTCCATTAGCAAGTGCCAACCATCTTTACCATTCTACACAGCAGGGAGATAATGGGTTAAGGAACAACAGACAAAGAAAGAGAGGTAGAGACAGGAAGTAGTGGGGAGACAAAACTGTCAGATGCCTTCTGTACAGTGGAAAGTATCTAAAACTCTTATTTCCCACTTACTCCTCATTGGTGTTTGGTCTCAAAATAGGAGATTAGCAAAAAACCATTTATACTTTTGCTTGGATTGTTGTTGTTGAGGGAGCAAAAACAAAAAAACAAAATAAACAAAAAAAAAAAAAAAACGCCACCACCACCAAAAACAGTTTAAGGCACAGAACTAGGCTAATAAAACCGACAGGAGGGCTGGAGAGATGGCTCAGAGGTTAAGAGCACTGGCTGTTCTTCCAGAGGTCCCGAGTTCAATTCCCAGCAACCACATGGTAGCTTACACCCATCAATAATGAGACCTGGTGCCCTCTTCTGTATACATAATAAATAAATCAATCTTAAAAAGAGAAAAAAAACTCACAGGACGCACAGAATGGCCACTCCCCCTAGAACCCCTCAGCCTCCTCACAACTTCTGTCCCATCAGAAGCAGCCCACCGAGTCCCACCCTGACTCTGATACTCTGCATATCGGGCGTGGAGTCTTACTCTTCATCAACTAGTTTGAAGTTTAACATTGGTGCCCACAGTCCCCTTTGGGGGTCAAACTCCCTTTCACAAGGGTGACCGAAGATCATCAGAAAACACAGGTATTTATTTATATTGTGATTCATAACAGTAGAAAAATTATAATTACGAAGCGGCAGCAAAAACAATTTCATGGTTGGGCGTCACCACAACATGAAGAACCATATTAAAGGGTCACAGCATTAGGAAGGTTGAGAACCGCTGGTTTGTATCAACTGGACACGAGCTAGAGTCACCACACAGAAGAGGGAACCTTAATTGAGGAATTGTCTCCATCGAATTAACCTGTAGGCATGTCTGTGGGACGTTTTCTTGATGATGGATGCGAGAAAGGCCAGCCCATTGGGAGCAGTAGTACCCCTAAGTAAGTTGTCCAAGTTGTATAAGAAACCAGGCTGAGCAACCCATGAGGGACAAGCCAGTAAGCAGCATTTTTTTTATGGTCTGTTGTTTGTTTTTGCTCTTTGGGGGCCCACCACTCAGCTCCCAAATAAATCACACATGGAGGCTTATTCTTAATTATAAATGCCTGGCCTTAGCTTGGCATTTCCTTAACTTTAAATTAGCCCCATCTACCCTTTGCCTCTGGGCTCTTAATCCGTGGCTTGCTCTGTAGCTGGGTGCTGAGGCCTGAAGTCCTCCTCCTTCTCTGGCTTCTTCTTTTCCATCTGCCCAGATTTCTCCTTCTGTATCATCTCTCTGCCTGCCAGCCCCGCCTATCCTCTCTCCTGCCTTGCTATTGGCCGTTCAGCTCTTTATTAGACCATCAGGTGTTTTAGACAGGCACAGTAACACAGCTTCACAGAGTTAAACAAATGCAGCATAAGCAAAAGTAGCACACCTTAAAATCATTCTACAGCAATGGTCTCTGCTTCAATCCCTGCCTGAGGTTCCTGCTTGAGCTCCCGCCCTGACTCCCTTCAGTGATGGAGTGTAACCTGGAAGTTGTAAGTTGAAATAAAACCTTTCTTCCCCAAGTTGTTTTCGGTTAGTGTTTTATCACAGCAACAGAAAGCTAACTAGGCTAGGAGTTGCTAACAGAGCATGGGATACTGCTCGAACAGACCTGATCATGATTGTTTCAGGGAGGACGAAGGAAATGTTCAGAGCTTTGGGCTGGAAAAGTCATTGAGTGCTGAGGACGAAATGAGCTGTTGTGGAAATTTGGAAGATAGTTCTAAAAGAAATGCTGATGTTAGAGGCCTGGCTTGTATGTTTCAGAAGGAAGCAAAGACTATGCCATAGTTGTCCGTGTGGTGTTTTGTATTAAATTCAATGAAAATGAAACCTTTGCTTTACTGGGACAATCAGTGCTGGTTTTCTGGGGTTGGAGAATCAGCTATAATGAATAAGAGACCAGCAGCATCGAAGCTGTGGTGTGAGGGTGGCCATTGCTCTCTCTCTCTCTCTCTCTCTCTCTCTCTCTCTCTCTCTCTCTCTCTCTCTAACTGGCAGCTAACCTTGGTAACATCTAAGAGTCCCCTGTGCAGTACTAGAGCTGGATTTGGGGGCATGAAAGCTGGAGACTTTCCGGGGTTATGGTGAGAGCGGGGCCTTGACACTGTGGGAGGCCAGGAGGTCATTGGTGAAGGTGCCACTTCAGTGGCAGTGGAAACCCATGCATCCTGAAGACGCCAAGAGGGTGGGACAAGCACTGAGGTTGGCAGTAGCTAAGGAGTGGAGCCAGCCTGAACCTATGAGAGGAGTTGTATGTGCTGGGGAATTGCAAAGCCTGAGAGGCGACGTTCCCCAGGCACTTTGGAGCCCAGAAGGTCGTGACTGAATCATAGTTGAGGGGCATTGAGCCACGCGATTTAATTTATACTATTGGATGTTAGTCTTGCTTTACTTTGACTGTAACTGTGCCCTGGTTCTTTCTTGAAGTAAGATGTATTTAACTTTTTTTATTTTATAGGAGCCCTTGGAGAGTTGAGAGATCTTGAACTTTTAAAGAAACAGTAGTTTGTTTGTTTTTTTAATGAACTTTAAAGTATTTGAATTTTTTAAAGGCTGTGGTATTTTTAAAGTTATACTGTGTTTTATTTCGTGATGTTAATATTAACATGACACCTTGGGCACAAACAAGAAAGGAAAGGTTAGAGTTTAATAGTGATGTGTGTCAAGTTGACAAGGGGTCAAATAAGTTTTCGGTTTTTTTGTTTGTTTGTTTTAATCAGCTAACACAGGCTGGAATCATCTGGGAAGAGGGAGCAAATCTCAGTTTGAGAAAATGCCTCCATCAGATTGGCCTGGAGGCAAGTCTTTGGGGCATTTTCTTGATTGATAATTGGTGTGGGAGGACCCAGTCCATTGTGGGCAGTGCTGTTCGTGAGCAGGTGGTTCTGGGTTGTATTAAAAACAAACCAACAACAACAAAGCAGACTGAGTGAGCCTTGGGGAACAACCCATAAGCAGCTTTCTTCATGGCCTCTGCTTCAGTTCCTGTCTCCATGTTCCTTCTTGAGTTCAAGCCCTGACTTCCCTTAGTGATGAACTAGGATTGGGATGTATAAGCCAAATATCTCAATCCCCCCCCCCACCCCCAAGTTGGTTTTGGTCAGTGTTTTATCAATAGAAAGCAAACTAGAATAAAAGGACTTTCTGCCCCGGCCTGCTGGAATCCATGTCTCACCCGTTAACTTAGTGACTGGACAGGAAGCCTGGCAGAACATCGATGGCGATTTCAGCACTGTGCCCAGTT